>NC_136828.1:11450165-12050165 GCF_951394365.1 Tetrao urogallus
ATATAATACTCTACTCAATTAAATAATTCTACCTGGTTTCTTTCTAAGAACAAAGAACAACTTTTAAGATTTGATAGCACAAAAAGCATTTCATGCTAATCTTTATCACCAAACAAAGCTTCTAGTTCATAAAATATTCTCTGATTTTAGTTCATTTTCCTCAAGTTTCAGTTTAATTTCCTCTCCTATTACATTCAAAATAACTTCAAATGGTTATTTCATTATTTAATAAATTTATACATAGACGTATCAATTTATTTCACTTTCCTGCTAATCAATGTAACACAGCAGGGAAAAAGATATTTTTTTCTGTTGCTATATTGCTGCCACTAACGCTGTTAACTGTGAGCAAAGTGCTCCGTTTTCTCTGTTCTAGAACTCCTAAACACATATATTAAAAAATTAAATACAGAATTTTTCCTTAAGAAAGAGTTTTAAGCAACAGGTTAGGTTTACACAATGACTTGAAGATAGTAAGTTTTACACAAATTGCAGATATTTCTACTCCTTAGGTGCCGTGTGTTTTTACTTCAGTTTCTGTTCTGAAAATATTCTTCAGAAATATATCAAGTTCTCAGTAAGTATTAAACCACAAAAAGCTTTTCAGAGGACAACCAGCATTTCTTTGAGTTGCTGCCTTAACATGCTTCTCTTCACAGGAGCGAAAAATGTGGCAGGAATTTAAGAGAAAATTATGTGATAAATGCACAGATAAGAGTGCTTCGTATGCACTCTTAAGTGGAGAGATGGGGCTCGTGCACAAAAGGTAGTTAAACTTTTAATATATGGAGAGATTGAGGATGCAGGGGAGACAGTTGTAAAAGAAAAATATATCTTCAGGGTCAATAAGCTCACTCCCTTACACTCAGCAGATACAATCCTTAAACACTGCTTGATAAACCTGCAACTTAATTACATTAAAAAACAGGCAGAATCCTGAAATCCCAGGAAGGCCACAGGACAAGGCAGTAGCATAATGTCCCCCAGACTTCTTTTTGTCTCAGCTTTGTCCACCTCTGGGCTGTGCAGTTTTTCTTTCCTTCTTGTAGATTGCAGTAAACTTCCCAACAACAGAAAGCAGGCTTCCCAGTTGTTCTTTGACCAAAATAACTGCTGAACCACCTTCTGACAGGTGTTCTAATGGAGATTTCTAGCTGACATGAAGCGTACAGTTCTATTTGAAAGAGACCTTTTTGAAGTGGAGGACTGATGCCTAACACTTGCTCAAGGACACAGCCAAGATCCTATGACAGCTCTGAGCATTCACCTCTGCGTGAGCTGCCTCATTTTTACCTGAGCTATTTAGTGTGAAATCCTACTCCGGAAAATGACTGTGCAGCAATAAGAACATCATCTTCCCTTGTGTCTTTATCAGTTAGTCACATAAGTAAGGTTAATAATTCCACTACAGTACAGCATTATCATGCTGTGTAAATTCCCTTCCAGATGTTAGAGAAGTACTACCAATCCATCGTGACCTCAAAATAATCTGCTATACACCTACATCTTTAGTGGAAGTTTTTTTTAATCATCCAATTTAGGGGAGAACAAACTCATTAGAAATAATTAATATGCATGTGAGATTGTGTAACAATACATTCCTTAGCATTGTCACATTGTAGTAAGCCATATTTATTTGTAAAGAAATACAAGGGTTTTTCATTTTTATCACCAAGTGAATTCAAGACGTACAATTACAAATTCATCCAACGATATCAAGCAAGATCTGAACAGCAACCATATATTTTGTGATTTTTTATTCTTAAAAGATTCTTTTCTTTTGATGGGGCTGGCATTGCCATTCATTTTGGCATAACAGTGGGCTGAGTCCAACTGTTAGCACACACAGTGTCCAGATAGGAATATTATGGTTAAAATAGACTGCAGAGTACTGACTCCTCTTCCATTTTTTCCTTCCAGGAGATTCAGCAGCTGATAGCATAAGCTGCCTTACCAGCCACGTTTAGCCCCACCATACAACAAGCAATATCTTTAAAAGCTGCTGCCTCATTGCTGCTCCTTCCTCCAAGAAGCTTCACTGCATCCTGAACACGGCCTCACACCCACACCTCTCCTCCTTGGCATTAAGGATCAGCAGCTGCACACACTGCTGGTTAGCAGCAGCTTTGGTGACATAAAGAGGCCACAGCACACAGAAAGCTGCCACTGCACAGGCAAGAGTGATGAAAAGAACAGGCCACATACATACATACACCATACATTGCAATTATCTATCATTTTTAATAATTATTGTTATAATTATTTAGAATGAAAAAAAGAAAGAAATGTAAATAGGAGACAATCAACATGAAGCCTCATTTTACCACAGATACATGGACTAGAAACAAGGGGCAAAAATGGACTAGAAACTAGGAGCAAAAAGCCACACGGTTAGGATTTTGGAAGATGTGAAATTCTTTTATACATACAAACAATACAAACAAAGCAAAAAGGGAGAGCTGCTGGGGAAATAATTTCAGGAGAATAAGCCAAGTTACTGCTTATAAAGTTTGTCACATAACCAATGTAAACTCAAGTGGGAATGTAAAGTTCTTGTTTACAGAGAAGGGGATTTTAACAAGCCATTAATCTATCATTTCATACCACGAGTCAAGCAATTTGCAATAGAACATTAGAAAAACTTGTACAGGTCACACCTGCTACTTAGAAAATGTTGACATTCTTGCTATATTTCACAAATATACTGTCAAATCTTGAAAATACAAGATGAATTAATGCAATTAAGTTTTTGTTTGGATTACTAAAACAAGCCGTAATTGATTGCTCACATTCTTTACCTCATTAATGACTCTCTAATTAGCAAAAACTTATCAGTAGCTGTGGCTGAGGGGTTAGCAGCCAGTGATAAAAATTCAGGTGTGAAATAACCCAATTTACAATATCAGATGATGTTAATGATTTCGCACAAAGAAGTAAGGTCCCATGAAATATACCCTCAATTCCTATTACAACCTACTGACAATCACAGTTTTATATCATGCAAAGATTACTATACTTATCTTCTCATTAGTAGCTAATTTCACTCATTCCTCTTGCCAAGGTAATTAAAAGATTTTTTTTCAGGCTGAAATGAATTAATAGGACACTTGGACTCCACTCATTTTTCTCATGGTAAAATAATAAGCACTTACACAAAAATATCAAAATAGTTGTGTTAACTAATTAGAAACACTAAGAACAATAAATTCTCTAATATACTAAAATAATGGAAACGTCATTTAGTGTGTAATCACCACCAGATTTCCTTAACTTGCAGTTGTATTATAAAAGAGATATGGAAGTGAGTAAAATCTCCCCAGCTGTTCCTCTAAGTAGAAAAGCTTTGCAACACCACACCCCTGAAGATTATTTCTGAAGCCAGTGTTTCGAGTTATTAATGATTTAGAGGAACTCATTAGTGAGTTGATCGATTTTCAGGATCAATCTACAGAGCTTCTGTCAGAAAAATAAATGGAGGAAATAATATGTGGGTTTTTTTTTGTTTTTTTTTTTTTTGTTTTGTTTTTTTTTTGAAGTAAAACCCTATAATTATGAGGTAAAAACCAGGAAGACAAAACTGAAGATCTTTGAGCAATATTTACTTCTTTTTGGAGCTCCACAACTGTCCCTAGTTCACTGAATTTCTGCCTCATGCACATTCACTGTCACATGCACAGGGGTAAGAAAATGGGACCTCACCGAAAAAAATGAAAGTCATTAGGTCTGTGTTGCTACCAGGTAGGATCTGTTTTTGCCATCAAGCAAAGCATCCTAGAGCAAAAAGGCTGAGGCATTCTGTTGGCAGATAAGGAAATCCGAACTGATCCATTATGAGCCAGAAGCACTGGATCAAATGGCGTGGTCTATAGGACACAATGACAAACTCATATATCATTTCCAAGATTTGAATTATAATATAGGCTGTAAGCATAGCAGACCTGCTGAATTTGCAAGTGTAGATTCTGATTTATCTGAGCACAAGCATTTGAATGCACGGTTAAGCTCAGATTAGAGACAGATTCTGTTTTAATTACTTCACTGGAATCAAATTCTCTTGTTAGTCTCTTTAAACATCATTTTATCCAGGGGGTTCTAGATTTATCATCCCTTTGGATTTCAACTTACATAAAATATTCACTCCACAGTTGGTTTGCTCTTTCAGTTCCTCCTTTCAAAAAGGCACCATAAACATTCACCTCTCTTCAGTTTTCGTTAAGGAAAAAAAGAAAAGCACTGCAATCTGTGTGTTCCAAATCTCAGTTCCAAAAAAACAACAACAAAAGCAATGCAAAACCCACCAAAAAACTATCTGACTTCAAATCATAGGCAGTATTTTCATTGGGAAGAGATGCCTGATAGATTAAAAAGAAAGCTGTCTTTACAAAGCTCTCTGAAGATCAAAAAGAGGTCTCACTCGGATGCATTTTCATGCCAATGGCTAGGAGAAAGAATAGCCTTCAAGGAAACTACTCAGTGAATCCCTAAGTAATTGGGCAGCAGCACAGAGCATAAGAACCTTCAAAAAGGTCAATGGATAACAAAAAAAAAAACCTTACAGGAAAGGGTTTTTGTTGTTATTTTAACTCCACTATGCTAATTACAGAATTTAACCGTATTTGCCAGTAATTTCTTTAAAATAATGTGTTAATGTAACAACTACTGGAAAGAAAAAAAAACAAGCCACCAAGAAACAAGCAAATCACTGCACTGTTTATAAAGATAAAATGCTTTTTGTTACTTACTTCGAGCACTGCTGCTTAAACAAATATTTAAAGAACAGCAAAAATTCCCTGAGGATATTAAACAACGGTGCAGAAGATTAACCTCACTATGCATTTAATACAAACAATTAATAAAAAATATACAGTCAATTAAAGTTGTCTTTTTGTAGCCTAATAGAAATCTAACAACTGAATTCTAATCATGTTTTCACTATCACAGTTTGCATCAGAGGACATCCTGAGTTAGAAGGGACCCACAAGGATCAAGTCAATAAATCTAATTCCTCACCATCACTTACCCCAGGAGACCCACACATTTTGTATCTGTCTGCATTCAGGATTTCCACACGAGCATTTATGCAACACTTACATCACTGCTTTCTGCACATCTTCACCTTAGCAAGCCAACAGTAAGCATCCTGCATTGGCCTGGCCACACATAGGGACTGTAAATCATTCAGCTCTGCACGTGCCATGAAGTTGAATGGAATACAGACAACTGCCAAAATATTTTCTACAAAAAGATGATTTTCCAAATGGAACAAGAGAACCCATCCGGTAAAAGCAAGCATGTATTATGTTAGAACGATTCCACGCCCTTCATATTGGGCCAACAAAACTCTTACCATCAATATTATCCTTAAGAAACTTCCAAGCTTTCCTGCACTTCATATAATACACGTTTATTCCTTAACTGAACTCATTCACAAGTCTTCATTGTTTTTATATATTTTCCCCCAAAGTGAGTTCACACAACAATGCCTGTGATTTACCCTTAAGCTCCATCATGCTGAAAGGTGACCTTAAATCTCCAGAGCAGCATGAGCACTGCAGTCACATTAACACTAGTCATATGAGCACTGCCAGCTTTTCCTCCTCTCTGTCCTCTTTTCCTGCTCAGATGGATCATGAAAGGTTTTGTAGCTTTTTTTTTTTTTTTTTTTTTTTTTTTAACTGAAATACCAGAATTGCTTTAGAGAATTGAAAAAATACCTGAGTTAAGCTAAGAAGTATTTTTTCTAGCACCATTTGAACAGATGAATAGGAGGAAACGGCTTCTGCAGAACCCTTGACATCTCCTTCTGCCTCTGTACTGTGGTTTGTGGAACACAGACAAGGCAAGGTGATCACTAAGAACCCCTGGAAGTATTAGACTATATCACACGTAGGCTGAGATACATTTAATGAGGTGTGTCATTCTTTGCATTTATCATGTAAATTACATCACTTTTGAAAAAATGTGATTTTAGGACAGTCTTAAAATGAAGCTCCCTAATCATACCTCAGCATTAAACTAGTTCATTCTGAGTCTCCATGAACATTCACCCTCAGCTAACATCAATGGGTGCCATTTCTTCCCTCATGGAAGAATTCTGTTCCACACCTTTGCTCCATCTGCACGTCCATGTCAGATGCCGTCTTATCAGACTGTCTCTCTGCTGCCAACTGTCTCACAGGAACAAAATGTAATGGAATATTAATGGGAAGGTTCGGCCTCTACCACCATACCACCACCATCTGCTGCCATGGGCCAACAGAAGAAAACAGGAGGAGTTACTTTTGGATCAGCCCCCATACAAGAGTTTGAATCGCAACCTCTCAGCAGACCCAGCTTGGCCTAACTTCCAGAGCTCTGGACTTGTGACAGGTATTAGGGCCACTGCCCGTGGAATGAGAATTAGCTGTGCTGCCCTGACTGCCCATGTAGCAGAGAAAGGAAAAGATATTTTTAAAAGTTTGAGCACAAAAGGAACTTGTTGCGAAAGCAGCATGACATGGTAGTGAGAACATCCAAGTTGATGACTCACACTTCCCCCATCCTCAACATTAATTTGTTTTATTTATGCTGCAGAAAAAAATGTTTCTTGCTAAATTACTCTGATTATTGCTATCCCATTAGAGCTGAGTCAGTTGCCAGCTCACAGCCCTGGAGCACAAATAAATAAATAAATCAGAAATGACCAAAGTTAATCAAAGAAAGTAAGCATACTTCCCCACTGGGAAATCTGTCATGATTTTTTAGCAGTCTGAAAGTAAAAGAACTCATGAGTTTTTCATGTTGTTTTAAAATTTACTCCCATAATGTAAGGTATGACAAACTGAGCTTGAGAACTTTAAGCAACATTTGAATGTCTGTTTACAAATCTGACAAATGAAAACCTTCCAGTTACTTCATTTGCAGTTTTAATCAGCTATAGCACTAGCAGATGACACAGATACAAGAAATTGCAACCCTTAGCCACAAAATACTTGGAATGTGACTCAGCTCCTGAGGAGAGCTCAGAGTTCTAACAGTATTCAGTCCTGTGCTGGGAATACTTCATGACGTCCAGAAAAAGGCAAGAAGAAAGCAAATGCTATAACACAACATGCATCAAAGAAACAAGAACAGTTAAAAGCCACACGGAATGAAACTACATCCTCATTTCTTCAATAAACACTCTTGTTTTTTAAAAAAATTTAATTATATGCTACCTTGTCAGAGCAGCATGATGATAAGTGAAACTTAAGGAGGGTTGACTTTAAACTGACTTGAATTTTTCCTTCAAAGACCTCGTTGCTAGTACGATTTCTTTGTCAGGAATCAAAGGCTACAGAAAGATCAATGAATTCAGCACCAAGCTTTTGAGTTGAAGATCTTTTCTTGCTTATTAACAAAGGGAAACAACAGAAAGCGCTGATCAACGGTACAACACAATATACACAAAGCCTATTTATTCTTCACCAACATAATGCAAGTTCTTCAGCATAAAAGCCTTGTTTTATTTCAGCACCAATCAAGCTGATAACTAACATGCCTGTAATACCTTGGGGCAGTTTTTTTCACACTGTTTATAAACTGGAATTATGACATATACACCCAACCTTTTAGGAAAATGGGCACTTACTAAAAAATAGAAATCTATGACATTATTTTCTGAATAAAGCCATACAACCTGCATATACCTACTAGGCAAATTCCAGTGAACTTGTCAGTGGACTAAATATATTATGTATGCTTTCTCCAATGCTTATTTTGTTTAAATAAAAAAAACAAACCCTCAAACTTAGGTTCTGGGAATGATCTGTGGTGGGTTGATAGCAGCCAGCAGCTACTCACTCTCCCCAGAATAAGATGGGGGAGAGAAAGGAAGAACAGAAGTGAGAAAATTATCAGTTCAAGAGAAAAATAGTTTATTAAGTGAAGGAAATGGTTGAGGAGGACAAACAAGCGATGCAAAAACTACTTCACCACCTCCCACGAGCAGATGGGATGCCCTCCACTCTCCAAGTAACTATATTGGAAGAAGAAAAAAGCCTGGCTTTGGTTTTTGTTTTTTATTGCCAGGCATGATGTTTCACAAGATGGGACACCCATTTTACTGACTCAGGCCTGCTGTCCCAGATGCTTCCCCAGCCTCTTGCTCACTCTAAGCATAACCCTGGGAAGGAGTAGAGGAAGAAAGCAGAGGGAGAAAGAGCATCAATGCTGTGCAAGCAACCAAAAACACTGTTGGGTTATCACCACTGCTTTAGTCATGAATTCAAAACAGCACCATATGGGCTGCACCAGGCAGAACCAGAGCACTGGATGGGGCATAAGCTATTAATATGTACAGTACTAAAGATAGGAATAGATGTGTTTAAAATCCCCTCTCCATCTGCCTTCTCTATATAAACATCAGCATTTGCTGTGAATTCTACTTGGCATAGTCAAATCCTATGATAATTTCTGAAGAGTGACAGCATTCTTTTTAATTTTTATTATTTTTATGTTTTAATCTTTCATGATTTTTTGCAACAGTCTCCAAGGTTAAAATAGGTAAAAATGCTTTAAAAATCAGGACATCTGTTATTCCTCCAGCTTTACTACTCCTAGCAATACGGACTACAAATAATGAACTCATTTCTGCATCCCAAAGAACATAAATAAAATTCTCTCTCATTTCCAGAGTAACCACAAATTTAATGTTCATGCAAACGCTATCTGGATGCTACTGTACTGAGTCAGATATACCACATTTCTGTTAAGCCATTAAAAACCATTTGCAGTATTTATTCTGCAAGTATCCCAATATCTGCCTACCTGCTTACTCATGTCAAAATTTTAGGCTTCTATATGCAGGAGAAACATATAACTGGTGCAGCCACTGTAAAATACTCATTTTCTGCACTTCTCATCTTTTTCTCGGTTGGAGAGAGAGAGGAACTGAAGATTCTATCACCAATTTGAGACATAAATATTATATATTCCGGGTTATCTTGAGGAATTAAAATGTCCCTTGGTTATCATATTCCAAAGCAAAACCTATTACACTTACTCTGCATATATTATGAAACTTTTAAATCCCATTTGACAAATTCAGTTAAGCACATCCTTAGAAAATGGTTGTACAGGTAAGGAGCCGCTCATAAGGCTGCTTAAAACTTCATTAAAGGATACAAGTAAATTGCATTAAGATATATTCATCTAATTCACCAGTAAAACAATTCAAACATGCAACATGACAGGAGCCACATTAGTAGACTCAGCTTGTAATGGCAGAAGTACTTGTGTCAAAGGAAACTACACTCCACACGCATACGATCCAACAGCCAATCAGCTAAACAAAAAAGAAATACTTTTGGCTCTGAGAAAAGCATGTTTTTTAACGTGGTCTTTTTAGGTAGAGTTGTATAGATATTTCTGAAATGCAGCTGCTGATTTTGTACCAAATACACTAATACAAAAGGTAAAAATAACAAGAAAAAAAAAAATCATACTCTTTGTACTTCTGTGACTGTTTGAAGAAAGCCATAATTGTATGTCATCGAACAACAAATTTAAGTCATTTCATACATATACAGTAGTTTTGGAAAAACCTTGAAAATAGTCATTAAAATAATTTATGCAATTACAACCACAAAAATACTTTTATTCCATGCACAGAAGTAGTCAACCAAACTACTTGAGCATAAAGTTAATAGGACACTATTTTATCAAAGGGTGGCTAGCTGAAAACTTACAATGAAGAAGTCTATTCATTTAACCATACTTATCACTACACGTTAGAGCTTCTATGAATACATTTTACCAGCATCCAGTGTGGAATACTTTCCCACTTAAAGAATTTCATCTGAAATTTTAAATTGAAGGTACTATTCAGGTAGTATCAGGTAATATGGTTTCTTTCTTATCCACTCACTTCAGAAGAATACATTTTTGCAGCAGATGAGGCAACAATAATTCTTTTTATGTGCTCTCTTAGGTGCCATATTTTTAGCTTGTGATTAAATGGGACTGAACAAATACACTATAGACAATTGGTGAAAAGATGAAGTGAATAATTACAGTAAATTTGTAAGCACTTCTATTGTCTGCAAAATTAGTACAAAAATAGTAGAGACAGAACACGCTGAGACATTACAATAGTTTAGCAGTCAGTCAAAGGAAAATATATTCTATTTGAGGTATCATAGTTATTCTTCATATTCTGAGGTCAAATTCTCCAGAACTATTTCATCCACAGCATCTCAAAATGTATCTTATCTTTATGAACTAATTTCGACCACCTTGCCAAGTAAAAGAATATCCTTTTCAAATGTGAGAAGTCCACCTGGAACAGAACAGAGCTGCTGACACAACAAAATAAAAGCCTGTATTTTTGCCTTCTCCATCATAAAGAACATCTGCCTTAACCTTTTGAACAGCCACTCCCAGACCACCAGCTAAATCACCACTTAGAAATGTGTATTATCTAATATGTCTGAAATGCATACACAAACATTTGATTCTCTTTCAGCAGCCACAAGTGTTAAAAAACATCATAAACAGGGCTTTCTTCAGCTACAGGAGAATGTTCTTCAGCTCGTGTCCAAAAATATGCCAGTTATCTTTGTGAAGAGCAGAAAAACTAACAATTCAATTTTGCTGATGGTAAATGTATTTGTCAATTAAAGGAAACAAGAGGAGCAGTGAAAGACCAACTCTATTCAAAACCCAAATGCTATTTTGTCCACATCTTTTAGCTCCGTTCAGTAAGGATGACAGGCAGCAGTAGAACTCTTATTAATAAAGTAGAGAAGAGAAAGTCCCCTAAAGAACTACTGGAGAGAGTTAATTACTGAAAATGGAAAATGTCCTGTTATTTATTGATTACTCTATTGTATTTAAGAATATCCTTACATATAAATAACCAGTCTGGGAAAGTGATATTGATTTTAGCTTGATAATTACAACCAGAATAATCCTTTTGTAATACAAAGCTCTATTCAGTACAGTATTTACCACAAAGTTGTGTGCCATACGGTACACTGACCTACCACTCATCATCTCTAAGCAGCAAAACATTAACATGAACATTTGAACAAGTTTGGTGGCTCGTGGGGCTTTTTGTTTCCAACTCCTTGAAAGATTTTTTATAAATTTGCTTTAATGACTGAAAGTCTGACCAACTGCTGTGGAAATTGTAGGAACTACCAAAGTAACCTTCCTCAGCATGGCAGAGTGCATTTTCAAATTCCAACCTTTGTACCCACTTTCCATAAATAATCATCTTCAAAAAAACTGAGACACATTTCCGAAAGACTGGATGTTGTGTTGAGGGACAGGATTTAGTGGGAGCTATTGGTGATAGGTGAACAGTTGGACTGGATGATCTTTTACGTCTTTTCCAACCTTGGTGATTCTATGAATTTCTTTAAGATTAAGGGACGTAATTAAGATTAAATATTTAGTATTTACATGATTTTAAGTATAGTATTGCACTCTGCTCTCAAGAAATTCTCGTTAGATCAGTGCCTTTCCAGCAATCCTAGGCTAAAGGACTTCTTGAGCACAAAAAAATCTTGGGTTGGGTTGAGGAGAAATCTACTGAACAGAGTGTTTTTGTTCCCTACTACTGCCAAACAAGTAAGTGATCCTTGTGAAGAACGGAAGCACAAGAGGTTAGCGAGAAATTCAGATTTTGGTCTGGATAAAGATGAAATCCCAGGGTAAAAGTACCACGTAGTACAGAAAAATGGGAAGTAGCATATCGATTCCTTAGATACATCAGGAGAAAGCTTATGGTCTATTATTGGAAAAAGAGTATTTGGAACTAATTGACAAGGATTTAAACTTGCCATTCAAAAGAAAAAAAAGGTATAGTGAACTTCATGTATAAAACCAGAAGTGCAGATAAACAATTTCTAGATATTCTTCCCTATTACCAAGTACTTTTTCTGTAAAATTGGTTGGTTATCTAATTAGAATGCACTAAAAAAGAACAGTTGATGATTCAGCCAAACCTTACTTCCTCCTGATCACCACTTGCTTTCTGACTACCTATAATTAGAGACAGCTTCCAGTCGATTTAAATAAATCTACAACCACTTAATGAAATACAGCCAGAACATTTTTCAGTCATTGTTTCTCAGCAAGGAAGGTTAGCAGGCCCCCACTGTACTACATCCAAATAGTTACAAACAGTATTCAGGATAAGCAATAATATTTGATTTTACCTAATATAGCAACAATGAAATGAAGATGCACCCAGCGTATAAACTCTCAATAAAAATTGAAAATAAGTTGAAAGATTAACTTTTTCTCATGGTCCAAATAATAAGTGCTCAAATGCTTTCCTGAGTTGAGACGAGGCCAGTAAACATCAATCTTGTTGACAATAATATCATACCCACATTTTTCATTCTAGAGTAAATGTCTGGATTAAGTATTAAAACTCTTCATACAACATAATTAATTTCCAATAAACACATTGCCTTAATAAACTAAAACCTTGTGTCAGGAATCCCCTACTAAAATTTGACAGAGAGATGCTGTGATTTACTCCATAAATTGCTTCTCTAATAGCATAGCATAATTCTGCAGAATTAAAGAAAGCAGCAATAGCCCAAAGAACATTTTGCCATGCTGGTCTGTTTCACTACAGACAGTCTAGCTGCATCCCTGAAGCTATGCACTGCAGCCAAACTTTCTCTTTAAAATTACTTCAGGCACAGAACTGTAGCTTTGTCACTTCTGAAAAGCCCATTCTATGCATTACTAAAACAGAAAGTTTAAATCTTTTTTAAAAAGCAATACTGTGAGGTTTGTCACTTGCTGTCACCACAGGACCACCTATCAAGGCTCTATGGACGTAGCTTACAGGCTGCACACATGGTCCTAACAGTACATTTATGGAGTTTAAGGAAAGAGACTTGTTTTTGCCCACAGAACATAGTCTTGTTATTTGAATGCATCACCCTACTCTGTAATCTGTTTTCCAATGCATTAGATTAACATTTATCTCTTTAAGCACACAGCTTACATGTCAAAAAAATCCTCTACAGTGTCTAGAGCTATGTCTCCAGAGTGCCCTAGTTCCACACAAACTGTTACTTACTGTCCCAGTTTTGTTCACTTTGATAAAGAGGAAAAGTATTCAGTTCTGACAAGTTGATTAACAACAATCAGTATTATTTTCAGAAAATCAGACCAGCTATTCCTGAACAACAACAACAAAAAAAGAAAATAACAATGAAAGTCTTCCCTATTTTTGACAAGGTACAAACATACATCAATTCCAACTATGAATGATAAAGCAGAATTACAATAGGGGCACTCACATAAGAATTATACCTGCTATCAAGGATATTAATGCCTCAAATGATGTTCAACTTGACCCCAACATTATAGTTTGAAAGATGAGGTATTCTCTACAGATTCTAAAGCTTTCATTTCAAAATAAATCTTTTTAACCTTATTACTGCAAAAATAGCCTCCACAAACCAACTTAAAGCTGTTTTGACATATTAGCAAGAGCCAAAAATGTATGCTTCTCACTTGCCATGCCTACTTCTATTCTTCTCTGCCATTAAAATGTAAGCCACAACATCTCAGGAACTGGGCCCATTCTCATCTATATGTACCCGTGTTTGTTTTTATGCTGCATCATGAATTATTAGGTCAATTTTGACTTTCACATTCCCATACAGCCCCACTGCTTTTTCAATTAATCCAAGAACAGGCTTCAATAGATGCACTGCTTTACAATAAATCTGTTTCAAAAGGATATAACTCTGCACTCTCAAGTGCTTTTCTATCTAGCTGATAACTACACAGTTCTTCCATCCAAAATTGGATATTAAAGATCAAATTGAATTGTATCTAAACTTCTGAATTTGTTACAGACAATCTTCTGCCTACAGAGATAGGGCTACAGTATCAGAACATATATTACTGAACCCTGAAATTATGAAATATTCTATTAATATTCAATATATCCCTCCTAAGACTGCTGCTCTTGAAAAAGTAAAATACTATCAATAAACTGAGGAATACGCAGCATGTGACTTTTTTTTTTTTTTAAATTAAATTATGTTTGGACTTAAATTTTAGCTGTTGGTATCTACTTGTACTGCAACGTAACCTGTTTAATAAAGGCTAAGGAATTCATATTTACCATGGTGTTCTTGGCTCTAGGTTGAAAAGCCAAAGGATACTGTGACCAAAAAAGAAGCATTTCCATGTAGCATCAGATGAAGGAGGAGATTGAAAGATGCACTAACCTCCTACAACTGGTGTCATTTTGCTGTATTGGGAGCAACTGGCTATTTCTCAGCTATCATGATTTCATACACAGTGTTCCTCTGCGAAAGGCATACAAAAAATAATTCTATAAATTGCAGTAATTTATTGGTCATTCATTGGCAAGCAAACCCCAGAAATGCTGTCTCTCTGAGATATACATCTCTGGCACGCTGCCTCAAGCTGAAGTACAGAGTAAACATATTAGGATATTTTTTCTTTCAAGATGGAGAATTTCCTGAGGAACTGAAGTACAAACACCAATAACAAAGTATTTGATTTCAAAATGATCAACTTCGTTCCTTTCAATCAGAGAGAAGTAACATTCTTCTTCAGAAAACACAGTGCTTCCTACCACACGCATACATTTGCAATGCATTCATACGATTCACGTGTGCTAAGTGCTAGAGAGGAATTAAATGTGATAACAAACACAAGTACTGCAATACGTTCAAAATCAAAGGCCTTAAATTTTGAGAATAATTAGCAAGCTAAGAAGTATCATTTAGCACACAGAAGTATTTCTGTATCTAAGCTTGAAGACAGAAAATAACAGCAATACAAATACATTTAATTTTTCTGCAGACAGGGATGTTCCCCCCTCTCCCCTCTTCCTTCCAAGAAATATCCCTATGGCAGGAAAGGCCATAGGACTGGCTTGAGAACATCACAGAAAGGTGATGGGCAAAGGACTCCAGAAGTCACTTAGTAATTAACAACAGTGCTGCCCACAGCATCACTGACAACTGGAACACAGCCATTCCAAACCAGCATGCTGTGGCTACAAGAAGTTATGCTTAAAAAAAAACCCTACATTCTGACTACCTCTCACATCCCTCTTTGTATTCAAAACACTCAAGGCACACCACAACAGTAATTTAAATAATATTATTCAGGTTATCTTTCAGATTATTATGATTAAATATAAATAGGTCAGTTCTACTCTGCTTCTTCACTGACAGGCATTTTAGAAGGCAATTTTTGTTTGATTATATATAGCAGTCACATCTTTCAGACATCAAGAGACTCTGAATATCAAACAAGCGTTCTTCAGGTAAATATGTGACAATGAATTACAGCACTGCCAGACCACCTGCTGGCATCCCTTTTATCTGACATCAGCCAACTCCTCTGCCATGGCTTTCCCCCAGACACGTTTCCTGAAGTACCCTGTTTTCCAGAAAGAAAGAGAAAATGAAGAGAGTATCAAAGAAAAAAAAAACCTCATATCTCAAACCCAGAAAGAGGAGATAAAAATACTGTACATCACACTTTTAAGAAATGGACAGCATTCTCTCTGGGAAAAACTCCAGAAAAACAAGTAACATTGGAATGTTGAACACCTGGCACTACAAAACCAGGTGTATGCTTTAACAGAGCATCTCATAGGGATTAGAGAAAAAGGATCAAAGGTCATGCATCTGCACTGCCTGTTTCCTCAAAACAATGCAGGTATGCTGCAGATTGGAAATACCCCAAGCACTGAACTTCCCAAGGAGGCTACAGACAGCTGCTTGGAAAAGGGGAGTCTTTGATTCATAAGACCATGAAAAATGCATCAATCTTAGCCCACGAAGACAACAGCAACTATGCGTTTTCAGTTTTATTTTATGTACTTTTGTTAAAACATTCTGGTACGTTAAACTGAAGCGGTCAGGTTCTCTAGTCTCAAAGGAGGACAGCAAACAGCTCTGTTGGCACGGGAAACAGTTTTCCAACCTTCAGCACAGACCCAGCAACAAGTTACAGCTTTCTAGAAACACTGCTGAACCAGCTGTCAGATGCAGTGCACAAGGCTTCGAAAACATTATTTTTCCCCTTTATTCATTATTTTCTGTAACTGCTACACAAATCTAGCGTGAAAGCTGCCAGGATGCAGATGGTTTATATAGCAACAAGTTTTTATACCAATTCTGAGGTTTTTAGCAGCCTTTTTTTTTCCCCTGTGCAGCTCCAGAGCAATCAATAGAAGTTCTCCCATCATTATTTCAAGCTTCCTTTATTTTGAAGAGAAGTGAACCGTTTCAGCTTGTTGCTATTTATTCTCATCCAGGCTTTAAGGATTCTCTTTCAATGCTTTAAGGAGTAAATCATGCAACCATAATTAAACCCAACAGAAAGTTAAATACAAAAACACAAAAACAAGAAACTTAACTGCCATGACCAGGCTGTAATACTCCTCAAAACTGAATCCGAGAACAGAATCACCTACAGATTTTTCCTGAACACCTTCAAGAAAAGTATGGAACACTTGAAATTGATTCATAATTATGCAGAAAAACAGATTTTCTAGATATTTTTGCAGTATGCCAAGAAATGGGAGAGTTGTGAGAACACAATAATCTTACATACAGGAAATCTTTGAAATGCACTCTCCCAATTTTAGTCGCAATGACATCTTCAAATGCGGTTTCTAAAACAGAAATCACGTTTAACTGTGATTAGCAGTGCTTTCACAAGACAGCAAGCAAACCATCAAGAACTCATATGAAGTCTGCTGTGCAACACAGCACAAAGGTTTTCTCATAGCATCCTATAGAAAAGCAATACTTGCTATCATGTAGTGTACTAAAACTGAAACTTCTACCTTTATGCATTAATTCCATCTTTAACATACATCAAATATTATGTAATAGAAATACAGAAAATGGTGCAGAAGGCAAGACATTCCAGATGTCTGGAGATATAAAACTAATAATTCTGAGTTAATCCTCTGTCATTGACCCCTGGCTTTGGTTGAAACACTTTTTTTTTTTGCCTCAATTTATTTCCATAGACTACTGAAGGATTAGCTCGTGCTTACAATCCGTTTTAAACAATACAAGATTTTGTTCTAATTGCTAAGTAATAGAATTACTAATGTCTTCCTTCTAAATAAAAAGAAAGGAATTATTTGGAACATGAGTTTCCTTTTACAGTATGTTTGTTGGGATTATAGTCTTATGACCCAGTAACAATGAGGAAAGCTTTCCATTTATTTCAAACTGGCTTTACCATTTGGATTATCCTTTGGATTCAGCCTAGTTTTATTTCCCTAAAATATTTTGGAGAAAGAAAGTTTTTAGGTTTTATAGTAGGCTAAAAACAAACAAAAAAAACCTCAAATCACCAATCAATGCTATAACATACTGCAATAAAGATCCTCAAAGGATGAGCTTTCCTAACATACTTCCCCAGGCAGGCTGTTTTTCAACTTGATTGAACAGGCTAACACTCGTTTTCTGAAATTCAGTCCATGTCCTCAGAAACATTTGCAGCCGACTACACTATTAACATTAATGTACAGTTCTCCATGTGATGATGGCAGAAGAAGTAGTTCTCCATCCGCTTCATCAGTGATCTTGGCAGTCAGAACCCTAAATCTGTGCCAAACATAATTTGCATGGAGAACCTTCTGCTAGTTTCAGGTAAAAATCAGATGAAGCCACATGGCAAAAAAAAAGTCAGCCAGAACTGTAGTTCTTCCACATGCTTGAAAAAACAGAATCTGCATGAAGACACAGAACGACGTGTTTACTAATTTAGGACAGATCAGAAAAAGGAAAGAATGGCAAGAGATGAGGGTGTTAAATGGCTTCCAGGCTTTAGGATCTTATCAACCTCTTAGAACAGTTGGTTACTGAATACAAAATAGAGTGGAAAAATATAAAGAAAACCTGTATTGTTATCAAATGACCTTGGTCTAGTCTCTCCAATAAGGATTGTAAAACAACAGTACATGAATAAGAAAACAAAAGCACTTGGCAAGCTCTTCCAGAGACTCACCTTTTTCACTGCAATTGCTTTCCAGCTACAGGAAAGGCATGAACTTCAGATGAAGTGGAAAAGATATTGCAACAACACGAAATGTAAAGGTACTCCAACCTTACGCATTCTCATCTCACGTGATAAGTAGAGAAGATGATAAAATATACTCTCAAATCAAGTAGACTTATGATTTTAAACAAGCCTAAGCAAGCACAAGATAAATACCAGGTTGTCATGATTCGTAATAAAACTAAAACACACTGAAATAGAAGAACGTGGAAGGGGATCAGTGAGAACCAAGAATGTCAGCTGCATCCAAAAAATCCTCTAGCAGGAACTAATGAGATCCAAATAAAAACACAGAACACAAAGCTATCGAAAACATCTGCGATGCCCCATTGGAACCCCAGTCCAGGCAACTGATCAAACAAAAAAAAAAAGTTAGAACTATTCTAGCTGCCACTTTTAGTTCTTTTTGTTTAAAAAGAAGTTCAGAAAATCAATCAGGGCATGCTCCTGACGTTCAAAAATTACAAACTTCATCCAGAAAGAATTGGTGAGAAATAAGATATTCACTGAGTATCATTTAAAACTAAAAATAAAGACAAAACTACCGATGCTTCTTCTGTTATTAACATGCTAATTCTCCTTCATTCAATAGATCAGTGCAGGGCTCTTGCTCAGCTGAATTCAGTCAACTACAAATCCTCTACATTAAGCATATTATCGTATGTAATATCATTAAGTTTCTACCTTTTCAAAACTAAAAGATCTTGAACGACTTTTAAGCCAATTGATGACTTCTGAAGCTGCAAACATCTCAGAAAATCTGAAAAAACAGGAAGGTTCAGGGTTAAATCTTTTCAAGAATATTTATGTTGTTTTGAAAGACAAGGCAGAGATTTCAGCTATAGGTTGATTTATGCTCTCCTGCACTTGTCATCTCTTTCCTGTGCTATCAACTCATTGTATGCACACGCTTGCCTTACAAAATTATAGTAATGTTAACTTCTAATTAGATAGAAGTGAACATTCTCTTAATGCAAGTATAAAGACACAAAGGAGTGCAACACAGCTTTTACTGTTTTCATTTTTTATTTCTTTCATCAATAGGTAGATGTCTCTTCTCTTTCATAGACTATCATCCTCCAAGCCTAGAATAGCAATAGTATTTGAAAGAGCACCTTCTTTGTACAATGCCACTTTGCAGGATAGTAGGAAGCTGTGGTGTCCCATACCCCAGAACAACTGGGAGCACACGCCATGAGAAGTGGGATCTATGCCCTAACTTGAAGTCCTGCTCTCCAGCAGTTTTCCTCCCCCCTTCAGACTCTTCCAAAAGAATCCAAATTCTGATCAAGGATTCAACCACCTCAGAACATTCTCCTTACAAACCTACATTGGTCTGCTCGCTAAAACGCAGTAGTTCAGTATTCTTACACAATGAAAAATGGAATTGCACCTGTATAATAGCAGTACTGCCCTCCCTTACAATCATTCTGGATTTATTTCGCTGTACTTAGCCTTGGAAGGTCAACTATTTGACAGGATTTCTGACATAAGCTTTTCTTTTCACCCCCATCCCTAAGTTGAATTGCACTGGAATTATGTGAATTCCCTCTGTTGGCTGATAGGTAGCGTCTGGTCACTGCATTTCCCAGATAAAGCCATTCAATTGTTAATTGTTTTTTATAACCCATTCAATTTATTTGGATTTGGCAATATGACAAGCACCTCTTCTATGTATATTTTCCTCCTCCTGCCACAGAATTGCATTGGCCTTACTTCATTGCTATGGAATACGTAGCATTCACACGTTTTTCACTTATTATCACATTATCCATAAAAGACCACCTTACTCTTTACAGGTCACAGAGAAGAGTATTTCTCCACATTTGGACAACAGCAAGCTTCCCGATAAACTCCTGGACAACCAAATACTGTAGACAGTTTTCTGCTTGGTTTTTGTTTGCTTTTAAACTAACTATTGCAAGGTATTTCCAAGCTATTTCACAAAATTCAGACTAAAACTTGGGACTGAACTCCCCCCCCCCCCCCCCCCCGAAATGAGATTTCCCTCTACAGCAGAAAGAAAAAGATGAAAAGATGACAAGAAATAATAATAATAATAATAATAATAATTTGCTTCCACAGAAACCAATACACTTACTATAGAACAGTGGGAGCAACGTCACTACAGTAGAACTAAGCTGTCCTGCTCTATAAAAAGGCATGTCTAATTGACATTGATCTACCAGAGAGCCAGTGGAATATGCATGCACTCAGTAGAATCCTATACCAACAAGGGACATTCATAAACAGAAGCTGGGATTATCCATGGGTTTTCTTTTTGCAGTTGCCCGCAGAAACAGCAGTGCCATATAGACATGTTTGAGGGAATGGTACAAGTAAAAACATAAACAAAGGTTCTCCTTCACAAAGTTTTACACTGGCTGAATGTAACTGCAATTTTCAAATTGTCTTTTTCCCCTCCCCTCAGCTGTCTGGTCTTCTCATCCACACTGCTGGCAGAGATGGGCCTTGACAGATACAGAGAAGTGAATTCCCACTTAAGGGCCTCATACTACATCATTCATACCTCCCTATAAAACCAAGAAACAAAACACAACAAACCAAGTACCATACCTTATTGTCAACTCCCCCAGACAACTCCCCTTCCAATTTCTGACTCTACAATATTGCAGAATCACTACAGACACCCCTTGAATGACAATAAACATATTAAGAAGCAGAAAAGAAACAAAGATTTGGAATGACACCACTGATCTGCACTCCCCTCTAATGCTAGCAAATACTTTGTAGATCAAGCTATAAATACTTTGTTTTCTGTCTTCCCAACTCAAAACAAAGTAACAAGTAGCAGTGTATAAAGGAGCAGCAGCAAGATCAGCTTTGGTGCAAATGAGATCACACCAGAATGGATCCCACATCATTTGAAATCACTGTGGCTACTGACATCAGCAGCCAGGACAGAACTGGATTAAGAGCCAGCAGTCAGCCAGCAGCTGCTCTCAGCAGCTGAACTTTATGCCCTACTGGTGATGTGTGAAACTAGCCTCCAATTTCTTTTCTATAATACAGAAATTACCCAGCAATGGATAAAAGAAGGAAAATGTGCTCAATGAACTGCATGAAGAGCTCAGTGATCAGAAAAGAACACCTGGGCTTCCAGTAGAAGATAAAATTCACAGTAACTTACAAAATAAGTAAAAATCAAATGTAACATTTTAAACATCTTCAGGTTCCCACATGTGTGTCAGAGTTTTCCTGTGCAGTCGTGTGGGGCTTTTCAGGTTGTTCCACACCCCCCGCTGTTCCCAGACCTTATTCTCCAGAAATTCTGAAGAACATTCTATAAATAATTACTTTTTGTAGAATTACATCCAGCAGACAAACACCAAAATAAATCACGCTCTTCTGCAAACTCCTGACCTCATTATTCCTGAGGAAGGTACAGTACAGTAAATCTACTGATTTGTCTGTGCATTCTAAAACAGTCAAGCTGAAAGCTCAACTCTTTCATTTTTGGAAAAGAAGAGTAGCAATTTCACCACGACAAACTTTTTCCTTCAAAACTCCATCACAACGTTTCCACTGTTTCTGACCAAAAAAATTGACCATGATTATGTCAGTATTAAAAGGACTCAAACAGTGCTGTTGGTCACATTTGCTGGATGTGCTGTTCTTTCTGTCACTGATCCTATTCATGCAGTAGCATTAAAAAAAAAAAAAAAAAAAAAAAAAAGAGATTTTTAAGGCTACAAAATTGCCTCTCAGTCTCTTACAATTTAAGTACCTTTCTTCTAGTTTCACACATTCTGCTTTTCCCTCGATTTCTTGTTTTCTTTCAAGAAATAGATCCCAGTTCATGGTGTAATTTGAAGAGCAATTTCTTATCTTCTGTTTCAGCATAAACTGTGAAATACTTGTGAAATTTTTGCTTTATAATTGCATTAAAGTTTATTTCAAAAGAAAACCAACAAATGAACCAAATCTAAACCTGTGTTGACTTCCTTATATCTGCATCACTCTGACACAACATCTCAGATCAGGGCTAAATTAGTTGAAATCTGTTATTGATTCTGAAACCCAAAGATGGCAATTTAGATGTCAACATTAGCTAACGTGATTTTAATGTTAACATACAACAACTATGACAAATGAATTGATGACATGTACAAATTTCTGACATCTGTAACTTCAGATAGCAAACGGAGTTGACAAATGGATCTGATGGCAAATATTATGTGACTCCATAATTAAGGATGTACTGAAGTTTACACTAAGCTGCACTGGAATGAGTGAATTTTCCAGTGATTTGCACTTTGGGTGGCTACTCCCAGTTATGAGAAGTACATGCTCAATCACTTCAAAAATATACAATCTATAGTATTGTTCTTTACCTACTTCACAAAGCCTCCAAGCAGAATCAGAAATTGTCTTTGATTAATAAATAAATAGCTGAATATTTACCTCACAATAAAGTGTTCTAAACTCGATGCTTTATGAAAATTAGGAGGACTTATAGAAACTGTTCTTCAGTTTATTAGAAATATTTAATTATTCAAAAGAAATATATAAAAACCAAGTAGCCCAAGGGATATAAATATAAACACAGCTTGCTTCCTGCAGCTGAGGAGATCCATTTTCCTCATTCCTCACTCAGTAATCATTGCACATACAACTCCTAATCACAGACAAAGGATTTTGTCAAGCTGTGTAAGAGCATAAAGCAAAAGATAATTGAGCACCAAAAGAACATGCCACAAAATTCCAAAGAGCTCTTCTTAGACCTATTTTGAACAGGCGAATGACAGCATCACTCAAGTAACTTAATACTTGATTAAGCCCATATGTTAAGCAAAGTCTTAAGCAAAATGTTTAAGTTCACTCAATTCCACTGGGACACTGGCATCACTAGATACAGCCCCAATGCAAGTTCAGCATTGCACACGTTGTCCTGGGCATTACTGAGGCACATGACAGGACCCTCCAGCACAGTACTCTGTGTGGGGTTGTTACACACTCCAGAAGCTCTTGTACAGCTGCTTGCTTCCACAAACACACAGTGCTGTGAAGCTGGAAAGAAGCCATGATGCTACAGCAGGAACAGTGCTGAAGGGCAAGGAAAGGGGAAGCAGGGACTCATTTGGAAGGTTTAAGTGCGTTTAGCTCCTCTATAATTTTGAAGCTGATCTTAAGCACCAGTTTAAATAATACCGTCAACTGGGCAATAGTTCTGTTGAGTCTACAAAGCAACCCCAAGTGTCCCGTGAACACTGTCACTTTTCTGCCCCATTTTTGGGTTTCACAATTCAATTTGCTATTCCAAGCTGTAATCAGAGATGATCTAGTTATAAAAACATCCTCAGTGAGTGTTATTTACATACAGCAGGAGTCTTCAGCTACAGAATCTTGATTTATCCCTATCTGTACTACCTGCCATAGGTCTGCTGAACTTGGGTCATCAGTATTTAGCAGACTACGAATGCAGTCACCAAAAGTGCAGAACACTCCAAATAATACATGTCATAGTTCTTGTAAGTGACAGATTAGCACCCCTAAATATGTCCTCCTAAAGTTAATACTTCTGCAGAACATACACTGCTGACAGATGTCCTCATTCTCCTCTGTACATTCTGAAAATACCTTTTCTTATAAGTATAGCTTTTATGGGGAAAATTAGGATTCCAAGGTTTCAGACACATTTATTTCACATTTCTTGGAACATTTCAGCATAATCCACTGAATAGATTGTTGTAGGTCTAAATTGTGAACCGCAGAGGAAACAAATGGCTTAAGAATAAAAATAATACATTTGATTCCTTCAGGACTCAGTTCATGATTACAATTCTGATTTCTAATGATTTCAAGACTGCGTTGCCTTCACGGGGCATATTCGTGTTTCATTTGGGGAAATATAATCGTATTTTCATGTATGACCTTTACAGGCTCTTTGTCACAGCTCGGTAACAACATCCTGGTAATTTCTTTCCATACAACATTTAACATTACTTTGGGAAGAACATAATAGGAAACTTCAAAAAATTGTACCATCAATGTCAATTCAGACAACTATTTAATTTGGGCTTTTCTATCTCTAAAATTCACAATAAATGTGACTTACAGGCAATGAAGGTATAGAAAGCATAGGCAGACTGAGGCACTGAAAGTGCTCTGCTTTTTAAGACATTAACAACGCAGTCACTGTTATGCCTAATTCTGCTCATTTAAGTCACAACATCACAATATTTCTATGACAAGACTTTGCTCATATGTTACCTCAGAGACCAACAGATCTGTGGTCTTTCACAGAGTTCAAACTCTTACTTATCTGCTTGCATTTTCTGAGAATTTCCATTAAAAAATAGCTTAAGTCACCATAAGATATTTTTAATCACCGCCATAAAAAAAAAAAAAAAAAAAAAAAAAAAAATCAGTATTTCTTTCTTGTTAAATAGTGTTTTTGCACTTGCAGTTCTCACATTTGCCCATAACAGCAGTGTGGAAAAAAACAAACAACTATTACTCTTTTCAGTTAGTCGTTCCTTTTCTCCTTTATTAAATATAATACGTGAACCTGTAGTTACTGCAAGAACCTATGATATTTAAAATATGGGGAAGGTTCCACAGACCTTTTCCTCAGCAGCAATGCTGACTGAAGGATTTTCCATTGCTCCTGCTCTACTGTTCAACTTCATCCCCGCGCTGCCCTTCACTTGTACCACACACCTGCTGGTACAGCTGCTTTGGGAGTGACCACGGAACAAAACCAGAGAGAACAACATCGAGCAGTTGCTCCCTCATTCAGTTCAGCGTGTGCTCCTAGAAACAGCTACAGGACAAGGTGAACAAGGCTAGTAATAAGCAGAATGAACAGAAACATCCTAAGGAAATACTACTGCTGAATTCAACTTATCGAAAAACTACTAAAATACTGACAGATATCCAAAAAACGTTTGAAAACTGGTGTTTCAAGTTTCCTTGTATTGGGTGAGTTCTTTTCTCAGTTTATTAAGAAATCCTTTTTTCCCCTCATTTACTTCCACTGCTAAAAGCACTCTCATCTCCCTCACAAAACAGCTGTATGCATACATGACATGAATATAGGCAGAGTAGGAAGGCAGATTTCTTAAAGGTAATTCATCTTTAATTTACCTTCTACATAGTAAATAGTGAAGCTGCACAAAATGTCCAGTGATATCCAGAAGTAAACAGCTTTTCCAGCCTGCACAGCTCATGTGTGAGGGACTGCCTGGCATGCAGCTGCCAAACCAGAAACAAACACAGAAGATACACACATACAACCATGGATGTGCCTGGATATGTACTTTTCCACGTAAATATATAGAAGATACTTTTCTATACATAAAATATAGAAAGCAGTAATAAATATTTGTCTGGGGGGGGAAAAGCAAACAAACAAAAAATCAACGCTACAACAGTTCCATGAAGAAGAAAAGCACAAGCTGAGGAATCTTGATCATGCAGTGTTATATTCCTACCAGCAACATTTCCACTCTCTACATTTAATACAGCAAATTCAGTTTACGTGCACCTGCCAATTTGTTTTCTGAGAAGTAGCACTTGCTCCAAAGCTGAATCAAGTCCTTCAAGGCCCTAAAGCAGTCAATATGTCTAAACAAGGGTAAAGGAACCCAGAGAGCATTCATCTAAATTTAATAACTCTATGAATATATAATTTAGTACATCATATAGCAAAACTGAAGTACTAAATCTTGTAGTTAATGTTGTTTCCAGAAATAAATTAGAAGGTACATACATAATTATGTAAGGATGACATCTGGTTCTGTAGCAGAAGATGCAAACTTGAGAAAAATCAATGAGATTATATTGAAAGACTGGAGAGAAGAAAATCAAATATGAATTCCTGAGCCATCCTATTACACATTCGTTATGGGGTTTATTCATTTTTTAATTTCAGAAAATTAGCAACAAAATCTAGATCATAAAAAGCACCACCACCCTCCTTACAGGGGTAAGAAAACAGTAAGGAAACTAAAATCAAAGTGCCAACTCTACAGACATTGCCCTGAGAAAATGAGAGTCATGATTTACCACAGATTTTAATTTCTGGAATACAAAAGCATTGTATTTGTAATATTTTTTTATAATTATTCTTTAAAAGGACTAAGCCAGGAAGCTGGAGAACACAACTACCAGCTTTGTAGTTGATGAGACAAAGGAGGATGATTAATTTACGTACACTTGCGTGCACTAACAGAAAGGTCGAAGACGGTGCTTTGTTGGTTGTACTGTTGATTTAAAGGTTAATCTGTGATCGAAGTGCAATAGGTATATTGGCCTCAGGTTTTTCAAAACCTCAAACAACACAGAAGATGTATGTTTAAGTACTTTAATCTGATGTGCCTCTAAGGATCATTCATTAAGTAGGCAGTGCAAACTGACAGACTGACTTTCAGAATCACTTTACCAGTGAGGAGTT
This sequence comes from Tetrao urogallus, assembly GCF_951394365.1. Lineage (NCBI taxonomy): Eukaryota > Metazoa > Chordata > Aves > Galliformes > Phasianidae > Tetrao > Tetrao urogallus. Next base: position 11,476,648 of record NC_136828.1, read on the forward strand.
GCTAATTAGCATGACACAGTTAGTAGCTAATAACTTAATTTCAAATTGAATGATGATTTTTTTTATTTCAGTAAATGCCCCATGAAATGTTGTGCTGAAAGGCAATATACTCCAAACTTAAGTTTATCCTGTGACCTTTCAGTTCGCCTACATTTGCTCATTTCATAGCTTCCATTTTCTTTGTGCTGTAAGATATAACCAGACCTTATCCTCACCATTTCCTCTGCTTTGCACTTGTCCATTTAGCAACAAAATGCACCATTCACATATTATTGACCCCTACAATACCACGATTCTGACTTACATTTTCAGCATGCTATCAGACAGAATCCTTATCAAGCAGCACTGACTCCTTACACAAGAGTCAAGAAGAAATTCATCCTCCACCTCTCAGGACAAAAAAAAATAAAATAAAATAAATAAAAAATAAAAATAAAAAATAAAAAAAAAAAAAAATCAAAGCCAAACTATTTTCCTATAAATATAAACAAAAAGAAGAACTTATCATAAAGAACAACTGTAGCCTTCGGCTGAAGACTTACTGATGCTGTTTTGAGTATCAATAAATATTGAGCATCAGTGATGTTTAACATATTTCTTCATCACATTGAGTTAGCATCATGAGTGAGGAAAAAATAAGTGCTAAGTTCACAAAAAACACTGCAGTTTTTCAGCAAACTTTGACAATTTTGAAATCTGATGTCACCTCCCACTGGTCCCAGACCTAAGGTCCATCTTTTAATTGCGTTTCATCAACGGGTGTTTATGTAAATCTGTGAGGTCCCTGGATCAATGCTATCATAGCTTCCTCACTGTCTTTGTGGAAGCTGGTGAAACTTATTCATTTGTACATATTCATAAATATAAGGAATGTTAAGCAGAAAAACTATTCGACTACTGTCTTAGAAGATAGAGTAACAGAACCATATTTCAATGCTAGCAGGTAGAAATCAGCAGCTTCCTACTCCTATGAATCCGTAATTACTCCAATCTATAACAAATGTTTTCCTATGTACTGCAATTGTACTCAATCTGAGCATTCATCCCCTTCCTGACATCTTTAAACCATTTGGGGGCATAAATTTTCATTTAACTTCTACGTAAGAGTAAATGACTTACTCCTTACTCAAACATAGCACACCTTTATTTGGCGTCACTCTCAAATAATCAGAGATTCATACATTATCAGAGGGCTTGAATCAAATAACATCTTTTAACACTACTCCTTTAGGCTACACAAATTTGTTTTACTTTATGTTTACAGGCTAGCAGTACTGAACTTCAAAATGAAGCGAGATACTACAGTTTGTAAGACTCACAGCATAAATCACTGTGTTTGCAGCTCAGTGCTGACTGATGATTTTGCATGTCCTACCGAGGTGCTGAGCTCCAACTTGGCTCAGACAAGCTGAATGAAATTCCACACTTGATCATTTATGCCTGTGCTGTACTAAACTGATGGAAAGGACTGAGAGGTGGGAGAAACAGCTGCAGAATTTTCAGATATCTCTCCTGTGTTTCTACTGATCAAAAATATTTTTCTTGGACTATTTCCCTGACTGCTCACTTGAGCTTCAGAAGGGAAAATGACTTTGCCCAACAAGATTGTTCCCTTCTCGGTAAATTTCTCCTTTCCTTCTTCTCTGCTTCTTTTAAGGATTGCTCTGATTGCAAGAACAAATCCCTCAGACTACTCGTATAGATTCACTGCCTGCAAATGAAGAGTCCTCGAGATCTCCCTTTTTCAAGGCACTTCGCTGCCAAAGGCTCATGATTCTTTCTCTGGGATGAATTAATTTCCTTGTCAGATTGCTCTGAGAAAATCCTCCTCTCTGCAAATATCACCATATCTTTTACTAAGACCTACCAGTTTCATCTAATTTTGTTACTTGAGTAAAGCAAGTATTTCCATTTGAAATGTGTGATTTTAAATATTAACTACAATAAAATCAACTTCTTGACACACTGTACTCATTCAAAACTCAATTTTTGCAATAGTGAACTGAAATAAAAGGCTTTTCAAAGGAAGGCAGGAAGCTCACTCTCATATTTCGAACATCTTTGCTTAAGCATCTGCTCTGAAGCATCCAAAGAAGAACAAAACGATGTATTCCAATTCCTGATCTAGAGATTAACCAGAATTCTGCACAGACAAGAGAAAAACAGGTGCTATCAAAGAACATCACCCCAAGCTATTCACTCAAAGACCACATTAGCACAACGTTCACTTCTTTATCCAAGATTCCACCATTCCCAATATAACTCCAGAAGCAAGTACAGCGACTTGGAGCCAGTGAAAATGAAGTGCTATTAAAACTGACATTTTCCCTTACTCCAGTGGTATTTTCTGATGTGTCTAGCCTCTCCACAAGATGCTGTCACTGGGTATTTTTTTTCCCAAGCAGCTGTATTTTTTAAGAGGTCAACTGTTGCTTAGAAATAGTCTTGCTTTTATCATTAACATTTCAGAAAACAGGCTGAAGCAGGAAAAACTTTCTCCCCAGAAGTGTTTCTCTCCAGGTAACGTCAGAATTTAGCACAAGATGACATTTGCACAAGAGAATAAGGTTTACCTCACTTACCAAAGCGAAACTTTATTAATTGGTAAGCCACATGGATTTCTGTACTTTGTCCTCCCTCACTTTAAGCTAAATGGTGGGAGGGGCCCCCACACTCACACAGAAAACTCGCACGTATGGCAAAACCAAAAATTATTTTTAATTAAAGCAATCCCAAGTAACAAGATCCTAACATTTTATTAAAAAAAAAATGTTTTCAAAGACTCAGATTTTCAATGAACAGCTTTGTGCATTAGCACAGCTGTTATTTAATATCTCAGATCCCCTGGAAAGCAATGCATGGCTGACCAATAGGATGACTTAAAGAAATGTGAGTACATACATTGTGGGTGTGATCTTGCAGAGACATGCTTACACCACCAAATGAAAAGAAGAATGTTTCTGGAAGCGCAGCTGACTCTGAAGTTGAGAACCTTTTTCTAGATCCATAGTCTCAGACACAGTAAATATGAAGGACCCCTGGGTTAGGGCATTCCCCTGCCCTAAGCAGTGAGACTATGGTGTATTTTAATTCTACAGGTTTTTTTCTTCCATCAGGAAAAAAAAATACTGAACTCTCTTTACATTTATCAAGGCTTGATCTATTTACTACATGGAGTTCCTCATATCTAGAAGCTTCAAGAGTTCTAAATAAGGCAGCACAAAAAAGAAGCTATAATACAGTTTTGTATAGCATATTTGATATCACATTCTTATGTTATTCATATTGAAAAATTTCTGTAGTGTCTTGAATGCAATAATGCATAATTGTCCCTGTGTATTCAAGAAAGAATATAATCATATCCTAAATGCAAACATTTTGACTTAAAATATTTGCTAGCAGAACAAACCTAATAGTATTTATGATACGTCTTACATTAAATATAAATTCACTGTTATAGCTAACATAACCCAATAAAATTGGAAATGAGCTGCTGGAACACTTAGGATTCATTTTCTGCAGAAGTAAATTAAAAATATGCAAATTGAAAACCTACAGTAACTACTGTAGTTACAGTACAAACAACAGACACTTATGTTTACCCCAGTACACAATATCTGTCATCTTTTCTTGGGCAATTGAATGTTTTTGGTTTTTTTTTTTTGCAATTTGAAAGAAAAGCATCTAAGAAGGTGCCTGATTCTTTCTAGGGTTTCCTTCTCTCCAACTGTTCTCTGTATCCCAATGGGAGCATTAGGCATTGCAGCAAGAACTGGAAGAATTAAAACAATTCTAGAGCATTCAAAGAGTTTCAGAGCTGCTACACATGGCTTCTTCTGACCTGTTCTGATGCTGGGTAAGCAAATCTTCAGGTTTCCTTTGGAACAGAATAGATTATATTCTTAGGGGGGAAAAAACACCACATCAACAGCAACAACAACAACAAAAAACACTGATTTATCAAGATGAAATAAGCAAAGGAATAAATTAAGGATGCAGCTGTTGAAATTATCCTGCACCTGTGCAGTTATACTTCCAGTTCTGGTGTGTATTTCCAACCCAGTGCTGTGGTGTATTGTGGAACACATCACAGTGCCACAATATCTACAGTTCTCCCTAGATAATTGGCTCACAAAAAAAATAAAATAAAAAAAAAAAATAAAAAAAAAATTACAAACCCACAAGCCAGACTTAAATAGAGGTAAAAGATTTAAGTCTTACATTAATAATGCAAAAAAAAAAAAAAAAAAAAAATCAGATTTCTTCATCAACTTCTTGTTTTTTCAACTTCTTTGTTTTAAAAGTCCAAGATCTCAGTTTACATCAGGAACATTTGAAGTAAATGATGAAATCAATATCTGAATACAAAAATAACTTATCCATCCCACAGAGCCTCTCTTTCAAAAATGTGAATTAATATGCAATTGCAACAGCAGATATAGAAAATGGAAATTGAAAAGACTAGTAGACTAGTATATGGAATTCCTATTATCAGAACTAGCATAGTAATAAGACCGATAGCTACTCAAATGAAATGAAAACCAAGGAAGCATGACTGCAATACCATCCAGCTCTAAGTGCTCTCATTTCATTCTGAATTCTGAAGTTTTGTCTTATTGTGGAAAAAACAGACTGCTGGAGTTTTCAATCTGTTATCGATTGGCCAATATACATAGTCAATTTGTTAAAAAGAGACAAATCTCATCATGTGCACAGAGAAGAACCACAGGCATGAACTCAAGTTCCCCACTTGTGACGGAGTATTAGCCTGAGCTCAAAACTTACAGATAGAGTTGTGTGAAGCACATCTCTAAGGGCAGCATTTATAAATGTTCTAAAATATCCCAGACACTCAAACTCTGTTCTCAATATCATTTTCTTTTTCCCCACTGTTCAATCTACACATTCTATCTGCATTTTCCCATACGAATAAATAGGTGCTGTAGGCTCATGCTTGGAGAGAGTTAAAGGTTATCTATCCTATTTAGTGAATTAAGTTAATGGGAACCTTGATGACACAGGAGTTCTGCCACAAATGAAAGCAAACAAAACCCTTTAGAATATATTTGTAAGTCCTACCAATGCTTTCCAAGTCGGTTTCTAATGCTGCTTTACCAATACAAAGAAAACCTTAATCTTTTCATAGGCAAACTTTCTAGATTGTGATATCCTCATTAAAGTATTCGCATTTTACATTTCACTTCTTACCACAGGAATCTCAGTTTCAGTCACAAGAACGAGGGATCCTTTCTCCCTTTAAGTTATTTCTTGAACAACCCTTTAAATATAGAACCCATTATTTTTCCTCTCTATCTGCTACACAAATTCAATATGCAGTGTGATTGAAACCAATGGACTCTACAGTATAAGAAGCAAACAAAAACCTATTGCATGCAACCACATCAGCATTTTAGATTTTCTTTATTTCTGTAGTTTAGAGGAAAATGCATCAAGATAGCTTAATTTTCACTGTTTTTTGTTCTGCAAACGGAAAACCACTGGCAGCAAATAACTGAAAGTATGTGACCATGTCTAAAGTTAGTCTTCCAGAACGTAAATTCGAATGCTATATCTATTAAAACAGATTGAATTACCTTTCTTTTTAAAAGGAACTGCAGCCATGCAAAGAAAAATGGAGCTACAGTGACTTGGTCCTCAGTTGCCCCTTAATTTTATCCAGACACATTGCTTCTAACACGAAAATGTATCTGAAGAGGGTGATAAAACATACATTTATGAAGTGTGGAGTCATTCATTCAAGAGTTTTCCTGAACAATAAACCAAGTACTGCTTGTGCGTCACATCATTCTATGTACAAAGGCCACTTTTCTGTATCTAGGGCACTCAAACAGAGAAGAATATGCATCAAGTACATCGCAGGTAGCTTCTTTCCAACCAAAAGTAGCACATGTTAAAGAACAGGAACTTCTGTAATCATTCATTTTTTCAACTCCTGTATACAAAAGCCTGTGCTGGAACGCCAAGCTTTGCATCAACTTATGTCTGAATCATTGTCCTTGTATTCTAGTTCAAAAACAAAGACAAACAATAACTCCCATTGTCTGTACTATCTCAGGTTTTCTGCTCCACACCAAAATATTCCATTTGATTTCTACACTGTTAGTCAAGACAACACAGGTTGATAGTTTAACTATTATCTAAAAGACAACCAAAAGAAAGCAAGTAATAAACTAGCTTTTTTTATTCTCAAAACTAGAAACAACAGCATTCATTTGAATGGAAACAGAACAGTGTCTGAAACACGTTTAAAGGTAAAGAATTTCAAAGAATGAATTCTTGGTTTTTAAATTATAGCCTTAAAATAAAACTAAATCTTGACATTCAAACAAAAGCACTTTTTCCAAGACCGTAAGTTTTTGTGTCTATTTCCTAAAGTAGTTTTCTATGAGCAATAACTTAATAATTCCAAACCTTAGTAAAGCTTATTCATAGCCCAGGCACAAATCAGGTTCTTGTGCACTGCTTCACTTAAACATCTACTAGCATCTTCATGATGCTGCAACTGATACATTCTTGACCTGTGTCAGCTTTGGGGTTTTTTTTATGCTTTATTATCCACAAGGCCACATGTTAAACAAGAGGCAATCAACTGCCTCATATTTCGAAACAAAGTTTTAAGAAAACAAAGAAATAAGAAATCTAAGTTTAGAAACTTTATTAAAAAAAAAAAAATTATTTGTTCAGTAATTGGATCAAATTTAATATCGAGCTTTTTGAACGAGCTGCGTTGGGGGCAGGGCAGGGGGATTGACAGATTCATCTATCCCTTAGGGGTTAACATTTGTATAGCTGTCTCTTTCAGTTGGCACAACCCAATTGGAAAAGAAAGAACCATCTGCCCAGCTGTCTGGAATGCAGCTCTGTCTGATAATTCCCATGCTGAAAAATAAACATTCACAAAGCCCACGAAGTAAGGAAAATTGTTTACTTTCCTTACAGCAAACAATCAGGCTATCAAGGAACAGCTTTAGAAGCAAACAACGCACTAAAACTTGGATTTTTGCTTTCAACTCTGATTTTTTTTTCTTTACTTTTCTATTGGATACTTTTCTATTGGGTCAAAAGGTTTGCAACTTGAATCATGAAACACAGAAATTATATTAAAAAGTCAATACAGTCATTTCAGTTCACTTTACTACTACCAGCACTGCTATGAATGCTCCCAAGAAACAAATTAAGATGATAATAACAATTCTGATGTGTAAAAAGAAATGCAATAAAAAAAGCTTATAAAGTGTTAGTGTTAACATGTCATGGCATTATAAGAAAACTGTTTGTCAGCAAATAAAGCAATTAGTGGATTTAATGTTTTTTCTTTGTTGTTGTTTGTTATTTTTCCTTTAGTTTCTCCCCCCAACGTTACAACTTCTGTTCAGACCAATTGAAAAGAGCACAGAATAGCAAAGTACACACATCTTCCTCAACATCTCTAAGTAAATTGCTTTGCTTTTATTATTATCTCCATTTTTCTAATTTTTTTTTTTATTTTTTTATTTTTTTAGGAGAGAGATGAGATAGGAAAAGTGTTTCTTATCAGTAGGGAATGCTTGGACATAGCTGTACAAAACTCCATTCTCCAGCAGATTAAAGTCTGAACAAAGTCTACATTTTGGGCAATCTTTTTAGAACTCTCTAGTAAGGTTTTCCACATCCCAGAAGGATTCAGATACACACAGTTCAGCTCTCAAGCTAACACCATCACACAGGCCTGCACTTCATGCAGTGCTTTGTGTTGGTTTGGTTATCACTAAGCAGGGCGCTCACAGCTCCCTCACTGGTCTGATGGGCCTCATGATGCCTTATGAATGAAACAGTCATGACACAAAAGAAGTGGTTTGCAACTGTGTTCTGTCTGAACGATTCCTATTTCAGTGCTTGGGCACATCTTTTGTACTTGCAGGAAAGTTAAGTTCAGCATTCAACAAGACTTAATCTGTTTAAGCAACAGAAATCAAAACTCACATGAATGGGCTATCATGGTTGTCTACTGGTTTGCAAAACCATAGATTACCTAGCTAAAAGGCTATTGCAAGACTTACTGTTTGCAGGACATTCAAGAGCTCAAATCTTGCAAGAATGAAGTTCAAGGTATCTTTCCCTACAAATTTTTAAATCCTTACATCAGGACTGGCAACATCGCATATTCGTAGATCTCTGTACTCAGAAGCTATGGAGCAGTGCCAGTCACAGGAAGCTAGGATACTTACTGAGTCACCACAAACTCACTTTCTTCTGAAGCGATAGTTTCCTTAAGGATACACCGCTGTCTCCTTTTCCAAGTGGTTGGGCAGCCCTCCTCACTCTTTTGTTAAGATGCATCAGACAGGTTTGTGAAGCAATTGCCTTTATTTCTAAGAAGGGTACACACAGCTGAGTACCTTCTTTGAGTAGAAGAAACTGAAGGCAATTTCCTAATTTAAAGCCTCAATCTCTCCAAAGGAAATGATCTTTTCCCAAATAACCTCTAGGGTTACAGCCATATTAATCCTATGACTACTTCTCTGTCTTGTACCTGTGGTTTCTATTTTCTTTTACACACACAGCTGCAATAAATCAAGAACGTGAACAATGAACTACTAAAGAAGTCTTCCCGGGACCACAGTTTAGGCCTTGTACATAAGCACACCTCCTCATACAAGTGGGTCAAGGAAGGAGATGACTTCTTGCAGCTGTGAAGATTTCTGTTTCTCTCCAGCATTGCCATGCCACTCTTTCTTCAAACATATTCACTCCATCAGGTCTGTAATTGTTAACTACTGATATCACACGAACAGATGTGTAACCATTCCTGTGATCTAACAGCAAATTTACCCACTGCCCCACCTGATCTTCAGCACAGTACTGAAATCTGAAAGTCACAAAATCCTTTAACCAGCGATCAGTAAATAGGAATGAAAAACATCACATCATCTAGCAATGCCAGATTTTTCCACTCTACAAAATTAATTCTTATATTGAACTAAATTAAAAAAGTAGTCATACTTAACAGCAAAAATAAGAATCACCTGAACCATTTGCTCGTAACACAGAAATAAACAGCAATGTGAATTCTGTAAGAATCAGAGGGCAAGGAGGAGCAGAAAGCACCAGTATAACTAATTCCCCCTGTAATTCTTTGTTATCCAAACAATTCAGAGCAGGATTAATCAAAATTTAAAAACAAGACAAGTTTACTGACACTGTGCAGCATTCTTCTGTGCATTTCTGAAGTGCCTCAACAGAAGCTAGCAATAACTGTCCATCTGAACCCCAGAACAAAGAGCAGGGAAGCATTTCAAAGAAGAAATAAAGGCTGTTGACATTACCTAAGCTGCAGAATTCTTCTTTCCCCACAAATTCGCGTGTAAAGAGAATATGTGTGTGTGTGTATATATATATATATATATATATATAAAATCATTCTTATAGCTACTATTTTGACATATTGACAAGGATATTCTAACATACTGTCCCAGTAAGTTTGAGAGGGCACGTACCATTAACATAAAACAAACATGGAAGGGGTCCCTGAATTGTGAACCAAGTCTCCTACCTTCCCCTGCCCTTTGCATTTCAAGCTCTTTCACTCCTCTAGGATTTCTCTTCTCCACTCCCGCATCCTTCGCATTGTGATACACTTCAATCAGCTCCTCTCCATCTTCAAACAGCAAATGGAAATTTTAATATCAAAATATTTAATTTCACATTGCTGAAACATTTTGTGCTCTTTTTTCTACCCTACTGTACAATTATGCTCAGATTTGTAAGCATGAAAAATTCAAGACAGTCGTCATACTACATGAAAAGGGTGACTACTCTCCTCTTTGTCAGGATAATTAAACAAAAATATACATACCTAACTGCACTGCTCCCAAGTGAAATACTGTTACATCCAATCATACATCCAAGAGTACTTTCTCACTTGAGCGGACCCAAGCCTGGACTCAGACAAAAGGAAAAATAGGAACCTCAGTTTTCCTAATCTTCAGCATTAGGCATTTGGAAGATCAAGGATCAGTTTTCCCATACCTGGTTAGGATAATTTCTCATAGACACCCTGTAAGGGCCTACCCTTCACTCAGAGAAACAGAAGCACTCCACTTGAATCACTTTGGCTTGGTGTGGGTCACAGTCCAATTAGAAACTGCCTAGAAATGAGAACACTTAATTTAGACCCCTAATTAAAAACAATCAGTTGATCAAATCACATGATTTTGCTGGATGTATGTGATGTTTTTCTTAATAAAGAGGTGAAGCATTGTGGCAGCAATTGATGGATTTCAAGACGGAGTCAACCAACGATGACTGGTTTGTGTTGCTGTTTGTTTTTAAACCTTCTGAGAATAATGTGGAATTACAACTGTTACTTAGAAAAGCTTATAGAACACTTCAGAATGGGGGAAAATGCAGTTTAATATTACCTTTTTTCCTTTTTTTGTGCTGCCTTATTAGAACTTCTAGACATGAGGAACTCCATGTATTAAATAGATCAAGCCTCGATAATTGTAAAAGGAGTTCAGTATTTCTTTTTTCCTAACAAAAAAAAATAGAACTGTAGAATTAAAATAAACCAGTCTCACTGCATAGGGCAAGGGAGTGTCCTAACCTGACAGTGCTTTCCTTTTATTGCCTGAAACTACAGATCCAGAAAAGCAACCTCAACTCAAGAGTCAGCTGCACTTCCAGAACTTTCTTCTTTTCACTTGGCAGTGCATGCATATGTTTTTGCAAGTTCAACCCCCAATGTATACATTCAAAATTCTTTACATCATCCCATTGGTCAGCCATGGATTGCTTCACAGAAGGTCTGAGACATTAGATAGCAGATATGCCAATGCACAAAACCGTTCCTGAAAACAACTAGAAACACTGCTGTATCTTTCCACTTCAGAAGTAAAAGGAGAATTTGAAAGCTGAGAAACTACACACTCGAGGATGATCTTTGAATTCTCATAAGCACAACTAAAGCCATGGCATCTCCAACTTTACTCATTCACAAATCTGACCTAAACTGAAGCCATATGAAGTGTCATAATTACCTAAGGGTAATAAGTGAGGAACAGATTATTTTCTTTTCAGTTGTCAACTGAAACAGACCAAAACCAGCTCACTCACAGCATACCATTAACTTGTCTACCCAGAAAGCCAAATCTTCACAGGTATGGCTCAACATCTACAGCTCCTCACCTAACACTGCACATGTATTGACTGGGGATTAAAAACACACCAAGCTAGGCTTCCTCAGCCTTCAGAAACACTTCAGATAAGTACATAGTTTCTCATGAATGACTCTCACAGTGACAGCCTTGACGTTGTATATAAGAAAATCTTTTCTCAACTAATTGAGCTGAGCTTTCAAGTACAACAGCACCTTTGCTCATTTTGACACCAGTAGACAGGCAAATAAACTGCACTGTATACCCTTCATTGTTCCATCCAAACTGCCAGAGATGGATGAAGGATAACAGAAAAGTCAAGTTGCAAGAACGCTCCGACCCTATTAAAGTAACTGGGACCTCAGCTGTGTATTGAATGCCATGGAGGATCTTGTCTGAAGCATTGCCTTCTTTGAAATGTAAAAACCATTTTCTGAGATCGTCTTTTCTCAAGATAGCTGGACAGCCAGCAGGTTACAGGGTATCCAAAACAGCATTCTGTAATCCCTACCTCATCAGGGATCCTTCAACAGGCTAACCATCTCCCCTCAAAAAAAAGTCATAATCAGAGCACATAAATAAGAGGGGAGAGAGGAAAGTGTCTTTATGAGAGATCAAAAGGGTTATCATGATCTTAGATTACTTGTTGGATTAGTCTATATCTCTCTTGGATTGAAGGAGAAGACAGAAGACAACCCGAATAGTAATTTTAAAGCATCATCTTGTGACCGCTTTCAAGTTCTAAGCACTTATCACACATTAAGCTATTGCGCTGCCATTCATCTAACCACTCTTCTGTAGGTTGCACTGTGCACTCACTGGAACCTCCAGGCGCATCCCCGCCGGAACCCCGTCGCCGAAGGTCGCCGGAGGTCCCCTCACGCCGTAGCTGGGCGCATCCCGCTGCGCCCGGGCTCGCACCTCAGCCCTGGGGCCCGGCCTTCTGGCGCCCTCTAGCGGCGCTCCCGGGCGCCGAGCTCGCTGCCCACGAGTGCTGCGGGTCGGCGCTCCGTGGGTTTCTCCCTCGGCGCTCTCACCGCGCTGCCTCCTCACCCCGTTCGACTCGTACGCCCACAAAGTTTCATTCAGATGATTACCGTGCGGTGGCAGCTGTTCTTTCTCTTCGGGTAATTTCTGAATTTCCTGATTCATTCGGCAGAAATAGAACTGGAGCTGACAACAAAACCCTCTCAGACTTCCAGTGAATGGTAGATACTCGAACACCTTTATGCTCTCCAGAGCTCCAAAGCCATAGCTGCTCTGTTACACAGCTCACTTCCACTAGCGGAAGGTGAGAACTGAACTGTGAAATCATTTTGTTCTTCATTTAACGTGTGACTTTACCTGAAGTATGAAATAAGAATAAACAGGCAAACAATTATCATCCATTTGCCAATTCCCTTCCATCTTCCTCCTACTCTTGAACATTCTCTGGAATTTAGGATTTCAAGCTTATCTTGGTTTTCTGACCTTCTAGCTTCTCCTGAAATAGGGACTCCGCTCCTTTCTGCTAACAGCTTCCTTTGCAGAAATATCACTTTGTATTTAACACAGAAGCCCATCAGGTTCTAAAAGAGCACACTTCTGCTCTTTGGCTCCACTTCATCTCTTTAAACCCTGCTCTGATACATTTTTCCTCCACGAATGCAAACTGCTCCTCCCTGCACATGAACACATTGTTTTCTTCCAGATAAACAATGCGATTTTGAGCCTGAGCCACACACAGAATTTCAATAAACACTGAAACCCAGGCAAACAGTCCTAAGGTATACTGTAGGGAAGGCAGTCTAATGCTTAGCAAACAGATTCAGAACTGAAGGATTCTGATTTCTGACCTCCAAAATAGACTGCAGGAAAATCCTAAAAAAAGGCAGAAACCACACCTGACTTACAGGAATCAAGCCTGAAAGAAGCATGAAACCTCTCCACCTTTCTCCCTGACTGAGGGCTGCAGAAGTGCAGGTGACTACAGCAAGTTTTGCTGGTTTTTGTTTTAATAAACAACAGTCCCAGTTGGTAGCTCTTCCCTAGCACTCTCCAAATTCCCCAGAGGCTTCCCAAAACTTGGCTGCATAATCTCTTCAGGACACATTTTGGATTTTTGCTTACTTTATTAACAAACAGTAGCTCAGTTCTCTTCAAATTTCAATTCAGGAAGCTTAGGCTCATCAAAACCACAAAACAGAAAAGGATTTTGTATAGCAAGTGTCTGAAATACCATCTACTGTGGCAACCTGGAGTACTAGTAGCAACAAGAGCAATTAGACTCAAGAAACACAGTCTTCACACATTGCATAGTTAAGTAGTAGACAGATTGACAGTAGAATCTCTGGAATCTCCTTTATTGAAGTGTTTAGAAAACAGATTAATATCGTTCAGGAATTGCTTTGGTACTACTGATCCTGCCACAGCCCAGGAGAACATACTGCTGAATCTTCCCTTACCCTCAAAGCAGGGCCACTCCCCCAGCCTCTCATCTCAGCCCATTAATCACGTATTTTAGTTAGTTTTATTCTAGTTTTTAAAAACAAACTCGAGTTTAAACACACAGCACATTCTGTATCTTGTTCTACAGCACACAAGCACAGCAGGCAGGAGAAGGCACAGGTGACAGAGTCTGCTGACAGCCCCAAACAATACAAGAGACAGTAAAAGTAGCTATGGACAGGAACAGCTCTAAGCACATGTTCCCACACAGCTGAGGGACAAAGCAGCTACCACACAGGGTAGAGATCTACCCAGCGGATGAACACATCTACAGCAGACCTCTAATGAGAGCCAACTTGCCAGCCCTGAGGCTAAATGGGCTCCAGGGCACAGGGACAGAGGTTGTGGGCTGGAAGTGCCAGGTGAGGCTGGTCAGGGCAATTAAGACCTCGTGCCTTACAGGCTCTGGCAAGTAATACTTCTTACCTGCGTGTCCTCTGAGAGGCACAGAGCTGGCAAGTGAACCACAGCCACACCTCAACAGTCTATTACCCTAAGATCAGCTTGAGTTTTCATCTCACTAAGCATAGATCAGTTAAGAGAAAATGAGAGTAGGGACGTTAGTTTAAAAAAAAATAATGACTCATTATGGAGGAGAAACATTTGAAAAAAAAAAAAAAAATACTTCAGTAATACTCCTGCCAGTTATTTACTGTTAAATAAATATTTAACTAGTGGACTAAAAGTAGAAGAAATCCTACATGTTGCTTAAAAAAAATCTAGAGCAAAACCAAGCAAGTCTAATAGGATGTCTTCCATTTACTAAGAATAATTTACAGAAACTTTTCATTGTGAAGGGAATTTTTTTTTTAATGCAAAAAAGATGATCCAACTTCAGCAAAACAAGGAATGCTTGAGTTACCAATAATATCACTTCTCATGTACTTGAAATTAAGCTTTTGCTGAAGTATTACACTGAATTGGGCCTATAAACGCTATTTTTTTCATTAGTTTTATTAAAACTGTATGGAATCATTGCTCAATGATTTGGGGATAGAATTCAGCTGTATAAAAATCATAATCAAATCAATCTTCCAAAAGCAAGAATAATAAATTAGTTCTTGGACTGTTCTTCATTATCAGTTCCCAGCAAAGAACCTTCGAATGCCAAGAGTCAAACAGCCTGTAGCCAGCACTCCCTGCCTTAATGAGCATCTCTTGTTGTTGGGATGGAGAAAAAGTTTGTAAGAGAAGACAGAAGAATCCATCTACCAGCACCCAACTGCTTCTAACTTGAACAGAAAGCACTGAATAGAATGTGTTAAGAAGACCTTAGTCACTAATATTTACAATATAGACCCCAATTCACAAAGGGGTTTATGATATACCTAACTTTTAGGTACCTATTTTGAGCAGTTCAAGTACGACTTCAGTGTCATAATTGAAAAGAACTGAGCACTTGAGATTCTCAGTGGCAAGTAACAGCAAGGAGTGCAAAATGTTAGATGTAAGGTTACCTGGAGCTAAGGGTAAAGAAGGGTTGGTTAGAAATCCTATTCTCAAAGACTCAGAGTCCTACCTAAAGAGCTGAATCACTGAATCACTTACCTATACATAAATACTTGAGAAGCCTTCTTACATCACAGCTACTTGCACGCTAATAAATACAAAGGTATTTCCCCGTGATCATCCATGCTGATATGCTGTTAGCACAGTCCTTTGCAGGGCTTGGTGATATGAGTTAACAGTCTCACAACCAGTGCCTGAAGGTGTTTCAAGCTGGTTTGCCCAGGACCTGTTTCCAATACACAATTTCCATGTTTCCGCCTTGTTTTGATAGGCAAGCAACTTAATATATGGATTTGTATCAATATTGTACTTGCATGTAACTAAGCCCTGACTGATGATTAAAGAGCAATTTCAGCTGATCTCTTCAATTTCTGTTGCTTTTTTTTTTTTTCCTGCTTGGCACTGCTCCATCACCCTAAGAAAATCATCTTAATTACTTCTAAGTTAAATAGCCCCTTCTCATAAAACTACTTCAAATATAAACATATGTTTAACTGAGCTTGATTCTTTCATTCACTGTTCATCTGCAGATTTTTCCATCAGCCCAAACGGACCAAAAGGAAGAGCTCTCTGCAAAGGAACAAACATACAATTAACGGGACCCTCATCAAACAGCTGCCTACAGATGAATACCCCAAAGTCTTGCAAGATCCATGTCATTGAACATACTCATTTCCCTGCCAATCACACACTTTTATGTAACAGTAACTAGGCTGATGTCAAAGAACTGAAACAAAATCATATTCCATATGTCATACCAGACGCAACTTCTAAAGATCAGCATATTTATAAGACAAAAATGCATCTTAAGTAATGCAAATATGGAGAATTCCTTGTTATTTGTAAAACCATTTTTCTCTCTCTACAGTATACTTTTCTGCTCTTCTTTAACAGGATCAAAGAAATTAAATTCCATGCAGTAGAAAAGATCTGAGAGGGAATAACATCTGATATTACGCAAAATGTCAACAACTGCAAATTTCTCCTTCCAACCTGTGATGTTAATGTCTAGCAGAAATCCATCAGGTCTAAGCTAAGGCAGAAGTGTCAGTTTGGTGATGGTCACAACAGCCCAAAAGACTCCAAGTTCAAAACTAAGTGGGACATGAACTACATAAATAACTCCTCAGTTTCTAACTGAAATCCAGCATTCTTTGCATGTGCCTCTGGCAAATGTCTAATTGTGCATCTAAAAATCGAACTTTCAAACCAGCACTGGATATATCTGAAAACATCTGAAACGCAAAGCTAGCTGATCAACAATTAAAGGCATTTGCTTCCAGCTGAAGACCAATATGCAAATATAAACATTATTAAAAACTGAACTAACGGATAGTTACAAGCCATGTCTGCCTTTATTAAGGTCATAAACTTTCAAAGCAGAAAAATATAAAAATATTTGTCTACCACCTGAAGATGTGGTTCTCTACAAAGTTGATAACTAACATGTATTTCAACATATCCCACACGTACTTTGTTAAATTGCCTTTGGTGATAATGTATAATTAAGCTAGCCTAATTTAACATCAATATCAGAATAGCTTGCCAGTGGAAACTCTATACGAGTTAAATACATAATTTGCCTAGCAGGAACATAATTTGTTATCCAGGACTCTTCACAAAGAAGTGCTTGCATTTCTCTGACAAACACTTCCAAAATGTGAAAGTCAGACTAAAAATAACTTTAGATCAATAGTTAAATTACTGGGGGAAAAAAAAATAATGATAAAACTCCTTTTGATAACGAGTCTGATTTTGTCCATTAACGTGGCTTTTGTTTTGAGAATCCATAACTCCAAGTAGCAGATTTTCCTATAATTAACAATGCCATAAAATGTCTGCAGCAAACTGCGGCCAAACCATCTTCAAAAATGTTTGTTCTTACTCCTGTCTTTATAATTTTCTTTTGTTAGGCTGACAGTAATGTCATCTTCATACGCACTTTATGATGCATCACTAATAAACTGTAATAGAATTAATAGCTTCCAGGAAGCAAGCACTATATCTAGAGGAGCATTGTTGCACTGCTCTTTTATACTCTCACAGCTAACAACAAACTTTAATTTCCCCAAATAGCTTTCCAGTAACACAGAAATATACAAATTAAAACCTATTTTTCTTCCATTGGATTTTGTCATATTATAAAATAGATGAAATATCATTGTCTGCTATCACATTTACAAAAAGCTGTTTTAGATGAATAAGTCTTTGCCCACATTATAATTTAATTCTGTAAGTTTTTTTTTTAGGTACAGTGAAATGCCTGATGACCATCAGTTGTTGTCACAGTAATGGTAAAGCTTCCAGCAGCTGAAATAGGCTTGCTGTACAGCTCTACAAGGCATTTTCACATCAATACATGAAATTTGCACATAATAAAAAAGGCTACTTGTTTTTTGTTTTGTTTGTTTGGTTTTTTTTTTGTTTTTTTTTTTTTTTTTTTTTTTTTTTTTTTTTTTTTTTAAAGAAGAGAAATCCCAGCAACTCTATTAAAGTAACTGGAATAATTTTTTTCTTTGGTAGTGGAGGGGAAGAAACTGGGTGAAAAGGAGCTGAAACTGACAGAAATGAAGTGACCCAAAAATCATTGGATGGATTCTCAACTACTACATCACAGAATTACTTCTGCAGAAAAATCATTTCATATAAAACAACTTTCATACAATATCTACAGATGCTATAATTAAAGCTGACTCATCTAAAATAGTCATCGAAGCATTTTTATCCAGTAAGTTAAATACTCTACAAACTATGGCTACCCTGCACTTCTAGTACTGATGATGTCATGGATAAAGTATGTAGTACAATCAAATTAAGAAGTGGTGATAACCTACAGAGCTTGTAACATAGCAGCAATAACTATCCAGTATCTCGAGGCAACATAATTTTAAATGTAGCCTAACCTACAGAAAACATATTGACCACCACCATTCAAAAGGCTGTTAGAAAGGAAAAAATGGCTACAGATAATCTATATTTCAGATAAACATAGCATGGATATGAATGGTTTTCAGCGGGAAACTTCTGTGCACTAATTAACTGCAGGTTCTAAAAATGACAGAAATTGAAATGAAAGAAATTCCATTTTTATGGTGACCAAAAACAGCGGGCAAGGCTCGTTTTGCTGGTTGGGCTGGATGATCTTGGAGATCTTTTCCAACCTTGGTGATTCTATGACTGTTTTCTAACACCATGTCCATCCATTTAGCTGATTCAAACAGCCACTAAAATTGTTCATGGTTCTTGAGCTCATTAAACCTGATCCAGTTACACTTCAGGCTACCAATGGACACCCAAAAACATTTTAGACTAATAAAGTAAATTCTATGATTGAAAATCACAATAATGAATTAGGGAGCTGCTGTAATGGAACTGTAATACAAAGAAAGCAGAAAGCCAGGCCAAGCTTTTAAATTATTATTATTCTCACAAGCCACCAAATAAAATACATGCACACATTTTCTTTTAACCAGAATCCTATGGAGATAGCCATTCCAACAGTTCCAAGGAGAAAGGAAACAAAAAAAAAAAAAAGAGAAATGTTTAGTTCAACAAACAAACAAAACCATGAAAAGTACAGGAGGCAGTGGAGGAAAGTTGCACGAGTCATTTCATAAAACCAGTGAAGAATCTTCAATCAAAATTAGCTTGGGAGTACAATCAAGAAGCAAAGGAGGAATAACAAAAAGCATAGGAATAAAATAAATGCAAAATTGAAAAATAACAACAAAATAAGTAGCTACTAAAAATTACTGATCCACAAAGGTATCATCTGCCAAACATAACAAGGAAAGGACACTTGGTGAAGAAACAGAATCGCAAACATCAGCATACGAGTGCTACAGTTACTCCACTGACAGCTGAAAAAGATGCATGCAAAGGAGCTTGGCCACACTGTTACACGTGGCCTTCAGAGCATCCTGAGAACTTCCAGGTCTGCCGCCTGATTCTTTTGTCTGCCAATCTGAACACTACCAAGGACAGTGAAGGTGACTCAAGCCCTTCCCACAAAGCATTACGAGAAGCACTGGGAAACAAAGAAACACAAATCCTCACCATTTCAGGGGGACATAAAATGGGACCGTGCTGTTCAAGCATTCCATACTCTGCCTACACCTCATGCACTGTAAAACCTCATGGCCAGACAGTTTTTCACATTTCTGTTCATGAAGCAAGTTCATGAAGACCACTCCCGTGGTCTGCTAAGCTTCTGGGGGATGATACTTTTGCTGGCTCCTTCAAGACACTGCAGTTATAGATACATGCACATCATCAACATCCAAGGTTTAATTTTGGAAACCTGGATGCTAATTACTTTCAAATAGACATTCTTGATAGCAGCATTATAAAATTCCAGCATAAAGAGACAGAGTGCTATTTAATGCAACAGTTCCACTGCAGAGAGTTCTCAGAGTTCAAAAAGCCAGGAAGCTGTAAGATTCTTCCAATCTCCTGCCTTAGAAATATTAATTTTTGAGTTAACTACTGCATTTCAATCCTATGGCCTATATACTGTGTTTCAGGTTAAGATAACTACTAAGGCATTTAACAAGTAGGTAAATCCGTTCAAGAAATTCTATGGAACATGATGTATTTTCTGTGCCGATGCATTTTAGTAAATCATGAAATAAATCCATCATGTCTCTGGATGCTCAGACAAGAACAGAAAGTTCTGAGATTATTGCATGCTATTATGAGCATCTAATGAACCGCATACTGGGCTAGCTATACTGATTGCAATGACAAGCAACAGTTGACATTTGACCTTGCTTCCATGAGGAAACAAAGCTATCCTAGATCTCACCACATAACAAAGCCCAGAACTGCCTGTTCCGTGGTGCTGGGGAATTTGAAACACACTTAAATCCTAGGGAGCAGCTATGCATAAGGATGCAGATAGAAGGATTCAGCACTCATCGCTCTCATTCTTCATTGCCTCCTGAGCAACCCAGAAAAAAAAACAAAAAAGAAAACATTCCTCCCCTGATAACATAGCAGAATCAGGAGCCAAGCAAAAGAGCACACAGTTACTTATAAGCACAGCTGAAATAATTTATCAAGTCTGATTTTCTAAATTCTAAAATAAAGAAATCTGATCAAACTATAATTAAACCAAATTTCATTTCCCCCCCCTCATCTAGCTACTTTCCACACACATAATTATGAAAATTACTACTTAAACACTGGCCTAAAAAGTCTATCATTTAATAATCAAGATTCTTATTTCTATAAATATTTAGCTTTCTGGCAAGAACTTTCTGAAATAGAAGTAGAAACAGAAAAATGTTTAACTGAAGGCATATAAAAAAAGCATTACTTTTCATATTCTTCCTAACATCCTTTTTATACAGTTAGTAATATTAAATTTTTAAATTCCTATTAATATTGTTACTGCTCAGCATTAAGCCTACAACATAATAAATATTTCATTTCTCTCATGTTAAACACTGCAGGTCATTTATTCTATCTATAATTGTTACATTTTTAAATAATGGTTTTTTAAAGTTCTTTGACAGTGAAAGGAGACAACATATTACAAAAGAATCTGGGACGAAGACATAAGAGGAACCTCATTCTAATGAGCAAACAATCAGAATCAGGCAGATACTTGAAGCAGTTGCCAGCTCTAGAAGTTAAAGAGACAATCAAGCAAACAATGGACATTGCTCTATTTTCCTTGTTACTGGATAACCTGTGCCCTGCAGCATCAAGCACAAATCTTCTGTGAAGAGAAGCTATTAAAATTGGTATTATATGCTTCCAAGTTTATTATCACTTGTTGATTTCCATGCCATATATATGCTATTGCAAACCAAACTCAAACTGACGGCCCTGTTTAAGTCAATGTCTGAGAGGAAAAAAAAGAATTATTTTGTTTTCAAAGATCCTAACTAGTTATAAAAGTATTCCTGAGCAATTTAATACTTCCAGCATCAATGCAACATCTTTACCTTCACCAACACTTGCAGACTTTTGTGACTTGAAAGGCGGTTATTTGTCTAGAACTTACTAAACAATTCTGATGATGCAATGAAGAGAAGCAGGACCCAAGGAGATCAAGTAGTCATTAGGACATACAAAAAGGTAAACAATAAAGGATTTGTCTGCCACTCCAATGGCAGTAACCAAATAAAACTCTTCTATCTACCTCCATTCATAAAACCAATGCAGATCAGAAGGTAACCAGGACAAGATATCTGTTAAATTAAAACCCTTTGAAAGAGTGATGGAACGTGCCATACTTGAGTGCAACACCAATCGTATGACAGGAGGAAACTTGTGGTTTACAAGCAGACTCAAAGATTAGATATTCATTTTGATAAACAGGCTGAAGTAACTGGAACTGAGACACTGAAGGGTGGGAAAGAGAAAACAGCGTAGCCTTCATAATTACTCCTTCAGAGTGCCCACAGACTGCTCCTCTTACAAAACCTCTGCAGCAGCCCTTGGTATTTTTCCCATTCATTTATTTTTTTCAATTTATACATTTCTTTTTCTTGTAACTTACAATTCCTGAGATATTTATTCCACTCCCTGCCCACAAGGACAGTATTGGGAATTCATAGTTAAGAACTCTAGAAAGATTCTTCATCTTCCAGTAAGAAAGAAGTCATTTATGCAGCAGCTCTATTGTCTCCCACAGAGAACATCCCTTCTGCTAATAGAAATCCTTCTACTGGGTACAAATACAAGCAAGCAATGGGAAAAAGAACAGAATGCCTAATCAACTATGTTTAAGACTTTAGATTTGAAAATAAAGAAATTAATTCTATCAACCATTTCACATTAACTTGGTGAGATATCAAGCTGTTCTGTGTACCTTGTAAGCAACATTCATCAAAATATACTCATGTTTTTACTTAACAATACACGTGAAGATACAGTCTCACGTCTTGCCATTCCCTGGTTCCGACAGAACTTCTATTTATTATTTCTTTCCTGCTTTTGATCTCAACAACTCGGTTCCATTTATTCTCTGAAGTCTCTCACACAAAGCCCAAATTAATCTTTTTTAAAAATATATATATATATTAATCAAACATAAAATGCAAGACTCCTTGGCTTTATTATGAGTGACTGTAAAAACTAGTTACCCAAAAGACAAGTATTTACATCACAAAAGACTCACATATCAATTGACTTTTTGCCTCTGAAGGGCATTACACCCCATTAGAGCCTGAGCGGATGGAGAAATTTCTCCATTCCTGAAACCTGCCGAAGCACATCCACCCTTTTTCACACAAAAAGAAACACATCTGCTTCTGTGCAAAAAGAAAAAATAATTAAAAAATTAGATCAGACTGACATTAAGAAGAGTGCAATTTACAAAATGACATTAAAGAACTTCATTGGGATTAATCTGTGTAACTTCAATAACACTGATCAGTTACCCCTACAGCGTATGTTGATTACTCTGCTGGAAAAGTTTTCAAACTGTCCCAGAACAACCGAAGCTTTTAAAAGCATAGAGCAGAACTACTAGGAATGTTACAGTAACAACTTCCAAAATATTATCTAAAACTCACCATTTCGGAGAATCTTTTCCCAATATGTAAGCTTTACTGAATACTAGCTAAATTTACATCAACTACTTTTAAACACACTATTTTATTTGTAAAATTACATTGGTTTTTATGTTGAACCCAGCCATACAAACCTTAACCTTCCATTTTAAGACATTAGTTCAGGTGGTCATTAGTTCCCCCTATTAAAAGGATTTGCTGTAATTAGCTGTAGAATAGTACAAGGTCCAAGATACAGCAGAAATGTTCTGTATAAGGGAAAAAAATCTAACACCTCTTTTGTGCCACACAAAAATGTACTAATGCACTTCATTTTTTACCTACAAATTTAATAGCACACTTAATGAATGACCGATAGTGGTAATTGTTCACCCTTTATTAAGGACTCAGAGCTTGAAACCTGTTGCCTTCAGCTGTTGTTCAAAAATGATACATCTGGAAGATCTGAACGCTTTGTTTCTGACAGAACTACTACACAGAGCTATGGAAAAGCACAGCCAGTAATTGAATAACCCCAAGTGTTTTGACTCCAATGTTATTACGTTTCACAATGCAGATTAATGAGATCTGCGGTCTCCACTTAAGACCATGCAATTCCAGATAGTCTCTTTGTCAATATACAAGGTAGAAAATGAAACTATATTGATGCAAAAACAGAAGTTTTGCTTAGAAATACGAAATCCAGCAGCACATATAATTAAATTGCAAAAATTAATTTGATACCCCTAAAGTAAATTACAACAGGACATATAACACAACATATTGATATTCATGCCCCTATCTGAACCAAAAATAGTGCAACCTTTTGTCTGTCATTTAACTTACAAATAGCATCTTAAGATTTATTAAGGTGGCAACTTTTTAGATAATTTCAGTATCATTTTCACATAGTCTCAGACAACTAAAAGTTTACAAAGGAGCAATATGCTGCACAATAGCAACAACTGTGACCAAAATGTGAAGCTCAAATTCTTAAAATACATTCCAGTTTATCACTACTGTTAAAAAAAAATACATATAGCTGTAGGAGAAGTCTGAAAGGTGTGGACAATACCTATTTACTGTACATAGCAGGATGAGCTGTTTAACACTTAAACATTGCAAAAAGTTAATGATTCAACTTAAATATCAGAAGATTTTAAAATGAGTTCTGATAACTTTATACAAAATGGGAACAAACAAATCTTGCTAAAGAAAGGAGACCTCCAAACTACACCTGTTTGCAATAACAGATGTTGTCAGTTGGACTCGGCTAAGGATGGGCACATTACTCAGACTATTTCTGTACCTTATTTCCATTTCTCTTTTTCCCCCTATTCTTTATCACGTCGCTCCTGTCAGCAGAATTTAGATAATCAAGTGAAGGCAATTGAGTAGGGAGAAGGAATCGAGGGTGGAAATTATTATTAGGACAAAATTTTCCATCTTACCCTCCATGCTGAGAGCTATAGTTTTGAACTGTCACATAGCCAAAAAAAGCCTGCAAGAGTACAGTTATTCAACTGAATGCCAAATGACACAAAACATTCTTTCAGATATGTTAAAGTAACCTGATAAAGAAGATTTACTCAAAATAGGGCAGAGTCACTTAAATCCTACTTTGGAAAATACAATTAAGTAAATCAGAAATCATATGGTAATACGTTAATTTCAAACCTTGATCTATGCAGAAGTAACACTTTGCAAAATTAGCCAAAATAGCAGAAGTTCTTACAAGAACCAATAAGAGAGTTTCACAGGGCTGAAACACACTGGAGACTGAAAATTTCAGTGTATCAATCACAACAGACAGATCTTCATGCACACAGTACATTCTACCAGCAGGCTTATTACATGAGCTCTGAATAGTTCTGTCTTGTGTTTTATTTGCCTCACAGCGTCTGACCAACCAAGCATGAACACAGTTTATTCAGCATGTAGCCACTTTTCCAGAATCTCAAGGCAGCTCAGACTTGGATATCTGGAAAAGTAACTGAGAGCTGCAAATATGCATGAAATTGAATCTGCCTTTCACATGGGATGTAAGATTTGACTGAATTAGAGGAAATCCATACCTGGCATATCCCATATTGGTTTTGGGAGGTCTTTCAGTCAAGGCAGTCATGTTCCTGGAAAAGCACCGTATCTTGTCTTGTAATAAAAGAGTAGCAAACATTTTCTTTCTTTCACAAGCAATACCCACAGCCTTTGACACATGTTAATGGTTTAAACAGAACTCTTCCAGTAAACACACTGATTTGGATGTTAATTAAATTCAACATTCAAGTGTAAGTGACAACCAGATGCACTGCACAAGCCCAATACCAACACTCCCTAATTGGTTATAAAAAATGTGCAATGTGCCACAGTTTACCAAAGCACCAACACCTATTCACTTTCATGCTGCAGTGAATTTCAAGTCAACATGAGTATCTACGCCATTAATTCTAATAAAGTGACAGCTCACCTCCACTGCAACGAACATTTGCACAAAAGTTGATTTATCAATAGTTATGAAGTTGAGCAGCTCTACAGAAGGTTATTTAGAATGCTAAGAGCTCTTGTAAGGAAACAGACATCTGCACACATGGAAGAGTGAAAATACAAGATTACTCACCACTTTATTTTTTATTTACAATACAAACAAATTGACCTTGTTTGTATAAACCATCAGAACAGCTATTAAATAATAAAATGCATCACTGATTGTAACAATCAGAAAGATCAATGCGGTGGAATAGCAATACAGGAGGTGTAATAACAAAGGGAGCAGTGTGAATGGAACAGCATTGCAAAGGGAAAGGAAAGGTACTCACCCATCTCTGAAGATCTCAGCTAGCAGGAACAACTCCACAAGGGAGGGATCTCCAACCAGAGATCCTTCCCCAGTGGCAGTCAGCCCTTAAATGAGGTCTAAGAGAGGTGCAGCCAGGCTCCCCCCCCCTTCTGATCACATAAAATTGCCTTCACCTGTGCTCCCAGGGCTGTCCGGGTCCTTTCCCCAGGTGATCAATCAGTGGTTCAGGCCATGATTCAGCAGTTCTCATACACTGATCGTTTCTTAACCTAATAAGTCTTTCTGACTGTACGAGCACAAGCTGACAGTTACTCCTGTGCTTCCCAAGTCAGCCAAGTGATCAAGAGGAGCTCAGTTAGCATCCAGCTACAGATGCCCGTGATGGATGCAAAACTTCTGCACATGGAACTTCAGCTAAGATCAGAATACACCACAGTGGAGTGGCTCTTCCCTAACTGAGAACTACATTGACAGTGATAAAGTTGAGACAGAGTAAAATATTATCTACTAATTGATCTGCCACCAAACCAGACTTATAAATCACTTGCCTTTGTTATTCTGCTTATTAGTGGGTGAAAGCTTTTGTATTTTGCCATTTCTAAGATAGAAAAATAACTCCTACTTACTCTCCAAAGGATATCCTTCATTTAATAACTACCAAAATGAAACTAAGAATTTAATGGACAATGAAAACACAATCCTACTTAGTTATACCTCAGTGAGAGTAGAACCTAGACCAAAGACTATCATGGCTACACCAAGTAGTCTTTTGGTCTCAGACACTTAGGGAAGACACAATTATATCTTCAATAATTTTAAAAGCTCTATCTGCCAAAAGCTTCCTCTGCTGGCAGTTTTTGGTTTTACAGTGACGTTTGTCGGTTTTACTTGTTTGTGTCTCTCCTCACTGACTGCCAAATTACAGAGGAAATTGCTTACAGAAAGGAAATATTAAAATAGATGTATTCAGAATGATGTCAAATGTATTAAATTTTTTTAAAAAAGTGTTTTACTCTGTTCAGTCAAAGAGCATTTAGGCTGAACGTTTGTTGGTGAAAGCTATTTTGCAGGCATCAAGCTTCAATTCTAGATTGTTACAGATAAAAAGTATTCATCTCTGCTTGTGAGAATAGGAATGTCCATGCAGAGCCATGTTACATTTTCTCACTACCTACTTCACCACTTTTTTGGTTCGTTTATAATAGCACAACACCAGGAATTTGAGAATTACAAAATTAAGTTTTAGAACTCACCTGAATTTCTGTAACACACTAAGATTTGCAGTCTTCAAATTTACCAAGCACAACAACTTTTATTGGCAACAGTGTGCTCTAACTAGGTGTTCAAGTTTTGGGGATTAGAAGATACAGTTAAATTCAGAATACAGATGATGAGAATTATGTTTGTAAGAAACTTGAACATAGAAAACTTGTAAGAATCTTGTACGGATAACTAGCAGTAGTACAATTAGGCTCTGTAAATAGGAAATACTTTCACTCAGTCTACGAATGTCAGGAAGTTATTACATAAAATAAGTGTTCTTTTCAAGAGCAGAAAGCAGAGACCTCTGAGGAATAGTTCTTGAGTCTTGCACGCTATTTCCAGGAGAGAAGACGATACAAAACAGGACAGCAGTGAGACACACAGATGGGCACACACACAAAGAATTAGATAGTCCTCATCAACCTGGACAGCAGAGTTTCCATCATATTGTTAACAACATAACAGGAAAGCTTTTTGTATGCATCACAGAAAAATGGAGTTCTTGCAGATTTGAAGTGACACCAATGGAAAGAGTTTCTCCTTAGTGAGGACAGTAGAGAAAAATGCATAAGGCTACTCTTCTGCAAAACAGCATTAGTGTGATTGGTTAGAATCAGTCAGTTTCTTGATGACGAAGGAAGAAAATAGTCCCAAACAGTCAGCAAAAGTCAGTGGCACAGATTCAAAAGAACTTAAAAACAAAATTATCCACATATTTAAATACACGTATTCAGAGACACTGTTAGATAATTCCCTTCCCTTCTCCTACCCATTTCAGTACTGCAGCAGCGCATCACTTTCCATTTGTTCCATGTTACAATAAACACACCACCTTTCAATGTATGCCATGGTGCCATACATTTCGTTTCTGATCCCTGCATACCATCTAGTTATTTAAGAAGCACTTAGTCGTGAATGTCCTATGCACTTCCTCACAAATAAGTAATAAGAAATAAAGGATGTTCTCCAGCGTGCAAGGAAGACAACAATGACTGCTGCATTAGACAAAAATGTTGGTTGAGCAAACAGTATAATAAAATGCATCTTCTTCTGTATGTCCAGATGTTAGGCGTAATCAAATTGTAGTTTCATTTCATTCTTAGTAGTATTCTTAGAAGGCTGTAATGCTACTGAACAGATTTCCTATGAACTCAATGCCAAAAGCACTTGTCAAAGCCACAACATATACAGCTAGATAAACACGAATCTGAGGATGGAAGTAGGGGCTATCAGATCTTCTGATTTCTGTGTAGTAATGAGTCACAAACTCGGCTTCATCCAGGAATCAATGTGGGACCATTTTAGCAACATGTACTGGAGTTATGTATCATTACTCTCTACTTTCCAGTCCAAGAGTGCTATACCTAACAAATTATTTTTTAGATAACTTGTTAGACCTAGGAGTTTATTTTTAAAAAATATGGCTTACTGCTTGAAAGACCATAAAGTGATTTAAAGAGACCTAAGGGATAATGATTTATCTACCAGAGTCAACTTTCTCCTCAGACTGCTGCAATAGCACATGGAAATGTGAAAAACAGGATGAAAGATTCAAGTTATCTGCCTGAAAAACACAAATGCTTTATCATTTATCGAGAACGACACTTCACAACTTATCTGAACGCGGTGACATACCATAAGATTGTGCAATCCACTCCCACATTTTGCATAAAGTAGTGCTAAAGGCTTAATTTTATCAGTTGGAGCCGCTATCATCGTTTTTACCTGCTGAGTCTGCATGTTGGATACAAGCGTTAAAAAGTAGCACCTGTGAAATTTGCAACTTAAGTAGACAAGACAGAGGGAAAAAACATTTTTCACTTCATAGATCTCAAGAATTTATATATAAGGGGATTAAGAGGAATATTTGCATTGCTTAACTTTAGTACTTCCTTTATAAGCCTCCTTCTAACAAAGGGAGGAATTCCCTTAAAGTGTCTTTCAGAAAAGAAATCCAAAGTTAAGTCCTCTAAACCACCCCAGGAAAGTACTAACCTTCCTATTTTCTCTCCAGGAGCACCAGCCTCCAAATGCTCCTTCATTAGGCAGTGCAATTCTCTTGCATTTTGTCTATACCCAAAAGCTCTCTCGCAGTTTCCCCTGATCTTAGCGATGGCTGCCAGGACCACATGCCACGGCCACGTATTCCCATCACTGCTGTTGCACTGTCCGATAGATGAGTGAGCCCAGTTTCAGCTAGCTCAGGGAGCAAAACCAGCTGAACATTAGCTTTACAAATGCTTAGCTTTCCAAGGCCCCTATTTTTAATATTGGTGAGGTGCAAGTCATAACACTGGACATTTTACAGATAAAACATGTGATTAGCAACAAGCTATCATGTAGTCTATATAGTAACAGCTTTATTGTCTTCAGCAGCAATGACAGAACAAGAAGTGACTAGACAAATCAGAAATACAGAAATACTCTAACATGAACAACATGCATGTCTAGAAGCCAAGAATCTGCATAATGCACAGATCTTACAAAAGCAGTCAGAGTAGTTTAAAAGTAATGAAGTCAATGCATGTGCTAAAATAAAGGTTCTTACCTTCTCAGCCACATAACCCTTTGAATTCCAACTGCAAATGCAACATGACCTAATTCCTACCGAATGCACTGGATATTCTGGGGAGGTGATGTTTCAAAGATCACGTCCACAGTTTATCTGAAAGTTTTACTTAGGTGTAAAATAAATAAATAAAATGGAAAAAATCGTTGCATGTATTTCTTATCTATTCATAACCAATGAACTGAGATAACACTGCAGTTCCCATAAGAAATCCGCAGTTTAACAGAGTTAAATTGACAACACGTGAATAAGAAAAGAATTTTTTCCAAGGGAATAAAAATCACAAAGTTGTCTGAACTTCTCAGTAAGACAACCAACATCATCACAGGCAGGAACAGCGAGGGACCCCAACTTCTTCAGAAATGAATCTTTCAGGGAGTGATGTTTTTGTTCTGCACGAGCTATATGGGAGTGAAGGGTTGTCTGAGAGACATGGAGAGAAGAGCCTTTATTCAGTAGAAAATACTCTATAGTCACTCACACACAGAAAGCAACACTCACCAACCACCTGCTTTCCAGCTGTAATAACTATAAGCAGTCTAATCCAATGCAATGCCATAGCTGCTAACACTTCTTCCTTTAAAACACACAAAAGTCTTCTTGTGCTTAATTTAAAACATTTCAAGTAAATGAAAGATGGGGCCGAGCGCTGACAAGAAAACAAAACACTGAAAAACTGATCAGTGAGCAGCATTCTTAGCTCCTAACTAGGGTAAGACAGTAAAACATTATGTACCAACTCAAACTTAACCATTATGTCATGCATGAGAAATGCAGATTAAAGATGTACAAGCTACCTTAGTTCTGGCATTTTCCACCTCTGAGCAAATCTTGGTGAAAGTTATCCTAGTTGACGCAGTTTCAAGAAGAAAACTATTCTGGAGACCACAAAGGGATCAACAAATCATCAGTTTGTTCACTAAAAGGTTTTTAAATACATTAGATATTCATATACGCAAAGGACTTCTGCATATACAGTTGAAAAAGCTCATACCACAATGAACTCAGCACAAACAGGGGTTTGATCTGCATGGAATCTAATTGCTTTCAGTCTGCCCACAGACTCGTTACAGCAAAAAGGCCCAGGTGAGTCAAGAAAGCAGCCCCTTCAGAACTGATGCTCAGGTAAAGCTGTACACAAAGTTGCTAAATGGTTGAGAACATTTTATTTTCATCAACAGTGCTTTCAAGATACGCAGGTGTGTGCCCTTAAGAACAGAAAACAAAAAATTCCCCTTTGAGACATCTAAAGTCCAAGACCTTCACACAGCTTCGTAATTATTCACCATAAGACTTCTTACTAAAACTTGTATGGTTTGTTTAATCAGCCAGATAATCTTCCAAATATTAGTCAGTACTTGTCTTTGTTGTTCAAAATAGCCAGAAATAACAGAGCCTTCCAGAACAGCCTTCCAAGGACTACGAGCAGGAGCACCCATTCCCTTTCTTTTTTCTTGAGTGATGTGAAAGACACACTGCAGAACTCTGGGACTAAACCACCCCAATCTCCCTCTACACCTATGCTACTCCTGATCTAAGTATCTTCTGGTGATGTATGAATAGATCCTAGATAGACGATATCAAGGCTGCTCCAAAAGTAACGCCTCCTGTTTTATTATGTCGCCCCATGACATCAGAGGCGGATGTTGGTTATACAGCAGTAGAAGTTGAACCTTCCTGTCAGTATTTTGTTCCATGTTGCCACATGACAGACGGCAGCAGAGCGCCTGTCTGACAAAGCAGAGTTTGACACGAAAGCGCAGATGGAGCAAAGGTGTGCAGACAAATGTGGAAAAAATTGCACCCACTGACATTCATTGATGCTGAATGTTTATGGAGACCAAATGGTGGACGTGAGCACAGTGAGGTGGTGGGTGGTGCGTTTCAGCAGCAGCACAGCAGGCTGCCTCTGATTTGTACCGGTGTGACAGGCTGGCTTTTGTTCATCAGCAGCAAAAACGCAGAGCTAATGGTGGTGACTACATTGAAAAATAGTGTTTTGTAGCTGAGAATTTGCTCTAGCGAACAGCATCATTGTGCTCTTGGAAAATGTTGCAGTTTCCATGGAAATAAATGGGAGGCGTTACTTTTGGAGCAACCTGTGTACAGTCTTGCTGCCTCTCTAATTGCACAATAACAGTGCACTCTCATGAAACTCTCTGAAGCGGTGCACTTTAAATGTTGGCAGATATGTATCTCTTTAAACTTGCTTTGAGAAATATTGAGAGGAAGTAATATTTCAGCCAAAGATAAGCAGAGGAAGCAAACTCACATTTACCACAGCAGAGAGAGTTAAAAGTTGGATATTGCCACAGAAAAATTCTGCTCTCTCCATTCCATTTCTCTTTAGACCGAGATTGTAACTCCTCCTTCAAATCCATTTATTATTATTATAATTACAAATCCAAATAATTAATCTGCTAAAAAAAGCTATTACATATTTAAAACGTTATTCTAAAGAAAGGGAACACAACTAAATCCAGTACACACGAATGAATTTCCAATAAATAGCAGCAGAATCTTTTGGAATTAGAAATGCATCATTCAACATGTAATTCATAATGGCAAATACCACGCTCACATCTAAATGTCTCCCCGTCCTTCCAACACCTCGCTGCTCTATGCAGGTAGCTGATCATCTCTGAACATCAAACACAGTTGGAAATTTTCTTGAAAACATTTCCAGACCTTTATAAGTAGCAAAAGATCAGATATTTGAATTTAAAAAGCAGGCAGCATTTTCTACTACCTCCCATATCACTGCTTCTGTCAAAACATAACAGATATCAATACCACCTTAAATATGCATTCAAGTCCTTGTAGAATGCTGAATTATAGATTTCAGCAAGTGGCATGAAAAGATTACTCTTCCATTGCTGTTAAAATAAGAAAAATCAGACAAGCTTCTCTTTCTTAATATTTGAAGATAACCATCTCCTGTTAGAGAAACTTAAAGCTATGAACTGGCTTTTTCTATTTCAAAATCATTCTGAACTACAACCATCAATCCAAAAGGAGTATATTTTCTATGTATCTTTTATTCTTCAACAAAATAAGACATTCACAGGTACTTAAATCAATTAAGACACGCAGAGTAACTTCCAGCAGCTTCCAATCTCTTCAAATAAGCAGAATTTTCCTATTTTCATGCAAACAGTCTAGCATTTCAGCGAACATTTCATAATGCAGAAGCCATCAGTGTTTGTTAGCCTCCTATATAACAAATATTCCAATTTGCAAAGAGCTCTGTGTATTCAACAGGACCATGCAAAGGCCTGAGAGACCCCTGAGCTGGAGGTCACTGCAGGATAATGTTCTCCCAAGCACAGCAGTTACCACGTGCACATGATTCACTTCTCCCATCGCCCTGCAAATTCTAATTTGATAATTATGGTGATTATCAGTTAGCACCTCACCACTATTTGAAGACACACTATGACTTAAGGCTAGCTAGCATCTAACACTCACATTTAACAAACATGCCATAGAAAGAGGCATCATGGCAGAAGACAACAGACATCTCCTTACTTCTATATGTTGAAGTATTCAGACTCTTACACACTAATTTTCATGACATTTCACATTCACAGATGGACCAGTGTGGTAAGCAGGGTGAGACATGCACACAGTATGAGGGGTGTCTATGCAAGACCTGCAACCAGAAGAGCAGTGGGAGCACAGCTCTGGGCTGTGCTATGGAACAGGCCATAGCATTGCTCATCCATCAGCTTCTACCACTATCAGAAGGACTGCACTAACTGTAGTGAGGTTTGGGGAAAAAATTGTTATTGCATACCGTAAGCCAACATATGATTCATAATAATTAAATTTACTTGGAAAAGGAAAAAGCAATCGTATAAGTCATTATAACCAACTATATAACACAACTGCTAGAGAAGACGGAGAAGCTGAAAATCTAAGCGCAAAATGAATTTACAAGTGATTTCACCTACTGTTTGCCTCTAGATCTGCTTTAACACAGACGATCATTCAAGTCTAGAGAATACTCAGACAACCTGTTGGAGTTGAAAATATTTTCTTCCATTCACTTTACAGAACAACGTACTTAATCTCAATGACTGTACCCAATACATTTCCATAGCATTTAGAACTTGTATTTGAGTATACTTATTACTTTAATGCTTAAGTAATTGTTACAGAAACATTAGCTGGTTACAGCATAGTATTATGAGATTCTCATCACAGACAACTGTGGCCTGTATATTTAGAACGTTCATTTTCTCTATCACACAGCAAGATTGGAGCCATAGAATTCTTTCCTGCACATGATCACATCAATCCAATGCGAAGCTTTTGAGATTGTACCAGAATTTCTATTTTCAAGAAGGACGTCAATAAAAATTGTCATCATCTCTCTAAATTTTGGCAATGATGAATGTTTCAGACTCCATTTGAACTCAGAGAGCAAAGAGAACCGTGACTTAGAAATAAATACATTTGTGAAAAGCACTGAGCATTAAGACCTTCACGTCGCTTTGTGAGTCAACCAATTTTTAAAGACCTACCTGCATTTTTTGCACTATATTAAGAGGAACAACGTATTTTATTTTTTTCTTCATTCACTGCTTAATGTTTTCTAAACTCCACACCTTTACCCACACCAATATTGCTCAGAAATAACACATCTCACTCTCTTCACATCCCATCCCACCCATCCCTTGGTCACAGATGGATATGGACACAAGCCAACTTGGTGTTAGGACTTTTCTTAAGGACTTCTCTTATCCCGTAACTCCTAGAGATAGGACCAACTCTACTGCATGTGCTCAGCAATCTGAAATACTCTATCAGAATATTTTTGTCATAGTTTGTGCCAAAAAAAAAAGTTTCAACTCACTTTGTGATCCAATTAGATTGTTGGATTATTACTCGGCCACAGAAAACTGTTTTACACAACATCTGCACTGCTTCCTGAATAACTTGCCCTTACAACTGCCTTAAATGAAAACTCTCTACATTTTTAATGTATGCTTCAAGAATAATCTGTGCTTGTCTTCCAAACCTAAGCCTCACGCTGGCATCTGTCAACAACCACCAAAAGGAAAAAAAAAAGTTACATGAATTGTAATTTGAGGGGAGAATTATTTCAGGTATGCCTTGTTTCAGGATAACAATATCCTGTTAGGGCTTGCAGGCCTCTGCATAAGCACTTTGGGAATGGGAATGACAGCATAAACAAAGCGCTGAAAAAGGTTTCTTGGGGTGGAGTCCATTTTTAAACACCGGATTAAAATCCTTCTGTATCCTGAGGCTCCAAACTTTTCAAAGGTGCAGCAGTAAACCCTGAGCAGGCAAACTACTGCAGGCTTGGCTCTGTAACCCTCAACTCAGGAGCCCATCCAGCTATTAAAGCTGAATGCACCGTTGTTCCCTCTGAAATACCCGACAACAAAGAACTAAAAAACAAAGACCATTCCCCTACATGGAGTATGAACTTCCGCTGCAATAACCAACTCCTCGTCCCACACGACACAGCCCTGCGTTGTACGACACACCACTCCAGTCAGACAATGCACACTGCAACAAAACTCTGCCCAGCAAAGAAAGTGAAAGCTGCGTTTGTTCAGCACGTTACAGCAGCCAACTGTAATGCTCCTGCCTGCCATTTATCGCCTGCTCTGTCAAAGGATTATTAAGAATTAAGCTTCGTTTGGCAATTTTTTATTTCTTGAGAAGGGAATTTACATGCACAGTGACGGACACTTGATATTTAACGTCTATTGGTCGGCTCTGACCCTGCGTTTACAAGTGACTCATTTGACTGCAAGGATCTCTGATGTGGAAATGCTCAGATACGAATCAATTGCAGTTTTTGTCTCGGGTAAATGTTACTTGGCAATCCAAAAGAAACGAACAATGCTCGAACCAAGGTTCACATAGAATAGCACTCATATGCTTAAAGAATTCCTTTTACATGCTCTGCTTTAGTTCTAGTAGGCGGATTTATGAGTCCCCTTCTCCTAATAACTTATCTCAGTGCAGTGTTTTTAAACACACACAACCAGCAGTTAACTCTTCTGCTGCCTGAGTCAAAAAAACACAGAAACACACAGACAGACTGAAGTAAATACAAGCGTAGATTCGGTCCTGATAAGCCATTGATTCTTTGTGGGAGATGGGGATAGAGGAAGGATAGGAGGATGAGAAAAGGAAACATGCAGATAGTCTGCAAATCCTTGCTCCATCAAGAAAGAATCGTGCATAATGAATGACTGTTCCTGCATGAAATCAACTCCCTGCAAATTCTGCAGTTTCCCTCTGACAGGAACAAAGTGAAATGGTATATCTTTACCCGAGTAAAACTGCCTTCCTCTTGGAAGGCAGATGCAACATTTCTATAAACAAAAATGTCTCTAGCCTTACCTTGTGCCAGCACTTGCAACATGTGGAGCTGTAGCAACAGAAACGCCCACCATCGTCGACAGAAGAAGAAACAGAAGTTTAACTTCATCATCATTTCGTCTCGCCTGCTATTCCTCCGGGCAATAATTTCACGATCCAGCTCCCTTCCAACCATCGCTGCCTCACTGATCCCCATCCGATCCGACTGCCTGCCACTCCTGACAGCGCTTTGGTCATCGCTCACTCGGCACCCCGAGGCCAGGCTCTCTTTGGTGGACTGGGAACATCGCCAGCTGCCTTTGCCCCGGAGTTTTGGGGGAACAGAAAGCCCCACTTCACAGGAACCGAGGGCTCTTTGATTTGTGCTCACTTTGCATGCAGCCCGAAAGCAGCACTCTGTGTGCCTCACCGTATTATAATTACCCACGAAGTCAATGTTTCTTGTGGAAGTATTGACTGCACCAAAACAACCAGTCAGAAATGTGAAACACATGTTTCTCCGCGCTGTCATATCCAATGCCTTCAACAGGGAAGGAGCAAGTTTATTGGCGTCAGTACTTCAGTAAATCCGGATCCTTCGGCACATTGCTAACAGCAACACAGAAGGATGGATCCATCTCAGCCAGCAGCACACATCCCCACAGCACCTTTCATACCGCAAGGATGACGGCAACTGTTACCCCTGTGATATTCACCAAACGTAGGGAATCTTCCGGCATGTGTCCCATTCTCCCATAAAAACCTCGGAGCGGAAGGGTTAAACTCGTGTAAAGGGGTGGGAAGAAAAGCACCAACGGGAAAAAAAAAAAATACTAATTGAAAGTATCTCGCTCTTCCTTGCGCCGAGGATTTATTTCAGACAATTTCAAGATCAGCCATGCAGACAGGTTAGTCTCCAGATATCCCCGCCAAGCTCCGCATAGTTTATATTAATCCGATTTTCCTCTGGATACAAATCTCTCCCGTCAATAGAAGGGGCTGAAGGGTCCTCGTGAGGTAAAGCGAGCGGCTCCGGCACTGATTGCAGCCGGCCGTGCCGTGAAACAGCCGCAGGCCGGCGGCGGCGTCACCTGAACTCACGTTCAGCCCGAGGTAGGGAAAAGCTCAGCTGGTCGTATTTCCCTCCTCCTCCAAGATTGGCGCCGGTTTCCTCCTCTTCGCAGGGCGACAAAAAAAAAAAAAAAAAAAAAAAAAAAAAAAAAAAAAAAAACAAGAAAATCAATCACCTCTCGCACGTAACGCGTTCTGCTTCTGCCCGGCTACGGACGCAGCAGCGGAGCCAACCCGCAGCTGGGCGGCCTCCGGGGCGGGGGGGAGCGACATCTCCCGAAACAAACAGCAACAAGGTGAAATCCGCCCGGCTGCTCTGGCTGTCGGCTGTGCTCGCTCCGCCGGGCGGCTCTTTCCTCGCAGCGGCTGTAAACACGAAAGCAACGCGCTAGCACCGCGGCGGCGGCAATGGGAGCGCATCCAAAGGGGAAAAAAAAGAAGCGCCGAAGGTCTTCGCGTTCAAACAATGCATCGGGTATTGTTCCAGTCCCGCCTTCCGTAAAGGGAAAAGTTTCGTGGGAGATCCCCTCCCCCCACACACACCGAACAGAAAGGGTAGCTCTGCCGGGCGGACACCCGGGATGCAAGTTAAAAACAAAGCACCTCAGCTTGAAGTTGAGCCAACGAACCCCCCCCCCCCGCCTCCTAAAGGCGGACTGAACTTTTCTTACCCCCCTCAGCCTCAGCCCGGCCGTCCCCTCCCCCGGCGGCCGCCTCGCGCTCCCCCTGCACCTCCGCACCGCTCCGCTCCGCGCTGCAGCCGCACCTCCCGCCCTCGGCTTCCCCCCGACCTACACCTAAGCGGGGCAGCAGCCTCTGCGGCGCAGCCCCACGGGCGGTGTGGACATGTACGGAACTATCAGGACGGGGCGTGGGGGGTGCATTTCGAGACAGGTTCTGCTCTCTACAGCCGACAGAAGAGGAGGGGGCGGCTCTCCGCCCCGCGCCCGGCAGGACCTGCCCGCGGCCGCCGCTGCAAACATCGCCGCGCTCCTCCCTCCGCCGGACGCCGATTGGTCGGAGTGCGCGCGGGGCAGGGAGGGCGCAAAGAGCCGCGGGCGCGCAAGCTTGGCGGGACGTCGCGCCGCGTCCACGCGCATCTCTAACGGCCGCGCGCGTGCGCCTCGGGGGGATTTTGTCCCGCGTCCACGCGCCTCCCTAACGGCCGCGCGCGTGCGCGCCCGGCGGGCCGTTATGTCGCGTCCCCGCGCTCGCGGCGCCCCCTAGGCGCGTGCGGCGCCGCTGTGCCGGTGGCTCCGGGGCACGCCGGGCACGCCCTGCAAGGCCGGGGTGCGGCCGCTCCGGCGCGCTCGTTCCCGGCAGCTATGCTTTTCTTTTTTTTCTTCTTCTTTTTTTTTTTTTTTTTTGCGGTAGAAAAGAGCAGGTATGTGACACAGCGCCGGCGAGCCCGGAGGGAGGAATTAGTCCTCCTCCTGCTCTTTGCGGTGTGGTGAACGCAGCCCGCGAGGCTGGCAGCGCAGCGAAGTTTCCGAGCTCGGGTGCGTTCGGTGAGCACAGGAGTGTATAAGTTACGGCTGGCAGCTCCTGCTCCTTTATTTCCCTTTTTTTTTTTTTTTTTTTTTTTTTCTTCTTTTTTGCTGCTGTCTCTATGACAGAGTCACAGAGGCGAGCACAGTAAATCATCGCATCAATTCCAAGGTCGCTTTACCGAGGGTTATTCAGCACGGCACCTCCCTCACCGCCCTCTGTCACTTCATAGCACCAAAAATAGGCGAAGTTTCTCCGCTCCCAGGCAGTGCAAGGCGGGCTGCTCCT
The DNA here is from genome assembly GCF_951394365.1 of Tetrao urogallus. NCBI lineage: Eukaryota > Metazoa > Chordata > Aves > Galliformes > Phasianidae > Tetrao > Tetrao urogallus. Next base: position 11,515,120 of record NC_136828.1, read on the forward strand.
CCCCATTCCAGGTGTTTCGACCCACACAACTGCAAGGCATTCCCTGCGCACCCTCTGCCGCCCCTTCCAGGTGTTCCAGAGCTGCCTGCTCCTCCCAGCATTCAGCAGCTCGTGAGCTTTACAACACCCATTGCCGTCCATTCTTTCTTCTGCCCAGTGCAGGAAAACCCACTGCCTCCCGTGCTCATGAAGTCACTGCGCTGAAAGCACTCTCCTGGTCGCTGAGAGGAGCTGCGGTCAGTGCTTGTTCTTCCTTGCAGCCATCTGCATGGCAATAGCCATTGGGTGCTGCCTTGCACCTCGTGCTCTGGATGTGCATGTGAGACCACGTGAGTAACACAGACACCAAAATCCAGTGTTAATGATTTGCCCTTCAACACATCCAATTTGAGACCAATTCAAAGCAAAGCCAATTCAGGTTGTGCTGTGTTCGGAACAGGCCTTAAGGAAGCACTGCTGTGTTTGTAACAGCCATCACACCATTAATAACAGTAGTGACGAGGAAATGCTTAACGAGTCACCTTGGGTGGGACTGCTGGGTCCCATTTTATCTTGGCTGGAAATGGAAAGCACATTTCATTGTGGTTTTGTTTTGTTTTCAGCTGCTCCAACCAAAGGAGTGTGGGGCTGTTGATTCGCTGGCTGGTGGGAATGTTGGGTTAAGATGGTCAGTTTGATAAGTAAGAAAATACTCAGCACTTCCTGGTTGTGTTATAGGGGAGGGGATTTGTGCTGGTTACATCATTGGTGTCTAAAGCTGCTGGAAGGATCGTTGTCAAACAGCTCAGTTTTAATGCCCAGATGCCACAGAGGAGAAATGCTAATTTCCGTTACCTAGCTTAATTAAAGTGAAAACTGATTTCTGTTCAGAATTAATACATTTCTTTCTAACAGTTTAAAACTGTTCAGCATATAATTATAGGAACAAGAAATTAACCTATTTCCACCTTCAGGCCTTGCTTTTTAAGCATCATTTAAATGTGCTGGTGTTTTTCAGCCTGCGTCACCAGGGGTTTGGGGTGAAATGTTCTCAGCCAGTTATTAGTTTACTTTTAACAATGTTACCACAAAGATAAACTCCCTATAACCTGTCTCAGAAGACATCCGTGGATTTTTTTTCTTTTTCCATTTGCCTTGTTTCCAATGACTGTATTTAATAGTGGACAAACTAAGATAATGTGTGTGAAGTTTCATTATCCAGGTTGGTAAAAGGGTTCCACCATTCTGCTGCCTCTGTTTTGTGCTGCTTCTTCCCTTTCCTACATGTATGCATCAAACATAGAGCAGGAAGAGTAGGAGAAGAACAGCTCTGCCACCTGAAAAAACAAACAGTAATCTAAGGGGAAAAAAAGAGGGCGTGAGGTTTTGGGGTTTTCTTGTTTTCTAGGAATCATGAAGAAATGATAGAAGTGACATAGGTATTTGCATTTAAAGGTGAAGAAAACGTAATAAAAGGGTTTTTTCCCAATGGCTGTTGTACTGTGCAATGAGCTACACATGTGGTAAGAGTCCTATGGGCTGCAGATTTGCATAATTAGTAGAGAATAGAGGGAAGTTTTATTTACATAAATAAACAAAACATGGTGAGCCAATGAGGCAAAAGAGAAAAGAATAGAAGATTCCACTCCCCAAGATAGGTTGCTAATGAACTGCAGCTTCTTGCCAAGAAAATCAGCCACAGAACTGCTGCAAGAAAATCTTGCTAATATTGTACAACCTTAATTTTTATTCTCATTCTGCCAGGATACCAAGGATACTTTGCCTGCTATTGCAAGTAACTTGTCAGAAGTAGTGTTACTGCCTTCTAGTACCAACAGGCATAAATGTGTCTTCAGGTTTATATAGTTGTGTAAACTGGGTGTTAATGTTCTAGTAAAATCTTTATCATAGGTACTGCGGAATGTTTCTAACCTGTAGGTAAGAGGGCTTCTTGTGGGTATCCTGGAAACAATTTTGTAATTTGTTTCTATACTTCCATTTTTTTTTCTTTCTCCAACTGTAAGTGCAAAACTGAAGGCAAGCAGTTGCATTAGCTACTGCATGGTTGTCCCAGAAGATTTTTATATTGCCTTTCTTTCTCTCCCAAGGGAGGTAGAGCTTTAGAAAACAACGAGAGTAGAAGGTAACGTGCTCTCAGATAGGATTGTTTTTCAGCACACTAAATCAACCTGAATGCAGTAACTAGTGGAGGGGGCTAAAATCTTCGTTAGTAAGGGTATATTCCCAAGGGTCACTAGCCAGCTGCTCTGCTTTTATGGTGTAAATATGCTTCTGCATCAATAATAAAGATTGGAAGAGAAGAAGAGAAATATCACATTACATAGCTGAAAGTCTCAGGGGACAAATTAAACAATGACTTCACCACACTTCTAGAAGTATCTGCTGCAATGAACACAGTTACAAGAACAAGAATAACTCTCGTTAAATTTTACTGGGCTTAAATAACTTAATGTGATGCCACTTAAAAAGCCCCAAAACAAACAGAATGACAGATTATTGTTTTCTCCGTGTGGCTTGAATTTACATAAAGGAAATTAGAAAAAGATTTATATACCTTTTAGGTTTGATTTTAAATTCAGAATGCTAGCAACTTCAGAGTTAAATTTGTTCAGTTGCTACTTACTGTTATTGTGCTTAAGTGTTTGAGAACAGGCAAGGTGCAGCTCTAAGGCGCAGCAGTAGAAGTTGAGTGCAGAGTGAAGAGATGGGAAGGCTTGTTTTGTGGCTTCTAGGAGTAAGAGTAATCCTGGTAGAGCTGTAGCACAGCTGTGTTTATATTCAAAAACCATTATGGACTGTGCAGTCAGGAGAAGGGGCTAGTGTAGTTTCTGAATCATCCCATCTTCTGTATTATCCCAATGTAACAATAGGCTTTCCTCCTTAGCTATCAGAAGACATTCACGATGACCCAGCCACGTTGCCCTGCTGTGTTTTATGGAGTAGAGAGTTAGCGAAGTAACATAAAGGATCAAGACAATAGATTCTGCGTTTTTGAAATGTAGACGTTTGAAAACATCTTTATAGCCTCCCAGAGGAAGACTACAGGGGCTGTAATGATTCTACTCCAGACAAGTTTGGCTAGAATGTAGAGAGAGAACTTCTTTTATGAAGTCTGTGTCTTCAAACACCGGTCGGTCTGGCTATCCAGCCATGGGCTGCAGCGATTACCCTTTCATGATAAAGATGATGCCCCAGATATAAGTGACCTGAGCGCTTTGAGGAATGTGTGAAATTGTCCCTAAATACTGGGGAGGTCTTTAGACAAAGACTAAATCTTCTGGTTGTACCCAACCTTTGTACTTCTGAGCGCCATCCTGGAAACTTCTTAACCTACTAGTTGGTCAGGAAAATAAAACAAAGTGGAACTGAAACCGTAAGTGCAAAAGAAATCTACTGAATTGTAATTTAACCTGCAGTAATAGTACAATAACAGTGCACTAATGCATCGACTTGCATGTGACCACATTAGGTAGAAGATTTTCCATGATATTAAGAGGTGCTGCTTCAATGGTACGCGTATTTCAGGTGGAACTTAAAATGTCATATCATGTGCCTTGAAATTATTATAGACTTATTTCCATTTTAAAAGTGGTGGCTTTAGTTTCCTTTAAAAAAAGAAAAAATAAAGGCTATAAGAAATAAAGATTTCTTTTGGAAAGGCTATATTTCCATATCTTGTACAAAGATGTTAATACAAATATGTCTATGGTTTCACCCGGGAAGGATGCTAGTTCAGTGGTTAGTGAGCTGATGATTGTCCCCCATATGCTTACTCACAAAGGTACCACGACTTAAATAATATTCTTGCGCTGTTGTGGAAGATCACATTTTTATGGAGTGCATGAGTTATTTCCAGCTGCAGCGTAAGCATTTTGTCTTTAGAAGGCAAAGGCGGCTGTTGAATGTTTCGTGATGGGATTGCATTTTTACTGTGAAGAACAATGTTAAATTATATGTTCTTGATTCACTGTAATTAATTGAGAAAGGCAAAGTAATAGATGTGATGTGTTTGTGGCTATAATCCTGCATCTTTCTAAATTGATCAACATGATTTTAATGGAATAACCTTAAAAGAAAAATCAGATAACAAGGAGGATGATGAAAACAATTACCGTGAGGGTTTGAGCAATTGCTCTTGCTAGAAAGGGCTATAATTGAACACTTCAGCCATGTTACTACTGCCATTGCCTACAATTTGCCCATCACGTAAGGCAGGCAGATCATGAAATGAGGAAGTATTAAAACATACATGGAAGGCATTTACAGTGGTTGCAGCATTGACAACATAGTTGTAAATTATTTTTCTTTCCATCGGATCCGTAAAGGTATTGATTAGTGGTGCTTTAAATTAAGATTCAAATCTAGAGGAATTTGGCACTGTAAGGACCTGAGAGTTTTATGCGATGTGAGACTGTCCTAATGACAATTCCAGCTTTATTAATCTTTTGGTCCTGAACACTTCAGCATTTTCCAGGTTTATTGATGAATGAGAGATACTGTATCTCTGCTTTGCGTATATGGGGGGAGAAACTAGAGCAAACTGTCATTTCAGGGAGATGAAATAACGGGATTAGATGTGAGTGAGCCAGTGTGTGAGCTGGTTTTTACAATTGCTTGTTTTTGGATAACTTGAATTTTATACCTAATACACTTTTCCCTAGATTTGGTGCACAGCAGCTCCACTGCAGGTTCTTACCTTCAGCTGGTAAAAATTTGCTCACCACTCTTCTCCTCGGCTGCATGCTTATATGTCAACTCACCTCTTGAGTCACCTGAATTCAGGGAGCACAGGGAGGCTTCAGTGCTTTTCAAGGCTGGCCCAACTGAGTGCTGCAATTCTTCCTTTTCTGGAAGCTCTTTAAAGGTGACCAAAAGCAATTGCATCCTTGGATCTGTTCAAGGCAGGACAAGGTCCAGATCAGCAACAGAGCTCTCCCTTCCAAAGATCTCTTATGATTCTACTGGCAGAAATTGGTTTTCTAGAAATCAAGCCCATGGACATGAATGATACATTTAACTCTTATAGTTTTGGCTCAGTGTTATCATCACTGCCCTCAGAAAAGCGTGTCTCAATTACGGAAATTTTATCTGAATTTCCACTGCAATTAAATGTTATTTTAAAAAGCTAATCTGAAATATTTTGTGTGGTCCACTTGGATGACGCCCTTGTGCCACATTTAGGAAAGTTGTGAAAATGTGTTTAGAAGTGTAATACATCTCATCTGGTCTTCATACTTGATTCAGGTTCAAAATCTTACTTTTAAGTAGCAGGCACAGTATGACGTGTACCTGAGTGGTAAATTAAAGAGCAGCACAATACTGTGGTAGCCTTGACTTCAAGCAGTAGCTGAAGCAAAGGAGAAAAGTTGCACTAAAAGAATTAAAATGAATTCTAGTAAAGAAATTTATGTATTAAAGAAAGTAACTTTGTGGAATTTGGAATGCTTATACTTGAAACAGATGCCAACATTATTCTTCAAGGAATATTTGGAGCAGAGTGTGAGACAGATGGACACAGGCAAATCAATAGTTCAGAGAGCTACCTCAGATGAATGTATTTCACATAGGTCAAGTTTAATGAAACCCAAGTCTCATGAATCAACACTTCTGATGTAAATAATTCACTGTAATGGGAAAGAACACTAAGCCTGTATGGGATGAATGTAAACATGAAAAGTTGTTTGAGTTATGATATGATCTATGCCTTGCAGTTGTTTTACACATAGATAAAATTCTGGTAGTGTGGAGGTCTGGAAGAGCGGAAGATTGGGGATATTTTATGATAATTTAGTAAGACATGGAAAATATCACAAAATTTGAGTGGCAGTTATAGTACAGTAATGGCACAGTTTGCAGTAATGGCACAGTTTGGTGTTGATTTGGGTTTGTGATACGTTGTTAAAAAGTCTGTAAACCTCCACGTTAATGTTGAAATTAGATCTTGTTCCTGACTTTGTATGAATACCATTGATTTTGGTCCATGGTAACTATCGTATGGCCCTCCTTTAGGAGTTGCTCCACGGTGCTCTTGCAGTCACAGGAGGACGATGTAAGCACAAACTACAAGGTGAGATGCCATGCTATAAAAAGCACTCAGTAGTCAGAGCAGTGCCCTGGTTTTCTCAGCTAACAGGAAAGGAAGAAAGGCTCATCCAGTCCAGATTGCAACAAAATAGCAGAACTTCATTTGGATCTAGCATGTCAGTTGAACAGTTGCAACTCCACAGATTTTGGTGTTGTTACATCTGGTTTACATTGTTAAGGTGGAATACGCATGGAAATCAATGTTGTTTTCTTTCCCAGAGGCACGGTGGAATCCAAATCCTCTGTTATCTAAGATTAGAATGAAGGCTGCTGCGATGTCTTCCTCATACTACATAACTTTCTCCTGGTAGATAGTAAAGGAGCTTATAAAGTCCCTTCAGAAAGGCAAAAGACAGGCAGATAAGGGTGAAATGGCAACACTAAGTTGCAACTTGTGTGTTTGTTTATGACTCAACTGTATTAAGAAGCTTATAATCCATAAAAGCCTAGATATTAATAACTAGGGCTAACCAAACTGAAGGAAGCTATTGCATACATTATCGTGGACCCAGCTCTGTATTTTTTCTTTAGAAGTAGTGGTTGTATTTACTTGTTAGTCAGAACTAAAAGAACAAAAAGTGACAAGGAAGAATACAAAATGCTTCCAGTTTATGATTCTTGGATGATATAGTATATGCCAGGGTATACCAGAGATTAATAACAGGATTGCCTAGAACTTCTATGAGCTCTGTGGTGTTTTCATGAATCTTGAACTGAATCTTGAAAGGTTCAGGAGAGTGAAAAGAAAATCCAGTATTGTAAATATTTTAAGATTACATGATGCCTCCAGTAGTCCTGGACATGATATTAGAAGATCATTTCTCTTGCATGGAAGGTTGATTAAGATGGAAATAGTAGAGCTGATCTCTCTAACAAGTTGCACAGGCTTACAGTAACTCAGTGTTTACTTCAGCTAAAACTCATTAAAAGGAATTCTAAAAGTTACTGAAATGCAGGTGATTACAAGAATTTTGTGGGAAGGGGATGTGTACAGGGGAGGAACATTACATCTTCAAGTGCTGCTTGAAACACTGCAGATGTAGAATTTTTCAATTGCAAGCCATTTAAAAATATTCCATTTTTAGTTACTTTAATGTTTATTTTCAAGTAGCACACATAGATCTGTAGCAGACAAGGAGTGAACAAGAACCTTTGTTTTAATCGTGCTCCCATTCTGTCTGGGTACACTTTGCATCGATTCCCTGATAAACATTTAGGTGGAGAGAAACTCTTAAGAAGAAAAATGGAAGAGCAGCTTTCCTTCTGGCACATTACAGTATATTGTATTATGACGCAGCTAAGTATAGCTAATTTATTTGGAGCAAAAGGGTTATTAAGATGAAGATTAATGTACAAATAACTCTTTCTCTTGGAAGCTTACTGTGAGGCATAAACTCACAAAATCTGTTGCATGGGAAGCTTTATAACTGTGCCCAATGCAGCTGTGATCTTCATGCTGGTGCAATAATCCTTGGAGTACCCTTCCAGAAGCTCTTGCTGAAGAAAAGGGGGAGGTCCAAAGCTTGTTTTATGACTGGGAATGTGTAAGCATGTATAGCAGAAGAAGAAGCATTGTATCAAGCACTCAGGGCTGTTTATGGTTGCAGGAATAGTACCCTGTGTTTGTGCTGAAAGAAACAGAATAGAGAAGGCACAAATCAATGCATAGAAATCGTTTTGCGTTTCTTTAACTGTTTTGTATCACTGGCCACATCGTAATGGAGTGCTTCTCTTGTTTGCTTTGCCTGTCTTTGGAGAACTCTGTTTAGGGAAAAACAACATTGTGATTTTCAGAGGATCTCGAATCTTGTTCTGAATTAGCCTCTACAACTGTCTGTCTCAGGTGTATCTCATGTCTACTGTAATAATTAGCAAAAATATAACAGTTTCTTTTAGTAACAGTGGGAGTTGTGGACTGTTGTTAGCAGTTCCAAGGTCAAACATAGGTTGTGGGTTTTTTCCCTATGAAACTAACAGATAACTTGACACTTGACAGGGTAATGTAATGCTAATTTAGTGTGATAAAGCACCCCAAGCAGCACGTTCTGGAAGACTGTAAATGTCTCATACATTTAGGGAAATTGTACCTCGGGGAACATATTAGGAGGAATTCATCAATGGATCAGAATTGTCTTGAAGTCTCACTTATTGGAGATCAGCACAGTTTTAAATTATTACTTTCTTAAGAAAAGCCTCAAGACAAATTGTATTTCTTAGATTAACTTTAGAAGAATGGGTCAATAATTTCTGTTGAGAGTTTTGAGAGAGTTTTTTTTAACAGTAGCATGAGCAATTTCAATAATTTGAACTCAGTAATTAAGTTTTTTCCCCAAATGATTTTCAAATTGCTTAATGTGCTGTTTATAGTCTGTCATTCTTTACCGATGAAATTGGAAGTCTTTGTGATGTGTCTTAAGTGTGCCTCTAATGACAAAGAACTTTAATTACAAAATGTTTTTGCAAGTTTTGCATTAATTAGACATAAAATTAACAAAGTGTAAAGCTTGTACACATGTTTGTGCACATACAGAGTATCAGCAAATCTTCATCCAGTGATGTGTCACACTGCATTTAAACATTTGGAATCATGTTGCTCCAAGAGTGATAGCAATTAATAAGAATTCTGCTCTTCTGTGTGTTCTGAGCAATGCCTTCTACAGCTTGTCCCTGTGAAATCTGCTGCTCTATATTTACAATGTGACCGAAGTAGAAGAAACTGTTCCCTATGTATTTCACGTGTATGAATGAATTTAAATTCAATTTTGTATTCTCTCAAGCAATTTATGGGGATTTCAGCTGTTCTAGAAAAGCAGTTGAAATCACCTGGTCCAGGTGTTCACCTTATTTGATAGTGCAGAGCATTTTCACACTGTGAAATATGAATAATGAAATGTGTATGCTTTCTAAGAAGTCGTATGGCTGAAGAGGAGAGATGAAGGCAAAAGCGCATAAACGTGGTGTAGAGTTTAGGTTCCCACATTTGCTGGTATCCGTGCTGCAGAGTTCATGTGCTCCTAGCTGTCCATACTTAGCATGCTTTGGTCTGCATTACAGGGTCTTAGCTCGTATGAGTTGGATTCATATGGATAAGAAGCCTCAAAAGAAATGAGATTGAAGGTGCACATTTTCCTTTAATACTTCCAGATGGCTTGCTTTGGTGGTTACCTTTTCAACTGGATGGCTGCTGAAAATTCAGTTTAGAAGTGCTTCGTTTTCTTCTCAATATTTGTATAAATAGTCAAAGTGCACAGCATACAGTCATGGATTTTACTGGTTTGTGCAAATCAAAGCTTGAGTTGAGTGCTGCAGTGAATATGACAGTTCTGTGAATGTAGGCTTTAGATCTTGTGTGTAATAAGTACCTCCTAATAGCTATCCACCAAGTAGCAATTTGTTATTCTCCAGCTATGCTATTCCTTCAGTACAAATGTCCCAGTTAAATGCTTGATATGTATTGAGACTCATCTCTGTTAATGCTATTATGTTCAGACTGTTTGAAATCGTGATAGGCTGCAATGTAAAAAAGACAGGAAATCTTCATACAGTGGATCAGATGAATGATTAATAATCCTCTAGTCCTGAAGTTTTTTATTTACAAAGGACAGAACATTATCTACTGAGGACATCAAATAATTATTTTAATCAAATTTACATTCTTTAAAATGACTACCTGCATTTGATTTATATAGAGCACATGTTTGTAAACTAGGTATTGCTGCAGAATAAGGTGTGCTTATACACTTGGATGTTCCACACAGTAATTAAGAATAGGTGTAAAGTGAAGTATGTTTAATAACTTTGAGCCCTTGCATCTTTTATTCCCCTTCATTCAAATTTGTATCTCAAATAGAAATTCCAAGGCTCTGATTCTTGCAATCTTATTGATGTAGTGACTGACTTGTTAGACTCTCATTTTGATATCATTTTAATGCAGACTATGCTAACCACAGAACAAGAAGAAACAAATGTAAGCTATTTAGCAAGGTGTGTTCAAACTTAGAATTAAAATGTTTTGACAGTATCACACCAGTGGAAATAAGGTTTTATGTTAACGTTTATTATCAAATATAAGCCATGGTTTGCAGTCTGCGGAAAGGATTAATGTGACCTCTGTATCAAGTATCTATTGATTTTTATTGTTGAGAAAAGCGATCAATCAAAATGAATTTAGAGAAAAGCAGCTATTTTTTTTTTTTTTTTTTTTTTTTTACTGATACCTGCAATTGTTCCCTAATTTAGTAGTTCCCATAACAACATCCAAATGACTGGAAGGTCTGTACTGCTACCATCCACTGAACCCATAGGATGTGGTGAGCCATTCCTCTGAGAAAGGAAACGCTTTGGGTAGCTGACATTACATTTACACTGTATGTATTTGTATATAACAAAACCAAAGACACAGTGTAGGGCAAGTCTTACGTATCCCTTACAGTTCAGGTCTTTGCTCTCCTTTGAGTGACTAGAGAAATAACCAACAGCTGTATAGTTACTGTTGTAAAATTATAGCAACCAAGAAATAGACATAGTTTATTTCCCAGTAAATAACATCAGATAAGGAAGAACAAGAGCATAATTCAGCACACTTGAGGGACTTTTTCCTTTAAAATCATTTTAAAGTTTTTTCTATTCTCTAAAAAATGAAGCAGAGAGCTGCATGAAGTAAACCAGAAGCTCTATTCTGAAGTCTGTTTGAACAGAGGGGTTTTGTCCAACAAACTGGTAGGACTCATACTTCCTCTAGTATGTTGACAGTACAGCTAGTTCATTCTGCCTTGAATTTGTTAAGACATAGACAGAAGAGGAAATGAATGGTTGCAGAATGTTGTTTTGTTTATCCTGCTGGTGATGAAAATAGCCCTCTAAATATTTGATGTCAACCTGTTATTTCAGTGATAAGTGCCTGAGCTGCCTGTAAAATTAACAGTTAAAATTAAACAGCCTGCTTTGCAAGTAGCCATAATCTCTAATTTATTTATTAAAGATATTTTCTTAGAATACCTGTTACACCTGACAGCACTGATTGCACTGGGGTCTTGCCCCAGGGCAGCTCTTTGGATGCACCATGCATGCAGAATATCAACACAAAGTAGTTTTGATGGAAAAAAGTCTGTTAATCATGCTGTCCATATTTACTGTCTCAAGTGTACAATTCAACAGTTTGTGAAATTGAATAGTATATGCTCCAATTCTCTCCTGGAATGTTGTGATGTTTGAAAACTATTGTATTTCTGTGCAGAAGGAGATGAATCTTTATTCTGCAAAAAAGCCTTGCCTAGAGCATTTAGATTTTTTCCGTACCCTTATGTTTAATGTTTCCACATACAAATTACTGATAGACAAAACTTCACAACTAGCTCACAGCTATCCCTTCCAAACTGGCTTTGTGCTAATAAAGTGATTTGTTACCCTCCCCACTAAGCCAGGAAGGCTTCAGAAATACTACCATCCTTAAAATGCACACATACAAGGGCATGCATACATGACAGGGGAATGTAATTGTAATTCTTGTTTTTGGAATAGCTAATCTAGAACACTGCTTTAGTGTATCTGAACATAAATTGGTCTATGAGGAAAGGAAGCAGAGGAAGGAGTACTCTGTCAGCAGTGCTATACTTGGAATTTCAAGGAAAGAGGAAAATATTGTATTTCTGGTGTTTTGGACCTTACTTCATTGCACACAGTAAGGAGATGAAGCATTCTCACCCTGATGGATGAAAAAAAAAATAGGGACCTCTGCAATATGATTATAGTGGCAAAAATTCATAGCACTAGTTCAGATAATGCTGGGGTGTAGCATGCTCTCTTTGTCCAAATTATTTCCACTTCAGGGCATGCATACAACAGGAAAGAGTGAGGAGCAGACCCTCCTGCTATAGCATGGCTCAGGGGAAGGCTCGAGCTCCAGAGGCAGCAGAGAACCTGGTCTTTTCTATCAGCACAACTTCACTCCATGGGATTGCTTTAGCTTGGGTTGGCACCAGCTCAGGAATTTACATATGGTTCTCAGCTGCATCTGCAATGTTCTGTCACTGCTGAAGGAATGCAATTGAACTGGTTTAAAGTCTTAGCAATACATCTCCAGGTCTGGATGCATCCACATGTTTTGATACCTTTTGGCTTGATCCGTATTGCTATTAGTGTTGAAATTTAAAATGTTGGACAATATTTTTGATGTAACTTTCTAAGGTTTTGGAGCTTTGCTTGCAGTTTAGCAATAGGCATGCAAAGCCCAGATTCTGTTTTAATGTGGTATGGGGGACTGAATCTCACAGACATTGGCAGCTACAGTCAGTCTCCAGTTAGCCGGATTAAATCATTTGCAAAAGATTTACAGCAGCTGTATTTGCTGTTCTTCCATAAGCATAGCAAAAGGCAGATTCCAGGAGTGATGCCTGTTTGCCGGTACCTCAGTTCCATATTCTAGTGCATGAGGCTCAGTGTTCTCAGTTCATCAGTAAGCTCCCTCTCAAATCATAGAGTAACTGTTCAGAATCCCTTTGTTGTTCTTGCTAAGCCTTTTAGTTTAACTGAAAAATAATGAAATCTCAGCCTAGAGAGGGCAACAGGAAGAAAATGTAGATCTATTCTTAAGGTCTCCTAGCTGCAGCCTGTACGAGAAGTTGATTGAAAAATCTAGTTGAAGGAGCAGTGGCAGTGCACCTGTCTCTTTTAGATGACATTGGAATAATTAATTTTATGAAAATGACTTCTATTGGAGGTTAATTTATTTTGGCTGACAGTCACATACATTAGCAGACATGTCTAATGCTGAAGTCAGTCTGAACTTTATTTAGAATAGTTTATTTATATCTTTGGGTGATTTTCTTGCAAAGAGATGGAAGACATTCAGGATCATCAAGCTTGAAGATTTTTTTCCTAGTTAAAAAAATAAAAGAACAGACAAAACAAAAAACAGAACTATGAGTACTTGAATACTTTGACTTTCAGACGTGAAATTATTTCATTTCCTTCACCAAATAATTTTAAGCAGTTCTTTCACATGAGACAGCAGAGTTCTTTGTACAGTAAGCAAACACAGCATGTCTACTCTTCTCACCTTTACTGGTGGGTGGATACAGTGACTGGGAGACATGTTGTGAAAGGTCAGAGTATAAAATAGTGTTAGAAGCACCTCAGATAACTCAGCTTATCTGTTCTAGCTGTGATTTGGTGTTTACAACAATCTCATTTGGAAATAGTTCACTGACAGGAAAATGACCAAGCACAATAATATGATACGTATGTTTTCAGTTGATCAGATATGATAGAATGAAACGGCTCCATACTTCATATAAATATTCTCAAACTCAGTTCTCATCCTAGTATTTGATTATGAGGAATACAGCTCTAGAAGATAGCTACAGGCCTTTTTGACTTTCGAGATCATGAAATGAGTGTAGTAGTTTCTGAATGTGTATGATACAATAAGAGTTTATGAGGAGAAAGTTGCTTCATATGCTTTTCTGAGCATCTGCGTCTGGGTGGAGGGAGGCCACTGTAAGTTTGAAGGCTTAGTTTTAAAGTTTTAATATAGGTTATACTTTTGTTTTTACTCACCCTAGCTAACCAATGAAACAAAACCAGTGCAGTCTTTATTTGTATATTTGCTTGATCTCCTTTTGTGTGGAAGGCAGGTGGTCAGTCTCCATGTAAAGAGAGGATGTGTTTATAAATATGCCACTATAGTCCCAAAACAGGGTTGTTACCTGTTTTGACTGTAATATTCACTTTTCTCATGTATGAAATATCTCCTGATGTCCTCAGAGTAGGAAGTCTAAGGTTATCTGATTAGATTTCGGCATCTTGTAGAATGGAAAATATGATTCCTCCTACTCTGGCATAGGAATATGCTACATCACTTAATTTCATAATAATTTTCTGTGGCTTGGATCCAAGTGTTGGATAGGGTTTATTAAATTTAGTGACATCTACCTGTGAATGTGTCAGTGGTACAAAGTTAAATCGTATTTGTATGTAATCTGGATTGAATGTTGTTTCCATTGCTCACTCTACAGAAAGACATTTTGGGGCAAGAAGATAAAAATCAGAGATGGAGAAGTGAAAGAGGGCATTATTAAAAGTTGATGCAGCCATCAAAAAGTTTAAGAATTTTCTTCATGTATTTACAGAGTAACAGAGAGATTTTAGTACTACCAGACACTGGGAGATCAGAAGTTCAGAAAAGCTCTTTGAACTTAAAGAAAACTAACCATAGGCCATTCCAGTAAGAAGCTCAGAATTTATACTGAGGCTAACTCACCTCCATTGCCTTGGAGGAAAATATAGAGAAATGCCTGCTCAATTATTTTGTAGCTGTATTACTAAGCATATATTGAAGTTGTATTTGCCAGAACTTCAGTCTGTGACCTCTGTTCTTACAAACCACAGACAAATCCATCAGGAGGCTGGCTGACAGCCAGTCCACATGAAAACAGCTGGCATTCAATTAGAATATAAGTGGTGTGTTTTGACTTGTTTCTGCATTGGCCTAGAAGAAAGTTGAAGAAATATTAGTTCACATACCCAAAAATTTGGCTGCGAAACAAAGAGAGCAATTATCATTGGATGTAGAGTTTAAAGACCCTCCTGGAATGTGACCTGTTGTACATGTGGCACTTCATCTCTAATACGTGCTAGAAGTATGGCTTCCATCTTATGATTCTGTTTTGAAATAAGATGTGTTCAATTAACCCAGTTTTTTGTCCCATATTTCTATCAGCATGTATGACTAAGCATTTGTACAAGCTGAATAATTTCAGGGGAATGCAAGGACTGAAGTAGGAATAATGTTTAAAGATACTAATAACCAAAAATAACGATTCTTCAGTATCATTATTTGCTGTGTGGAATATATGCAGAGAGGTTGTCCAAAGGAAGGTAACAAAGATGGTGAAAGGTCTAGTCAGGAATGGATGAGGAGCAGATGAGATCCCCGTGTTTGTTCAGCCCAGAACAGAGGAGGTTGAGGGGAGACCTAATGGCTGTACTGCTCTTCACAAGGGTTAGATTAGGGGTTGGGGAAAGGCTTTTCACCACAGTGTGGTGGACATGGAACAGACTCCCCAGGGCAGTGGGCATGGCCCCGAGCTGCTGGAGTTCAAGGAGTGTTTGGACATAGGGTTTGGATTTTGAGTGGTTTGTGCAGAGTGAGTGGTGCAGAGCCAGGGGTTGGATTCAATGATCTCTGTGGGCCTCATCAAGCTCAGGGTGTTTTATGAATTCAGTGAAATCCTTCTATTAGCACTTCACAGTTCTTTTTGCAACTGCATGGCAGGCAGTGAGAGAGAGTTCTTAGCAATTTATAAGATTTATCTTAATTTAGGTGCATGTTTGCTCTAATTGTGTAGAATACCTGAGATATTTAAATTCAGAGTGCATAACCAGATTCTCTTAAGACTTAGGAACTTGTATGTGACCCTGGCACTGGTATCTGGAAAAAAAAAAAAAAATAAATAAATAAAGCAAGGATATGTATTTCCAATTACAATTCAGTAGGTCAAATGATGGGTCAGCTGTTCAGTCTCATCAAAGACAGCCAAGATGAATGGAACAGAGTGTAAAGTTTGACTAATGCTTTCCCCTTCAGAGATGCTTTATCTAGTGGTTTCCTTTGCTCCTGCCACAATGCTCACCACACAGAGTTAACCAGTTTTTTATATTTATGCAGCAGTTTCTCAACTACAGTTTCTCTACAAGTTATAATGTTCATTCATCATACATTCTCCTTGGTTAGTAATCTGAAGTAAAAATCAGTTTTGTATTCAAGCAAACTTTCTTTAAAGCACTGGTGACCACAATTCTCAAGATATGTCCATTTCTGTAGACTTTGCAGATTCTATCTCAGGTGTCCAAGGTCACAGAGGGGAGGGAAGGAGACAGACAGTACCAGTTCTGCTCTTGGTGAAGTGCTGTGTTGGAACTGACCTGAAAAAAAACCTTTGTGGAAAGCATAGGGTGTTAGTGCAACTCCTAAATAAGCAAAAGAGTGTAAGTATTGAAACGTGCCAAGTGCCAGCTTTTATCTCCTCTAACTGTTAAAAGACTAAGCAGTGTTGCTGACATAGCTAGAGCTTACAAACCCTCACTGTAGAGGCTGCTCATTAGCACGGTTGTTATGGCAGTGGCATGGCAAACATAACATTTAGCAAAAATCACAAAGCTTATAGGAACTGTAAAGTCTATCACTCTTTCTGGCAGACACTTGAAGTCCTTGTCCTCCACAGTCAGTGGTGTCAGCTGGCAATGTCATGATTTTCTAAGTGGGGTGCAGTTATACACACAGTACAGCATATTACACTGCTGAACTTTTAATTTTTAAGGACTTCTTATGGAAAAAAATCCATAACAGTGGAGACAGATTTTCTTCTTTCGCCCCTTAGTATTCATCTCTGCTTCTCAGTTTTTCTTCTTCTCATTGTTGACCTAATTATTTGCCATTGGCTCTCTTTAAGCTTTCCCTGAGTTTCAAAGTTACGGTTTTTCCAACAGAAATTTTGTCAGATATGAAAATATATCCCATGCAAAAATTGGTGGGTTTTCTGAGGATGGAGAGATACCAGCATACATTACAAGAATTTCTCCCAGTAAAAAAATACAAGATACTACAAGAGCAGCAAGAGAAAGGTGACCTTTGAACTGAGAGGTAGTTTGTCTGGATTCTGTTATGTCCTGGGCTTTAAGCATAAGGTAAGTCTACTTGCTTTTCCTTCCTCTAGGAAACCTGTGTCTTCCTTGTGAACTGCATCAGTCCTTCAGACCAGAAGGAATATATTCCCTTTGGGTTAATACTAGTGTGGATACTCCCTTACTATCTCTGCACATTTAGCATGATACATGTTTTATGTCTGAATACCATTCTGTGCTTCAAAAGAAGGTGCGGTACTGACAACATAAAAGCCGGAGCGATTTATAAGTGGCTGCAGAGCCCTGTGATTAAATTACAGGCTTACTATTTAGCCATGAAACTACATATTGTTACTGGCTGCGTGCATTAAGAGATTTTCAGTATTTAGCTTCCAAGGACTATAATTTATAATTTACTTTGCAAGTGGAGAAAGTTTGTAGTTTGAGAAACTGTGCGTATGAAATGATGTTTGTGCTGTTGTTTGTGGAAGTGTAGTGGAAGAGGGAGAAGAAAAGGCATCAAGGTAACTTTTAGATTAATGGAAAAACCAGTGGAGTATATCTACATAAGGTAGAAAGCTTTATGTCTGTACAGTGCACTGTTATAAGTGTAATTCTGGAGTTGTCATTGCATTATGCACTTTTGTGGAGTAGTTCTGTAGTAGGGAGGTTTCACGCTTGAAAAGATGCTAAAAGGCTTCCTATAAATTTTTCACTCAGCTTTATTAAAATATACATGTATTTCAGGAAAATATACAGTGCACTAAAGAGCACTTAACAATTGACAATTTTTTTTGGTGTTAATATGATTATTACGTTTTAGGTCACCAATTATGTGAAAATGAATGGAAGTATATTGCATACAATTGCCATTCAAAAAACCTGACAGTTACTGCTTGATCTCAGAGTTTTCACAATGCAAAATCTCTTCTAGTCATTTTTAAGCAGCTAAGAATTGACAATACAGATCAAACTGAGTGTTCACTGAAGACTGTGTCCTCTCTGACACTTGAAACTATGATACTTATTGGTGGTGAATACGAAATGCACAAGGTACTTATGATAGCAGCTGTGAAGTTGGCTTGATGTCTGAAGTATGTAGTCTTATATTCCTGATAACTAGTTTTATTCTAGCTGATGTAATTATGGATGTTTCTATGTGGATGTCTGATCCTTTGTTTGAATTTTGCTTATTGTTTTTTTTTTGCCTTTTTCTTGTAGCAATGAGTTTGTGTAGCAAATGATTCACTTTAACAATTCCACGATTTAAAAGTAAGCCAAGAGATTCAGTGATGCACTGGAAGGGAAAGGGTTACGGTGTCATTTCCAATGGTAAATAATCCATGAGGGTCAATTAGTGAACGTCTGTTCAGCTATGAATTTTATCTTTAAGATCAATAAGTTCTGCCTCAGTTCTCTAATTTGTATGGTACAGTTCTTCCATAATGTCACAATTTTTAGTTTACTTTCCGGGACAGATGCAGTGTTTCTTGTAACCTCCACAGGACAAACTGACAAGAAGAAATACTACTTAAGTAGCTTTGTGCTCTATGTAGCAGAAACAACCTCAGCCTCTATTTTCTGCACATTTCTGAGCTACTTTTCTTACCGAGGAGCTTGAGTTTTAATGTCCTACTTATGGGCTGGCAGTGAATAGTCAGCCAAGATCACTGTGTGTTGCTTACTGGAGTTGTGACACTTTTTATGTGCTTGAAAGCAGTAGCATGCTTTTAATAGAGAACAGTTTGACATGGCATAATGCAGACCGGTGCCAGGAATGCCAGAAGCAAAATGATGAGATTGTGTGGTAGATTAGGTTGGGAAAACATGCAAGTTGTTGCTGTGTGGTTTTTTTGTCTGAGGGGGAAGAGGGATGGCGAGGGGAAGGTGGTGGTGGGCTTTTTGTGTTATTTTTGTGGTGGTTGTTGTGAAGGTGGAAAGCATCTACAACAAATCCATGTCAGAGCGCTACATCCCCTAAGGCCTATGAGTGACAGTTGTCCTGAGGGCTTAAAAGTTTTGGCCATAAACAAAAACACTGACATAACGCCTACATGCAGAAACTAAGTTGGGAATACCTGAGGAATATATCTGAGGCTCTAGCCCACAGATTTGTTAACAAAAAATGTTAGAAACTAATCCAACTTCACTTAGGAAGATCATGTTTTCAGCTCACTGCTGTCCCAGATCACCCATGCACTTATAAAACAGCAGCAGATGGTTCCTTGCGTTTGCACAGCTGTCAGTACCAGTGGTAATAACAATAATGCTTTTTGCTTTAATAATACCTTCCATATGATGGTCCTACAGAGGTACATAAGAGGCTAGTGTGGTTTTGTTATTTTTTGGTCTTGGGGCACACGTCCTCAGGGTGTCACTTCTCAAAGGTTTTCTCCATTTTGCTGTATCCCCATCTCAAGGCAGCAGGGCAGACCTGGCTGCAGCTGTGTGTGGTATTTATGGCTCCTTGTTGCAGAGGTGCTTTGTGTTTGTACACAATCTTTTGGTTGCTTTTCTTGCAATGTATTTTGATCATAGCCTATTTAAAGATCAAGTTCTACTTGTTGCTGAAATGATTAGAAGGATCAACAATATTGGAAAAGGTTTATAGTGAAAATTGGAATCTTACTTGTGTCACCACAATATAAGTCATATGTAGGCCTGTTATACAACTTGCCACAGCAGTCAGGTTCTCTTTTTATGGGAAAAATACCACCCTGTGAGTGTTTTTGTATTCTTTATTATATAAATTGTATATGAATGTGTGTTTATATACACGTAAGTGAATGCATCTGTCTAGAAAAGTATCCTATCGAAATACAGCACATACAGCTTGTGTATATTAATAGATACAGGTGTGTATATGTGGTTGTATAACGAACATCCTCCATATGCATCTGAAAATATTACATTGTCTATTGTAATAAAAGGCAGAACAACACAGTTTTGTCCAACTCTGTAATTAGTAAGCAGTGCACAGCTTAAAATGATACAAAGGTTAAAAGCAGAACAAAGTACAGCATGCCTGTTGCTGAAAGATCAGCTGCTTTCATCAGGAACAGGAGGAGAGAACTTGCAACCAGGTAGAGATGGGTGCAATGAATGGAATTAGCATGCCTTTGATTAGTTGCTACACAGCTGCAGAGTGGAGTAGGAGGCTGTTGTGAGAGCACACAGCCATTGAAGAGTCTGTCCTGATCTCTAGTGGGATGGAAGTTGTTCTTTGTCTATCCCACAGTATGCAGATGGGAAGGCACTTTTCTCTACCTGACTGCTTGCTTTTGAGTTTGGCACATACTGTTTGATATGATAAAAAGAGATCCTATAAGCTGTGCCTTGGTAGAGGAAATTTCATTAATATTAAAGTGGAGAGGAATAGGTATTTTACTATTGACTAATAGCTGTGTCAGTGGACATAGGTCAGAGGATCTTCTGTCTGCACTTCAGCTGGAAACTGTTGCACAGATCTGGCTTGATTTTATGCTATATAGCTTAGTGGAATTTGCTAGATTTTACTCTGATTTGTAATATTGGAGTCTGTGATGTTATTTCCTTTCTTTGGTACTGACTGGTTTCTTATATGTTTACAAATCTTGCATGTTTTTCTTTTCTTTTGCATGAAAAAGTAGTTTTGTGCACTCTGGGATTCCCCAGATTGCTCATCAACCTATGCATCGTTTCCAAATATCTTTTATTAAAAGGGATTTTTGTAAAATAAATATTTGTCTGCATATGTGAGTAGTAGTACGTGTTGAATGTTCAGGGGAAATCCCAGTGACAAGCTTCAGAGTGAGTAAAAGGCCTGTAAGCAGGCTTTTATGACAGTCTCTCCGTGAAAAGACATGGGAAGAATGGATTTTATCATGCTCCTTTCTTTTTGTTGCTCTGTTTTATTTCCTGCTTCTCAGTTTCTTACATTTCCTACCCAGCAAGCACTCCACTGGGGTTCTCTTGCACAAGTCCAGCTCTGGTTTCATTCGACGCTGTAAGCTGAGCGCCCTGAGACTCACTGATAGAACCCTTTTGAAACCACTAAAAAGCAGTCCTGCTACTCTCGATGCATAGAAAGCCTTCAAAGAAAAACAAACAAAAAATCTTTGTCTATTTAATAGAGTTAAAATGAATGCAGCACTGCACAAAGAAAACTGCGCTGTATTTGTAAAACAGGTGTTCTGATAAATAAAAAAAGGTTTCCGGGCAGATAAACACAGCAAAAGCTTGAGCCTCCCTTTTATTGTGACATTACTGGAAGGTTGCCTAGCTGTAATTTTATCCCTTTTCACTGGCCCTAGGATCATGCATGTTCTTGGGTTTTGTTTTTCGACACTTATTTTCTTTTAAAAGTAGTTCATACAATTAATAAGAAGCAACCTATGTATGGAAACTAATGATTTTAAAGTATGGTTAACAAGCTAAAAATAAGCTTATTTTAATTAAAAGTACACACTGTATAGCTTAGCTTCCACATCCATCAACAAGACAAAACTGTGGCCCAAAAAAAGCAAAAATAGAACCAAAAGTACGTTAAGGCAAAAGAAATCTGGCTGACAGCATTCCAATTGCCAGTGTATAAAATTGGAATGTCATATATATTCTTTTCAGGGCAGTATGCTGTAAGTCATATTAAAGAAAGAAGGGTTTTACAGAGCTCTAAATACTCCCAGAGTTCTGGAAAGGATCCTGTAAATAGATCTGTACTGCTTTTCATCCAGATCTCACAGAGTTTTGTGCAGAGTGATGGGTTAAGACCCAGAGTACAATTAATATTTACTACCTCAGCTAAGAAGAATTCTCTGCTGTGGTGATGAAGATCCTGTGTCTGTATTTAGATGTGGAAGACCATGATTTTCAAAACTGCTGGATACTTGATCATTTTCAGGCATTGTAATTGTAAAACTATCAGACAATGCTTTCTGAAGCTGCATGTGACAAACCTGTCAGCAGTAAACTGACAGCTAATGTTGCATCAAGATTTTTATATGAAGTAGAACTTGCACGTTAATGACTGGGTGTACTCTGTACTCTCCAGACTAAGGATAGAACTGTTGATAGGAAAATCAAATTTCTGAAGTTTTTTTAATATAACTTTTTCAGAACAGAAGTTTTAAAACATTCAGTGTTTGAAGCATTGCTCTGTTTTCCCACATTGTCCTGATTGCTTTTTCCCCTAGTTTTGAAGTTAAGTCCCCACTGCAGTTATCTGTCTTTGCCATTTCCAGAGTTGACTGCTGATGTCTACTTTGTATTGGAGCAATACCAAAATACCACTCTGAAAGCTCAGCTAATGTAGAATCCTGCTGCCCTGCTTCTTAATGGAGCAAATTACCTTTGTCCTTTTCAGACCTACTTCTAATTCATTTCTGGGTACAATTTAAGTTATACAATGTTTGCAGTGGTGTTAATGCAACATAATTGGAGAGACCATCTGTACTTAGGTCATATGTAGTCATTTGAAATAAGCTGACAAGCAAAATGTGTTTATTAGAAATTTGAGATTAGAGTTTTCTACTGAGGACTTCCTTGGTCCATCAGAGCCTATGCTGGTTAAATTTCACAGCTCCCAGTAGAAGCCTGTGTTTTTCCAGAGTCTTGTCAAAAGGCAGCACGGAAGATTCAGTGAATTTCGTAGGAGATGTTTTCAGTTTGTTCATAACATTTTCTCATTCTAGCTACTGTTTGTCAGTAAGACCAATAAGAAATGTGTAAGAGTTTGCTTGGTAAATTAAGCACTGAAATCTATTAAGTTGGAAATTCATTCCATCTTTATAATTCCATGAAGATTATTGTAAGCAAGCTTTAAATCATGGAGATTGTAGAGCCATACCTCAGGTAAGCAGTTCCTCAAGACCTGAGAGAAATGCCTATTGCTTAATGAAAGCAGATATGAACAGAGTCATCAAGTTTAATTTTGGTTGTTGTTTGTTTTTTCCTTGAGTCATTTTACAGTTGTCCTTTATGTAATTTTGGCAGAAATTACAATGCTGGTGGGGAAATGAAAAGCAGTAATCTGTAGTGTTCTAAATGACATTGTTGGGCAGTGGAAAGCATGCAGTACTAATTACATAGGGACCAGGCATGATGACTGATCTGAATTTTTTACAACTTCTGTGAACATGAATATGATGTGCCTGGAATGGTGTACTCATGGTGAGCTCTCAGGCTCATGGTATCTCTGGCATCGTGCAGTGATGTACTTTGCATCACACTCCATTGCACTTATAGAACTCTGTGGACCTCTGCCATATATCCAGGCTTCTGGTGCCTTCGGCTCTTTATGGTCTCATGTTTTGTATCTAGAGCTGTTTGTTCTGATGCTGTGATGGCTCATAATACTTCTAAAATATTTGAAAAGCAGTGATTGTCAGATTTACACTTATACAGATTTATGCAGTACAAATTACAACACATGGTATGAAAGTAACCAG
The DNA here is from genome assembly GCF_951394365.1 of Tetrao urogallus. Taxonomy (NCBI): domain Eukaryota; kingdom Metazoa; phylum Chordata; class Aves; order Galliformes; family Phasianidae; genus Tetrao; species Tetrao urogallus. The sequence goes on from NC_136828.1 coordinate 11,538,252, forward strand.
AAAGTGTTCATAAGGAGGGGGAGAAAAAATCTTACTCCTTATCTGAGTTAGTAGTGAAAACTTTTCCCTTCCCATAGTGTGATCTAATGAAACCTATAACTTGCAATGAATTCATTTCCACATGAAAAAGAGAAGTTATAAGGAAAGCATAGGAGATTGTACAAAACTGCAAAGGGTAGGATGTCACCTTTTAAAAAAAAAACGAACAGACATATCCTTAGAAAATAATTACTGGGCTCTGTTGGCAGGGCCCTCCTGCCATTGCTTCACTGAAATGAAGCCTTACTCTGTCATGGCATAAAGCCTAAAGAGTTGTGAGCAATTAGAACATCTTTCACTGAAAGAAGGACGAGATCATTTGTTCAGACCTCTAGGAGGTTAAGCTGACTAACATTGAGGCTTAGTTGAAAGGTGTGTGAAGATGTGGGCTCCCAAAGGAACATCAAAGAGTGATGAGATGAAAGTAGATAAGCTTGCTAGTAAATACTTGATTCCTCCTGTTACAAAGTTATCCTGTTGTAAAGAAAGAGAAGTATTTGTTTTATCAGGCCTCTATGATCATAGCCTCCAAAGAATAAATTTGCAGAAGCCCAAATCAGGCTTCTTGAAGTTAATATGCAGGGGATTAATGCAGGATCATGTTCTAGAATTGGCTCCTTCCAAAAGCATCATTTTGAGGCTTGTCATCAGTGAGACTGGGCTTTTTACAGTTTAAAAAGGAGGGAGCATTTGCTTACCTTAACATCCATAAGAAATGCTCCTGCCTTCATCCTGCTTGCTTCGTCTTTTTTCTTTTCTTGAAAAACAAAGCAGCACATCTTTTATGCAAAAGTCTTGTGCTTCGCTCTGAGGATGGGACTGAGGAAACCATATGATATTGCAGAATCTGTGGCGGTATCTAGGAATAGCTACCCTAAGTAAAAAAGTCCATTCTGCACAGAAAATCTGTCCTTTTGCTGAAGATTCGTCTTTTAGATAAAGTCTTCTGCCCAGCTTGAACTTGAGAAAGAAACATCAAGTCCAAATTTCTATAATGTAAACGTTCCTACTTAAGCTGGTCAGAGCAACCAAACAATTTGTCACCGTAAATGCTCCTGAAACACTTGTAGTAATTTTGCATTTCATGATTTGTTGGCAGTTTTTGGGAAGGTATGTATGAATTAAGCACACATGTGTCAGCACTGATAATATTGAAACTTTGTCACCTTTAAAATGTGCAAATCCTCCTCTTCTCAATTCCTGTAACAGATAGACTTCAAAGCCATTACATGTTCTCTGCTAACTGAAACATTGCCACATTTGTTTTCAAAACCTGTAAAGTGGAAATAGCTGTCAGGCTAAAAATTCATATTAAGTCTCCCCCTCCAGCAATTTTTTACTGTTAAATTAAGTAATGCTTATAACTGAGTTAGATTTTTTAGCACAGCCACAGCAATGTGAGAAGCTCTGCTAGATAATGCTGAACATGGAGCTTCTGTGTCCTGGCTCAGCCTGGTGACTCTCTCACCAGTGATAATTTTCTGTTTGAGAAAGACTTGAAACTAATCTCACAGTGTTTTCAAATATTTATCTTTCCAGGAAAAATGAAGAGATCTCAAATAAAGGCTGCTATGGTTCCTTCTTCCTGAAGTACTCTTTGTTAGGGAACTTTTGACGACCTCACAGGTGTATTTCCAAGGACACCAGCTAAACGTGGCTGACTTTTGGAAGACGTTTGCTTACTGGAAGCCTACGGTGCATCATTAACACTTCAGCTGAACTATTTGTAGCACAAGTATTCCTGTGATGTCAGTGCTGGTGAAGGAGGAACGTAGTGTCTGGTTGTTCCACCAGGAAATTGTGGGCATGCCATACACTACTTTTCTTTCAGGTAATTGTGATTAATTACTGAAAATCCATCAAGCCTAGTTGCAAGCGATATAAACAATGATTTTTATTTTTTTTTTTGCTGACACTGAACTGCCCATGTGTGCTTTCAGTGCAGCTCTAAGCTAAAAACTGTTGATTTCCTTGGCTCTGTTTTTGAGGGTTGTTTTGTTTTTTATTTCCAGCGAAAACAAAATGAAACAAACCAGCCAGAAAATATCAGCTGTAAATGGATGATGCCTCTAGTAAGCAAATAGCTCAGTTTTTGTGCTCTTCTTTCTGTTTCCTGAGCACACTTTTATTAACCAAGTTACATTTGTGTGTTTTGTAATAATACAGATCATCTTCAGTTAGTCAGATTTACATTAAGGAAATCAAGCAATATGAAAAGCATATTGTGCAGAAATGAGCAGCATAGAGACATCCAGTAAGTGTGACTTTGATACATAAACTTCATGTAAATTGCTTCTTAATTAAGCATTGTGAAACAAGTCTGGATTTTAAGCATGAGACCCTTACCTCATCTGTTGCTCTCTGTCAGTTCTACAACTCACAGTGTAACCCACCAGGCTTCTCCCACCCATGCTGTCACCCTTTCATTGGTAGCTTGCTGTAGCTATATGCAGTGACTTACAACAGATCCATTTCCTCATAAGAAACCAAATCCTTGCTTTGGAGTATTTGTAGATTGAAGATCTGAGCAGTGTCCGTATTTTGAGATGCTGGGTTTTATAAAAACCAGAATATTGGAAGAACACTTTATACTACTAAGAAGGATTAGAATTGTCTGCCGTGCAGCATTTCCATGACTGGGATGAGTTCAATTTTTTCACTACATCCCTTATCAGTTGCGTACCCTCTGCACAACGCATCAGTTTTGTAGCCTCCCTTTGCATGTAGCTTTCACAGCTTTATTATCCTGTGCGTGCAGCCTCCTGTAGAACCTGGCCAGCTATGTCTTCTTACTGGGGATTCTGGCTGAGAAGGATAATGATAATGAGATGAGAATATAGATATCACATTGCTTTGAGTGTCTGCATGGCGACCGCTTTTGCCAAGAGTGGATTGTGAACACAGCTTTTGGTCAGCGACGGCTGACAGGACAAGATTGCTGCCAACCACAAATTCTGTGAACTAAAACAATAATTACATTACAATGGACTGAAATTCTATTTGCAGTTAAATTTGTGTTCTCTCTGTACCCTCCTGCTCTCTGGCCCTGCTTCTAATTCCTAAAGTGGGGGCCAGCATGCACAGTTGATCCTTATGAATTGTACTAAGGGAGAAAAACTGCCTATCGATTATTTAGTGTTTTTGAATGAATCATGCTTTATAATGACTGAACAATCCAGACTCTCTTTCATCTCCTTGCATGCTACTTTTTGATATTCAGTATGTGTATTAGAGAGCAGTGCAACACATGAAATGGAATATTATAACCAACTTCATATTCGGGAGAGGAGAGCCAAGAGGCAGAATTAGAATGGCTGCATCCCAGAGGAAGGTTCAAACTGCCTTTATATTGTGTTCCTCCTATGAGGAGATGTTAAAAACAAACCAGTTTTTATCCTTCAGAAAACAACATTTGAATTTTGTTTGCTTTCGTGCTTTAGGAGTAGAAGGATAGTAATTTTTTCACACCTTCTTACTTTGAATAAGCATCATTTGTGACATGCAGATAAGAACAGTCATAATTCACTCAACTGTTGTTCTCCACTTCTGTTCTGGTATGGTGTGGGCCAAGTGCTGTGTTGCAGGAAAAGTGATGTTGAATGTTGCACTGTCCCATGGCTCTAATGTAACACGAGAGACAGACACTAACAGCGCCCGCCTTTGTTCATTTCTTTTTCCTGGAGCTTGCTAATTAAATCATTAAACTTTTATCTTCACTTAACCGTGGATAAAACCATTTGGAACAATTAGTATGCTGCAGGAGACGTGTGTGAAACCAGCAGCATTTATACAGTGTGAGTGACAAAGGAAGATAGATTGAGAAAGAAGGCACATGGCAATGCAGCAAAGCTGCCCCTGCTCCCAAATAGGCTACAGATGAAATTACACCATTGGCAGTAGTTACTTATATGAGAATACTGACTGCTAACCCACAGATTAAAGTGCAAATATACTGTATGTTTTGCACTGTCATGTTCCTTTGGTAGTTGGTGAGGGAACTTACAGCTACTCATGGAACTTGTAGACCTGAGTCACACACTGTATAGGTTTTCTTGCAAGAACAGTGCTATGGACTTGAGAATGACAACAGTTTCGACATTCTGTCTTGTGGAAAATTTTAACTTTGTCATGTGGCATGAGGTTGCAGAGATGGATTTATCAGCCAAGGCTCACTGTAAGAATGTCTTAACAAAAAAAAGATAAGAAACTTAATCGTGGTCATGATATTTAGATACGAGATAAATTGGTCTTGCAATCTCTATCGTATTTATAGGGAAAAACTTGGTAGTACAACTAGGCACAAAAGAAGAATTTGGTATTTGAAAAACATTTGCAAGAATCTGGAAGGAGTAGCCATCATTTATACCAATATGTAATTCTGGTGTGAAGCCTGGCAGCAGAATACAGAGGTGAATTGAAGTCAGAGGTGGGTTTGACTCTGAGTCTCACAGACCTCCTTTGAACACCAGACTGTTGTATTTTGGAACTACTACACAGCAGAAAGGTCAGAAATACTGAGTCCCTAAGCAAGCATGTTGTACACTGTAAGGAACTTTGGGAGGCTCAGTATGGCAATTTCCAATCCTATTCTGCATGCCAGGAGTCCTACTTCTTTGGGACAGTTTTGTTCCAATAAGGAGGAAGTTCAAGAAAGGCTCAAAAAGCTGACTTTCCCTTTGCTCTCAAAAGGGAGTGTGTCTTTGTTTAAAACAAAACAAAACAAAACAACCTACACCTCTGTTCTTTCCATAAATAATCTTTTCCTGGCTGTTTTTCTGACAGTCTGGCCTCCCCCAGGCTTTTCTCATGTGTCAAAGAAGTTGTAAGAGTTGTGTAAGAAAGAACATTAAAATAAAATGAAGAAGAGAGGCACTTCTGTTTTCTCTCCTTTCCCCTACTGAGCGTAAACACTGACTTTACTGATACCTTATAATATCTGCAAAAATCAAAATATCTTGCAAAACCTCACTGCTGTTATTGTGTGAGGTTACAGAAGTGCTGCAGTAGGGATGTGTGCCTGTCAGCTCTAACAGCACGTAATGATACAGTGCTCCATTTAGAAACGGCAATGACAGCTATTAACCTATTCTGTTTGTTATAGGATAATAGTGGAGAGTAATGCTTTGATTTCTGTTAACCACCACGAGAGTTTAATGCTGTCCTAGAAGACAGAACCGTTGGTTTCATTTAAATGAACTGTAGAATGCTTTTGGTCACCATCTCTAATTTGAAATTTCTGTACTCAGAATTGCAGTTCTGTGGCTTGCCTGGTCCAAGATTTAAAATTGGGGGTGAAAAAAGGGACCTTGTTTTGTTTTATTTGGTCAGTGCTCTGTAGTTCTCAGTTCAGACGTTCAGTTTTTTGCTGGTGAAGTTTGATTTGCATCTACTCCTGAGCTCTCTGTGCCTTGATTCATCATTGAAGCTGTAACTTTGACCTGACAAGACTACTTTGTCTGAAGCAAACAATTTTTTTTCGTTTCATACTGGTCATTAAAGTCAGAATTCTGATCAAACTCCTTGTTCCCTCCATTGATCTGAAGGTAAATTGTCCATTTGCTAATGCAAAACAAGTAATATCAAATTTTGTTTTCATTGTCTTCCTTTTTTGAAAGCATAAAGTGGAATGAATTTGAGATAACTTGCCTTGGATTTGAAAAGCTTATTCATGTGGTAGGAAAACACCTCCACTCAGGGCAGCTTTGCCTTCCTTGACCCAGTATGGATGGATGGTTTGGAGAATACAGACATCATTAGGTATGGAGAGCTGTTGCATCAGCTCTACTTGTGAGCTCAGGGCATAGCACAGGCATGCTATCTCAGTTCACCTAAGAGGCCTGGGAACAGCAGAATCCAGCATTCCACCCCATCCCCAGCATTGCTAATGCCTTGTGGGTCACAGATGGTTCATTATGCAGGCAGACTTGAGAACAAAGGATACTTAGTGCACGATTGTCTGCGTTCACCAGTTAGGCATGTCCTATATTTTCCTCTCTGTATGTATAGAATTCGCTTACAGTGCCCATCAGTGTATGGGACTGATCAGCCCAGAGAAGGAAGGTGGGTCCCTTTCTCCAGCAGAAAAACTCTTCAGTGTCCATTATCTTCCTCATAACGGTTTTATTTTGTTTCTGCCACAAATTTATTCCCATTTTTTCTTCACAAATATCATTCATCAGTGTGAGCTGAGTTTGATCTCAAATCAGGCTTCTTGAAAATCCAAATTCAAATATATCTTGATGGCACTTTCATCAGTTTACCCCTGTATTCCTCCCCCAGCCCCTACCCCAGTCCTTTGCTCCATATAAAAGATGTTTGAATGATCAAAAAAGAATAATAGCCAAACAAACAAGATCCATTTGCAGTCCTTCTGAGAATCACCCTACTTGTGCATTCTGACACTAGTGTATTTATTCGTTTGGAGTCAGAGGCTTGCAATAGTGCTGCTAAATATCAGGATAACACAGCTGCAGACTCCAGCAGTATATAGGATCATTCATAAATTGCTGATCAAATTCTACCCAGAATTACATTAATGCAGCGTTATTGACTTTAATAGAAATGCCTGGAAGTGCTAAGGACAGAATTTGTCCTCTCAGATCTTTCATAATGTTGAGACATTTATGCTTTGACATTGGTTTCCCACTATATATCATAGAAGAACATTGTAACAGTGTTTTGAATTGTTATTTTAATGGTCTTTTTCAGTACATAGATTAAAAGCTGCTTGTTTGTTTTCTGATATTTATTTTGGGGAATCACATCGTAAGTATGAAGAGAACTGTTTGCTCCCTCCCTTGTTATCTCTAATTATAGCAAACCCTTAGGATGCATCAGGTATTTATATCTGAATAAAGACCTTTTGACTTGCTTAGCTGCCATCACATGCTTGAGAACTATCCTTTTTTCCTTTTATGACCTCCTGTAACTGCTAAACAGGCACAGCTGCTGTTCAGGATTTGTGTCTAGGCTCTCCTGAAAGTAATATAGGCAGTCATATACAGATCCCATGATGGATTTACTCTAGCCTAGACAAATGCAGAAGGCAGCCAGAATAGGGTTAGTTAGGCTTACTGCAACGTCATGGCAGCTTCTCAGACTTCTTCCTCTTTTGGAAGAGTTGTTTGAGAGTTCCCAAGAGGAAGAGTAGTCTTGGAAGAATGAACATGTTCAACAGACGTGTACTGAGGCAGGATTCACTCTTAAAGTGCTGAGATCCTTCTCTTGAAAATTATTTTTGAGCCAACAGGTCACGGTGGGATGAGTAAAACTGATAGGAGAAATGTGGAAGTTTGCAGCAACATTCTGTAATTGCATATCCTGTTCCACTGAGCTAAAACTGGATTATTCAGATAAAAAGATTATTTGGCTTCAAGATCTTTGGAGCGTGATAAGGATGGAGGAAAATCTACTTACTACTTGCTGTTGACAGGAAGACACCCAGCCCATGCCTCTACCTTGGCAGATGTGTCAAATTTGAATTATTCACTCGTTTTCAGGTCTTTTTTTGACCTGAACTCTGAGCCATCACAATGCAATTACTGTTTCTTCTCTGCATGCTTAAAATACGAAAGCTCAGTGCTTGTACCTTGCTTTGCATCAGCAAACTTTCTGAGCCTGATAAGGAACTCAAATCCCAGCCTCTGAGGCAGTTACATCTGCAAGTTCTGCAATCCTCTCCTCTCATCCCAGTGTCAGGCTGTCTTGTTAACAGGTGATTACCCAGTCTAACTTACTAATTTATTTCATTTTTTAAAGACTTTTGCAGAGCCCATAGATATCTCTAGGTCTTCTGTTTATTTTTTCCAATTCTTGTTCAGAATGAGGATATTGCTGGTGAATTATTTATATGACAACAGGAAATGAGAGGGGGAGTGGTGTGAAGAATTTCCATTATAAACTCATACAGTTTTCAGTAGACTCCAGTAAAAACATTTTGTTCTCTTCTTTGCAAGTTTCATTTATATTTTGTCACTAGAGAAAGCTGCTACTGATTTATTTTAAATATTTATACAGAATTGCAGTCTTAAGATACACACACACATGTTATGAGAATCATACATTAAGGAAGTTTATCTGCAAATAAAAGTGTAGGAAAGGTTGTGCCTGTGAACATCAACTGATTCATTCTTTGCTAATTACCAGCACCTGCAGTAGAAAGAATTCTCCACTAAAATTGGTATTTTGGTCAGTTTTGGTTATGACTACAGACAGAACAAACATTTCTTCCATGTGTTAGCAGAATACACGAATTGCACAGCACAGCAGATGAAGGATGGGATGGAATGGAACGGAGGGTGTCTTGTTCTTCCCTTTGCAGTGAAGGAAAAGTAAAGACAGAGAACGGCTCATGGAATTACATCACCAGCTGTAGAGTATCCTTTGTTTGGTCAGCAAATACATATGAAATATAATTGAAGCTTTACTTCCCCAGAAATACCTTGACAGTGACTTCCTTAATTATTCTCAGTTGCTTTCTCACCTTTATTATTCTTTTGTTGTATCACTAGAGATACTGAGACAGTAATTAGTGAGATAGCATGCTGTCTCTTTGGCAGCTTATCACAGAAATGAGATCTGAAATGGAAAGAAACTTGCAGCTTGGGAGGATCAGGATTAGATAGTTCCATGTGGAATTGTCCAAGAATGAATGCAGAGAAGTGGGGAAAAGAGGTAAAACTTCAGGTGCCAACCACTCAGCTGTCATCTACCCTGACTCAACTCACAATCATTATTTTGATGGTTTTATTGATCTATTCCCACAGTAGCCTTTTCTGCTGGAGTTTGGAATCTCAGCATGAAAGGACATATCTTACCACCTGGTAGGTGGACAGGCATCCATACATAAGTTCCTGATTAGCTGAACATCGTATATGTTCAGCTGTGTCTTGTGTGGTATCTACACATCCCACTAAACATGGTAGTTTTGTTTCTTTCAGGCCCAGCCTCTCTGAAACCTGTTATCACAGTGACTATATCATTGCTTTCCAGAACTCCAAAGTTAACAGAGCAAGGTCGTTGTATCTGAGGTTCAGTTTTTTCCCCCCTTGGAATTTTGAAGGAAATGTGAGAGCGAAAAGAAGGTCGCAGGACTTGAGATTAACATGCATGCATTGAAACATGTATAATGTATAATATAGATGCTGAAGTGTGTGGAATTTTACATGATTGTGCATAATTGTGAATGAAATCCCAGTGCATGGTTGTCTGCTGGGGGCACACTGTGTGCATAAGCATTTGCTTGTTGCTGTACTTGTGTCACTGATTTAAAGACACTTTCAGTAATTGTTCCTCCTAAAGCACCACACTTAGGCATCTAGGAGATATTCTATAATGTTACAGCTCCATAAAACAGATGTAATTGTTCTATTACCACTGTTAACGTTACCACAAGATTGCTTTCTCTTTATCTATGGATGAATTTGTCAGAATCAAAAAGCGTATATAATTCATCCTGCCTAAAGTAGGATGGTGTGGTAGATCTTGGCGAGAATCACACGGAATTCAGACACGTTTTGAAGTAGAAGGGGGCTTGATGTAAGTTATTTCAAAATCAATACTGTGAACTGTTTTGACACAAAGTTTTGTGTCTGATAGTATTTAGATTTTACATCTTAGATTATCAGTGACTGATAATGAAAAGGAAGCACTGGGCAAACGTGAAAAAATTGAATGTAATGGAGTAAGTATTTCCCATCTTCTGTTCTTGTGCTGACATACTACGTGTATAATAAAATCATTAATCGCTTTCTAATGCAAATTTTTTTTTTTTAACCTTCTTTTCAAGTGATGGAGAACTTTACTGTATTCTAAGTTTCAGAGTAAATCCCAAAGCTCCTTCCTTGCGGTTGGTTTCCTGTGTATGTACCAAATAAGTAACTCTTTCCCTTAACGAAAACAGTGCAGGGGCTATAGGTTAATGTTTACTTTTGTGAAAGATTATGAAGTAGCTGTCTTTGCTACTAATAAGTGCTATGTGAATTAAGCTGCATTTGTACTTTTCTTTTTTTCTTTTATAGCATTTTTGATGGATGGTATTTTTAAGAACTTTGTTTCACAGCGATGTTCCTTAGTATATACTACTTTGATTTTAATTATTCATGTAAGATATGCTTTGATTTCATACGTACCACCATTGCTCACGTTGCTCCAGAACTCCTCTATGCACGTGTTGATTTTTTTTTCCGTGAAGCTTCCTAAAGCATGTGTCTATCTTGACAACAGGACTGCAGTGTTAAGCAAATGAGAGACTATACAGTGATCTTGCTCTGTGTAAATACTTCAAAAGTGAACAAATAATGTGCATATTTAGCAGGACACATTGCTGCCACACACTACTTGCTCATTTCGTTTGTGACAATGCAGCCATTTAGCAGTGAAAGAAGGAGTAAACAGAGTCAACCAGGGAATGAAAGTTTTGGGGCAGCTTGTAACCTTTCCAATTATGAAGTAATTCTGCATAGCTTTAACCTCGTAGTTACATTCAAATTCCTGTTTATCTAAAAGGTCTGAGCTGTCTTAAAGGAATTATTTCATCTGACCTTCAGAGGTACTAGTGAAATGCAGTGGGTAGGTCCGTCAGAAAAGCAATAATTAATCCTCTCCGTCTCAACAAATGAAGCTATGCTTGCTTTAGCTTTTGTTTGCTAAGTGGTAGTGTTAATGTCTTCTTGACTCCTGGGCCATTAGGTGGCACACTTGGGCTACGGGTTTGGCAGGGCACGCCATGAAATTGTTTGTGGAGCCCAAACTACAACTGAATGCACATCTTTTAATTTATAAGGAGTGAAGCAGGGAGAATGCAATAAAACGTTTAGAAACGAAGTTCTGCAAATATTTTGTCAACTGGAAACCAATGAGGTTTTTGCATCGCTCCTCTTAGGGCATTAGCGGAGTGTTGTCCCCAGGAACGCTATGCTACTTGTGTGGGTTACATTACTGCATTGAGTTGCATTCTCAAAAGTACCTGACTGCACAGCTTTTCTTGGATCTTGCACTGGAGCTTCCATTTTCACTGGAAAGAGAAAAGTCTCAAGACTTTTTTCAAATCTAGCAAAGGCGGCCACCCATAATGTGGAATACGTGCTGAAGGATGTTCTCCACCCCACCCCACACTTTATGCCAGAATTCCTTTAGTTTTCCTCAGGCTTAGTATTAATCTACTTAGTATTGTATGGCCATACAGTATCCAGACAGTGGGGTCACTCCTGGATGTGAGTCTAATGCTACTTTATAAAAGATAACAAACAAAGACTGATGTTATTATGTTAATATTACGTGCATGACTCTGACTTGGAGTTTCCATTTCTGTCTGGAGAGAGAAGCTTGAATTATTGTTATTCCTGAATTTGGCCGGAGCTTTTCATTTGAGGCTTTATATCACCTGAAATTCCTTTCAGATATGATTGTGCACACGTTCTCATTTATCTGCATTCTGATACGAGAATTAAGTGCTCTGCCTATATGGACTCCAGAATATTTAAAATGTCATGGATCCTGGTAGATGTTTGTGCATGACAGGAAATGATTTGTGCTGCAGTTGCTTGATGGAGGAATTGGAAAGGATTAGTTAGCATGAAAGTTGTTTTATGATCTCAAATTCTTCTGGAAATAAGAATCTGTATTTGGAGAATATGATGGTGGCAAATGTAAACAGATGCATACAAACAACTTTACGTTGCTTGTCACTGATAAGGATTAAGATTTTTATTTACAATCAGCTTACAGCTACTAGTTTCAAGCTCTTAAAACATTCAGAACTGTTTCTTTTGTAGTATTAAAATACTGAAAGAAATACATGTAGAAAGTCACCATTCATAGTCTCATTGAGACTTTCACCCTCATTGGAAATAATTAGTGATGTTGCAGCTAAGGGGGCACAGCTTGAACAAAGGAGAAAAAGTAAAGACAAAAACAGTGTCCAAACGGTAAAAGTTTCCATCCAGCTGCTTTGCTTTGCTCTTAAATTTCCTTCCTGCAAGTGGCCTCTATAAAGGAAGGTAATGGTCCAGCAGTGAAGTGTACGATGAACTTGAGAAAGATGAATGGTTCTTGTAATTTCTATCATAAATCTGCCACGCACAGAAACAGAGTGGAATGCAAACTGTTTTAATGATGACTGAAGAGGGAACCCATAGAGTGCCAGAAGTTCAGATGTTGTTGTATTGACAAAGGACATATGGCTTGAAAAAGAGGCAAGCTACATCTGTTGGTCCCTAAATACATCGAGAAATGTAGGAACTAAGAAGCAGCATTTCAGGACTGAAGCAGGAGTGCATGCTCCAGAATGAAATGTATCATTCAGCACACTGGTTTACCAGAGAGCTTTCTGGTATTGCTTAAGATAGGTTTGCAAAGTTGATGAATCTGGGACTTAAATAAGTTTCATGTCAGGATGTCAGAGCTCCTGAAGACTAAATGCATTTTCTAAAAATATTATATAAGCCACTGTATGAAAAACATCTGTAGGTTTTCATTCTAGATGTGAGAAATGCTACCTTTTGCTTTATTTGCATGATAAGTGGGAGATTATTAACTAATTAGTATGCAAATAGTGAGTGATCCTGACCCAGTTCTTTGCTGTCACTTGTCATCCTTTCAGACAGTTGAGCCATTGTTCCAGTTTACACAGCTAATATTTGCACAACCTGGGATGGCAGCCAGAGGAAAATTCATGCAATGAGTTCTTATCCCACCCCCTGCATTTTAGTTAAATGCCCCTTTAAACTTTTGCACCTTTTGCATCTGAAACTTCTCTGTGCTCTTCTCCCTACATGTGGCCACCAGGACACCTGGTTTGCTATGGATTAAGCAGCACCTGTGCTTAAAAAGAAAAAATACTCTCCACCACAAAGCAACTTTTTAATCAATGGTAATGATCATAAATAAAATGAGTGCTGTGTTACAGAATGGCGTGGCTGAGAGCACTGGATTTTCTTTCTCTGAGGATGTAAGATCTCAGAGACCCAGATATTAGGGAGAAAATCACTTGTGCTGTATGAGCTTCATTACTCAACACTGTGATAATTATTTTGATAACCCCCTGAGAAATTCTTTAGCACTACAGAGGCACCAATAAATGTGGCAACCATTTTTCTTTGGGATCTACAGTGGCCATTTTAATGGATATTGTGGAGAAAGATGTTACATGTGCAGAACCAGCTCTATTTCTGTTGTGAGTGTTCTTCAGTCAGCGGATTGAGAGCAGGGCTTAATTTTGTCTGTTCTTTCTAAGAGGTTAAATCCCATTGGTGTTCAGTGTGCGTGTGGAGGATCTGGGGCTTAGGCACTGAGGGCCATACAGATGAGCTGCAGAACCAATGCTGCAGCAGCTCTGTGACAGTGCCAGCAGAGCAGGAGCTGCCTGCATAGAATGGAGTTAAAATCTGCCTGGTCTAAGCATCTGCATTTGTGCATGTGGAAATGTATGTGTGTTGTTTCTTTCTTTCAGCATGGAAAGTTTTATGTCAGCAATATATTTCTGTGGCATATGGTGTAGCGTTGCTCCACAGATGCTAAAAACCACCCAGATGTTGCAAAAATACAGTTCCAAAGCTCTGCTCACAAGAAGGCCAGACCTCTCAAAACTATTCAAAGAAATAGCTTACTAATCTGCTATGTTGAGAAAGAAGTCAGCACTTTGCTACTTCTGCATGTTCATTTGAACTTGTAGTTTGGTGCAAGTGTACTCCTGGAATTGTTGCTTCTGGTCATAGTGTTGCTGCACTACTCAACCATTCTGCAGGTCTGTGTAGTAATGGTACAGCATCATTTGTCCTGTCCTGTAGCACAGCCAGCCCTCCCACCTAACATGCTATAAAAATGCTTTTCTCTTTGCAGTTTGCTTTCATGCATGCACGCACACAGTCACCCTGCAGTTTGTTTGCTTTGAATTTAAGAGCTGTAGCCATGCGTGTTGTGCATGTTTGGCTTATAAGCTTTAATGAGCTATAGCTTATTACAGAACAATACATGAAGGCAACAACTGTGTTTTTAAAGACACATGTATACAACCATCAAGTACATAATACTCAGTGAGTAAAAATGCCTACAGTAATATTTAATAGTGGAATAGTTACCTTTTCTGTAGTGTTGGGATGTGGAAGAGGGGAAATGGTGACAAAGATAAGGATGAAGAGCAGTGGCTGTGTGGCATTCCCAATTCACTTCTAGAGGGCTGATAAACAGGCTTTGGGTGTAGAATTGGTAGAGAGAGTCTATAAGTCAGACAAGTGCTTGGAAATTCGGATCTTATGTGCTTGGCCTCTCAGGCTTATTTTTGTTTGTTTGTTTGGTTTTTATTGATTCACATGAAATTAATGGCTTGTTGGAATTTACTCTTAGTCTGATTTGGGATATAGGGATATGGTATAAGGGGGATACCCCATCCTTGCAAATCCCTGAGTAGCTGAGGATAAGACCTTGTAAAAGAAAAAAAAAAGTGCAACTGGAGAGTTAGGAGCAAATTGCCCTCTATTTTCCAATCCCAGTTACTTAATGGGGGTCCAGGTTACAAAAATGGAATCCCTCCTGTCACATGGATAGATAGATAGATAGATAGATAGATAGATAGATAGATAGATAGATAGATTGATTCCACATGGAGTGGAATGGTTTCCATAGCTGTCTTAACATAGCTGTCATGGCTTCTTTTTCCAGATTTCAGTCACTTTGCTTTTGCAAATGAAAAGCGTTTACACTGTATGCAAACATTTCTGTTGTGTAGTCTATATATTACTTCTATGAATAGCTAAGAGAAAACTTTACTCCCACACTTGCAATATCTTATCTTCCTTTGTTCTGCCTCAGCTAATTATTTGTGTTCTTAAGGAACACAAATTTCTGGCTTCCTCTTTCTTTACAATTCAGAGTCCTTCTGAAATTCAGAAAAGGAACACACTTCGATATTGAGATGCTTTTCTCTTCTGCTTTCATATATTATTTTAAAAGTAAACATTGCATGTCATCAGATCAGAGATTCATTACATACCTACTTCCCACTAAAATAAATTCAATTTAAGGAAACGCTCAAAATTGAGGACTTGATTATATTTGCTCAAACATTACAATAAACACCATCTATTCTTGAGCCAGAAGGATTGTATGACTAAACAGTAAATGATCATTTTCAACATTTTCTAAAGGAATTACAGAGCTATCTTGAAAATGTCAGTGGAACCCGGGAATCTGATTCCTTATAGGCCTTTGAAATCTGTAGTACTGTGGATGACGGACAATACAGCACATTCACATAAATGTAGAATGCAAGGGCAACTTCAGCTGTGACTTTCTTGGCCTATGTTATGTGGCAGTTAGATTTACAGCCCTGGCTTTCCTATGTTAATTTGCAGAATGGAGCAATAGTCATTACTATTTTGTGTATTTGTTCCAGAAAAAAACCCTCCGAATTCCTCCACATCTCATTGTGCACCTGGATCATCATTCATACTGAAGTTGTTCTCAGTGACTGCAAAATGTCACATAGAAGAAGCTCAGAATCTCCAGAAATGCTTGAAGAGGAGCCAGAAGCAGTGAAGATCAGCAGGTCTGGGTATGTCCAAGGTATGGCACTGAGAAGGAAGAGTAACTAGTTTTGTCACACTAAAAATCTAGAAACTGAACAGCAGAGAATAAGGTTTTTCTTCCAGCCAGCATGTATTTGGGTTGTTGTTCTTCATCCCAGGGAACGCTTTTACACTACAGTTGATGTAACACTTTACCAATGTGGGAAATGCTGCATGACAGCAACTTGCGTGTTTTGGATATAGAGAGGCAAAACACAGTGCTGCTATGACTTTTTTTTCAACAATGAGTTGTTAGTGAGAGTATTCAGAGGGATTACCAGTCAGGAGGAGGCACCAGGATCGCTTTGAGAAGGATGTTTGATTGCAATATTGGCTTCAGCAGGAGTTAGCACAAAGATAGGGGCAAAGGAAGTAGAATGTCTGTGTGGAAGAGACAAAGACCCTGGAACATGTATGAATATTTTGTCTGAAACACAAAGCAGGCCTCAGGCTACAGAGAGCTCCAGGTTATGCTTTGGGCTCTGTTGGTTACACAGTCCATTGGAATTTCTCTCCCATTGCTTTTTTTTTTTACTGGAACTCTGTAATTCACAGTCTGTTATTATGCATACAGTCATTTATATTTAGTATAACATTCTGATTGAAGTTAAGACTCAATCTGAAAGAGGGTTAGATTACTTTGGAAATAATGGGTCATTTAAACAATGTCTTAATAGAGCAGAATTATTTGGTATCTATAGATTCAAACGTGCACTTTGAGAACAATGGTGGTTATGAATTTTTTTTCATGGTTCTGCGGCTGCAATCTAAAAAGAAACAAAACCATACAAAACTGTACTCCTTGAAGTACAGTATGGATATTAGGGAAGTGTGAGATGAAACCTGTGGGGTAATGGGTCACACAGGTACAGCTGTATCTAAATATGTTGAAGTGATTTGTGTCACTCCTAGGATCCAGGCAAGTGTGACTGGTTTTGCAGCTTATTAGTAGAAGAACCCAACGTGACCCTTTCAGGTTTTCCATATAATTGATAACCAGTCCCACTAGCTTGCATTCATTCTACACCATGGTATTAAAGTGAGGATTTTTTTGATGTAATTTGGTACTGTTTTCCTGCTAATGCTGTGCTTTTTATTTCTCTGTGCTACTGTGAGTAAGTTGTTACCATTTATCAGGCTACAGAAAGATATGTGAGCAAATAAATTTGCTCAAACCACTAGAATACATTGATTCCTAGCTCCCTCTGAGGATGAAGTGCACATTTTGAGATCACGTACTTTACAAGGCAGTAGATCATAAATTTTCCAGTGGTTCAACATTAGGTTACCCCCCTACAGACATTTAAATGGTGTCATTTGGTTAGGAAATTAACAACATACCAGGAAAAAGAAGTTCATGCTCTTGTGGGCATTTTTGATTTAATAAAAGAGCAGTGTGAAACCACTTTGTCCTTAGCACGTTACAAATGGTTGGTAATAACTAAATAGCTGTAAGGGTTGAGTCTAAATACTCGTTTTCTTGGTCATACAATGGCAGAAATTAAAAAAAAATGTGTTGATCACTGCGTGTGCAACTAAACCTGCCAGTGATCAGCACTAACTTTGACTTTCACAGCTTTTGCTAGCTTAAGTTATGTTTATGATGTTCTACCACAGTTCTCCAAAGGCAGTATAACCATGGGGACCATGTGACTGTATGTCACAAACCTGGATGTAAGAGGTGTGACGCTGCAGCAGAGGGGTTTCCAACCTGCCAGGGTACCTTTTGGAAATGGAAATTGATTTTTCTCAAGGATTCTTTACTGGGTGAGATAAATTAAGTCTACATTTAGTTGTACCTGCTTAAAGCCCTCTTTGTTAACATAAGAACAGTGATACACAGATTGTAGTGCATTAGAGCACACCCAGCAGTTTGTCAAATACTTCAACGTATGAGGATGTCACTGAAATGCTCAGGCTTGGCTGTAGGTTACTTTAGCTTTGTTCATGTAATGATGTGGTTCGGCTGCTTTTTCCTCCTTTGCTGTATGCTTTTAATTTGATAGGAATTTTCTTGCAAATATTTCAGTGGGAAAGTCAGTGTGGCTCAGGTCAATAGGCCTAAATTTGACCTTAGACATTAGACAATCAACCTCAAAACGCTGCACAATTTGTACTGAGACACTTCAAATGTTAATAGGTTTTCAGGACACAGATGAAACTGTTGTACTCATTTTGCCAGCGTAATTTACTACATTAATGATCAAAAAAGAGTGAAAACACTGAGTAAAATGTTAATTTCAAGCACCATTACAGAAATACAATACAATAAAATAAAATAAAAAAATCAGATAAATGTTCATTTGCTGTAAACTGACGGTTCTTAAGAGCCCATGGCCCTGAAGCAAGATATGCTTGTAGCACCAGAAGACCTCGGTCATTATCATTTGTGAAATGCAGATTACTTAATGGATTTTTTTTGTAAATGTTTTAATAGAAAAATAGTGATTTAAACAGTGTTCCCTCAATAATGAAGAGTCGGCATTGTTATGGTGATTGTCTTAACACAGAGCTGCCCCTTGCTTTAGCAGCTATGGCATTCTTGAATTTAAAAGAGATTGAAAAGTCTCAGTGCAACTCAGCGGTCTGTGTCTCCTGCATCCTTAGCGCTGGGTCACCAGTCTTCCAGCTCCAGTTGCTCCTGTTTGTGGTCCTAGTTCTGGAGATATCCCTCTAGCTAGCTGGGGCTGTGCTTACAGCAAATGTGTCAGTCCTGGCGTGATGTGTGCTGTCTGCTGGCAGACCTGGTTCTCTAGCTCAGGGGGCACAGTAACGTTAACGTGTCTCCCTGGGTCCAGAATTAGTCTCCAGTCCCTGACAGAGCTGACATGCATAGAAATGCAGGTGACCACATTAGATCTGCTCCTCTCTGATGAAAATTGTATACAAGGCAGAAAGTGAGAGATACCAAATAAAAGGGCCTTTCAGAGCTAAAACTGAGGGTAAACCTGAGGAAATGAGTCCTTCGAGAAGTGTAACATCTCAGTCTCCGCAGCATTTGTCAGCTCAAAATAGGTGTGAGGGCTCCCTTCCTGGTAAGAACTGGAAGGCACCTGAACTCTTCACATCTGTCTGAAGGCTCAAGTGTCTCCATCTGGTTGAAGCTGTTGTGCATACTCATTTCTCAGTCTAGACCTGACTCTTGTTCATTCTTGGGTACATTATTTATAAATATCTAAAAATCAGCATGAGATTTTGTGAAAAACTAATGGCTGAGTGCTGAAGATACAGCAGGAGCAGCGTCGTTCAGAGTAAATACATGTTTTAAATAAAGCCTTCTCTGGTGCTGTTCTGCATGCCAAAAAGGCCTAATGACACTTCTGATATACTTCATGCATTCTGACATTTTTGCATTTTCAGCCAGATAAGCATGCAGCACACAGCAGAAAGTGATTGTATTAGTTTCTTAGTTTCTGCACTGCCTATTGTATTAAATAATGGCTTAGAAAAATAAAATAAATCCAGGTCATGCATAAAGATGGTTGGAGTGGAATAATAATTATGTGCATAAGTTCAGGCCTTGATAGCACCTTCTGGGAGAAGCCAGGCTCCATGTTTAGCGAATGCATGCAGGGAAAATGTATTTCTGGCATGTGAGGGAGCTAAATCAGGTCCTGTGGAGGTGAGGGTGCAGACATTCCTTGTTCCAGTAAGCTCAGCTCCTTTTCCACAGAGACTTTCACAACAGACGCTATGCAGAAGTTCTCGCAATGAATGAGGACAGATGATCTCTCTCCTGTCCCACTAAATACTCGTTGCTTTGGCTCTCCTTGCATTGAAGAGCAGAAAAGCCCCACTTGCTGTGGAACATATGTACCCACGTCAGCAAGGAATACGTTTTTCTCAAAGAAATCAGTCCTTCTCAACGATCCCAATGGAGCACGCTTTGCAGGTTGTAGGTCAGCATATCCGCTCTAGGGAGCAGTGCAGTTAGAACTGGCCATTTGCCCAGGTATCAAGGAGCTATTTGTGCTGCGAAACAGCACGCATGGCAGCGAGTTGTTTTCAGAATTAGAAGGTATGACAGCTAATTCTGCACTCCATTCATTTTAATTGGTGTTTTTGATGTGATGAAGTGGCAAGGTTAAATCTACTAACTGTGGTGGTTCACTTGAAACATAAGGAAGGGTACACCACAGTTTCATGAGTAGAACAACTGCTACAAAGGCCATGGCACACAAATCTCTGCAATTTCAGTATAGTAAATATGGGAACAGAGAGCATGTAAACAGATAGAGAAATGTAGAGTACTATACAATACAAATAGGAGCAAAGCCTCTGCTTTACTATTTGTTCACATCCATTTAAGCCTCTCAGAATATATTTCTTTAAATGGCAAGAAAAATTAGCCCAGGGAAGCTCATAAAAACCTTAGAAAAGATTTAAAATATTCCATCTCTGAAATCGCTTGCAATTAAAATATTGACACACAATCAATAAGCCTGAAAAATTTTACCAGAGATAACTGTGTAGTAGCTGCAGAATTTTGGAGGATAATTAATATTGGAATAGTATGAATTAATTTAGTCATATGTATTAAGGATCCATGCAGAGAGTTTGAAAATTTTTTGGCAGGACTGTAAGAAAAGACACTTCAGAGAGATGACCATTGTGCTTCCTTGTGATTCTCACCCATGTTTGTGCTTTCCAACTTTCTTAGGCATTCTTCCAGCACGGGAAGCCCAGTGAGCACTCTGCTGTGGGATTCACTGCTGTCAGAGCCACAGCTGTAAAGAGAAACCCAGCTGTTCAATGAATCAAATGGGACTGGAATGGTCCACCATTATTCCTGGATTTTATTCTGCTGCAGGTACTTGTAGATTGGTTCTAAGATAGTCTAAACAAAGTTTTTAACCTCATTATGAGCTTGCTAATTTTGAAGAATTGTTTTGGTGTTTAGCATGAGCATTTTGCTGCAGGTTTGAGTATGCTTTCATCCAGAATGTTTTTTAGAATGGAATTAACTGAGAAAGCAGTAGTTCTTTGGACAGTATTTATATATTACACAACAGTTTGGAGGCAATCTGCTTATTTATTCTCTCCTGTGTTTGTTAATAACCATCTTGCAAAATCTATCAATGATACAGGTAAGGACAATAGCAAAAGCAATAATGTAAGAGTGTCTGGTCACTGCTGTTATAACCCCTAAAGAAGTCTCCACTCTGTGAAAGAGAACGTTTGAAAAGAATTTGTGTTATTTATGATGCTCAGAACAGACACACTGGAAGTCAGGAAGCAGCCAAGAGAATGGCAGTCTCAAGGTGTGCATATTAGACACTGCTGTATTAAAATTATTTCTGATTAGAACGTGATTCTGCATATCGTACCCCTATGCAAATACAGAATGCAGATTGGGCTCTTAAAAAGGGGCACACAGAACAGCACACGCTTGGAAAGCACACAATGGGGAACCAAGAAGCAGTTGGTATTCTGTATGCTTTGTATCGATCCAAAGAGATCTGTTCTTTTAAGAACCTGAAGAGAAGACATAACCTCACTAACGTGGTGCAGAGCCAGCGTGTGTGGACTGTTGGCTTTTGTGAATTAACAAATGCTCCAAATGAACGCTGTAAAAATAAATCAGGGATGCTGCACTGCACAATGGGCTTTGTTCATTTATTTCTGACACGAATGGTTTAGTTTTAATTATTTATAACACTTCACAGTGCATTGGTAAATGTGCTGCAACATATTCTGCAAAAGTAATGGAGTCTTTGAAATAGCAGAGCGCAGCACGGCTGCCATCCCCATTCGGTACTGTGGGGAGTGACCACAGCAGGGGAAGAGGAAGAGAGAGGGGTGCTGGTATTTGCATTACTTTGCCTGTGGTATGGGAACAACTGCAAGCACAGACTTTGGGCTTCTTGTTCCGATTCACGCTGGTGGGCGGAGCTCTGGCACTTCAGGGCCTGAAATTCACTTTTCCTTCAGACTCTCTGAGTTTGTCAACTCTAAAAAACGATCCATTGAATGTTTCTGGTTTCTATTTTTGCTGCATCTCTTATGTCATAGTCATTCGTTACCTGAATAGAAAGCTAATGTCTGAAATGTCCTGCTCTGCATCCACGTGGAGGTAACAGAAGGGCAGCCTGTTTGAGGCACTGAAAACACTCATGTAAGAGCACTGTGGAAGGGATCCATTTTTACCTTTGTTGTGGGGATAAGAGAACCAGCCCACCTTTCCTTTTCTATGCATCTGTTGTTGTATTGATAATAAATGTCTTCCCATGGACTGGATGAAGGGCCAGACCTGCACTGCTATTTATAATGCATGCTCCTTCTCCTTTCTCTCTTGCTTTTATCTTGACTTTTCACACCATTGATACATTCACCTGGAAATAACCCAGGGAATTAGCATCTTCCCTTTACCATTTGATGATGTCAGATATACCAATATGAGTATGAAGATGCTGCACAAAGGCAATCAAATTTAGTTTGGATTTATGTATGTAAACATTTTACTTCTCCATAGCATTTTCAGCCCTTTGCTGCAGCAATTGTGTTAATCTCTGATGCTGTTGAGGAATAGCAGCAATGTTAATGAATAACTCAGCTTGTATAGATAAAAAAAAAAAATGTTAGAAATATGCTTTGCAGGCTATTTTATTCTTACATCTTTTTCATGAAGCCACATTCCTGGTGTAACATGGGATTTAAAATACAAACCTTCGCTCTGATCCTGCAGAGACTTATTAATGGCCTTTATTTTATGTGCTCATTTTTCAGTCGGACTGTTCACAATATGGAAGGGTAAGAACCTACATGAGTCTGCCGGATCAAGATATAGAACACTAGATCTTATTCCAGCCTTTTCCCTCAATTACAATAGTGTGCTATTATCAGGGACAATTGCCAGCTCCTTAATTACAGGCAGCTGCAGAGCAGCAGGTTGTGTTTGTGCATCGATCCTATAATCTGACTTTACAACCCCAGTATCATCCAGTCATTGAACTACAGGCAACACCTATGCTTATTTTCTCTTGCTCTCTTTTGCACCATGACAGAATTAATTACCCTTTGCTTCTGACCGTTCCACCAGCATAGCTGGGTGCTACCTCCTTCCCTCTTCCACAGGAGTGCTTGAGTATTCATTACGAGGAAAAATAAAAGTGGCTGTCACATCCAAAGGCATCTCCTCCTCTACAGTCTCAGTGGGTTCATCTACATTCCATAATCAAAAAGATGTAGTTTGCCTTTGCAGTGCCCTTTTCTCTCCTCTCAGGGTCGTGACAAAAAGATTCTCCCTTCCTGCACCATCTTCACTCCCTACAGCACACAGATGTTTTGAACTGCCACACAGTGTGTGCACACCTCCTGCCAGAAAAAGGTTTGTCCAGCATCTGTACCACCTACACGCTTCACTACGTATCCCAATGCTTCTGCCCATCACCCCTTCTCTCTTCCAGGAGGCAGAGTTCCTGTGAGGTCTGCTGTGATGATTGCGGTTTCCTCCGGACTTGTCAGAGCAGACATTGTGTTCTTGCTTCTCTATTGGAAAGTCTTTGAGATTTATACAAACAAAAGTAGCTGTCCCTGGTACACTGATTCACCCAGCTGATGTAAAGCTAAAGCGCTGCAGACAAGCCTGCAGTAGTTCTGTAGGATAGCATGTAATGGGCCGATAAAGCACACGGTTACTGCATTCTCAGATGTCATTTACTTTCTCCAGGGCAGAGAAAGCCAATATGGGGTGAGCAGTAATGGTCTCCAGCAACTATAAAAGCAAAATGAAAAGTGACACTTTTCAACCCAGCGAAATATAAAAGTGAGCTCTACTTCTCCATTCCTCTGAACACTTGAGTTTTAGCTTCCAGCCAGGGCTGTCACTTTGTCTAGGCTCAGCAAAGTGAAAACCTCTGCCGAAAGCGTTCTATCGTCATCTTTATCTTTCTCCTCACTTTTTCTTTCTTGTTAATTCATCTTTACTGGTCCTTTATTTACTTACTACCAAACTTGTTTTAACACCTAGGGCATCCACAATGATTCCTCACACGCAAAAAATGGTTGAACCATAACTAATGTAATAGAGATCAAGTTGTGCTATGTTACACAAAGCACTTCTAGTTTTTGCTTGTTTGTTCACTCTCCCTGCTCCTCTTGGCTGCTTTGGAGAGGATTTTGTTTTTCTGTTATGTGTGCTTCTTTAATATGAATCCTATGATGTTCGAGTTCTGCTGGACTCCAACCCCAGCCACACATTCACTTTGCCTCAGGCCACCACATGATTTTCCTTTTACTTTATACGCTTTGGAATCTATTCTTGTATTAGAAATATGTTTAATGTAAGAATGTACTATTAATGAAATCAATGTTTTGCTATAAAAAAAGATTATTTCTTAAACTAAAAGACAGAGAAAAATTTAAATGCTCTGTTTCAGCTCTTTCTTCCTATTTTTTACAAGTGTCTGACAGTCAACAGAGCCCGGCTCTGCAAGAACACAGTAGGACACAGATTTCAGAACACCTACTGGGAATCCATAGCTCTCATGTGTTGGTATAAGACTGCCAGTTTTCAGAGTACTTCAAGTCTCAGCCTTTGTGACAACCCAGCATCAATCTATTGGTCCCTCTAGAGACACTCCACAGCATGGTTTGGATGCTTGGCTTTTTCCTAGGGAAGAGATCACAGCTAGAAATGGATTACTGACTGTTCTTCTTGAAGGGTTATTTCCATTGTTTTTATATGGATGATGCTAAAGAAAACTTGAATCACCTATTAGTGATCTGTTAAGTATGGTGCATAACAAATGCACTCCCACACACTCACGTTTATTTTTCATGATGTGGCAAATGCAACGACCTGCAGAACAAAGCATGCATGGCTTCTGTTTAGAAGGAGAGGCAGCTCTCTAACAACAGGTATGTAATTAGTAAAAGACAGTGGTGACAAATCCTGAAGAAAGAACCTTTTTTTACAGTGGATAAATCTTCAGGATTACTGTGAGTAACAGTTAGATTCCTTAATTATACTGGAGTAAAGAAAGAGCTCAATAGATCAGTTGTTGTAATACAGAGCATAGTTTGTTTCATTGTGTAAGGATAAGAATTTGATGCAGCAGTCATGGGGGGAACATATAATTCCCTGAAACCTAACATAAAATGGTAACTCCCTTTTTCTGTCAATACTCTTAGGATTATTGCTGCTGCTTCTCACCAAACGCCCAGTTTAGGAGTTATTGCAGCTTCTAAAAATGCACTGTTTGTATTCACTGCAAGTGGGAACCTATGGCTTTGTACCAATTCTTTATATTTTACTGAGCTAAAATAGGATAAATGCACAACTTGATGCCTTTCTGAAACAGATACTTCTGCTTGTTTGCTGTATCCAAAGCTTTTTAGACTCTCAAAGCACTGCTGTGAACATAAGACAAATGTATTTTTTTCAGGTTAAGCTCTCAAATGAAGGGATTGTGTCCATCTCTGTGCTCTTTCCCTCCTATTTGTGAAATATAACACAGACACACCTCTCTGAGTGAATATGGGTCAGTAAGCACAGTAGTCTTTCGTGTTTTGCATTATCAAATCAGCTGATTAGTCAAATATTTCATAAAACCAGCATTCAGTTTTGTTAACAATCATTAGCTATTAATGTAACGAACCTAAGAAATTATTAGAGTCGTGGCAATTTGGGTCAGCAGACAAAAGCCTCACCTCAGTCTACATATGCTGGAATTTATTTCATTGCCATTACTGACTTTGACACATGTTGCTGGCATTCTTTTACATCAGGTGAATCAAAAATAACTCCATGAATAACAAATGAATTACTGTTTATTACAAAGATTATGGCCTGTAATTCATGTGGGCATAGAAATATTGGAATGAAGTGAAATGAAAATCTTGCGCATAGTTGTAAAATATTTGATATTCTAACACCAATTTGTCACACAGGAAGAAGGCACAGCTTTCAGAATTCTGTACCATTGTTTCAAAGAAGTATAAAACACTCAATACCAGGTATTCGCTTATGGTTCAATAAATAGCAGTCATATAGTTTTATGACTATACTTAATCTCACAAATGTAAGATGTTCAGTGATATATGACTTCTGTTTATACGCAGTTGAAGAGCTCTTCTACAGTCCTGCTTAGCTTCCTTCCCTTGGGAGATACACTCTTAAAAGGAAAGTGGACACAAGAGTTTGGAAGAACAAATAGAGCCAAATATGAAGGACTCGTGTTCCTACAGGGGTTTCTTTCTTTGGAACAGAGTATAGATGGGTTTCCCTAGGATTGGGTTCAACTCCCAGTTCTGGGGAGTTTCAGTTTTCTGGCAGAGACGGATCTTTGTTTAGACCCATTAGAATCATTTGTGGTTCTATAACAGTTACTTATCATATGCTCACATGGTTTCCATGCTGTGGATTTGTACACCTCATTTGTACAACAGTTCCAAGTTCAAATCTTTTCCTAGCCCTGTTTACAGAGAGGTGTGTTTTGGCTCTGTGAAACACAGAAGATGTCTGTATAAGATCTGTAATGGAAATCTGGAAGTCCTTAACTTCCAGCTCGGTGCTGCATTATTGGATTTTTGAATAATGGAAAAAATCCCCTTACCTTTAATGATGTGAATTAACATGTAATTATTATTTTAGTTATTGCATCACTTACATTATTATTTCTAAAATTTTTTTTCTTTGAGGAATATCATCCCTCTGAGCACAGCTTTTCTCCTTCTGACCTTTTACAGAAGCTGTACAGAATAAGAAGGGAGAAAATGCAGAATAATGCAAAACCATTTAAACTCTGCAGTTGTTTCCAATTTGTCTCTATTAAAGACATGTATCGTTTTTTAATTAGAATAAATGTTGACCTATAAAGAAGACAGGAAACCTTCTAATTCTAAACAAACAAGCAAGAATAAGTAACTTGCTTCTCCTTATTTCTCCTAACATTCAGATTTGATAGATTAGCTCTCATATCCCAGCTATGTTAAGTCCTTCACAGTCTAATCCTCAGAATGCATATTGACAATGCTATTATGGCATGAGTGGGGAAAGATGACCTTGTGTTTTTAAGCAAAATATGAAATATGAAAGTGATTATTTTTGGAACATTTTAAACCAAATTCATTGAACTAAAATCATTTTTTTTCCAGTCTATTTTCTGGAGAAAATGATCAAAAATGATCAGAACTCTGCTCTTTTTTCCTTTTTTTCTTTTCTTTTTTTTTTTTTTTTTTGGTAGTAATATTGATTAGTTGCCCTCCTTTCCCTTTTTATTTTAATAGAAAATGCTTGTTTATAAGTTTTTTTGCCTTGAGTTTACAATATTTGCCAGCTTTTACAAAGCAGCATGTCAGATACTGTTTTTCTAAATTAAGCCATGTGGAAAAAAAAAAAATTGTACTTCTATCACTTTCAAGGGAGAACAAATATTCTTTTATCTCCCCAAAACTTTGTTTCCTTATCTGCTGGGTATATCAATAACTCACTGGTTGCTGTGAAACTGAAGTATTCGCCTGGAAGGTTTAAAGATCCATGGATTTTAAGTGCTACGGGTATATAGTTAAGAGCATAAGGACCAACATAAGGACCAGAGCTATGGCTCATACCTAGTTGTGATGAATAATGTATGTGTAATGAAAAGGAAATGGTTGGAGGAATTGCTAAATTAACTCTGCCTCTTCTGGCAGGAGTGGCACAGAGCCTGGGGCTGCTTCACTTTGGCCCCAGGAAGAGGCAGAGTAGATCTGAATTGTTTGCTTGGCCCCTTAGCTGAGGGTAGATCCGTTGGCAAGGCCAGATCTGCTGTGCTGTGGGATGTCAGACCAACCCCTGCAATGGTTTTGAACTGAAATTTAGCCTGGAAAGGAGGGTGAGGATGCCCACACCCAATGCAGACAGATAAATCATTGAAGTCGACAGAGAGAACATTTTGTGCAAAAACACGTTAGCCCAACACTGTCAAGTGAATGAGAGAATTTTATACTATCTGTTTCTCGCTGATATATGTTTGGCTGTCATCTTATTTCATAGCTCAGGCAATTGGAATACTGTTTAAATGTGTATCATAAACCTATAGATGGGAGCATTTCCCAACCGGATTTAAACCATTACCCCAGAGGTGCTACAGAAACCCTGCAGTGTGTCGCTTTTTAACATCAAGGGGCATTTCTGATGTTAATGTCTAGAAAAGGCAGATGAACACTAACAGCTGCTTATCCACAGGCTGGTGAATTGAATAGGGAAATACTCTGTTCTGGAAGTCAGATCTCTGGAGAGAAGTGATAAATTATGAGCATCTCTAAGTAAGAGCGATAGTCTCTAAGGACAGTTGAGCAAGGCTGATAATATAAAATATGTAAAATGTGGAAAATATTTAATACTTCTGTTTCTTTGCTCTAAAGAGTTGGAGGGGTTGTGTTAACAATATATATGGTGCACATGAGCAGAGGAAATGCAATATATTCATTCTCAGATCACTAGTTTGTGTAATGCTTTTCTGCTACCCAGGGAATTTCAGGGCTATTACACTGGTAAGGAGTCAAGGGCAGTCTCCTCATGGGCTGGCATGGCTCTCTTGGGACAAGAGGAACAGCAGATGAAGAGCTGGACAGTTTAGTACTTTTTCCAAATACTCATTTTTTTATTATATTTGTTAGCTCTCCAATCTGCCACTACTTAAAGGTAATCAGCCTTCATTTCTGAGTGACGGACTGCTCTCCTGAGTGCTGACGAACCAACTCTATAGAAAGCTGTTCTGTAGGAAGTCAAGGTGTACAAGGAGAATCTTCAGCTGGACAAAGACACAGTGTTTCCTGGGGCACAGACAGAAAGAAGGGCTTTCCTGCAACGTTACGGTGAGGAAGTCTGAGCAAAATACTCTCAGTGCGATTCTCTACTCTTGCTGCTCTCTAAGAGACACTATGAGTCAGAGTCCTACACCCTCCACTTGGATCAGGAAACCACTGATTCCAGTTCTGCAGGCTCTCTGCAGTATATACTTGTATTTTAGATGGAACATGTGGATTTTCTTGAATTTTCTCGTTGTCTGACTGAACCTGGTTATTTTCTACACTTACATTGTGTGAAACATATCCACACAGTCTATCAGCTTCAAATAACTGTAATCTCAGCCATAATATTTCTATAGTTTGAGAGACATTTTTTAAAACAGAAAACTGGGTTTAAGTGTAAATTCTTTTAATAGAAGATTGATGCTGAGTTATGTGTAGCTTTATGATTGATAACTGAATTCTCCTTGGCTACTCTCAGTTTACAAGTCTTTATGATTAAGAGAAATTTGTCCTTCACATTTTGGTGATTGATTCCTTTAATCTGTTCATTGTTCACTGAGTAAATGCTTCAGCTCTTTCTTCAGTTTAGGTGCAGGGAAATGTGGGATCTCTAAAACAGGCACTGGACCTTTTGAAAGCTGTCTGGAACCAACAGTGGTAAGCAAAACAAAAACAGAAACAGGAACAAATTGTGCCCAACCTTTGCTTGACTCCAGAGAGCAGTTTTACAGTCTACTCCCTGATAGCCAATGTGCTGAAGGCATCAAAGGCAGAAGGAAAAACCTGTAACAAGACTTGTTGAATTTTAACTTGAATTCTGTCAAATATTTACTTCCAGATGAGGAACCGTGCATGGAAGATCTGTGTTTTAAACCAAAGTGAAGCCACAAAGCCTGCTTGTCAGCTGACTTCATTTCCCTAGTTGTGCTGAAAATGGTTCCTCTGTTGCATGCACAAATCAGCTTCCTCTATGAAAGCAATGGAAAGCTTGGATTCAGAAATAACTTGCATTGCTTTTAATGAAACAAGAGTGGGCCATAATTCGTAGAGCAGTATTTCAGTTTTTCTCCAGAGTATCTGCAGCTCTCCCCTTGTTGTGCTGGTCATGTCCAAAACTGCACAACCTCATCTGTGCAGTTGACACATGGATAGATTTTGGTTGCCCAGGGCACCTTGTCACAGGCAGCTCACTGTTTATTCAAAGGTGAATTTTTGATGAAGTATAAGGATATAAGTAACACAAAACAGTATAGTCCTCACTGGAAAAAAAACTGGTAAGAGAGTGTTCTACTGTTGCCCAGTGGGAAAGATAACTTGCTGCTTTCCTTTTAGTTGTTTGAGAGAACTGGAATGCCAGAGTCCCTTTCAGAACTATCCCTACGGCTGAGCTTAGGCCCTCCTCAGTCATGGTACAGGTACAACCCATGGAATCGGGGACAATAAAGGAGAATTAGAGCAGAGTTGCCCACATGTTTTGCTGCCTAGAGCATACTCTGCTCTCCCAACTTTCACAGCATTCAGGTTTTCAGTTTGATAGAACACTTCTGAGTGTTACTGTAATAGCACTTTCAGGCAGATACTGTCTCCCTTCCACTTCTGTTCACATTATCATCTCCCTTCATTCTGTTTTCTTTGAGGCTGCTGTATCCTTTGACCCAGCTATATCTTTTGATAGTTTTTTCCACTGTGCTTTCTTTCCATTTGTTATTTCCCTTTAGTCTAACAACTACTTTTCCTATTTCTACCTCTCACTCCATTACTTTCATCATGCCTTTTCCCTTTCCCACATTCCTTAATTATCAATCATCTTTCCCTTATGCTTATTAATCCTAGTGTTTTTCCTTTTCTTTATCTGCTTCTTATAGGAGATAAAAACACACACAGTTGTTTTCTTCCATATTCACCCTCACATATATGCTCCTCAGTGCTCCTTGGTGTGACTGTGGAGGAAGGCTCCCAGCGCATCCGTGTCCTCAGAAGGACCCAAATGTTGGATTTGCCCAGGTGTGTCTTTCAGCCCATGGTCCAGCATTCAAGCTATACCAGATGTATGGCAGCAGACAGACTTCCTTAGGAAAATGTTGTTTTACGGTGTCACTCAACTGTAACATATTCTAATACTTGCATTACATTTTGTTATCTCCCTTTTAGCTTAGCAACAACAGCTGTTTAAAAAAATATATATATATATGTTTTCCAAAGGTTTTTGAAGAAAACACACTACTCCTCCTGCCTGGAACTGTTTCAGTTGAAACCCTCTTCAGTTCAGTCCTTTTCTTTCTTACCTAGCCAGTGTGTGCGCTGAGAAGCAAGGGCTGCTGCTTTGTGGCTGGAGGCACAGCCCCAGGTTGGCTGGCACCCAGCATCTCCCCTTCTACCCGGGGAAATGCACTGGGGAGCTCCTGATGCAGGCAGCTCAAGGCAGGCAGTGCAGACAGCCTCCTTTCTTGCTCTGAGCTATCAGCTGTAGGCTGCTGCCTGCTGTGCCCACTGCTCTTCCTGGGGAAGGGGCAGCAGTGCCTCTTCATTTGCTTACCGTGGTTCTTTGGGGCTCTGCTGTCATCTGCTTGCAGAGTCATTTGCAAACAGGCAGTATCACAGGGGAGCAGAAATGTGCTTTTTTTTTTTTTTTTAAACCCTAAGCAGATTTATACTCTGGTTTCCTGTCAGATCTTTGCATTTTCCTTCTCCGCCCCTCCCAGCCCCTGACACACTTTTTCTCACTTTCTGTCGCTCTGTACTCATTCTGACACCAGTGCACTTGCTTCCTTTATTCCAAATTCTCCCCAAAACTTTCAGCACCTTGGGGGGAGGAGGGGCAGGAGGACTTTTGCTCCTTGCGTTTCTTTTACTTTTTAACAGCTGCACAGCACAAAGAACCTCTCTGGGGCTCCTTGAAGAGCCAAAGTCACAGGCATGGAGGCAACATAGGGACTTCATCCTGCAGCAGCAGCACCGAGACACTCACTCGCTCATGAGCACCCAAGGTAAGGACAGCAGCTGCATGGGACGGCATTTAACTCTAATTGCCACAAGTTCCACTTTCACCTTTTTTCTGTGTTCATTTTTGAGGACTGTGTTTCTCTGAGGACTGCAGCCACCCATCCTATCCTCAGCAGCACAAAATGTGCTGCTGCTCGGGGGGGGCCCTGTGGTACCCCAAGGATTGATGTTGGTAAGGGAAGTGCGTGCTGAAATGGAAGTGCAGAGAGGGAGGTGAAAGGGCTGCCTGTCAGTGCTGGTCGCCAGAGAATTCTGCTTCTGCTCTGTGTGCTGTGCTCTGACCAAGTCTTTAAATCCTTTCATTAGGGATTTATGCTTTCTATAAACTAATAAAATCTTTTTTTTCCCCTCTTTTAATTAGCTCTTCTCACTTCCTTTATTCTTTTCTCAACTCTAATGCATCTCTAATCTTTTTCACCATCTTCTTATGCCTGTTTTTCATCGAACGTATTTTCTGTGTGACAAATGTTCCACTTGTTCCTTTCTTTCCCTTCTCTCCACCTTCTTGCCCATGCAACAGACTGTACGTCCTCCCCCATGTTCTCAGTCTCTCTCCTTCCCCTCTGTGATTTCCTTCTCTCTCTCATGTTCCCCTTTCCTGCCACCTCTTGCATGCAGCCCTTCCTGCTCCATCCACTCTGTGCATGCAGCATGCATTGCTGCCCTGCAGAGCTGGTTTTGCATGCAGTGGTGGTGCCTGTCTGCTTACCTGTCTTCCTATACACACACACACTGCTTTCATATCTGCCCTTTTGCTCGTGTACATAATCAGAATTTGCATGTTTGCAGATTTGGAGATGCATCCCAAAATACCAGGCTTGCATTGCCTCCCTCTAACTCTCAGACTCGTGCTGAGTGATTCACAACAAATAACCGCTGTCATCCTGTCTCTGTTTCCTTCTGTCTCACCAATAGTTTTCTAACACCTATAACACACCATAGCTTCCTTTCCACTCACAAGTATGGCCCTCTCTGACTTTGTTTTTTCTATCTCTGCTTTTAATATCATCCCACTCCTTCCGAAGCCCTTACCTCAACCCTCCACCAGGCTTCTCTGTTTCTATGCTGCGTTCACACTGGAAGGAAATGCTGAAGCAGATGGTCTTACTCTGCTGCCTCAGCATCCCCCCGAGACCTCGTAAGGAAACCAGAGGAAGTATTGCAGTCTCTCAGCTCCTCTTTCCTTTGCAGGATAGGCAGGTGAGAGGAGAGTAACAGCTTTGTAAAGCTCTTAGAATTTCTGTTCTGACGGTGAGGTCATTCTTGTCCCGTTGAATCCCATGGGATTTCAGATCTTAGGGACAGAGGCTCCCTGCTGTAATGCTGTAGCGGCAGTAACTTCGTTCCCAGGATCTGGAAAGAACTCATTTTGCAGATACCAGAAGTTGCCAAGATCAGGTTAAAAACTGCATCCGGGGACAGTATTTGTTATGACTGCTTGTTTAAGTTTGTAAGCTTTGAACCAGATATGACAAAGTAGTAATTTTTTTTTTTTTACGAAGTTTTTCAGCTTCACCTTCTTAAGCAGGGCTATTGAGACTGAAGATTTATTTCTAGGGATGTTCTGGTTTGGGCTTTTGGGGACTGAATAAGGATCACTTATTAAACTCAGCTGAATTAATAGGAGAATTATGATGTGCGAGAATTCTCTTAGCAATCTGTCCTGCTCTCTCAAATTGTCTTTCTCCTTATGAGTGAAAGAAGCTTAAACTGTATGTTTGCAATTATAATGCATACTTATTGATTCAGAACTAGCAAACTGTGGCCTTTGAGCTGTGAGCATTCTCTTCTGAATACAGAAGCAATTACTTGAAAATATCTTTGTCTTTTGCATCTGCCAAAAAGTCTGCAAGCCTGGAACGACACAGTAGGATATGCAATTTCATTCACAGAAGTTCAGTATAACTCTGCACTCTGTAACAACTTGTGATATGAAAAGATTTTGTGTTCTTTTTAGTCATCCTGCAAAACACGCATGATGATCTTGTGCTTTGTTTTTTCTCCAGTATCCTGTGCCCCCAAAACTATTTGGTTGATTTTTGTTGTTGTTTTGGGTTTGTTTGTTTGTTTGTTTGTTTCGGTAAGGCCTTGATATCTCCCTGAAACTCATTGGCCAAGGCTACGTTTCTCTTTTTCTCTCTCTTCTCCTTTTCTCTTCCCCTCACCATCCATCATCACAGTTTGCTGGGAGTTGAGTTAAAAATGGACTTGGTCAAAACGGAGAGGTGATATCTGCAAGGGAATCTGGAGTCAGATTTTATCTCCTTGTTTCTTCAGTCATGAACCTGACAGAAGAGAAATTTCAAAGGGAAAGAGTGCTGAAATTTCAGCCACACCCAGCAAACCCTTCTACTGGGAGGGGCACCTGAGAAATTCAGACCCACATGTTTGACTGCCTCTTCTTATGCAAACAGTAACTTATGGTGAGAGAGAAATCTGCATTAAGGGAGAAAATAAACTGTCTACAGGAGAAGAGAATTATCTGAGTGCGTGTATCTCTGATAAAATTAAGAGCAGCTTGAACCTTCACTAAAGGTATATCCCAGATAACTGGGATATGCTGAAAAAAATTCTGAATGTTTTATCCTGTTACTTGGCCAAACTTTTAATGAGATACATGGCATGATTATCACAGAGAATGAAGCATATAGAGATCTTTATTCCTCCCAATATTATGTCTATATTATTGCAAGAGAACCATCTGCCCACTTCTTATCAGCTGTCTCAACTCCCTTTGATATTGAAAAGCATGTTTCACAAAATACATTTCACTCAGATGTGACCATTAAGGTTGTGATGGTGGAACGTGGCCTATGGCAGCTTTCTTTGTAAGCAGCACCCATAGCAACCTCAGCTTAAAAGAGGGCCCAATCCTGAAAAATTTCAGACTGAAGGGTAAAACCCTGCCCTCACCGAATGCAGTGGACTTTTGTCACTGGCATCAGAGAGGTTTTGCTTTGGCTGTTCATCACTGCTGTCTGTAGGATTTGCATTCTCAGAATGCTGTCCGCTTTGCTGAGAATAGAATATCTGCAGTGAATCTGCAATTCTTTTTTGGTTCTTTTTTTCAGAGCAAATGATGGGGTTTTCTCAGGTATACGTGTAACAAGATTCTCTTCTCCCTTCCCCCAAATCCTCTGTTGAGTGCTGCCTTCACCCTCCAGACGGGGTCAGCTATTTAATGGCAACGAACATTTTCAGGAAGGTAACCTTTCTGCTTGTGATTTGTTCAAGGACTTTGGAATTACAATGGTTACTGTCAAAAGTACATAATTGGTCTCAGTGGCACACATCCAACAATAGGAGCTTCCTTCTCTCTGCTTCACTCAGGATTCTCTCCCAGTGTTACCCTCTTGCTTTTTTGCTCCTGTCAGGCACAAGAACACAAGTGCCAGTCTCTTAGCTTGCCATTGGACAGCACAGCAGACCTGCCATCCGCCTGGCTGCATCCTGCTGTGGGTGGCATTGAGTTGCTCCTTGGCTGGAGGTTTTCACATTGACTTCAGTTGAACAGAAATGTTTTCTCTGAACTTAGATTTTGAACACCTCTTGTCCTTCGTGCTCTTCTCCCAAAGAGTTGGGCTGTAGGGAGGATGACAGTCTGTGAGTGCTGGGGTTCTCACATGTTTGTAGATCTGCAATTAGAAGTGTATTTTGGGTTCTCTCATACAAAAAGCAAACACTTTTTTTCACAGATCATAAAAATGCATGATTTCTAGCACCATAAGCTGACAAAGTGTTGTGTGTTGTCTGCTGCCACGTGCAGTGAAGAGAATATTCTTGTTCCTTTAGTCCCACAAAACCTATTTCATCCTCTGCACTGTGGATGGGGCATTGCTTCCTAATGCTGTCTGCTTCAGCAATCTCTTTAGCAACTCAACAGGAAAGAGGAATTTGTCAAATCTCACTGGATATCTATCAGAAATGTCAAACTAGATGCTGTAACATTCTAGTTTTGTCAAAAGGGTAAATGTATGTACAGCTGTGTATGTGATATTATTACTAGTAATCGTTGCCTCAGTGAATTTGCCTGTATAAAGCAGCACCCTGTGGTATTAGCAGATATTTTTGTTCTGGTCCCAGAGGCCACTTTGGCCTTACACGAAGATACTGATTATTTGCTCAAGTCTGACAAGTCTGCCCTGTTCATGGCAGCTGAGGGGAGGAACTACAGTTCCATCACAGCCGTGGAAGGATCCCCAGCAGCTCCTTGTGCTGTGTCTGCTGGCACAGCTCTGCAGGCAAACCCAGGCACTGAGCAGTGAGTGTAGCACAGACGTCTGGCTGAGGCAGGATCAGCTTTTTCCGTATGAATGCAGAAAAAAACTGTATGCTAAAGGACATACCTGATTTACACACTTTAGCACAAAAGGAATCCCTTCCAATCCATAGCACAGCTGGTGATTGAGTCTTCTTTTCTTCTTAAACATCCACCGAGATGATCACATTGATAAGATCATTTGGAAGCTTTTGGCTTTCACCATCCCAGTTAAACTACCAGGGGTGGTCATCGTTCACTCACCACACCGCTCTGTTGGATGAAGTCTTTGTTCAAAATATTTCCTTCCTCTTTCCAGCTTCACATGGATGTCTCCATGTTCCCCCTCTTGCATCGGAACAAGTCCTGCAGCAGCAGCTGCTGCCCACATCTGTTTCTGGGCTTCTTCCATCGAGTCGTTGCCATTCTGTGTTTGTCACTGTTTATGATGGAAGTAGTTGGGGAGGTCATCAAACACATTTCACTAATGCCTCGTACTGAAGGAAAATAGAAAATTCCATAAACTTTTTCCATCTTTACCATTGAAAACTGTTTTTTTCTTTCTGGGGGACAGAAAATAATCTTCTCTACCACTACTCTGGTATTTCCATTCACAGTTCCTGCCAAAACAGGACCCAATACATCTCAGTATTGATTTGCTTAAGAGTATTTTTGATGTGTTTTATCCTTCCAGTAATATATTCCTGTATCTTCAGTTGCATGCTTTGCAGGAGGATCACAGTGTAACATGCTTTATTGGAGAAGATTTCATTTCCTTCTGTCTTTTATTCTCTAGATTTTGCGATTTATGCTGTGACAGCTTTTGGTGCAGAATGAAACAAAAAAAAAAAAAGTATTTAAACTTTCATCTTAGGTCAGAAAAGAGTGTGTTTTTCTTCTGGTTCAGTTTTTAGAAAACTGAAGAAAAAAAAAAAAAAAGAAGGAGTATTACATTTCCTGTGAGGCTGGAAACACTGAATCAGTCTCTTTTTAATCTGAAATTCTGCGGTTTGAAGGAAAAATGATATTTCTTGGGCATTCTCTAATGGAGTGTTACAATACAGAAAGGTGTTTTTGTGACTTGCCCGCATCCACAGCGAGAGCAGCATCAGTCCTGCTGCACTAAATGCTGTTGGCAGTAACACCATCACTGAAGGGCTGAGCACAGTGCAGAGAACACTATGAGAACACACCATCAGGAAGGAATGAACTTCTCCATCTGCAAACAGCAATTGGAAAAGGCTGGCTTTGAGGCAGAAACAATCAGGATTTGAACACCTGTTTTGAAGGCTATCAATTTAAGGTCAAGCTCTGTGATGTTTCAGTGTTTTCTGCAATGCAGAACAATGCAAACTCACGCAATTGTGTAATTAAAACATAGTCAGGCATAAATTGTGGTTATGCATCCAGCAGCAAGCACACTGAATCCTGCCTTGGCTGCCTGTGGCTCCTCTTGCACCACCTCTTGTTCTCTCTGGGCCCGCATCATTAGATGTGGATCTTAAATCCTTATCTGTTAATGGGAGCGTAGGCTCTTCTCTGTTGTCATCACTTTTGAAAACAGGATGTAGGTAAATTGGGCAGTTTTGTCAATTTTACTATTGTTTTAAATATATGTCATGTATTTTCTACTATATTTCAAGAGTCTCCCAAAAATCTGAGAGCTGAAAATTGCAATTCAACATCTTCAATTCCTTGTAACTTGTCTTTCTTGTAGCTAATAGTTAATGCTGCTGTGATGTAGTTTAGATGACTACATCATATTGCAGTACTCTGAGGCTGGAAACAGTGATGAAGTAGGAAAACAAATTTCCTGTATCACACAGATATAAGAAGACAAGTTAGTAATGGAGAGTCAGGGGTGAAAGAGAAGGTTGGAGGTTTGTTTGCGTGTATCAAACCTTTAATGATACTTAAACTTAGCTTGGAATGTTTTGTTATACAGAAATTTCTGATTTGTTTTCCTACAGCTGGTAATATTTTACACTTAGGTGTGCCTTGTTTCCTGTGACTGTCAGCAGCCATGTCAGGGTGTCCTCAAGTTGGTGCTGTAATGCATCTCTCTGCCTTAGGGAACTCAATGTAACTGTGCTGCAGGAAGGAATAAAGAGAAGGGTTTACAGAAGGTGGTTTTCAAAGCTCCTAACTTATTTATTGCCAATAGAAGGCAGCAAAAGTTGTGTATTAATCACTTCCATTTGGTGAGTACCTGCACATTCCCTTCTGCCTTTGGTAGCTCCATTTCACTATTCCTGCTGCAGCAGTCCTCCTGCTCAGAGCTTCCTCAGTTCTGAGCTGGCAGGGTTTCTGGGATAGAAAGAATTAATCCTAGGGGAAGGAACGAGTCAGGACATCAAAATAAAGTATATGCTTCTCCTTCCATATTTTTACTTTCTGAGAGCCAAAGCTCTTCCTGTTATGCGCAAGGAGCAAAGTGAATACAGGGTCTTGGAAATGAGCCGTTCTTTAAGAGGCTTCTTGCTGCTTTTCATCAGAACATAAATAGTCTGCGGCTCCTGCTCAGGGCCTTGCTGGTGAGATGGAGGCTGATACCTGAGGTCCAGCAGGACGGCTGCTCACAGAAGCTGCAGTCTGTGCACTCGTTTTCAGCCCTGTAGACAGATGAGTGTCATTTAGCTGCTCTGACCACTAATCTTTACCGTGGTCTGAAAACTCTGCTCTGCTCACTGGGGGTGGCCCTGGAACCTGAAGAGAAGTTCTAAAGCACTGCGTGATCCTCGAGAGAAAATTAGGCAGAGCGTCTGAGAAAGCTTCCCTGCCCCTGAGCTGCTCTCGCCTCACAGTATTGAACGATTCTTGATATACAACCTCTGCTTCCCAGTACTGATAACAAAGAAGAGCTGCTGGATTTGTCACACTGCAAAGCAGCCCGTTGTTACAATGCAGCAACTGCATTCTTGGGTTTTCAGCTTTCAAGGGAACACACAAGAATTAAACAGTGGTGCACCCAAAAGGAACCGTGAGTAGCACTTTAATAAATCCCTTTTTACCCTGGAGGATGATGTCATTGACAGCAACCAAGGACATGCCTACACAGCCACTCCGGAAGCTTTACTAGCAATCCAGAGATCATTAATGATTTCTCTCACTCAGGACAGGTCTTGCAAACACTTCCTCCCACACCGATTTGCTGTGAACAATTGCAGTGTGAATATACAGAGAAAGTTTTGTGGTTCCTGCCCTTCCCCAGCCCTCTCAGAGCTCTCCCACAGTGCTCGCCCACTTCTCCGTGTCCTCTCTTCCGTGACGGTTTGCTTTGTGTGCTGCTTCACCAGGATGCCTGCAAAGCAGGAGCAGAAGAACTCCTTTCTCTCATTTCCTTCCCCTCAAGTTACTCTCTGCCCAGGGAAATGTCACTGTCATAAGGCAATGTGGGCAAACACACATGGCGAGCTCTTGTCCTTTACCAACTCCAGTGAGAAGATGCAAAGGCATAGCTCTCAGTCGAAAGGATGTCTCCCTGTGGCAGCAGCATCAATGCTGGTGGCCAGGACAGTCCTAGGAAAGCTAATAATAAAAAGGCAAGTTTCCTGTTTTAAAGGGGCATTTAAAATCCCGCATGTGCTTTCTTTAAAACAATTTCTGCAGTCTCCCTGATGTTTGCAGTGCCCTGGAGAACTCAGATGATGAGTGTGTTGCTTGTAGAGGACTTGAAACACTTATTGACCTGTTTATTTTATGACAACCTTGCTTCTGTTTCTAATCCAGAGTGAGCTTTATCTGTTGTTGGTTTTGATTTTATATTGTGCTATATCATGCTAGAGTAATTTCTGCCGTAGAAGACAGAAAGGCCTTATCATCAAAGAGGAAAACCTGTGAGCAGAGCAGGCAGCTCCTAAAAGAGCTGTAACTTGAGTGGAGAGAAGCAGGAGTTAAACTGGCTCCTGCACTGCAATTGTTTTGGGTTACGGTTGAGGTTCCATCACTGTGCCTGGTTCCTCAGCCTCATCTTCTACACTGGCTTCGTTAGCAATGAGATGCTAATTAAATTTCATATTTATGATTAGAAAATAAAACCATTGGACCTTTTAAAAATAGATTTTTATGAGTTTTGGCCCAGTCAGCTGAGTCAGCAGAATAGAGTCTGCAAGGCTGAACATGGCAGCTTTGGGGAAAAAGAGATAAATAGAGCAAATAACGATAGGAGAGTCCAATGTAAAAGCTTATGCAGTTTCTACCCTGTATTAATTTTCAGCATAGGAAAAATAATTTTATTTTTGTTCCGCCTAGAATAAATATTTCTAGTCATGCAGAAAAAAATCCTTTATTTTGTCTCAGAGGGATCAGAGCTTAAAAGTTCAGCTAATTCTTACAATCTCAATTGCAGCTGGAGACAAAATGTAGGAAAGAGTTGATCCATCAGCAGCAGTATTTGCCATCATCTGTTAACTAGCAAAATATTTCACGGATTTAAAGGAGTTTGAATTAGCATGAGTGAGCACTGTCACAGCATCAGCTCTCCTCCCTGTGGGACAGATGGAGTGTTTGCACAGCACTGGGAACCAGAACTACCTGAACACTGCTGCTACCAAATTTATAGGTGCTACAGAGTGTGGTTTCATAGGTAAGAATTCGCACCTCCCAAAGATTTAAAGGCCTTTTGTTTTTCAGATAGTTTGCATTGAAAGAATGCTGCAATTAAGAAAAGATTTGTGAAAGAGCTCGGCATCAATTTAGGCATGGAAGAAAGACCTGATTTTTAGGAGGGCTTAGCACTCAGCAGCTCTGTGACTCGTAACACCAATCTATCCCACACTCGGAAGCAAGCCATGCAAAAACCTGGCCATTTATTTTAATGCCTAAATTCCACCTCCGCTCTTTGAAAATCTGACCC
The DNA here is from genome assembly GCF_951394365.1 of Tetrao urogallus. Taxonomy (NCBI): domain Eukaryota; kingdom Metazoa; phylum Chordata; class Aves; order Galliformes; family Phasianidae; genus Tetrao; species Tetrao urogallus. Next base: position 11,578,708 of record NC_136828.1, read on the forward strand.
TAATTACATGTTGTGCCCTTGAGTAGGAATGAGAAATAGGGGAAATCAACCCTGAGGAAGCAGAACCATTCACTACTGCTCATACTGCGTGTAACCTTGCTGCTTACAGACAGTGTCGCATTTAAAGCAAATGCTTTTCTGCTCAGAGTTGTTCGCTTGTGATGCTTTAAGCTACCAGGTACAGTTAATGCAGATAGCATATGAGGAATTGTTATGCTTCAAGGCATAAATTGGGAGAATGGGAGGGGAAAAAAGCTTCCGCTGACTGAGTGTGCTATGATGCTTTACCACGTGTTGTATCGAGGTGACTCTTCTTGTAAGGATTGGGATTCAGGTGACTGTCATCCTGAAAATCTTGCTTTTGTAATGCTGCTCATAAATGCTGTTCTGCAGCAGCTGCCCATGCTTAAAGACTGGGATGCTCACAGATGGAGTGCATCCGTTTGCAGCTTCTGTTTTCACAAATATTTATTTCCACAGTCAGCAGAGAACCCAATAGAAAGCAGCCCCTGCTCATGTGGGCTCCTTCTGGAGGACCACACTCAGGTGAACAAGCAGTCAAACGTTTGATATTTTTGAACTTTCCTACTTGATTTTTTTCCAAAGATAGATGTTGAGCTGGCCTGATGTTGAGTTTCCTGATGGGAACAGAGTTTAATGTCTTCCTATGGTAAGTGAATTTTTTGTGGTCAGTTTTCCACACCAAAGGTTCACAGTATTTTATTCTGTATCATCAGAATATTGATAAAGCAACAGAAGGTACTTAATCCTTCCATGCAACATGTTGGCAGTAGGAAATATCACGGAATTGCCATGTGTTTGGTGTGGTCTCTTCCCCAGGACAGCAAGCCAAGGTCGTAAAGAAGCCACTGCTTACAGAAATGCAGTCCTTTCCCACTAAAGGCAGCTTTAATTTGCTACAGAAATGAACCTAAAGGAGCCCTCCTGCAGGATGCAGAGTGAATTATCTCTGTTTTTTGCAGGTTGCTTTCCTGCTCTCTGCTGCACACCTTGCAGGGCAGCAGCTCTGCTGTGCAGAGCTGAGCCCAGCAGCAGCAGTGTGGGAAGTGAGAGTCGGCACAGCATCCTGCAGCTCCTGCTGCAGCCGGGCATGCAGCTCTGGGTCAGGACAGTGCTTCCTTTAAGACTTCCCTCCACGGTGTTTGTTAGAGCTGACAGTTGCCCACAGCCTCTATTCAGAAGAAAAGGGAAGTCAGGCAGCCCCCAGCATGGTTCTGTCTGCTATATATAGACAGCAAGTTTGAGAGAGAGGATGGTGGGTGTATGTTTCCGGTGCTGTGTGATACAGTCCCACTATGGCAGTGCAAGAAAGGAGGGGACACAGAGAAGAGATTTTTCCCAGAGAAGTGGGAAAAATCTATTCGTAAACCACATGCAACCATTTCCATGCAAAAGGAGAATTTTGATTTCAAAATAGCGAGCTCCTTCTGATTCCCACTAGAGTTCTGTCCTTCCTCAGCTTCACTGATTCGATCTATTGTATACTTATTCTTGCCAAGTGGCACCCAGTTTACTTCTGCATCTTCGTGCTCTGCTGGCTTGCTTCTTCAGGCAGCAAAATAGCATATGCGAGGGAGCAGTCTGTTCTTTGCAGTTGTTCTGTCTTCAAATAGTTGCAAAGAATGGGTAGTAAGCAACTAAGAGCTAAGGAAGGTTGGATAAGTCTTTACAGAGCTGTATGTAGAGCTGCTACACCTCTGCATAGTGCACTTGAGATGGTTAAGTCATCCATGTACTCATCCTAGTCAATATGTGCTGCTGTTATAATACAGTAAGCAGTTGGCAGGTGGGTTATTTTTGTAGTGTTTGGAGTAGACTTGTAAGGTTGACCTTTATAAGAGCGTATGACAGCTTTGTATTTGTTCATTCTTCGAATTTTCAAACTTCTCTTTGCCTGTTTAGTACAACTAGTTGTATTAATGGAAGTGTTAATAGCACTGATGAGAAACAGGCTGTTTTCATAGGGTTATGCAAGTTTCATGTGCTTGCATCAGCTAATGAATCACTGACCTTACTGAGTTCTTATGTAGCTCAGTCTATACAAATTGCTTGTAAGCACTGGCTCTCTGAACCAAAGAACATGCTGCTTGTTGTAAAGTGAACATGCATTTACTGGGACCTAACCTGCAATCATCAAATCCATCTGAATGTTTGGCTAACTTGAATTTTGAATTCAAGACTCCAGATCTGATGGCAGGAAGGTTCCTAATCACACCCTCCTACCTGCTTGCCTGCAGTTGTCCCTCCTCCTCAACTACTGAAAATCTCATTAGCAGTTGTAAAAACAGGATGAGTTAATCTCTAAGAAAAAGAATTAACCTGAGACCCCGTAATAAATTCTGAAGCATTTCTTGGGCCAGTGTTCTCACGAGCCCTTCACAGCCTGAGGATGACAGCTTCTTTTTTAGATCTTTGCTTTTAGCACACATTAGCTGAAAGGAAACGTTCCTGTCAGTAGTTAATGTTGCTCTCAAGAAAGAAAGGCCAGACATACAAACATTTGTACTGCGTTAGCCCAGTGATTTCTGCTGTCCTCATCGTCATGCGTAACGGAATGGAGAATATGTAGATTAAAGCTTTTATTAAATGTTGGGCTTTCAGCTCGCCGCTGCTTTGACTTTGCAAATCCTTTTAAATAGGTGCACTAAATCCTTGTGGTAAATTATTTATGCAAATTGTTGTGCTGTTTTCCTGATTTGCATGCCCAGAACTAGCACTAATTTCTGATGTCTCAGGATCGGTGACAGGGCCCTCTTTGCTTTACACCCCACATTTCCTTCTCTTTGCCTTTTCTAAGGCTTTTCCCGTTCTCATCTGTGTCTCACTTCTGTTCTTCACTTTCATTCTGTTGATTTCCCCTTTCTTTGACTTTCTTTTTCTTTATCCTGCTCCCTTTCTATATTTCCATTTCCCTTTTTCTCACAATTCTTTCAACACTAAATCTTGTTTTTTTCCTCAAATATCTTTGTGCCGTTTCTCATTGCTTGCCTGTCTCATTTCTCATTTACTGTCACTAACATTATCACTTAATAACGCTGGTGTTAACAGTTTCTGAAAACTGGATGTCAGATTCATAAATAATAGAGAAGAAAAGAGTAGCCGGACAGTAGGCATTGGCATCTGAAGGGACAGACCTTTTGGATGACCATAGGGGTACCCCAACCAACAACTGTTTGGGAATCAAACTTTACATGGGATTCTGAAGTAGAAGTTTAAAATGGTGGGATGTATTTCTGAACAGATCCATTTCTGTACCACTCACCAGAGAGGAACTCGATTGCTAAATTAACCTGGGTCCTAATGCTGGCTGGTGAGATGACTCCAACCTCTGGCTCCGCTCAGAAGTTCACCCTTCTGTCAGTGGTGCTTAGTGGGCACCGTGCTGAGGAATCTAGGAACATCTTCCCTGTGTGTAGAAAACTGACAGACAGAAAAATGGAGTCGTCAAAACATTGCTGCCACATTTCTTTAAGTTATTTGTGTAGGAGAATTTTTTCCATTTTCTTTGTTTATTATGGGTAATATGTGCTTTACAACCAATCTGATTGGATCTCGCATGTTCAGAGTAACGCAATCTGCTTTCAGTTTGCTATTGAGACAAAATTAGTCATTTCCTTCCTGTGTGATAACATGGTAAGAGCTCCCAAGTTCTAAACTGGCAGACCTGAAAAGGATGTCGACTTTCGATATTTTCACCAGATGGAGAGCAAAGCTGTGAAGCACAGATCTCTGCCTTTTATGAATCACAGATCACTACAGGATCCTAATAAGTATTTTTAGACTGATTAAGATCTTTCATAACAATATTTTGTTGTGCAGAGCAGCATTCTTAACGTGCAGTTTTTTCCTCCAGAAACTGATGGGTACATTATAGTGTTTTGTATGCAGTTGCAAAAGCAGACAAAAGCTACATGCAGTAAGCGTGGAATTCAAAGCAATATTATTAAGGTATTAAGCAATATTACCCTGCAATTCTGAGAAACTAGTTTGTCTTTGTTGCATACAATGTTTTCTGGTTTAGAGGATAATAAGCAAACCATTGGGTGTACTGCATTAACAACGCCTACAATTGATCCTTGCTTTATCTGAGCACATTTCTTTTTTGCTGAGATAGTGTTAAATGGATCTGTTCTTAGTAGAGTAACTAAATGGAAAGGAAGAGTAATTAAAGAGAGTTCGTGCAGTATTAATTCTTCTGGCCTCTTCTGCAAGGGGAGGAATAGCGATTAGAGACAAGTCTCTGATTTATTCTATTGCCTTCATTCTTTTTCACAGAGCAGAGATACTGAAAGTGTAACATGACAGATTTCTTCATTTCTTTTCCTCTCGCTTGGTTGTTTTTGAGATAATAATTATGAAAATCAGGGGAATTTTCTTTCCCTCTTATGTTTGTCAAAGCAAGATGAATGTGCCTTCAGAGCCCTTTGACAAAGTTAGGAGGTTGTCTTGGTTCTCTCTGCTATTTAGAAAATGTGAGTAGTATTTATGACTGTAGCTGTCATCTGGCTTCACTGGAGAGATCCAGGTTTACCTCACTGCAGCTCTGCATGACTCTAAGTGGATTTGTATGTTGCATGTAACAGAAAGATCGACTCAGTGGGAGTGGGCAGAAAATATTTGTGCCAAAGTATTCCTACTTTGAGTTTGAAGTTTCCTGCTCTTTTCCTACTTCAGTGTTCTTCTACTTTGATAGACTTATTCAATATTTTTCTTTTATATTTTATTGGAGCTGTGGCTGAATGAATCTTTTATACAAAGAAGAAGCTCTGATATATACAGAGTAGTTCTTTCTATGACTGTGACCTGAAAGAGAAATACAGCCTGTTCAACAGCGCTGCCGCCTTCAGAAAGTGTTCTTGGGCCAACGAAACCTGAAGTAATAAAACCAGGTTAATAATAAATGTCTCTTCTGGTCCTTTCCATCTCAGTGGTTCCAGGTGCTCTGCAGTCTCTGATGAATGAGTCCTACCAGGTGGGCACACTGAGAACCTGCACTTTATATTCTTTCGCATCAAAGACGGGTTAAGAATTTGTCTCCTCTCAATTTTGGGTTCAGGTTTAGGCAACTCTATGGTGAACACCTTGCAATTGTAGGCAAGCAAATTGTCATCTTAATCAATGTTTAAGCCTTTGGAAAGTGGTTTTCAGTACTGCAGAACATACAGCACTGCAGCCAATATAATTGGAAACAGCTGGTATCGAGCGTTTCAGAGAGGCAATAGTGCAAACAGAGCTCTCCTGTCTCCTTAAGCAAAGGGATGTAAGTTCCTTATCACACTTAAAACTGTGGCTTTCCTCTAAAATTAAAAATAGCTCTCAATCCCTTTGTGGTTTTGTGGTTCTCTGATATTGCAAATCTACATCTATCTGTACAAGCAGCTGTTGAAAAAACCTCCCTGTTGTTTTATGTTGTCATCTGAGATGCTGGACAATCTTAAGGGAGAAAGGGCATACCCCATGAAGTCTGGAGATATGCATACATAAAGGATGTAATGCAAATACTCTCAAAATGTTGAGGCTTCATAGCCTCAAAAGCCTCAAATAGCTTCAAAAGACTTCTTTCCATCTTTACAGTTTGCTTTAAAGTGTGCTAATTTACACACAATCCTTTCCTGTTCTGCATACACATTTAACATTTAAGATGAACAAATTTATGTTCATGCTGACATACAATTTGCACAATTTGTGTTGTTTTCTCTTCAAATACTGCCGTTCTGTCAACATCTGTGACAAATGCACAAGTCCAAAGCATTTAACAGTTCACCCCTTCCAATGCAAACTTCCTCCTACTTCCCAGTATAGGGCAGAACCCACTTTTTTGCATTTTGTGAAGAGTGTATCAAGAACCCAGCAGTGCCAGATGAAGCTTCCATTTGCAGTCTGCTCCAATACCAACAAGCTGCCAGGAATTCACAGCAAGGGATGCAAATAATGAAGCAACTGAAGGGTTAATTTCTGCACCAACTGAAATTAATCACAGAAATGAAGCCTTGTATCAGCTTTGATGGAGAGAACTTTACGGAAGCCCTGGTTCTGAAGCCTGGAGGCTTTATTCCCTTGATTGGTGAAGAGTGTCACTGACATATGAGCGTATGGAGCTAGAGTGAGAACAGAGAACTGCTTTAGTGGCAAGGTGATCTGTTTGGTTGGAAAACAGAAGAAAAAATAGCAAACATGGAGGAAGATTCATCAGTGCATTACAGCCATGAGAAGGATAGTCCCTGAGAGAGCGAAGGAGATGAGGAGAATAGAATGTTTCATTCAGTGTAAAAAGGGATTCTCTTTATTTGTCTGCATCTATAGATGCCTTTGAAATGGATGAAACTGGCTGAGATTATTACTGGATGAAGATCTCCTGCAGTTAAAAGCTACACTGTGTACTAACTACTGAAAGGAGCAGCAGGAGAGCAATTTTTTTAACTGCTGTGGCAATTCTTATTTCTTTTTGGCTAATGCCTGCTGAAGTCAGCCTGAGTCTGTGACTTCACACCTGTGATTTGTAATGGACAATACAGTCTTTCTGACTTATCACAACTTGTGAATGTGTTAGGTTACAGCTCAAGAGGTGCTGGAGTCAGAAATGAGGTAAGGATAACAGTGAGCAGATGAAGTAGCTGATTACACAGCTGAAAGCATTTTAAGTCTGCCTTTTTATCTTATAAGTGAGAACAACTTTTGTGGAGGATCATCACAGCCAGGAACCAGGGAGCAAGGTCCTTCAAAAACCTGCAGAGCAGATGCACTACTGAAAATCTCCTTTTAAAACGGAATCCCCCCGTGCAATCCTTTAGTGGTGTCCCACTGAGTTTCATTTGTCACGCCCGGTTTTGTACCAACAGAACAAAACTTTGACCCATCCACAAGCATTTTATTTCTTATTCAGTGTTATTTACTGTGGTTCGTATGAAGGGTGCTGTTTTAATATCACCCATTGGTTTCTGTCGTCTTTGGAAAAGCTGCAAAAGGCAGATGGGTCACCTGAGGTTTGTACTCAGTCTGGGCACGGAACCACAGCAGAAAAATAACAGATCTCTTATGCCCATCCATGAAGGATTACTTGTTAAATATATTTTTCATACCATGTAAGAAATGTATTCACATTGAGAATTATGCTGATGAGTGAACTTTCCTTTGAATCGTTTAAATCCCTTAGTAATGTCCTAAGGGAACTGCTGACACAGAGTGCAATAAGTTCTGGTTCGGTGCAGCAGGCTCTTGGATATTTTGCAATTTACAAAAGTTAGGCAAGTGCTGCTGAGGTGCACCTGGGAGCTTATTGGAACACCTCCCCAAACAAAGGGCCTGCAAGATACCGCTGTTTAGTTGAGATAGCTGTGACTTTGAGATGACTAAAATACTGCAGGACCTTGCTGCCTTCTCCCAGACGTTCAGCTTTTCCAGTTGTGCAGTGTGTGCAACATTTGTGATTCCAGATTGCACCTTGCAGCACAGCTCTTCCCTCCTCTGGGGGCAGCCGTCACTTTTGGCCCCGCTGATGGCAGCCACAGAGCTGCTGTTTGTGTACAGTCACAGCAAACGCTGAGGAAGTGCTTCCTGGGATATGAAATGATTAAGAAAAGAATTCTGGACTACGGGAGAGAACAAAATGGGCAGTTCTGTTACCTATCCATGAGGAAGCCATTCCAAATTTTTTGGAGATTCCGGAGGTCAGCCTGGAAGTTTGGACACTATAGTTACAGCCTTTGAAAGCACTACACAAGGAAGGGGCTCCTTGTAGAACAGCTCTGCATCCAATTGTGATAGAACACTGACAGACACATTATCCTGCACATTAGCACTTGCATTTATACTTTCCAGAATAAGGAATTAATAGCCTTTGGCTATAATAGCTGGATCTGCCCAGCACGCTCTGCGGTTTCTACAGTCAGAAGCTAAGGAAATTATAATACATTGGAGAGAGCCCTTCTGGTCCTAGAAAAACAAGGCATTGCTTTTGAGCTCTTTAGTTACTGGCTTTTGAGCTCTTTAGTTACTGATTACCAGCAAAGCCTCATAAAGCACAGCTCCATCTCTTATGGCCCGGGAGCAGCATGTTGTTTTGTAAGGTGGCCTCTGATGGGCTAACAGAACTCTTGGAATAGAAGGTGGACTGTTCCATGCCACTCATATTGCAAGAGCTTGGAAAAGCAAGAATGCAAAACTAGGACTTGGTTTCAGAGCTTGACATTTATCACAAATTTAAGAGGGAAAGATTTTTACAGCTTCTCTGCTATTGACTTAACTTTAGTACGGGGTTTTTCACCTCATTGCCTGCCTTGTAACCTTCTCTAATGAGGTGGTTACAAATTAGGAGCTGGCAGGAAATTGCTGAGCAAGCACTGAAAGGCCGTGTGATAACTTTTTATGAGTCAAGAATGTTTTCTGACTCGAGTGACACTGTGCACAGAGGGCCAGGCCTGAGCTCACAGGTGCCTGCATTCACCCCCAGGTCAGTCAGTCCATACACAGCTACAAAGGACAGACATACGGAACTACTCACTTGGGTGTTAACTCTTCCTGAGGTTCATTTACATGAGTTGGCTTATGCGGGAAAATTGCAATTCCAATCTGTGCAGCTGGCAGGAACAGAGGAGGTAAGAATGGCAAAATTAGGTGCCTGCAGCAACTGTTTGTCTCTGCTCTGGATTCTGTGCGTTCATATCCTTCCTTGCACTGCACCGTGTCCTTTACCGTTGTTTCTATTACGAAGAGGGACTCTGACTTAAAGAGACCTTCATGGGCTTAGCAGAGCTACAGATTCATCACTCGCAAGCAATATGCAATAGTTTATAGGCTCAAGATAGCACTTCTTTGAACTGTCACTTTCCAGATGAGTTGTGAAAAGGCTGCACTTCAGTTCAAGCAGTTTCAATATAGGGCAAACTCAGCGTCAGAAGTGATTTTAAACTCATCCAATGTAACATGGAAGCGCCAAAGAAAAAAAAGTAACAGGATATAAACTGCCCTGTTTGATGCTCATATGCCAATTGTTTCCCTTCTTAAGGAGGAGAGCCAGAGATGGATGACTGCCTGGAGACACTGAAAGATGAGGAGGAAGCTTTGTGGGAGAATGTGGAGTGCAACCGGCACATGCTGAGCCGGTACATCAATCCAGCCAAGCTGACCCCGTACCTGCGGCAGTGCAAAGTAATTGATGAGCAAGATGAAGATGAGGTGCTTAACTCTCTTATGTTGCCCTCCAAAATTAACCGAGCAGGTAATTATTTTATGAGTGGCTACATCTGTATCCCTGTCTCAGCTGCATTACCTTGGGGAGTCTGGAGGGAACCCATATCGAGTTACAGATTACAGAATGGAAACCCTCTATCCCGTTTACAGGAGATTTAATGAAAAGGGTGGAATCTGCTGCTGGTATTTTGATAACAGTGACTCTTGCCACTGCTGTGCAGGCTGGAGCTCATGAGGTTCATATTCCCATCACAACCTTGGCAGACATTTCAGTTTGCATAAGCAGCAGCCATTCCAAGAGCAAGTTCCCCGCTGCCATGTGGTGCTTCATGGTTTGGCAGTGCAGGGTCTGCCATCCCAGCACGTCAGTGCTCCTGGGGGAGGCTTCTTTTGGAATTTCTGCTCCCGAGGACGATTTTCCTGCACACCTTTAGAGTAATAATCTGCACAGAGATAAGGAATACGTGGCATTACTTCATGAGTTCAGCTGAACCCCGCCAGCCATATTTTGCACAGCATGTTGCTGTGGCAGAGACAAACCCAAGACTAGCCTGACTTCAGGGATACTATACTTATACTTCTCACAGTGCTGTTATGTCACCTCTCAGTTCTCTCTGGGTTGTACTTAGGGCGGCTGCTGGACATTCTTCACACCAAGGGCCAGAGGGGCTATGTGGTTTTCTTGGAGAGCTTGGAGTTTTACTATCCTGAACTCTACAAACTGGTGACAGGGAAGGAGCCCACACGGAGGTTTTCCACTATTGTTGGTGAGTAGGATCAGTCCTCAAGCCTGTTGAAATAAGGACTATCTTGAAGACTGGGTTTGTATTTCAGGCAAGAACTGCAAATGAAAGCTGGTCTGTTAGTAGCATCTTGAAGTTTTTCAATCCCTTTCAGTTCACAAGGAGGGAGCAATGAGGGAAGTATAAAGAAAGGGAATGTCCCAGTTGTCTGAATGGGGCTGAAGAGCTTTGGATGGAGTGAAAGCCACTACAAGAGGACACAGCAGATGTAATTTACATTGATAGCTGACACATGCGCAGTACACCTGAAGCATTCAGATTAATTGTATACGTACACGTCCATTTTACAAAATCTGTGCTATTTCCACAGGCCTGTCAGCTCAGCTGACACAACAAAACAAATGTTAGTGCTTCCTGTAGTATCTAAACGAGCTGTATGTTTGTATACTGTGATTCTGGTAATAGTGTGCTGTGTAATACTTGTCCTGTTGCCAGTTAGATGTATAAATGTGTATGTGTTTGTACATATTCCACACATACATAATTTGGGACACTTGTTTCATAGTGAGTTCTGCCGATCCTGCTTAGCGTTAGGTTACTGCATGAGAAGTTGATAAGCTGTTCAAACATTTTCAGTGGAGGAGGGACATGAAGGCCTTACCCATTTCCTGATGAATGAGATCATTAAGCTTCAGCAGCAAGTAAAGACAAAAGACATGCAGCGCTGCGACCTCTTGGCTAAGTCTCGCCAGCTGGAGGATGAGCGAAAGCAACTAAAACTGAATAAGATAGAGCTGATGACCTTCCAGGAGAGATACAACAAAATGAAGGAGGAAAGGAACAACTACAACGATGAACTGGTCAAGGTGAAGGATGAGAACTACAACCTGGCCATGAGATATGCCCAACTGAGTGACGAGAAGAGCATGGCTGTGATGAGGAGCCGAGACCTGCAGCTCGAGGTGAGAGAGATGCTCTGGGTTTCTCTAATCAGGAGTAGCAATGGAGGATGCCAGTGGCAAAGTGAGTTTTCCGCTAACAGCAGAGAGGTGTAGAGCTCATTTGCTTTGCTCACTCAGATGATTAAAAGCATCAAAGTACTGAAATTCTTACTGCAGTGTTGTGTATCAGTGGCAGATAATTTACACACTTGTATGAAATAAGCAGGACATAACATACATTGTTTGCTAAAATCATAATTTCAGCTTTTCAGGCTCAACAATATGCAGCATGACAGTTATTCAGGCTTACATTACGGTGTTTTCCTCAAAAAAGCCTCATAACAAATACTGGAGTATCTTGGGACCACTTATAAGACAGAAAGAATTACTTCAAGTGCCATGAAATTTATGCTTATGGGTATGTCACAGGTGAGGCAGAGTAAACAGCTACCCACAGTGGATCTGGATGCTGAGGTTTATTTTAGAACAGATGAGATTAGACATTTTACAGCACTTTGATTTTTCACAGTCATTTATTGCTCCCTCACCTCAGTGCCGCCTTTTCTGAGCCCCAAACATCCCTTCCCTGCAGGGAGATGGAGCAGGAAGGTTGGTCAGCAGTTTGTGTTGCTTTGTCCTGCTCACTGTCACCAGTCAGTGTGACTGGCCAATGTCCCTGACTGTCCCCCAGCATTCATATCTGTACATCACTCTGACTTCCAGTTTACTCCACCACTTTCAGACCTTTTCCCCAGTCAGGATCATCACCCCTTTCTTTCTAGGCTCCCTTCATTCTGAAGCCACTTCCTGGGGACCTCTCTTTTCATTCCAGTGCCGCAAGTCTCTGGGTTTCCCAATCCAAATAGCCTGTGTGCAGAAGCACAATGTGTGGTCAGCCTCGTGAGCAGTATATCTGTCTTGTATCTCTGTATTTATTGGAGAATTGAGAATATGATGCTCTTACTCTAGTTTAGATGTTATCAAAATTTACAGCCAGCAAATAGTAAACAGCAAATAGTAAACTTCTGCTTGAGAGTTCAGAAGTTCAGATCAGGGCATTTATCACACATGCATATCTACCCAATTATCTGCTTGTTAGCATTCACAGTTTAAGCTATTTTTTCCACCTATGACAGTATGTTTTCACCCGAAGGTGAGAATGTTTTCAAAACAGTCAATACCTGAGCTTGAAATGATTTCTTGCCTTCTCTGTCTCTCCTTCTCACTGCTCCCTGGCCGCTGCAGATTGACCAGCTGAAGCACCGCCTGAACAAGGTGGAAGAAGAATGCAAGCTGGAGAGGAACCAGTCATTGAAACTGAAAAATGATATTGAAAACCGACCTAAAAAAGAACAGATGCTGGAGCTGGAGCGAGAAAACGAGATGATGAAAACTAAAATCCAGGAGTTACAGTCCATCATTCAGGTACCACTACTCTGAAAAGCTCTGCCACTTCAGCTCGCCCCTCCTGCTTACCCAGGTGATGGGTTCTGAAAGCTTTGACCACTCCTTGCCTCCAGCCATCCCCTCTCTTGCCTCCCACACTATCTCACATACCCCAGGAGGACTTCTACCAAAAATGTTGTCATCTAATAAGTCAAGCTGTTGAGAAATGAGCTCTTTCTCGGTGCAGAGCACAGTGGTATAACTAACGAGCATTCAACTCCTTCCTTAACCCTGCTGTGGTTCTTTGTACCAATCCGTCACTACAAAGCTGTGTTAAACAACCAGCCTAGATGTTAGAGACTCTGTAACTTTTTCTGTGCTATTGTGCCAAAAGATCCTGATGAAGCATGGGATAGTAAAGGTTTCTAATCATGGTTTGTCACTAGTTACCAGAATGCCCCACAGAACACTGCTGTGCACAAGTATCTTAACTAACCCTTTTTTGGGCAGATGGGGAAAAAGTATGATATGCAGCTAATTTAGCACTGTGTTGCTCTGTAAAGAGCATAGTCAAATGCTGAGATGTGTGTGAGCACTCAGCACTTTGCAGGGCAAGGCTCAAAGCCTTTTAAAATGACACTTAAAAAATATATCAATAGAATAATTTTGGAACATGGCTTTTAGCAGTGTCCAACAATTCATACTTCTAATATAAATCCGATTCAAAGGTTGAAAAAGTGTGTAGTGCAGAAGATTCTCAGAGTTCTGGTCCATGTAGGCTGTCTCATATTGATTGACTTGGTCTTACAGCACCTAAGGAAACAAAGAAATGATCGAGAAATATCTTAAAACAAGGTTGAAAATCTCCTGGGAGAAAGTATAAATAAACAAAAGGCAGTTTGTTTTAGAAATATTTACTTAATTAGGTAGCCAAAATGTCACTGAAATATCCAACTTAGTCTAGGTATTTTTAAAACAAATATGCACGATACTTGCTTGCATTTTGTGCCTTTTTTGTTTTCCATTTATGGTTAATTGTGGATGACAATTTATTTATTGAAACCTGCTTTGGTAATCCTGATAATTTTAAAACTGAGAGGAAAAAAGTATTGCTAGAGACCACAGAAAATGAAGCAGAGGTACAAGCTACTTTCAGGCATGTTTAATATTCTCTAAGCATAGCCCTCCAAAGCCTATACATGCTTTAAAAATGCCTCGGAATGTTTTCTTAGGCCCTGCTCTTTGGCAAAGGATGAATTTTGTGTTCAGTGAGAGCTGATTAATAGAGAACTTTGAATGCAGGGCTTGGAGTGAAGAATTGTGAATGCATCCAAAATGGATCAAATTATAGCCAGCACAATAAAACAGTAAAACTGTTCCTTCATCAGACTGTTCTGACAGCACGACAGCCTTTATTCATCTTCTTTGACAATATCTTAAAATATGAACAAATGTCCATTCCTTCTGCTGCTTTCCCATTGCAATACCATGTTCATTTTCTATTCCTCTTGTTTGTTACTGTCTTTGTTTTTATTTTTCCTGCAAAATTCTTTTCTCTTTCCCTGGCCTGTCTATTAAAAACATGTTTCCTCAGGCTGACAAGCGGAGTTTACCTGATTCAGACAAAGCCATTTTGGATATCCTGGAGCATGACCGTAAGGAGGCACTGGAAGATCGCCATGAGTTGGTCAACAAGATCTTTAATCTCCAAGAGGAGATTCGTCATGTGGAGGACTTGAGAGACAAGGTGAGAAATAGAGGATGAAAAGAGGCGGGATATGTCAGGCTGGTACCCAAAAGACCTCTAAATGCAGTGGTAGCTAACAGACTGTTATTCTCAGTATCTTGAAGAGAAAGAAGATTTGGAGTTGAAGTGTTCAACACTAGGAAAAGACTGTGAGATGTATAAGCACCGTATGAACACCGTGATGATACAGCTAGAAGAGGTGGAGAAGGAGCGAGACCAGGTATCTAACCATTGATGTGGGGAAAATCTGTAGCAAAAGCCTATATCTCTTCTGTGTCACTCTAGGGAGTTATGGGTAATTGGATCCAAAACACCACTAAAATATGAACATTTACAAGAAACTGGTATTTATGGAAGTAATTTTACACAGGGTAATATTATGCTGTTCCCTCAGTGTAGCATCCACCAGGCAGAACCAAGAACTGAGCAACAGCTCCTGCAGGTTTTGTCTCAGTGTCAAGTGACCCAATTTGCACTCTAGAATATTTTCCCACCTGCCAAGAGAGAGCTGGAAACAAACGACCCTCATTATCATTATTTTTAATGATACTACTGTGGCATGCACCCTGGTCCTTACTGCTACGTTAATTAGTGGATGGTTACAATTTCTGAAGTCCTTATTCCAAATGCATTAAAAACAAAACCACTGGGAGAAGGCCCAAATGCAAAACAGATTCTTCTGTCCACCACAGGCGTTCCGCTCACGTGATGAGGCTCAGACACAGTATTCACATTGTCTGATTGAAAAAGATAAGTACAGGAAGCAGATTCGGGAGCTGGAGGAGAGAAATGATGAACTCCGAATTGAAATGGTTCGGAAAGAAGCCTGCATTGTTAACTTAGAGTGCAAACTCCGACGGCTCTCTAAGGACAATAATTGTCATGACCAGGTAGGGACGAGGTAGATGCACTTGCGTTCTTTTTTTAGGACTTCTGTCTTTAAAATATTTCCACTTGGAATGAAGAGGGTACTCTATTCCTTCTGCAAATTAGCTAAAAAACCTACTTCCTTCTACTAAATGTCAGTGCTCCAAGAATTTCTTCGGTACAGTGGGGATCACGTTGCCTGTGTCATGCACACAGCTCTCAAAGGCTGGTATTTCACATCCTGATTTGAATTGTAAGGGAAAGAAATGCAAAAGGAATGAATTTTTGCACTGGGGTAGAAACCATGAATTCTTTTGAGGAACGTGCTCCACTGAACAGAAAACAAAAACAGAAACAGATATGGGGAGTTATTGATTTGGGACTGGGCCACATTCTGCATGAGCTTCTGAAGCTCTCAACTCACAGAAAGTCCTGTCGGATTGCTCTTAAGGGGAGTCAAAAGGAGCTGTACCAAACTCCTTCTCAGAAGTCTTTCCTTCTGATCTTCAGAGTTTGCCACGCAATCTGCCCATCACTATTATCTCCCAGACCTTTGGCACTTCGAGCCCAAAAGCCAACGGTCAGGAAGCAGATGACTCCTCCACATCAGAAGACTCACCAGAAGACAACAAATTCTTCTTGCCTGATCAAGCTCGACTCAAGAGAAGAGTGAACCTAAAGGGAATCCAAGTATGTCTTAATATCGGGCTGGAGTGGTTCAGTGCAGGGACTGTTAGAACTAAGATACATCAAACATTGTGGTTATGCCTCTGAAACTGGTATAAAAATAGGATTTATGTAAGTTTTTGCCCAGTGGTAATTTATGCCTTGAGGAGCAGATATAATCAGGTTTCATTGACCATTTTTGTACCTTCTCCCTCTTGCTTCTGTTGTTCATTCACGTTCTTAGAGCACTGTCAATAAATTGATTCATTGCCTCCTTACCAGGAGTGAAAAAAATGATATAATGCCCAAAGTCTAGAGCACAAGGAACTGAAGGTGGAAATCGAAGCACGGGTGGAAAAGCATGCATCAGCTGGAAGGAATAATAGAAAGAATGGACAAGAATTTGAGTCAAATTAACTGTCTAATTTAGAATTAAATTATGGCAATTTCCTTTCACAGAAGAATAAGAGGTAGCACGTGTTAGGTCTAAGTTTTCCCCAACTGGCTGCATTTATTATGCTGTTATTATCTGATGCAATATTCACATGTTGTAAATATATATATATGCAAGCTAACATTTGGAGTTTTGAGCTTCTCCTCACTCTCATTTGCATTTGAATTCTCCCTGCCCTTCATAACCTTTCTGAGCTTTGACTGTTGTTATTACTTATGGCAGTGGAGCTGCATTTTGTACACTGCATGCTCCAAAAGGATGCCTGTTGTATTAACAGCTGCCTGAAGCCAGTCCCAAGGCACCCACTTCACCTTTTGTCTCTTTGTTCCCTCAGCAGAATCTGGAAACTGCAAAGCATTTGGGCCAGACTTTAAAAATAGTTAAGTAGCTTCCATTCACGGCAGTGGCATTTGGATACCTAAATATCTTCAAAATTTGGAGTCCTGTTGTTTAAATGAAGGGAAATATCTTGCAGCACAACAGTAGAAAAAGAAGGAGTGAAAATATGTGTTTTACAGTGTGTGGCAAATATCCTGCATTTGTTTTTGTCTTTTTAGATAAATCCAAGAGCTAAATCCCCTGTTGGCATGAACAGAACATCAGAGTTTCAAGGTCAGAAAGAGCACCTATGTCCTTATTCCTTTTCTGTTGCTTTGTCTCATTTGTTCAGTCTCTTTAAGTTGTTTTAACAAACACTGTGACCCAGGAGACTCTTAACTAAGCTCAAGACAGCAAAATAGTTCTTCTCACTGTAAACAATGTCATAATTTGAAGCAGTCGGGTGCTCTACCTGATCAACCTCTCCATCCAAAGGTACCTCCACAGACACACAATACTACATCCCATAATCTGCCTAACTTTTTTGTTTACTTAATCTTCCCTTTATCTCATCAAAATTGTGAAGGCTGTATTGTATTTCTTTTACAAAAACTCATTATGCTCTTTTCTTTTTGCTGTCGGAAAGATCCTTCAAGCCGAAGAGACCCCAGTCTAGTGATCCTCTAATGAGTTTATTTGTCCTTCAGCAAAAAGGAATTCATTTTAAATCTAAAACACTGCAATGGCCTGGAGGAAGGGCTGACCCACCCGCCAGCCAGCTGCCAAGTTACCAAATTGGTTGCTGTATGCTCCTAATTCCTCTTACTTAGCTAACAATGTTCTCCAAACAAACGTCATATGCAGCACTTCCTTCATTTGTTATGTGCTGTATTCTACAAAATAAGAAGGCAAACGTGGTTCCTGCTGCAAGATGTTGTATTTGTTTAGCATCAAATAATGGCAACATTTGTCCAAGTTAGAGATGCTGAAAGTGGGAAGGGGGTCTGTCAAGAAATTCATGCTGTGCTTCCTGGGGCTGCCTACGGCTGCATGGCCCCTGTTGGGAGCATTGCTCTTTTAAAACAAATCCCAGGTTGCCAAATGATGGGGATACAACACAAATAATTAACGAATTAATAAAACAACCCTCCAAATTTGTGAATGGGTATTCATGGAGCTAACAAAAAAAGCAGAGGAAAGAGCTGAAGAAATTGTGTTGATGGGGAGCTAGGCGGGCTGCAAAAAGGGCTCCAGTGCCACCCTCAGCTCCTGCACAGCACAGGATGGAAAGTGAGACAAACTGAAGTGGAAAGATAATTGTAAGCCTTGTTGAAATCTGTGAAAGACTCTGTATTGGAAGTGATCTAACCTAATTTTCCTCGGTGTCTTTATTTTTCTCTGTCATCTGTGAGCGCAGCAGTCAAAGCGCAGGATGAAGATGGGGCTGATGCCAGCAATGGCCGCACAGACACTAGTTCCTCTAATTCTGTTTCCATCAGTAACTCCATCAGCAGCTGTGAAGTCAGCAAAATTGTAAGGAGCCTTCAGATGTCCCTTCCCTGCTATGACCTCCTTTTCTGATGTGGCTGAGAGCTTCTGCAGCCCCATGTTGTCACCTCACTGGCCACCTGGCTGTGACCCAACCCCAGCCCCTTGTCAGAAGCTTAATTGTTTTACCGGCGTGTTCTTAGAACTGTGTTAGCAGCCTTTTCCAAAATCATAGGATTGGACTTTGTTTATTTAAAAAGATTTTAGATATTTATGACCCTTTGCTGTGTCCTTATGCCATTTCGTGTTTAGAAAGACGAGATTTTCTTTAAAAGCTGCTTTGTAATGCAAGAAAATATTCAGGTTTTGGTTGTTGGTTTTATTTTTTTTGAGTCCTCTGAAGATTCCCCCATTTGTAAGTAACAGGCAGTTAGAAGAGGGGTGCAGATCACAGCTGGAAGTTTCTGTGTGCCATAGCCAAACCATTTCTTCCCTTCTTGCTGTATCCCCCTGATCTCTCAAGGTAGAAATCCCATTATACATATGTGAGCACTGACACAGCAGGACAAGCAGGAAGAGAGAGTGCTCTTGTGGAGTGTTAGTAACAAAGAACAAAACACCTTTCTAGAATGCTGTGAAAAATGCTGCCCCCAGGAAATTAAAATTATAGCTGAGAATAGCCAGGAAAGAACTCCCTGCCACTTGTAATAAGTTTAGCTGATTTAGGAATATTTTTTGGAACATCTTTTGGATGTTTTGATCACTTAACTGTCTTCCCTGCAGTACAATTTGCAGTTTAGACTCCAAACCAATGTACTAGAGTATTAATGGAATATATGGAGGTATGTGTTTTACTTCCTCATTCCTACTGTATTTGTGTGTAAATATATATATATCTATACACACACACAGTCTGTTTTTCGTCTGCTTTTCATCCTCTTCCACCTATATATCAGCTGTGCATCACACACTCTGCAGATGAAGTTGAAATCCTTCAGTAAATCAGCCAGCTGTGTGTCACAGAATGAGGTTCAGTGCCATCAAGCTCTCTGTACATAGAGCTGTAATAGCATATGAACACGAATGCTCTTGTACAGAACATCTGTGAGCAGAGAATCCATTCTTCTTACTGTGGGATGAGCTTCTCAGTGCAGAGCACTACGAGCAAGCTAGCAGGATAATGCTCCTGTAAGTTAGAAATGATAGCACATTTAATGCAAGTGTCCTTTCTCTTGCATGCTGCTTTCTAAAAGCAAACCCTGAGAAATCGCAATGACAGCATCATGTCTACCACTCCTGAGCCTCCAGGAAACGACTCGATCGTCAGACGCTGCAAAGAGGATGCTCCTCCCTGCAGGTGTGTGGCTGTGCTGCTGAAATGTGCCCCATGCCCTTTTATCACTAGGGGGAAGAGGCACCCTGGCTTGGCAAGGTCTGAACGTGGGCCTTATTTTGTTAAGCTATTGAGCACTAAATCCAGGTTATCTTGAGACCGTACCCAGAAGCTCACTGTGGTTTATAACTTGATAATTAGCCCACAAAAAATTAGATTTGTGAACATAATCCAAAATAATTGCTACCCTCGTGCCAAGTTGCAAGTTTTACAGTTCATCTGATCTCGGTTTCTGGGGGGGAAAAAGTGAGATTGTAGTTCAAGATGTAGGAAAGGTTACATTATTTCCTTGCTTACGCACAGTGTAAAAATAGCTGGTTCTTCCCAAGCCAACTACAAAAATTCACCCTTCACCTGAAGCCACATATGAGGGATATCAGCTTCACGAGGGACCTGCAAATCACTGTGGATGGAAAAGACAACAAGCTGTTCTCTAAACAGCTTTGCAACCAAACAGCGTGCTTTAATGGAGGTGCTGAAAGTGGGAAAGTGAACATCTTTTTTCTCTCTCTTCTGTTCTCTCTCATTTTGTTTTTAATTTCAGCTTGGTTGAAGAGGACAATGACAGCTTTGGATTTGATGCTTTGGAGCTAGATGGTAAGCAAATGTAATAGTTTAACTGTGAGATGTGATGAGCTCATCAGCTACAGATACTGTCCAGTAATCAACTCAGTCTAAAAAAAAAAATAGGACACACAGTCTGAGGAAAATTCATCAAATCATTATAACAAATAAGCAAAAAAGAAAACAGTGGTGAGAACAGGGAAGCAGTTATTCCCAGAGAAGCGAAAGGATTGGACTGAATGAGTAGATAAGAATGCAGTTTGAGGTTTTAAGGGTTGAAAAGAAGACCTCCGACCTTAAAATAAGGAAAGCATCTAACTGAGAAGGGAGAGCTAGCACTGAGGAGAGTGTGGCTCTACTCAGTGAGAGAACAAGAAAAGAGGGGTGCAAACAATTCCATTTAAAAAGTAAGATAAAGCTTTTGTTACTACAAGAGCAGTCAAGCAATGCAACATAATTGTCCAGAGAGGTTGAGGAGATCATAGTTCAAGTTCCGTATCTTCAGAGATACACAAAGGAAACCAGAGTCCTCTGGATGATCCTGCTTTGAGCTGAGGGGTTCATTAGACAGTCTCCAAAGATCCCTTCCAACCCAAACTGTTCTGTAGGATCAGTTAAGATCTAGTAAGCAAGACTGGCATTCCTTGTCTGTAGAAAGGAGTCATTTCCCTGCATCAGGAATTTTGTCATTCAGCTTTGGCTAGGAAGAATCAAACTTCCATTTTCATCTTTTCCATCCTTACTGCTGTATCTCTCAGACTAATTGTTTTGTTTTGTTACGCTTTTCAGATGACAGTCATGACAGACACTCACATGGAGCTCCTTCGGTGCACTCTTCTTCCTCTTCCCATCAGTCAGAAGGCCTGGATGCCTATGACTTGGAACATGTCAACTCCATATTTAGAAAGTTCTCTCTGGAAAGGTATTTAGTTTAGCTCCCATAGACACAGATTAAGGGGAAAGGCTGCTGTAGGAGGCATCCCCCACTTCACTATTAGTTACTGAAGATATAATTCAGTGGCAGGAACACCGTGTCACAAATTGTCACTTGGCACTAAGATCTCTTGGTGCTGTGTGAAGTCATTATTTCTTTATACCGATGGCAGTATGGTGTGTTATTTTGGACTACTTTCATATCCTGTAATCCAGTGAAAGTCATCTTAGAATTTCAAAAACTTCAAAGCTGACAAAACATTATAGAGGTTTGAATTTATCCCTGTGGTTTTGTTATCCAGTCAGTGTACTTTAGGCTATCCAGCTGCTCTTCTGCAGGGCTTACACAGTAATAAGGATTTATTTCAGAGTCCTTAGATTCTAGTGCTGGATAGATTAAGTTTACTTCTGTGTCTCTCATTTATCGTGCATGCATTTAACTCAGGATTGGTAGTTAAAAGGGGAGATAGCCATGTAACTCTTACATCCTTTCATCAACACAGACCTTTTCGTCCCTCTGTCACATCTGTTGGACGCATCAGGAATTCCTGCCATACCATCCAGCGCATAACACTGAATGGGGATACTCTCAATTCAGAAATCACTCTTATAGGAGGTAATGACAAAGGGAGCTTTGTTAGCTCTGTCAAATCAGGATCACTTGCAGAAAAAGCAGGTCTTCGGGAAGGACATCAACTCCTACTGGTAAGCATAGAATAATCAACACACATCACAGATCTCTGCACTCCCATGCATGCATCATCACCACAGTACCATCTTTTTGCAGCTTCTTTCACTTTGTGTTAATGGCAAACTGTATGAATTTTGCAGAAGAAAATCTGGTACTGACTATGAGATTATGAGAAAGTAGTGTTTGTGGTTTTGGTTGTCCAACGCATGCGCTTTGCCTTGTCCAACACATACCTTTGCACTTCAGAGTAACTCTGTATGGAAGAGCTGAGAGCAGCTGATGCTTTCTTTAAATGGTGTGTCTTTTGGTACTGCCCCTCTGAGAACAGTAGAATGGGAGACGTTCTCAACTTCCCAGTAGTTTCTTACCTTGAAAGGAAGTTTGTGCTATGTAACTCGGCACAATGACTCCTAAGTCTGTCCCCAGCATCATGTAAGCACTCCACTGATGCTTTTGCTAAGTTGCTCACTGCTTAGAGTTTGCCTTCCATTGCCAATGCTCCCAACCTTTATCCTATTAAAATACCGCTGAAAGAGAAAAATACATATATGTAATTCCTTAATTACTTACTACTGGGATTGTCAATGAGCTGCAGTATGAGTCCACGACTGCCAGCAGACCTTATGTGAGAGAAAAGAAGCTAAATAATTGGAATATAATCTGCATCCTGATAGCAACGTATCTGGATTGCTTTATCAGAAAAAGATTGTGCTGCTTCAAAAAATCCCAGTATAATTGACTCAGACATTGAACCCACACTGGAGAGTAATATTTCTTTCATATCTAGTTGGAGGGCTGCATCAAAGGGGAAAATCAGAGTGTTCCCTTGGATACTTGCACAAAGGAAGAAGTCCACTGGACAATTCAGAGGTGCCATGGTCCAGTAACACTCCAATATAAATCAAATCACGAAGGTAAGATGGAAGGTATTTCTCAACTCAAATAGCCCCAGGTCTATGGTACTAATTAGCGTGGATGAGAATAACAGAACCAGGATATATTTTATATTGGTATAAATCTGAAGCATGTCTACCAGTGTTAATGATGGCAATTCTGTGTAACTGCTCCAGCTTTTAGCTATGTAACTCCGAGCAAAATAGCCCATGTGCTTGTCACTACATGGCCCTGAAGGACTGACATGGTGGAGCAGCAGCTACATGACTCACATAACACAAAATTATTTTTATGTACTGTTTTCTGTAATACAGTGTGGTGAGCTGAATCATCTTTATCCAGCTGAAGCCAATTTAGCATTTACCTGTTCATTTCCTTTGTGTCTTTATCATATCCTTAACAGCTGGCGTTTGTGTGCAGTGAATGGAATTTGATTGTAGTGTTCAAGGCTGGCAATGATAATTTGGAGTCGTGGATCAAAAATTGCATTCCAAAATCCTTTTTTTTTTTTTTTTTTTTACTGGTGCATATGAATTTTAAGATTTTGTTGTTGCTGTTTTGGTTTGTTTTTTGTTTTTTGATGCTAGCTAGAGAATTTTGGCTGAATAGATCACTGTACTTACATACAGGGTTTAGTTATACTATGTACTTCCATAGGATAGGGTTTAGCTGTGTCTCCATCTGTGCTGAGAAATCCAGTTTTACTGGCTGTGTGTGGAGTTACTTTTCCGGGTAGCTGGTGGTGTCATCACTTGAACTGGCGAACACTGGAGGTGTTCAATGTGTGGATGTGACATGGAGGGATGTGGTCGGTGGGCATGGTGGTGGTGGGCTGATGGTTGGACCAGATGATCTCAGAAGTCTTCTCCAGCCTTTATGTTTCTGTGATCCCCAAGGATTCTGGTACCAGCAGCGTGACCTGCATGTGAGCCAGAGCTCCGTTAGTGTCATTAAGGTGCAGCCCCATAACCTTGCTGTAGAGTTTCCAGAAGTACAAAGCCTCTCTTGGAGGAGCATCAGGAGTTTGTGCTGGGCTTCTGGCAAAGGAGCCATAGTGTGCAGCAATACCAAGGTGCTGCCCAGCATGTCATGCTTTGTCCCATTCTCCATTGCTGCAGGTTACAGGAAGCTGCTCTCTGAGCTGGAAGATGGGCTTATCGCATCGGGGGACTCATTTCACATCCGCCTGAATCTGAACATCTCTAGCCAGCTGGACTGCTGTTCCCTATCAGTGAAATGTGATGAGATTGTTCATATTCTTGACACCATGTACCAGGGGACATGCGGGGGATGCGACTGGCTTTGTGCCAGAGTCGACCCTTTCACAGACAAGGACCTGGAGAGGGGAACCATTCCCAGCTACAGCAGGTGAGCACGGAGCAGCTGCAGCTGAGAGGAAAATTAATAACTGCCATAGGAGAGGCGTGCACGCCTCAGTTCTTGGGATAAGACTTGGTGATGTTGAACGGTAACATGAGGTATAAGGCTTTAGAAAGGAGATGGCAGAGCTCACCTGAAAGAATAACGTGGGTTTCTCGAACGGATGCCGAGGAAAATACATCATGGAGGTTCTTTAATCCTTAACACTGTGTGGTTTAGTCAGTCCTCACTCCTGTTTCTATTTAATCTTTTCTGCAGCCACAGATCCGCTGCAGTCCAACCTTTGTGTGGCTTCAGAGCTAACCTGACCTGTGTGTGATTCTGTCCTTGCAGAGCCCAGCAGCTCCTCCTGGTGAAGCTGCAGCGGCTGATGCACAGAGGAAGCAAAGATGAGACAGACAGCTCACACAACACCCTGAGGGCTCTCCGGGTAAGTGCCTTCAGAGTCTCCTTAGCATCCATTTCTCCACTGCTACTTGTTGTTTGTTATGTTAATTTTACAGGAGTTCCTGTTGGGGCTCTCTGTAGTTTTTGATTGCACAGGCAATGGGTGACCTTTGCTTGCTTTAAATGGTACTGTCCCTGGCAACACACCTAGCTCAGCACACTTCTAACCCTTCCTGCTATGAGGTCATATGCTTTATATCTGTTCTGTGTCATAGTCAATGCCTTTCATTTTCCTCTGCCAGTATGTCTCCAATGCACCTTCACATCCACGTATAGAAGAAACTGTGTTGTTGGAGTTAGTAATCTGACTTATTTCTCTCTTACTGTGAACAAGTGTCTAATCCAAAGACTGTTATTGTCTCTAATTAGAAAGATCTTTCCAACCTACATGCAATGGGGAGAAGTGGGACTTCCCACTCTCCAAACAACAGGACTGCCAATCTTTCCTTTTCCTTCATTATTTTTTCTTTCTTTAGCCCAAAGAATTCTACCTACTAAAAAACCAACTTATTGGTATATTAGTGACCAGAGGTTCTCCCTAGAACTTGTAACAGAGCCTAGGAGACTCGCTTGCTTCTAACACTGGCAGAGAGACGCTGCAGCCGCAGTGTTTGATCTCAGCCAAGGTTAAGTGTCATGCATTCCTGCTGTCCTCCAGGCCTCACTCACCAGGAGGACATGGAGTGCTGGCAGAGTTGTCAGTGAAAGCAAAAGCTCTGCCTGCTCTTTCTTGATGCAGAAATCACTTCCATCATAAGCTGTGGAGTGCAGTCTCCTGGAGGAGCAGTGCAAGAAGCACTGTTTCTCAGCATAGGCCATAGTATACATAGCTTGCTTAGAACATTGTATTGGGGGTAGTTACAAATCAGTCATTGTTGTATTGGAAATATGAATTAACTGCTTCTGCTTATTCCGTACTTTGTTGCTGTGATTAAAAACGAGCAAGCAAACAAACTAACAAACTGCTATTTTTTACTAGAATACGCTGCAGCCAGAGGAGCCTGCCCCACAGAGTGACCCAAAAACCAGCCCTCGTCTGTCCAGAGCGAGCTTTCTTTTGGGCCAAATATTACAGGTAAAAAAGTTTAAATTCAGTGGAATGTCTGAAATAGCAGGTAAGAACAGCAGACATTCTTAGGCTGCTTTCCTCTCCCCAGTAACTCCACCCCAGGTAGTTGTGTCAGGATGTCTTCCTATCTAAAAGAGGTTTAATATATGAAAAAACTGAGTGGGTCAGCCTGTCCCCTTGTCCTATCACTCAAGAGTCTGTCCCCTCCTTTATTAGAGCCCCTCTTTAACCAAAATGCTGCTCTCAGGTCTCCCTGGAGCCTTCTCTTCTCCAGGCTGCACAGCCCCAGCTCTCAGCCTGTCCTCACAGGGCTTTAAGTCTCTGTAGTACAACAAAGAAGGGGCAGAGCTGTGTCTGTAATCTGCAGCATTGTTGTGCACATACTGTGTGTGTGCAGATGTGGATACATCAGTGCTTGGACTAGTGATAGCAGGGAGCTCTGCCAAGGAAAAGAAAAGCATGCCTCTTCAGAGCAGAGAACAAAATAAGAAATCCCAAAGGGCATTAACAAAGGCTCTGAATCAGATCTATGATATTTAAAGAGCCTTAGAATTCAGTCAACAGATCCATGGAGTCTTGTCTTTGATAGACGTCGGTAATTCAGATCTCGTAGATAGAAAGTGTGGGCTGATGAATGCCTAGGAGAATAAGGAATGTAAGAAACAAGGGTCCAATCTCTTCGTTCACCTTTTCAGTTTGTCAGCAGGTCTGAAAACAAATATAAGCGTATGAATAGCAATGAGCGAGTTCGTATCGTCACTGGCTGGCCCTCTGGTCTGGCACGGACCTCATCTGAAGCAAAGAAACCCTTACCTGATAAACTGGAAGGTATGGATATAAAGTAATGGTAGTTTCACAAGTAAGCTTACAGCAATGAAGCTTCCTGTTCTGTTGGCAGCTCTTCCTAGTTTCTCTCTTGCTCTTTGTCCAAAACGTTTAATGAGCTAATAAGCAGAAAGATTCTCCCAGCAAGTCTCCTGTTAAACCATGAAATAATCTCTTGAAAGCAAAAAGCACTTGAATTATTTAACCTTAAATTGGGCATCATACTGCTGGATACATAGTCAGGCATCAGAGAAGGAAGGACGGCTATGACTAACCATGTCATTTCTGGTTTGCACATTTCTCGTTTTTTTTTTTTCTCCAAATACTGACGGAGAAGAAATCAGAGTATAAGTACCTTGTTCTCTACTCAGATTTGGATTCCAAAAGTGAAATCAACAAGAGGCTGATCCCTTACAGCTTGGTGAGACCCATCCACTGTGAGCGCAGGCGCCCCGTTCTTTTCACCCCCACCGTGCTCGCCAAGTCCTTGGTTCAGAAGCTTCTCAACTCCGGAGGCGCCCTGGAATTCAACATATGCAAGCCAGGTAATGGGGTAAAAGAAGCCCGTGACTGCCAACCTGCATTGTTGGAAATATGAACATCCATATGTGCACACAGAAGGGCATGCAGTACTGGAAGTTGCTTGAGGTACCAAAATCACATTAGAATGATGTCTAACTACAGCTCCTGCATTTTGAGAGTGCCTGAGATATCTGAATGTTTTTGAGACAGCCGATGCACAGAGTTATGAGATTGTGTGTCTGTGAATATCATCCATGTGTATGCTGCGTGGTTGCTAGGATGCCCCTCAGAGATTGAAATGCTGTGAGTGCTCTTTCTGTTTGCATACTGTTTGCATACTGCATATCTAGGCGATGTGAAATTTTGATTAATTTGTTTCTAGTATTCACTATTATGAGGAATATCTTCCCTAGAGCGATTTTATGTTTCTATCTCATCCAAGGCTTGAAGATTGTGCATTTGATCTGCTCAAAAGACTGATTTGCTTCCATGCTAAGTATTTACTATTAAAGCAATATGCAGCACTGTGATTGCTGTAGGGCAGGATTGTATACAACACAGCATTAAACACAGCTGACGTTTCATTTTTACACTAATATTGAATACCCAGTGCATCGTACGCAGTCCTACAGTCATCCAGACAGAGAAACTAAAAAGTTAAGTATGATAATAAATATTCCCTGTCTTGCAACATAAAACAAAAGCTTTGATGTAGAGCTGCAATTCACAAGGGGACCAGTATCACGCATTGCAACCTAAACCAAATTTTTCTGAAACTTTAAACACAAATGCTGGAACACTCAATCCATACTTTAGGAGCCTGTGCTGAAGGGACCTGCTTTTTTTTTTTTTTTTTTTTTTTTTTTTTAATTTAAGCTCTTCTCAGCATCCCTCAGCCCTGAAATGTTGCTGCGTAACATTAGGTGCTGGAATTGTATTTACTGTTTTAATTTAATGCCTTCATAGTGTTGTGGTAATTGCCCAAGGACTCATTGGTGGAAGATATAGCTGAGGTGCTCAGCTGTGATCAGATTAAGCTTTAATTGAATTCAATGGAAGAAATGAGGCAGCTGTTAAGAAGACAATTCATTGCTCATCTTCTTTCCCTGAACCACTCTTACATCCCAGCTGAAGTGCTGTTGGATAGCTTTGCAGGTGTACTGTTGTTGTAATCTTGATTTATTTTTTTTTGTCCTCATCCACTTCTCCCACCAGATATTGTAACAAAGGAAGAGTTCTTAAGGAGGCAAAGGACGGAGACGATCATCTTCAGCAGGGAGAAGAATCTGAGCACATATGAGTGCATCGTACCTGCCAATATCGAGGCTGTCACTGCCAAGGTGCTTAGAGTGCTCTGTGCCATTGGGTAGCCAGTCTGTATTTGTCTGCAGTGTGCGTTTCTTCTTGAGCAAGGACTCACTGGTTTACAGTTGTCTTCTTTCTTGCCTGCCTTAAATCTCAGATTTATGTTTATTCCCTCACACGGCCTTTATTTGTGCTCTTGCTTTTCCCTTTCTTTTTCATCCTCAGCCACGTCTTTTTGCATTCCTATTCTTTCCCTGCGATGACCCACATTGATGCAGCAAAATATCCTTTCGTTTTCTCTGCTCCGTCCCTCCTTCGGTTCCTTTTCGTATCGTAAGTATCTCTGAGTGCGTGAGAGAGTGAGAGATACAAGAAGCGAGACAAAGGGAAGGAGAGCCTGAAACACAGGCACAGGGGGGTACAGCTCGGAGATAACAATGTCAAAGACAGAGATCTCATATCAAGCAGAGCAGGTCTGATGCACAGCATGGAAAAAAGGGAGAATTAAAAGGATGGTTTTTTCTCTCACGAGCAGTTGCAGTAGACGTTCTCTCTGAACAAAGAGCGTTTGTGTATGCGCGTACCACTTGTGTTTTACCGTGCTCTTCAATTTTAGATCAATCCCTTTCTATTTTAAACATTTTCTGAAAGCTTTTAAGCTTCACTTTCATTTGACTGTAAACCAGTAGGAGGAGTTGGGACTTTAAATGTATATTTGATTTGAAGGTTTTAAACTAGTACAGTGATAAATGCAGAGCTCTTGAGCTGACCCCATAAGGTACAGATACCTTTATCTGAAGATTCTACAGCTGCAAATGTTTCTTTGTGACTCTGCTGTGACTTTGTTTTTAGAATAAGCATTGTCTCCTGGAAGCCGGAATAAGCTGCACAAAGGATTTAATCAAAGCCAAGATATATCCCATTGTTCTTTTTATCAGAGTCTCGGAGAAGAACATCAAGAGGTTCAGGTAAAATAGCAAACCTTTTGCGCATTTGCTGTTCTGTCTTATTCAGCCCGTAATTCTTGAGCTGAATAATGTTATCACTGAGGGGAACACAGGTCCTGTTTCCCTTGGCCTGGTGTCTGTGTGTGCATCATTTCCTTCAGCAGCTCCTCCCTGAAATCTTACAATGGGAGAAAGGAGGAATTCCCTACACTTTGCATTCTTTCCCTATCCCCGGTAGCAGTGAGCACTGTGGGGAGGGTGAAGCCTCAGCATGTGTTTTTCTCTATGTTTAGTAATCCCTCAGCATTTCTTCAGGTAATGCTGCTGTAAGAGGGAAGTTCATAAACGCTTGCACTCTCTCTACATTCAGTCCTCTCAAATTGTTTCCCCATAGCAAATATTTTTCCTTGGGGGTGAGATGGAGGTAGTGGAGGGGATAGATGTGGCGTAGCTATATTCTTGCTTGCATATAGTTTTATTGCTTGTATATAATCAGTAGAAAATAAATTCTTGATGGGACAGCTGGGAGTACAGGATTCACTTCCACTGTGAGACGTTTATTTTCGGTCTGCTCATTTGGTACAGGAAGTTATTGCCAAAGCCAGAAGCTGAAGATGAGTTTTTACGTATGTGCCGTCTGAAGGAGAAGGAGCTGGAAGAGCTGCCGTGTCTTTATGCCTCTGTAGAGGCAGATGCATGGAGTAGTATTGAAGACCTTATCAGAACAATAAAGGACAAGATTGGAGAAGAGCAGCGTAAAACCATCTGGATAGATGAAGATCAGCTCTAAAACCAGTGTGTGAAATGGGGCTCTTTGATGACAAAAGGATGTTCCCAGGTGGAGCAGGGGCCCACAGAGTTCTCTGACTCGGTGCCCGGCGCTCACTCCTGTCTCATCCCTGCTGACTGGAGACTTGCTGCTGGCAGAGCCCACGTATGGAATGGAACTGGAGCTGTGCTGGATAGCCCATGATTCAGGTGCTGGGGATCTCGGATGTGGATCAGACCACCGCGGCTTCTGACACACCAGCATCTCTTAATGGACAGCGGCTGTTTATTGAGTGGTAAGGACAAAGATCTTGAGAGGGATCTTGGGGTAATTTATTATGTGAAAATATGGATCACAATTGGCTTTTCACGCACTTCTGATGAGACCGGACAACTGGAATCTAGGAGAAATAAAGTGTGAGGATTGGGCTAAAGGAAATGGAATTGAGGTGTGTCTTACATCCATCTGGAGGTGAGATTCCAGATTCACTCCAGTAGGGAAACTGAAGGCTGTTTGGAAACAACGGGAACACTACTGCTGACGGCCATAGCAGTTCTACAGCCCTGTTTTTCCATTACCATTTTGATCAGAAAGGAGGTAAATAACTATTATCCCTGGCTTTAAATAAAATGTAAAGGTATCACTGGCGTCTTCTCCAAACAAGTTTCTCTATTTCTGTTTCTCCCCTGAAATCTGTATTTCTCTACAACTTCATTGCCAGCCAACGTATCTGCACTCAACAGGAGGGACTGTTCTGCAGAGAGGAAAAGGAGAGCTTCATAAGGCAGTAATCGCTGGGAGCCGCTCCATCCTTGACCTCTCTGCTGTGATTGACAGCACTGGGACCAGCGAGTGCTGCTCTGTGCTGTGGCCAAGCAGGGTAACATTTTCAGAAGCCTGTATGTGACTCAGAAGACCACATCCCATTTTCAAAAGCAGTCAACCCCTCAGAGAGTTGAAGTTCCACTGATAATGAGTGGGACTGAGACTCCTAAGTCTCTCAGGGCTTTTAACATTTTTCCTCTATACATTAGCTACTGTATTGAGACTGCCAAATTGATTCAATAAAACTGATCAGATAATTACGACTTGCACAACTGCTGATCTGAAAGGCAGTAAGAACTGACCTGCAGAAGAGGAATACATCCCATTATCCTTGGGTCTTTCTTTCCCTGCTGTATCCCTCCATTTTAAGATACGTTTAGTAACTAATTTATCTTTGCTTCTGTGTTCATCCCACATCCTCTGTCTCAGTGCTTCAGAAGGGCATGCAGCAGCTTGCAATAGCAGGGCAAGCAGAATCCAAGCAGAACATCTGGCCTGGCTGCCCTCACTGCACTGACTGCTGCACTGTCCTTGTGAGGAGCTCCTGATGCTCAGGGTGTCTCTCAAGTAGACTGGGTCAGTTTGTGTTGGCTTGCATGATGGTGCTTTTCTACTCTTATGTTTATGCACATCATTTTTTAACTAATGGTATCTTCTAGAAGTCATTAATGTCAGTTTACATCTGACTTCTTTTCGCTGCTCTTTCTCTCATCTTATTCATGTTTGAAAGGCTGTTCATAGCACTTGTCAGAGAATGGCTCTTTACCTTCCCAATGCCATCTGTTTGGACTGTGCAAGCAGGGAGATGCTCCTACTTTGCAGTCTCTTTACAAAGAACAGGCTGCATCCACCATTCCCAGCTCTTGCCAGGGCAAAGAATAACAACTGATTGGGGAATACATAAAACAAATTGGATGATGCTTCAGAGAGCCTCTGTAGCCCAGCAAGAAAGCAGAAAGCATCGGCTAGAAAAGCTAAACTTTCCAGGAGCATCTTGCAGACATCCAGACAAGCTGGGCAAATGGAGGGACTGTGAGGACATACCTCAGCTGCTTCACCAAAAGGTTTGGGCAGGTCAGCTTCAGAACCAGAGGAAGCAATAACACCTGGAGGAGTGGCTGAAACAGGTGGGGAGCAGGAAGGAAAGGATGAAGGGTCTCCAATTGGCTGTTTCTGTAGTGGTCTCTCACCATTGCTTTAACTCTGGACCCCTGTACAGGGAGAACAGCTGTGGATGTGATTTGTCTTACTTAAATTGAGGCACGGAAAAGGTAGATGCCACAATCTAAAGGATGTTTCTTTTGCAATGAATTGAGGTACACCTCCAAAGAGGTATTTTTCTAACTTCTTATAGATGGCTATCTAAGGATGAGATGATTGTCCTCTGTGTCTTTCCATGGACCACAGAAGGAAATTAGACCTGGCCCTTAGCAGTTAGCTTTTTGATTTGTATTTTGAGACACCTAAACCCACCATATGGAGAAGGTGGGACTAGAGATGGAGGCAGAGAACAATCATAGACCTAATTATTTCTGTAAGATGAAAGGGGTGAATACATGGAATGCATTTATCTTTACAGTATCAGAGCAAATGTCCTGTAAATTCCCAGTTCTGCAGGTACTGCGGCTGTCTGTGCATTTGATGCAAAGCAACCAGACTGTTAGGTGAAGTTCACTGGCAGAGCTGCATGCTGGCCCTGCAGAATCCTCATCTCTCTTTGGCTCAGTGGAGAAGCACCATATTCCCTCTTGATTTGTGGGTGTGATCTCAGAAAGCAAAACAGGAACAGCAGGAACACATTCCCTGAAGTAAAACAGAGTGATGGGGCTGTTATCATTCAGACTAGCTGAAGGGTGGCTTCTGATCTAGCTCCGAATGCTGTTCATCTAAACCTGCAGAAATTAACCTCTGCATCTTTAGAAATGTATTCAAAAGTACCAGCCTGAAAGGAGGCCCTGCATTTCCCCCAAATGGTGGAGTAGTGAGGTCAGCATGAACCCCAAATCCTGAAGCCACAGAGCTGAAATGCAAACTTGAAGTTTGCGCTGTGGATTGTTTCAGTGATTCAGCTAAGTCTGGCTTACAAGGTATTACTTTAATCTACCAACGACTTCCTTGCATGTACATGTAATAATGCACGTCATCCTGAGTTCTTGGTCGTGCATATGGCTGCTCAGGTGTGTGCACAGCCACTTTATCAGTCAGGCTTCAGTGGTGGTAACTCTGTTGAAAAGCTGGAAGCAATGATTAGGAAAAGGCAGTAGAAACTGGAAATGCTGTTTGCTGCAAACAGTGTCCCAGCTGAGTCCAGGCCAGACTGGGCCTGAGCTCACTGAAGGGTAAGGATACGACTGGTTTTCCACCTGGTCCTCTGGTATTTCTGCATTGCTGGCCAAGATTGGTGGTCAGCACCTGGGCATGCAGCCATGGCTGTAATTCACAGATGTTATCTGAGTCCAATGGAATCAAGGGGCAGAGCCAGGTTTGAACTGGATGCCATGGCTGAACATCACAGCTCACATCAGCCACCCAAAAGAGACCGTCTGGATCCAGTTCTGTTCATCCATCTAAGGTAAGCAGAATTGACGTCAGCCCATTTTAAAGCAAACCACTCCAAGATTCTAAATCAAGTTTAGGAACACTTCTCCCCAATCCGTATTTTATGCTATACAAGGATTTATCAGAAAGTTAGGGCAATTGCTCTGTATTTGGTATGCTGCTTTTTTCTGTTTAAAAAAAAAAAAAGACTGCTCTAAAGCATAGAATAATAGCCTTTCAACGTGTATTATTGGAAAACTACTTCTTCTTTGCTTTACGAAGTCACGAGAACTTGCTGAAAGTTTTTCAGATGTGGTTTGTTCTTTGGAAAATGTCATTGAAAAATTGGCTTCTAGAAAATGCAACCAGAAGTATTTCAGTGGAATATTCTGTTAGGAAATGTGCTTTCATCCATATCATTTTCTATGGAAAATTTTCCATTCTGACACTTCATTTTAAGAAGGTTAAAGCTGTTAAATAATAGTAATAGTAATAGTAATAGTAATAATAGTTCTTTTCAGTATTTCACATACTTCTAATCCCTTATCTAGATGTATATTTTTAATTTTGTATAGTTTACGTATTTCTAAATTCTACATTTAAACATTTAATTTAATTTTTGAAAAAAGCTTTGTTTTTGATGTTTGTATCCCACAGAAGAAAAACAGAAGCAATGGCTTATAGCTATCAGATGTGGCATAATGCAAGAAAAAGTGACCGAATTGGGCTTTGCATTCTGCTCAATTCTGCTGCTAAAATGATGGATTATCACAGTCAGTCTCATGCAGTTCACCACATTTGGGAACTGTTACAGGTAAAAATTTCATGCAAACTTTATTACACAGAATTTGCTATTCCTTTGAATCCGAATTCCGGCTGGAGGCAAAGCTGTCGGTGGCTCTGTCTGCAGCAGGCAGTTCTGCATGATGTGCAGGGCAGGAACACACATAAAGCAGACCATTGTGTGTGAGCTTTAAGTGGAGATAGTTGCCAAAGCTGGAAAAATGCCTGGAAACTCGTTAGAGGTATCTGTATTCTTTTATGCCAAGCTATTTTCATGGCCTACGGTTGGAAAACTCAGCCGCAAGGATAACATTGGGCAGTATGCAGGTAGCTCCAGGGCTCCAGAGCTGCCGGGGGCTGCGATGCTCCTCGTGGTCACTAAAGCTGTGAAAGTAAAGCAGTGGTTGCTGAGCTGTGTCCTGGAGATGGACAAGTAAGGCACAGTCAGGGATTTGAGGTTTCTGGGAGATCAACATCCTAGGATTTTGCAATTGTTTGAATTGAATGCACTGAATCAATCAGCATTAATCAGCTCGTGCTGTGAAGCCTACCAAACGTGTCCCTCTTGGTGTAGTTACTATCTCCCTTGCTCTCGTTCGAGAACTGAATAATACAGCACTGTTTTGTGCTGTCTGCCATTAAAGGCACAGGATTTCAAGCAAGAGTTACGTGATTCCTTTCCTACCAGTTACTTTGCCTTCCCTGCATCTGCCTTGCTCAGCTTCCAGCATTCCCACCTGCTCCGTGCTGTGCAGCGCATGGGCCGTTTGCAGCACACTTGGTTTGCAGAAGCTCCATCAGAGCACCACCCCGTGCCCTCTGCTGAACGTGTAAATCAAAACTGCAATTCAAGAAAAACCTTCTGCCTTATCAGACTTGTCTGCAGCAGAAAAAGGAGGCTCATGTGGGTCAAGGCAGTGTGCCTTCTGATGTGGGAGAGCTGGTATCAGCACAGCCTTGGGCTGGAGCTTCAGACCCACACTGACAGCGTTGAGCACTGCCCACACAGCCATGAGAAATTGTTCTGTCTGACACTTCCCTGAATGGAAAACCTAATTCAGCCAATGCAGTGCTGAGACTGTGACAGGAAATTTCCTCCCCGATCTTTCAGAGACCACAAAACTCTGCTGCATTCCCAGAAATGGCACTTCATATTTCTGCAAATCTCTGGAGCCCTTCCTGATCCACACAGCCTTATCCAGTGACAAATCTGTGCCACTCACATGGACTTTCCCCTGAGTCTTTCCAGTGTGCGTTTGCTTTTGTGCCTCTGAAAACAGAAAACCTCCCATCCTGGTTTCCATCTACCATCCGTAATGCAGGTCTGGTGTTGCCTCCACGACCTGACTGCTGTACACAGTGTGATTTATAGCTCAGTTTGAGAACCCTATCAGGAACCAAGCTCAGAACAACAGGAAGCTCTTCCACCCTCCTTCCCCCACCTCCTTTTTTCTGTTCCTCTGCTGCAGAAACTTTCTGATGCTCAGATCACAGTCTCTCCGAGGTTAACTGCCCCATTCGTCACTGGAAAAAAAAAAAAAGAAAAAAAAAGAAAAGAAAAAAGAAAGAGACCCTTTAAAAGCAGATGGTGGGTGATAGGGAACCTGTCTGAGAGTAAATATCTACAACAGCATGTCTGCTTCATCAGATATTAGCATCAAAAGCCACCTGACAGTTTAGCAACAAACAGCAATACTGATTTTCTTCCAAAATGCAGCCACGGAAAGACAGAGTTGGTTTCTTCATAGTACCCTATCAGAGCTGGGCAAACAGTGAGGCAAGAGCCAGGCAGTGCCTCCCACAGCTGGAGGTGATGCAGGAACACCGGGATGCTCCTGCTTAGCTGCAGTGTGTGCCACACAGAGCAGCAGCACCAGACTGGGACCGGGTTGCTGCCACTGCAGCAAACAGGAGCTGCTGGGTGGGGTGTGAAGGAGCCAGGAGGTGCAGCTCACTTCTCTGGCTGTTTTCAGACATATTAATTAATTGCTACAAAGCAAATGAGCAGTAATAGCTGCCACTCCACCTGTGCTGCCCTCAGCAGCCAGCCTGACTTTTTTGACCCTGACAATCTGGAAGAATTCCACCAGAGAACTGAGATGTAATGCTTTTCCCCTTTGTTTTCTGTCCCACTAACTACATTTTCATATGAAAATACATATAGTGAAATTGGGAATTTTTGCTCAGAGATGTGGGGAACCAACAGGGATTTCTAACTAACAGTCGTCGCCCTCAGCAATTGCAGCTACCAAGGCATCAGCAAAACAGCACAGAGATGTGCAGGCATTGGGACATACTGAAGGTCCATCTGCTACTCATGAAGCAGTATTCAGAGGGTCACTGCTAAAGCCAGGGCACACTGAGACACGAAGAGAAGATCGAACTCACGTGGCCATGCCCAGCCCTGGCTGTGGGCACATCCCCAGAGCTCAGAAAGCAAGACAGGAAATAGAGAACAGCTCATGAGCAAACTGAGAAACGTGTTCCTGGCATAAATGGGCAGAATTCCATTAACTTTCCGTTCTGTGCACCGGCAAGAACTGAGCTGGATATCGACTCTGACCTAGTTGAAGTTCTTTACGGCAGCATCACTGTATTGTTAAAATATTGTCCTAAGAGCCATTTTTTGGTTGTTGCCTTCATTTTTTTTTTGCCCTAGAGAAAGCCAGTGGGGTAAACTTCTATTAAATGAATGTGAAAAATTGATGCCTTGTTCTAAGTGCACATTTATAAATATAACATCAAATCCAATGTCTCTTGGCAGCTTCTCTCCTGAAGAGCTCTGCCCTCCAAGCACTCCTGCCTTGCTGTAGGAATGGCTTTCCCTTCTCAGCCTCCGGGAACAGTCAAGCCACCTTCCAAAGACAGCCTGACAATGGTGAGATTTAGCTCTGTCATTGCAGCATGTCTGCAGCATTTACTTCTCCATATCCTGGTACTGAGCTGATCTGCTCATTATCAGATTGCTGTTTATTAATCAAAGCAGTAACAATGGGATGGAGAAACTGGAATGCAGCACAGACAGTGCTTCATTTGTTCCAATTGATTTTCCTATCACATTTTATTACTTCTATTTACCCTATGTGCCTCAGAAAGATTTAACTGCACTAAGGGTGCAGTAGGGGTACATGGTTGAATTTCTCCTCCTTTAAGCTCTTGCT
This sequence comes from Tetrao urogallus, assembly GCF_951394365.1. Classification (NCBI taxonomy): domain Eukaryota; kingdom Metazoa; phylum Chordata; class Aves; order Galliformes; family Phasianidae; genus Tetrao; species Tetrao urogallus. Next base: position 11,615,574 of record NC_136828.1, read on the forward strand.
ATTTCTATTATGATAGTCAGAACTGTAGGCTCCGCCAGCAACTAAGTCATGACCTTCTCTGCTAGAAAACAGCGTATGGAGGTTTTCTGATAACTGAACTCCATTTGTGTACAAAGTCCTGCATGCAGAGTCCTAGGGAAGTCCATGAGGATCACACATACAGAGCCTGTCTGGAAGTTAGAGTGCCAAGATGACGTTTTTCAGATTCTCAGCACTGATCAAAACCAGAGCTATAGTTGAAGCAGCTATAGAAAGTGTAAGGAAAGAGTACACAGAACAGCATGCGCTTGGGCCAGGATGGTGCGGTGGTCTCAGGATGAGGTTTTGTCTTCAGTAAATGCAATAGAGATGATGATGCATGTATTTTCTTGCCTTTCCTAGCTCTTTTCTAATGTCTTAGATTGCCGTTCACAAGCTGGATCTTGCAGACTTCAGCCAGCACATCTACAGCATCAGGAACACCAAATGATGACGGCCAGAAGGTATGCAGTGGTTTATAGAAGGTGGGCTTGGGTCAACCAGGAGACAAAAGGAGGCAGGTGCTGTGAGATAGCATTGATAATCTCCATTTCACAAACAAGTCTTACTGAGAAACAAAAGTAATTATTGAACTTTGTCTGAAAGGCCTATTAAAATGAGTGGTGAAGCTCCTATTTTTAGCACAACCAGGATTTCACTCTAGAGATTTGTGAGTGTTGTAACCATGTCGTGAACTTGCCCCATTCAGTGAGTACAACAGGAAACCCATGGTTGGCTGCACCTGTGGGCGTGAGATACAGTTGCGTGGGGAGGTGATGAGAAAATGTAACCAAAAAAAAAAAAAAAAAAAAAAAAAAAGCTTTGTTTTGTACATTATTTTTGTAATTAGCCCAATCCAGGGGTGAGGAGGCAGCTAGCAGGTGGTGGCATGTGTCATTAATGAAGCTCAGAACTGAAACCACAGATTGTCAGCTGAGCTGAAAGTTTCCATGGGCTCTTCACTCTTACTGGAAATGTGACAGTCCCTCACACAGGAATTTCTTTCTTACCACGTGCTCCATCTTGCCAAGATGCTGTTTGGTAATTTAAGTGAAGCACCTGTGCATGCACGTGCAAACCCATCCGCATGCACATGTGCCCCACCGCACAGCTTGTGTCTGTTCCACATACAACATCACACTCTTTGGAACCTGCCACATGATGTCGGATAGAGCTGCTTTGTGCTGTCTGCTCCACCAGCAAAGCAGCTGCTCGAGTGCTACCAGCAGAAGATGTGGGGTTTTAGGGCAGAAGATGCTGAGTGCCACAGCCCCGCTGTGAAGTGCACCCATACATACGCTTGTTATTTCTGCAGCAGTGTCTGAGCTGTGTGATTTTGAGCTGTCTGATGATTTCCTTATCCTCCTGCAGCCGATGACCTTGAGCTGCACAAATAATTATTTTCCTATTGCTTTTAAAAAAAAAAAAAAACCCTATATTTATTTTTGAGCAGTAGTAGGGATAATTGAATGATTGTAAAACGTGCCACTAGGCCACTCGGGGTTAAGTGAAAACTCCAATAATGCCATCTGCAGGAACGTTTTTGGTCACATTTAAGGTCTCTGTCAGATAAAGGGTTAGAAAATATCAGCCTGAGACTTTAGCATTGCAAATGGGTTTCTGCAGGCACAGCATGAGTGATGGGAGGGAGAAGAAGAGGGGGAAAGAACAGCCTGACACTGGTGTTGTGTTCGAGCTGGGCTAAATCCGGGCACCTGGGTGAGATTCAGTATTGATCAGAGTGGAAGCACAAGAGTATTTTGGTTAATCTGGCACTGCTTCACTCGTGCTGTATTCCCATTGTTATTGGAACCCGTGATTTACGGTGTTCAGCCTGGATCAAATTCAGCCGCTGTATTTCTTAAGATTATTTTTTCACCTTTTCTTGCTGAAGTGCATTTCTGGCAGAAGTTTTACAGCGTTCCAACAGAATCACGTCTCCCCCCAGTGGTAAAGTAAAACAGCTTCGGTTTCCAAAATCAATTAGGTACTGTGGCTGTGTGTGAATGTGCATGGCAATGCGCTTAGGTGTGAAATCAATTTGAGAATGACCCTTCGTTAGCAGCCACATCTTTTACAATGTTTTTTTTCAGTAGAACTCCCCTGCTCCTTCGAACATCCTCCCTTGTACAGATATCTCATGTTTATGCTCTTCCTTTTAACAAAATAATATTGAAATTCTTGCTCGATTTGCATGTTTTCTTATATGAACATTAGTAGTTTCTGTCCACTGATTCCACAGTTGTACAATAAAATACCAGGTTGAGTCCCATCTTCTCTTGATGTGAGGTAATGCCATGCTTTAGACATTCGGTAGAAAAATCCCTTTGGATTGAGCTGTTTTCAGTCCAGGAAAGACATGTTCAAGCCCTGGTCACCTCATAACCGAAAGCCATATGACACAAGTGCATTGGGGTGAGGAGATATTGATTTACCTTCTGTAAAATAAATGTAAAGTCAAAAGCCAGAGCATTTTTCAGCACCTCTCCTGTCCTTCGTGATTTGTGTGACCCTCGCTGCATGCCCCACATCTCACAACTTCACTCTGCATCCCACATCTCCCCTACAGTCTCTGAATTGCAGATGCATATTATGAGTTGCAGGACTTGGCTGTGTTGTGAGCCATGAGCACTCCATTCCTCACCCAGTCTGTGTCCCTCACAGACCTTTCTCATTTTTGACCTTTCTCTTCACATTTCCATATCTGAGATGCACTCTGCATCACTTTCTTAACCTGCCCATGCCTTACTGTAGCCCTGTTGAAACTGCTGCATTAAAAAGGATATTAGAATAGTACGGTGATACCTCAGTCAGAGGAACAGAAAGAAACACAACAACATTTAAACCTGTATTTAGTGTTAATTATGCTTTTACTTCCAAGAGAGAATAAGCACGCCATGCTGAGGTTGGAAAAGTCGCTCAGAAAGGGTTCTGTGTGATGGGATGTGATTAATTGATTAGAATATGTCAGCAGTGCCCGTAGTTCCCGTTCTGCTGATTTTGTGCCAAAACAATGGGCTGTGATGGCTTCAGAGTCAGCTCAACAGTCCCCCTTCTTCTGAGCATCATAAATGAATTGCAGAAAACAGATTTGTGCCTTTTCTTTCTGAGCTCTTTCATCACCTGAACTGTGACAGAGAATGGTTTTCTTCAGTGTTCACTGTATCACAACCGTTTGCTAAAAAAATGAATATATTTTTGAAGATAAAATATCTTGTCTCTACAGGAGAATGCATTCTCCTGCTTTCTTTGGGTTTCAGGCTGTGCTTTCCCTGTCACCCACAAATATTCACTATATGTTTCTCCCTCCTTTTCTTCTAGCCAAGGTTATAAATTAAAATTCAATTTCATTAAAATTGTAAGTAATCACTCTCTGTCTCTCATTAGTAATGATTCGATGCAGGGGGATCCCGGCTGCTCCCACAACTGTAATTCAATTGAACTCACCAGCTCTTGTTCACGAATCGCTTGAGCTGCACTTTCTTCACGAATTTATGGCATCAGCACTGTCCAGAGGTTGAATTACAGCTGCAGGTTTGATCAGGGACTGCATTATTCTGCATCTAATCCCTGCATTCTGACAGCAGCGGGGGGAGCCCTGTTGTTTTACAGGAGCTGTGCATTGTTCTCCTGCTTTATGTCAGGGGCTGAACTGCCTTTGGGATCGGAGAACTGTCAGCCCAAAGCTACAAGCAAACAACAAGATCAAAATGACACGGTGCATAAATAACGAACACAGGGACAGGCAGAAGCCAGCACTCCTTTTCCTGCTCTCTCCTAGATTACTGGGATGGTGGCTGACCACACACTGTGCTCTTTCATCATCAGATGATATCTGAATGCAGCGACACTATCTGAGCGCGATGTTGAAATAGCACTCCCAGCTCTTATCCAAAAGGAGGAATGTTGATACACACTGAATGCTGATATTCACTGGTGGCACAAAATCACTTAAGCATTAATTAAACGTTCAGCCAGAGGCCGTGTTCATACGTTTGCTCACACATAGGCCTTTCCTCTCAGGCAGCGATTGGCGACTGATGCATTCTTGGCAGAATGGGATGTCAGCAGATCCTGAGCAGCACACAGCAGGGCCTGAGCTGCTCACACAGAGGTCATACATCACCCACCAGCTGACAGCTAGGATTTTGCCTACTGCAAGGCGATGCATATCCCCAACCCACCTGTCCCCGTGGTTTTAACCCTGGTGAAAAGCAGCAGCTTCATGTAGGGATGTGGTGTTGTCAGGTCTGGAACATGTGGCTCTCAGGTTGGAATTGATCGTCATTGGCACTGCAGAGGCACGTGCCCCGACACATTTAACCTCTGGGACAGAAAAAGATACTGGCGTGTTGCTTGTGTGAGTTCTTTCTGCTTTACAGAATCCATACTCAGGAGTTCCTGTGATACCAGGCTAAAGCTGGCATTTGTCAGTGTCTCGTACTCATTTAATTGAGCTCTACTGTTAAATCATTAATGGCAATCACTTAATGTGTAGTAGTATAGAAGTTCACCCCTCTTCTGTTTCTTGTGGTTTCTACTAATTTTCTTTTCTTAGCATCAAAATCTGTCACTGGCTCTGCACGAACCCTGAGAGGCAAATGAGAAGAGTGGAGCAATTCCTGCAGGTGTTCTAAAAACCTGCTTTCTTTGGAAACCGAATGTCCTTTCATTTCTTTATGCAGCCTTGCCATTTCCCATATGCTCTGTTATCACAGATGTGACTCAGCACAGGACATGAGACGCTATGCCCACACATGGCAGCTCTGTATTTTTCTTTTCTTCATTAATTTCTTGCCACCCTGCTTGTGGTGATGCCCAATTTGTTTCTCCTTCTCTGCTCTGAGAGGACAGGATACTTAATCTCCTCTAGGTGGACACTGAAACACTGTCTGAATGAAATGTGGATCACTCCACTGCTTGGCTCCTGGCAGCTCCTCTCTGCATTCCTTCCTCCCAGGTTTTGCATGATTTGCTCTCATCTCTTTAAAATGACAGAATCTCATCCTTCCCCACTTTTGGAGACTAATAATTCTTTAATTAGCTCGTAGTCACATTGGGGCGTGCTGTGAGTGTTTATTTTTTCATATTGTCTGAAAAACATGAATATTCAGAGACTAAAATGGATTGTTTGGATAAAGTCTTTGAAAGGATATTAAGCCAAAGGCTAGGATTTATTGCATTTGCTGTTCTTTTGGGACTTTTTTTTTTCTGTTGTTGACAGGGACCTGCTTTTCATGTTAATGTCCATTTGGTAGCTGGGAGGAATAAAGAAACCTTGGGATCCTCCCCTTCCCCCATTTAGAGAGCAATGAATAAACATGTCGCAGAAGCAAACAGGAATAACAGCCCAACGAATTAGCATGTGGAAGGCCTCTGTGTTTGATGCCCATCTGCAAAGTAAAGAACAAACAGGAGATATATGTGGATGCATGCATCTCTGTTTGCAGTGGCAATCTCTTTCAGATGGCAAACACTTACAACGAGTGCCAACGTTTTTGCACATCTTGAAAATATTTGTGTAAAAATGGAAAGAGAAATGATTGCCCATCTGCACTGTGCAGTGGGAAACGGTGATGCGGGCAGAATGCACAACATGTGGGAAGCACAGGAGCCAGGTGAGCGAGCTGAAGAAGCAAGATTTTCCTTCTTCAGGCCTTGAGAGACTCACTGAGTGATGTGGTGACAGCACGCTCAGATGCGCATCATTCTGCTTTTCCTTTGGAAACATCCTGGGCTGAGAAGCAGTGAATTCACTAAGAGGGCTTGGATGGCTCAACCTTCTAATAGGCTTCGGTGAATACAGTGGGCTCTGTTCTATTTATTCTTCCTAAAGTGTAGGTGTTAAGAAATATGAGGCTAGTAAGTGGGTGACACAGCATCTGCAAGCATCACCTCAGCAATTCCGGTTAGCAGGCAGCCTTGGAGTGGGATTGTAAAAACTGCATTATTTGTAACCTTTGCAGCAGCAGCATTTTTAAAAACAACTGTAACCAACAGCTTTCTTTAGACATGAAGAGAATAACTAAAGAGAACATCTGTTTTCCCTTTAGATGTGGAACTGCAATAGCAAGCCATGCATAAATTTTATTAAGGCTTGCTAATTTCCTCCGAGTTTGGGGAGCTACATGTTACCCATGGAGATGTTTGGCTCTGCATCACCAGATGAAAAGTAATTTTAAAAACAATGCAGAAAGAAATGTGTATAACTTGGCAGCAAACACATTGTGCTCTTTTCTCAGGAAGCTCCACTTCAGTTGCTTTGCAGTCATACTTTTTGAGATTTTTTTGCCTTTTTCTACCTCTTAATATCACCTTGTTTTCCAGCAATTCCACAACAGACATCTAAACGAAACGAGCACCTGAGCTGGATATAATACTTACTGCTTGGGTCTTCTGTACTCAAAATCAGAGGTCCAAACACTTTCAGAACTGAAGTCTTGGGTCTGTGTTGTTTCCTAAGTGCCAGACTTCTGAGTACCCCACTCAGCTGGAACCCTGCTCTGCTCCCACAGGCCATTATGTGCCCTGTGAGGAAACACCTTCAAGCAGAACCTCACTTTCTGTTCTTCCTGAAGTCACAGAATCCAGATTATGCACCATCCCTATGTGGATACAGACAACCTCACACTGAGAACTCAGAGCCTGTGGACGCTTAGTAGGACATGACTGGAATTACACAGATTATGCCTTCTTGCATGAAATAAGTAGAAAAGTCACAGCATGGGTTAAAAATACGCTTGTCTTCTCTCAATAATTAATTGTTCAGGGATTAACATGAGGTTTTGTGTTTTGAAAGTAAACTAATCCACTCGTTGGCTGGTGTGTAATGAAGGAGAACAGGCTACTGTCAAGCAGGCTGAAAACAGTGAAAATTAACTACAAGTGCCACGACTCACATATTTTATGTATATGAGTAATGTATTCCCTGTGGGACAGAAGATGAAAATATCACACAGAAAAGAAAAACACAGTGGCTACAAATTTAATAAAACAAGCAATCATACTTAGCCTCAAAGCATAATTTGGCATTTTTACTGCCTGATGGTATCGAGGTTGGGCCAGTGCAAGAGAACTCATGCTTGTGAACTCACAAGAAGCACGACTTCACTTTTTACAGCCTGAGTGCAGAGCTAGCAAAAGGAAAGGAAAATGCAACTACAACCCAGAAAACACTGAATTAAAATGATTATAATTGGAAAGCACTGTTTTGTCACCCATTCTTCATCCAGCAATACCATGACAAGGCTGTTCGTGGGAGTCTCGTTCTTTGTCTTGCCCTGTTTTCAATGTCTTGGTGATGATGCTCAGAAGCTCAAAGAGTTTGTGCAAATCTGGGTCAAAAGCATGGATGCATGGCCCAAACCACTCAATATTAAAACAGTGTTAAAAGGGACAAGGCAAACACTGAGATACAAATTCCCCATTAGGTGTATTTTTTTTCTTAAGAGATCGCAGAAACACAGAATCAAGGAAGTCAGAAGGGACTTCTGGGGATCCCTCAGTCCCTACTAAGGCAGTTTACCTACAGCAGGTTACACAGGAAAGCATTCAGGTGTGTTTTGAATATCTTCAGGGAAGCATACTTAATTTTCATTGACTTCATGGGAGTAAAGAATGCACACACTTTATCAGAGAACTGGGACTGCTGAAAAAGAGCAAATTACAATGGAGATCATAAAGAGTTGCAGAAAACATCCAGACAAGGCATCAGTACCTGCAGTAAAAAAAATATTATATTAGTCCTGAAAGGTTTCCACGTACTTAATGAGGTTGCTAGAAGATAGTTGATTTATTTAAAGTATTTTTGTTTCATTCCTCAACAGATCATCACTTATTTTCTCCCTCTCTATTTTTTTTATTCCAGTGTGGGGAATGTGCGGAGAAGTGGTCATTGAAAAAGCCACATAAAACTTCTGAGGACGCAGTGAGAACGTGGCTCTTTTAACATTACAAATCTACCAGCTTAGGTAAGGGCTTGAAGTGCATATAAACTCCCACACTTCCTCACATACGCAGAGTCACGATCTCAACAGAATCTGCAGAAGCAAAAGGATCATAAATCTTTTTCAGATCTACAGGTGTTGCTATCTGAATGCACAATGAGCAATTCAAGGGCCCCAGCATCTTTTAACAAGCCAGGCTGAGCTGGGAGTACTGCCCTGTGGTAACAACAGTCCAATATTTTGACTCCAGCTGCTCATCCAGCACGGTGGTCAGAAAGGTGGGTGACTTATCAGCTCAGGTGTTTCCATTAGTGCATGCTTTATCTTGCTGTTAGCCTTAAGATTACTGGTTTCTTGCGTAAACCCCAAAGTTTGAATTGCTTTAGAGCTAGCTCTGGTATTGTGCACGATGCTCTTCTGCAAGCTGGTAGGCATATCCTTACTATTGTTTTATTTGCTTCCCACTTTCGCTGAGCAAAATATTTCTCCTGGCAATGATGGTGTCTGATAGTGTTCAGGAAGACAACTGTCATGTCTCAGGTATGGGCAAACATTCTGTTTCGCAATACTTGTAGGGTCTGTTAGGTGCATTCTCAGTTGAAATGGTGGCAATACCTCCTTCACACCGTATCATAGAATCATAGAATCATAGAATCACTAAGGTTGGAAAAGACCTAAAAGATCACCCAGTCCAACCGTTCACCTATTCCCAATAGCTCCTACTAAACCATGTCCCTCAACGCAACATCCAGTCTTTCCTTGAACACCCCCAGGGTCGGTGATTCCACCACCTCCCTGGGCAGTCCATTCCAGTGCCTGACCACCCTTTCTGAAAAGTAATACTTCCTCATGTCCAGCCTGAATTTCCCCTGGCGTAGCTTGAAACCATTCCCCCTGGTCCTATCACTATCCATCTCCTCCACTGATGATTGTATCTCCTCCACTGATGTTGATAATACACAGTCAGAGGGCAGAATGTAGTTTTTAAGGTATAAATCACAGCAGACTGGGTAAAGAGTCAGTCATCATGCAGGGAACTTGGGAGAAATTTGGGGTTGGTCAAGCTTCAAGACACTGAGCAGATAGCTCTGCATGCTTTCAAGGGCTTCATCCATATAACCTGTCTGCACGTAGAAGCAAGTGGCATTTGAAATTGAGAGAAAGGTCCAAGGTCAGGCACCTCAGCCCTCCTCATCCACTGCACTTGGTGCTGACGTTCATCAGGCCATGGCCTCCTCTGAGCTGTCTGCAAAGATCACAAAAAAAAAGAATGGGATGTACTTACTGGAGTTCAATGCTGAGGCTTCTTCCGTAACTTTTGTACATTTGCACAAGCTGCCCAGATGTCACGGCTGTCTGCAATAAGGCCTTTATGTACAAGCAGTCCCTAGCTTCTCCAGTTCCCATAAAACTTTTCAGCTTTGATCTTCTACTGTTTGTTTTCAGGGCCAGGGGCACAGAAGTTCATGCTCCAGCCCTTTCCCAAGAGCTCCCCGTTTTTCTGCTCATTTTGCTTTGCAACCAACAGGGGAAATGGAAATCATGTTGCCCTCATTGCCTCTTTCTAGCCTCCGCTCCTCTATTTATTTCCATCTTTCAGTCTGCTTTTTCCTCTCCTAACATCTAGTGGAGTCAAAGCAGAAAGAGAAGGGGAACGAAAGGAGGAAACAGGGATGGGGGAAAGGAAAATAGAGTTGAAATAAGAAAAATGTATACCTGTAAAACTGAGAAGGTAAGAGAAGGAATAGAAAAATGAAACATCACTATTATTTTATTCTGTTTTGTACCAATATCAATTATTTTCAATATAAGCCCAAAGATGGGAGATGAATGAACCAGGAATCTTGAAACACGGAACTTGGCATATAATGGAGAAACAGAGAAGCTGAGCACAAACTTCTCTTCCAAGCTCTTATATGGGTGCTTACACCTGCTGCTTAGGCTCACAACAAAACAACTGCAGAAACTCAGCAGGGAGCACCATAGCATTTGTGAGGTTCATCCCAGCAGAGTGCTCAGCAGAGTGCTGCTGCAGCTCTGCAGTAGTAAACAGAATTATTTTGTCCTGGTAGCAACAACAGTGCTCCAGGGGAAAGAGGGTGGGGGGGCCCCTCTGACAATTAGATGTGAGCTATTGATGGCAGCTTTCACGGATGAGTGCACAGAGCTAAGGATGTATGGTAACTGATTTTTCTGATGAATTTATTGTATACTATAATTTCGGTCCCACTTACAGACAAAGCAGATCTACCATGGGAGCTGGGCTTCAGAGTTGTTTGAATTCTCTGTCAAAACCCTTTAGAACCTCAGAAGTCTGAAGAGGACCTCAAGCAGGGCGCAGACAAAGCTGGTGGGGCAGAGTAAGGAAGCTAATCAGAAACACCAATCTGAGCGCTTCACAGTCACAGAAGGCCTGATTTGCAGGCAGTTTAGCATCTGCAGATTCCAGCGGGAGTCCTGAGTGCTCAGCTGTTCCCAAATCAGGCCTATAGACAGGGGAGATCTGGGGGTTGATTTGTTTGCATCCTCCCGGCCTGACTGCTTTCCTGTAGGGCAATGCCGACATCCAGCGGGTAGACTCGTGAATTACAGCAGTATTTTTACACGGCGTGAGCTGTTGCTGAGTCTCAACGCGGAATCCTGGCAAAGAGCCTTCTGATAGAAGTTCCTGTGCTGTGATGTCCTGTGCTGTCCTGAGCTCACGACTGAGAGCCCTGTGCTGTTCTTCCGACTCCTGCATTAACGTAAAGGAGATTTTTAAGTCCTGTCTCTTAGTAAGAAGAAAAGGATTTGCTCTTTGTGGAAATGCTTGCAGCTCTGTAGCGACAGTCACTCTGACAGTCACTTCCCAGAAGGGTTTTCTTTGCTTTGTTTGGTTCTAAATCTGTGATTTCCTGATCTTTTGCGGTATAATAATGCTTCTGAACAGCCCCAACATTCTATGAAGTCCCACTGCTCTGGTATTTTCCCTCAGCGCTGTATGAGGACCACAGGCCCAGCACACTTCGCTCCAGCACATGGTGAAGGCCTGGCAGGGCAGGACAGCTTCAGCTGGATCTGGAGTTTATGATATAAATTATTTGAAGCAGATTCAAAAGCATAAAATCAGTGAGAGCCACAAGGTCCATTAGAAACGAGGACACGTGCTGGGCTTCTGTCACTGCCTGCTAACCACAGGCCAGCCGCTCACAAACGTGTTGGTTTTTTTCCTCCAATACCTAATCAGATAACAGGGGATTTTCGTTCACACGTGTACTTTGGCACTTTAATCCCTGCGAGTGACGCAATCTGACGTCACACCTCGACGTCACACCCCGCGGCTGCGGCCACGCCCCCTTGCTGCTCGCACAGCAGCGCAAGCCCCGCCCCCAGAAATCACACCGCTCCCGGTGCCCGCCCTCCTGCCTCTGATTGGTTGGCCCTCAGCTCGCTCCGCCTTCCATCGGCCAGCTCCGCCCCTCCCCTCCCTGTTCCTCCCGGCGCTGCCCTCCCTGCTTTGCCCTGAGCCCCGTCGCTCACTTAACCCCGCCCTTCATGGCGGCTTGTCCAATCGAAAGCGCGGAGTTTTGAGCGACACTACCGCTACCCAATCAGACGCGGCTCCAGCGGGGGGTGGGGCCGAGCTGGCACCTCCTTCCGCAAGGCGGCGGCGGCGGCGCTCCCTGACTGTAGGGGCCGGGGGCTCCGCCGCGCCCCCGCCCCGTCGCGCCTCACCGGGACCGGAGGCGGTTGCCGCCGACCGAACCCGGACCCAGGCGCTCGTGGGCACTCTCCTTCCGCTCCCCGGCCTCGCGGCGCTTCCTTCAGCCCGGAGCCGGGCGGCGGAGCCCCCTCCCCGGGCAGGGCCTGCGGGCCGCGCCCCGCCGCCACCCCTCCCCCCGGCCGGCCGCACCCCGCCGCCTCCGAGCCGAGGGGAATGGGCGGTCCCGGCCCTTAGCCCCCGGCCGCTCCTCCTCCTGCCGGGTCCCGGCGTCTCGGCGGCCTCCGCCCGATGCTGGCGGAGCCGCCCGGGGTCTCGGCGGCTTCGTGAGCGCTCCCGTCGCGCGGCCGCCATGTCCGGCGTGGTGCGAACCCTGAGCCGCTGCCTGCTGCCGGCCGAGGCCACGGGCCGAGAACAGCCGAGACGGGAGGGCAAGGAGCGGAGCCGCGATGCGGAGCGGGAGGCGAGGCGGAGAAGCCGGGAGATCGACGCGATGCTGGCCCGGGAACGGAGGGCCGTGAGGCGCCTGGTTAAAATCCTGCTGCTGGGAGCCGGGGAGAGCGGCAAGTCCACTTTCCTCAAACAGATGCGGATCATCCACGGCAGAGAGTTCGACCAGAAGGCGCTGTTGGAGTTCCGGGCCACCATCTACGAGAACATCCTCAAGGTGAGAGGCGGGAGGGGCACCGCAGGCTCACCCCGTTGTGACAGCCGGGCTCTGGGCGGCCGGCGGGGTTGGCGGTGCGTGCAGGTGCGTGTGGGGCGGAGGCCTTTGTGTGCCCGCTTGGCACTGCGGAAAACCTCGACGGAAAAGAAAAAAAGCCAACAAAAAAAGGCTCAAGGAAAGTTCCCTGCGAAGGGGATTGAGGAAAGCTTGGTGGAAACGTGGAGAACGGGAATAGGTGTGGTCTGTGCTCTGGGAACAAACATTATGAGAGCATCCCCTGAGTCCGAGCTGGAGGAATTTTATCGTTCGGAGATGTGAGGTTTCTGTGCTGTGCGCCTCGGTTAGATGAGAAAGGGGTCCCTGGGTGTGTTGTGACTGCAAATAGCTGCGGTGTGGTTCGTTGTTAAGGCTGGGGGTGCAGGTGGTTGGAGTTGGGCAGCATGAGGTGCCAGCCAGCACGGCTCTCTAACTTTGTTCTGGGATCTTTCTGAGCAAGTTTTGTTTGGTGCTTGGGCAGGTTCTGCTCTGGCAGGTTCCTTTAGTGGCTGGAGAATACCAAGGCTGCTGGTAGAGCCTACAAGTAGAGCCCTTGTTCTGCAATTAGGGGAAAACAACATTGACTAATTTCTGGGAACAGGCTTTGGTGCCCTGTGCAGGTAGAAGTTCCCATATTTCAGAAAAGTGTGAAAGATTCATAAAACAGCTCACTCAGTAATGAGTCTCACTTCATAAGTTCTCCAAAAGAACAGCTGCTTTCCTCTCTGTAGCTTTTCTGTAAGACCAACTCCATTCTTATGCGGACGTGGATTTGTGAAGCTCTGTCATATCTCACAGAAAACTTAAGTAAAGGGAGCTGTGTAAATGAAGGGTAAAACAGTTACTTTTGAAATTTCAGATATGTTTTGAATGGTAGATACATACGTACCTAACTGCACGCACACACAGTGATTCTTGCTTTTAGAATCTCACTGTTCCATCAAGAACTTTTCCTTCTGTTGTTGAACAGGAAAACTATTGACTGATTCTCTTTTCCTTTACCTTTTTAGTCGGTTTCTGGAAGCACACTGTGTGTTACGTGAGCATGCACACATATTACAGGACATTTGGTGTTTAAGCTCTTTTTTTTTTTTTTTCATTGAAGTTAGCTGAGCAAAAAAAATTGGTACAAGTTATTAGCTCCACACCTAGAAATAAGGAGCCTCATCTTACAGGGCGTCGTGCTTGTTTTGGTGCTGTCAGGAAGAGACTTGTGAAAACAGAAGAACCTTAATGAGATTCTTCAAGTTGTTATGAGCAATAGTAATTTGAGCAAAATGTTACAATATTTTATATATCCAGAATATAGAGAGTGTTCTACAGTAGTGTTCAGTGTGCTTAGATACATTCCTGTCTAGAGGAAGCTGCATTACACACTTGAAGCACTTGCCTGCTGGATGGCTTTGGGCACATTTACAGAACTTGGAGTAGAATCCCGATCCTCAAGGTAGCAGTTTTGGTTTTCTGATTCCAAGACCAGTACTTACAATGTTTGATGGAATGATGTCAGCTGATTGTGCTTTTAAGCCTCCTATTAATCAAAGAAAAGCTTAGAAGTATTTTTAAAGGGATGTAATATGCTTTAATGGAACACCTTTTGGGCCTTGCAGATCATGGTTTGGGGGTGTTAGGTTGGGCTAACCTTGTAGCTATGCGTACAGCAGCTGTTTAACTCTTCCTTTTTGAGTTTCTACGGATGGCAGAGGTGGCTCTTGAGTAGGAACACAGTTTATTCTTCACCTATGCTTCTGGGGAATAGCTTGGGAACAGGCATTATGGCAAGAGCATGTGGGAGGGAGAAGAGCAACCAGCGGAAACAGTTTTCTGGTGAGGATGTCTGAGGCTGGAGAAGGTAGTGAGTGTTCTGTTTCTCTTTTGCTAAACTAAAAGAGATGTGATAACACAGTGAAACCAGGCCATAATCTTCAGGAAAAGCCATATACCAAGGTGGGTATGTTGCAGGGCTTTTGAAACAAGCATTTTGACAGAGAAGTTTAGCTTAAGGCAACTGTAAAAAACTTCCTTATATTGTTGTTATTATTATTTTTTTTTTTTTTTCAGTGAAAAAGCTTAAATAGTTCCCAGTGAATTAATTTTGCTGCTTTGACAATGTAAATTGTCAAGTGAATCTGATTGCTGTTCTTTCTGTAATGGTGTTTAGACTAGGAGTTATTTCCCGTTTCAGGAAGTTCAGCCTAGAATGCTCATCCATTAACACTAAATGGAGCGGAGATCGCTGCGCATCCAACTTAAAAGGGAAGATGAATTCTCATAATACAATATGTGGACATCATGAAATGGAAACGGTCGTGTAGAATAGCATAAAAATCTGTTTGACATTGTGGAGTACAGCTGCAGCAGCCGTGCCCCTTTTTGCATTCAGTTCTCAGCATTGTCTCATAATGGTTCTGTTAAGCTTCTGCAGCACTGAGATCTGAGTTGGAAATGCAGTGTAAATCTCTGGGATTAAATGGTCAATTTTCGTTTTCCAACCGTGACTGAACTTCTCTCTGAAGGAAGGAGGATTACTGATCTCTCAGCAGCACTTGGTATTTCTGAAGTGCTTTTTGCAGGGCATTATGCAGCCTGCACAGCTTCTGGAAACCAAAGGAACTGGTTTGGAGAACAGAACCTGAAACCTCCCCGAAAATAATGGTGTGAAGTATGAACTGACGTTACTGTCAGCTGCTTCTTTGTGCTGAGTTGTTAGCTTCTTGCTTTTTTCTGATATGTCTCTGATGTTGAGTTCTTTCCTTACCCTGTTCTCCCTGTTTCTCATCCCCCTCTTCGGGAAACCCTAGTTAGAAACAAAATGCTAAAACTAAGTAAATCTGTGATACAGCATTTACTTTTCCATTTAGTACAGGTGATAGTTCAGGGCCTCGCTAGCTTTTTCTGGCATTTGTGGGCTGGTCTTCAAATACATTAGTTTTGCTTTGGTTTAAGGTAAATAGTCATCGGTTAACTAGGGTTTTGCTTGTTAATCGAGGCTAAGTTTCAAAGTAACTTTTTGAAGCTTTTTGATGATGGGAGTGAAAAGCAGCAGTGTTAATGCTGAGCTGTGAGTACACAGCCTGCACAGCTGAGCACACCCACTGGCAGGGGAAGGTTGGGCAGGGGAAGGTAGTGTGGGGCTGTGCTGCAGCAAGGGCTGAGGCTGCTCCTGGTTGAACAGAGCCACTCAGAAAGCTGTTATGCACCCGAGGTTTCAAATGTAAGAAAGAAGTGGTTGGTGGTGATGTAGGGGTGTTGTGGCAGTGCCTTCTAGCTGTAACTGGGGGAGCGAGCTTTCTGTACCCTTCAAAATAGCTGGGGTAGCCTTACTACTCTGTTTGCTGCCTTTGATAACAGCTAAAGAAGTCAGGGAGTTGATGAATCGTGGCTCTGATGTTCCTTGTCTAAATGTTTTTTTGTTTCAAGTATGAAAATATCACGCTGCTTGAAAAAACCCAGCTTAGCTGCATAAGAAAATAATTAATCCACAAGCACCCGAGCAGCACTTGCAGCAGCATGTCTGGGAGATCCCAATCTGAAGGAGCGGGAGGGAAATTGGTTTATAAAAGCCTGAAGCATCGTCTGTTGAATTTTTTTTTAATTTTTTTTTCCCCTGATTTTGTTGGTTTCTGTGTTGAAATTGGGAAGGGCAGCTCAAAGCTTCGTACATCCGTCAGAGTTTTCTTGCTGTCTGTGGCCTGGATCACAACGACTGGCCACCAGATTGAGGAGCCCAGAGCTGTAGAGGGGACTGCTCAGGAAACGATGTGTGACTTCACTTGTGGGCTCTGTCTGGGGAAAACAGCGCAAAGGTGGAAGCTCCCCGAGGGCAGACATGGGATGCTTCTGAGCATCACTGCAGGGGGTGCAGGCAAACCTGAGAGCGTGTTGCTCCACAGCTTGAGGCTGAGGGGCAGGAAGCTGGCCAAACGAGCAGCCCGAATGGATCTCATTTTAAGAGATGGTTCGGGCTTCTGCAGCTGGTACTAACACCTGCACTGATGCTGCTTCATTGTTTCAGGTGTGAGTGGCCTTACTGTTACTAAGTTACTGTATGGAAACCTTTTTTATTCTTGCAATTTTTTAGTTCCAGTCAAGCACAGGCTCTGAGCAGTGGAAAAAGTATTGCATTTATACCGCTAATGCATTTCTCCTACCAGCCTGCAACTGCAGGGCAGCTCTCTTTCCTCTGTGTGAATTCCTGTAACTCTTTAAACTGAGTGAACTCCATCTTTCCTTGGGTTTGCATGGAAATGAATTTGGTAGCCCGTTAGGAGGGGATGCTCATGGCACAGCTTGGTGCTTCGAGGTGGGAATCTGGCTGTACTGGAGCAGTTCATGGCAGGACACCCATCTCATCTCCACGGGGACAGCATCTTGTGAAAGAATGCCAAGGAGAATACGTTGCAGGAACTGTGGCTAATTAGGAGCTTTTCCATTAAATTTAACATACAAGTGCTAAAGCTCCGTGTTAGAACTGGTATTTAAATCTGATTATCTTTGCTCTAAGCATTTACTGTTTGGTGGTTATTTGGATAAGAAAAATAATATTCATAAAACTATTAATGGAAAAATAAAAACCCCAAACCTGGGAGTTGTCTCGGCCTTTTTGTTCCAAGTCCATTTGGTCAGTGAAATACTTAATTTCCACTTTGTGTGTTTGGGATTTCTCTCATCTGAATTCCAACAGCTCTGGTGGTCTCTGCACATTTTAGGGTATTTTTTAATTGGGCTTAGAGAAAGCAATCTGTCTTCATCATGGTGGGCAGTGGAGAGGAGCAGTGGTCAATAGTAAGGATGAATATTCATTATTGCTCCAAAATAGAGCTTACAATGCTCTTGTGATGTAGTCATTAGTCTTGCAGAACATGAGTTGTCCCTGGAGACTGCAGACACAAACTTCAGTCGCTTGAGTGACTAAATTTGGGAGCTTGTGTTATATTCAGTTGTTTCAGTATACGTATATTTATGTAATTCACTTGGAAACAGTATTGGCAGAGAAAATTCTGCTACTATCAATGTTGACAAGACAACTTTAAAGCAAAGGCAAACTAGCATATGTTACTTTAAGAAGCTCAATAAAAATTACAGACTGAGGAAAATGTAGGATTCATTGGCTGTAGAGTTGTCGTGTGAGTTTCCTTCACTTACATGGCTTTCCCTCATGGGGAGGCAAGCACAGCTTGTCTTGAAGGTGAGGATCCTCCCTGCTGGGTGCTGCAGCAGTTGTGGTCTTGCAGAATCCTGTGAGGATGCTTCTGGAACCCAGATGTGTCTTCAGCCCTGCTGACAGTATGAACTAGAGGCTGTTGTGAGAGTCTCAGGAAGAGGAGAAACCTGGTGGGGTCATTCTGGAAGCGTTGGCCTTGGAACTTATTTTAAGGTCCTGTGCTAGCTGTCACCTCAGGTGACATCTCATTGCTTTGTGCCTGGTTGCAAGCCAGGCATACATGAAGAACACTGTTTCTTGTGCATTTAGCATCATTTTGCTGCATTTGGCCAAAGATAAGGGCTCTTCTCAGAATTGCCAGCTAAGCAGACATTGCTGCTCCTAGTTCAGAGATTCAGTGGCTGATCCAAATGTTCCTTAATGTTCACGGTGTTTATTTGTGGGCTCAAAGTAATGGCAAAGCCTTCAGATGGCAGAGAGTGGAACCACAGCACCAGGAAGGATGCCCCTTGTGGTGGTGCTTGGCTGTTAGATGAACTGCTCTGTAGCACGAAGCTCCCTCCTTAGTGGCACTGGGTTCCTTTCTGCTGTTTGAAGATGAACTTCCAAGGGCATAGATCAAATCAAAACATCATTAATGCCTTTATGAGACCACGCTGTGCAAATCTGACGGTCTCGCAATTAGCTTTGTTTGGTAATAGATCTCCTTCAGCCCAGTGTTCTAGTTGGCAATAAAAAAAGTGCATGTGAATATATCTCCAAACCCTGACAACTTTATTTTTAAAACATGCATTTGAAAATGTCTTCTTTTAGAACCTAAAGAGCTGTTTTCTAAAAATACACATAGGTTACATTTTATCATCTTTATTTGCCAGTGAGCAGTGCTGCTGAAAAAGCCAGCTCCATCTCTGCCATGCAGTTCTGTTCTCTCGTGCTGGCACTCACAGAGCTGCTGCAGATTTTTGGAGCAGCCTTCCTGGCTCTGTGCTGCTGCCAGCTGCATCACTTTCTGCTGCTTCCACATGGATAAGGGCACAGCAGAAATGTCAGACCAAGGTGGGAGCTCTCCCCGTAGCTCAGCTTTGTATGAGTTGCTATGAATTGTGATCCTCAAATGCTGTCAGGTCCTTGTCAGCAACAAGGAGGAGCACGCACAGTGAGAAAGATGTTTTGATCTCCTGTTGCCTGCAGTGTTAATGGTGGTGCAAATCCATAGGGAAGGGCAGTGTTACCTATTAGCTCTGGTTTGGAGCCTCATAATTAAGCAGTGACCTGCATTTCGCTTACAACAATCATTTCTGTGAGTGGTTTGGTTGTTGGACATCGAGGGCTTTGGCGTGAGGTTGAGCAGTGTATTGATAGTAACAGCTTTAGCATCTGCTGCAATATTGTGTGTGTTGTGTAGTTCATAAAATGATTGCAAAAAAAAAGTCAGTGTAAAAGATTTCTCTATTTGTATACCAGCTCTATTTTGCAAGTTGTCTCTAGACCTTTGGCTATAATAAATAGCCAACATTGCCTGGCTGTAGGCTTGGGTGCAGGTGAATCTGGTCCTCCCTTATGAACACATCTTCCCCAGACCTGTTGCTTGCACTGCCTGTTTGGTGCTCAGCCATGCTGCCTTCACCCAGCTGTGAGTTGGACCATCTGGTAAAAGGTGTGGGATTTCTAGGAGAGATAAGCCTTCAAGTACTGGAACAGGTGAATAATTTAAGAAACGAGTGTTGTGTTTTAAGTGGTGATAAATACTGATGTAAGATATTCCTAAGTCAAGCTGCTTCTTACATACTGCAGCTGTTCTCTTCGTGTATTGCCAAGTACCACTGGTTTCAAGTGAAATTAGCTGGTGATAGCCTTTCTTATAATCCCACAAAGTAACTCAGTGAAGGAGGAAAAATATATTTCAGTCCTACTTGTAAGCATTTGTGGAAATGCTCAGAAGGCCTTTGTGCTGCTGATGGGCAGCAAACATTGTGCTCAGTGCCTTGACAGCTGTGCTCCATCAGGCCGGTGCTTTGGAGTTCTGTCTCTGGCACAAACAATTGGGTACAAGAACAGGGCAGTGTGATGCTGTGGGCTTCTCTACCAGCCTTTGGTTTTGGAAACTTCTTGAGCCAGGAGTTGCATCTGGAATGTAATCGAATAGTCCTCTTGGGGCCTTCCTCTGTGAAATTATCTTGGTTGGTCTGTGAGTCCATTTATACTTCTGGCCAGCATCCTCTGTAACTGAGTTAGGCTCATTATGGGGTGTGTAGGAGAAATCCCTCCTTGTAGTTGAACTCAGCTGTGTTGCTGTACACAAGTAGTTGTGCAGTGAAGGGATAAAAACAAATAATCTGTTTCTTTTCTGTAAACAGTTTTTACTCTCTACAGATTTCTGGTATGTCATGCCTTAGTTCTGTCAAAGCTGTAGATTTTGATCTGTTTAGTATCTCATTCTGTGTAAGATACTTTGTGAGATAGATCACATCACAATTCCCCTGCACCTTTTTGATTCTGACCTATTTCCATTCATGTTACGTGCGTTGTACAGTGACTTGGATGTGTTTAAAAATTGCTAGGAAAGGAATTGGACAGAGAACCTTCTTGTTTTTCCTCTCTAACATTCTTGTATGCTGCTGTTTTGCCTCCTTCTAGTGTTTGACAGCATCCTTATCTGTGAAGTTGAGTTCTTTCCACCTGTGCTCGTTCCATGTCTGCTCTGCAGCACGGAACCTTTAGCTCAGCCGAGCTGTTCAGAAGTTCATATCAAAAGCTTTTGCCATATTTTTCTGTATTCCAGTTTTGAAAACATTACAGCAGTTGACAATATTTAGCCTTCTGAATGAAAGAGAGAACTGGTGGTTTCCTTAGTAGTAGAAAATCAGTAAGAATGTCAGTGTTGGGAAGGCTTAGTGTGAAATGGGTGCTGCACTGGAAACAGAATGAGGGAACCTTTCCTGTGCCAGCTTGCAACCCAGATTTTTGAGGTAAGGATTACTTTGTTTTGGAGATTTGTTTCTCCTCATCTTTCTGACATCTGCCTGTAGCATTTATAGTTTGGGGAAGATGCTGCAAAATTAGATTTAGTTTAACCTTACTGGGGAATCTTGTTGAGTCATAAATATATTTAAGCACTAAGAGATGGGGGGAGGAAACATTGGCTATGCTGCTTTTGTCAGGCTTCTACCTGTGAGGCATCTTAGCTGTAGTTTTAAAAGCTGGTGTGTTGTAAGCATCCTGACTAGAGAAATACTGTTCCTGTGGTTATCCACAGGCCATCATTTCTGCTAACCCATGTTCCATTTCTGATCTTCATTCCATGTTTAAAATTGACCTGCTGTGTGCTTCTGCACGTCTGTGTTCTGCTGATGCCCCTGTCTGACTGCCAGCTCACCCCAGGCCAGGCTGTGCACGTGGTTTGGTGGCAGCCCTTCCTCCCTCTCTAGCAGGCACAGGAAGGCAGTGTATGCTCCCCACAGGTAACCTTGAGGTAGATAACACGCACAGGAGCAGGGAGTTCTGTTCCTTCTCTTGCTTGATGGACATTCAGACCTGCTTTGCCAAGAAGCTGCAGCCAGCAGATAAGTAACTATTCTGGGACCGGAGCAGTCTCTACACCCGTGATTAAAATTCTCTTCTGTGTTTTTTTCCAAACAAATGGTGGAACTTTCCTTAACAACAGTCTCTGGAGATCCTGCACGTCTCCGGTGGGAGCAGTAAAAGGCAAAGCAACAGTATAGGGAAAGGCATCAAGTCTGAAGTCCAAATACCACTACATCTTAGCAGCAACTGAGAGTTCTTGCCATCGTTTGCTTGAGATGCCTGTAGAGAACAGCAGTGGCTGTGAGCTGGTGAGGGTTAAATCCATCAGAAGGCTGAGGATGGAAAAGCTGGGGCTGAGCCGAGGATGGCTGCAGGGAACTGGAGCTGGTGAGAGGTCAGAGCTGAGGCCTGTGCGCTGGCAGAGCCCAGTTAACCATTTGTGTCCATAAATACAACTTCTCCCTACACAGAAATGAACATGGTGTTCAGGTATCTAGAAGTAGCAGTTCTCTTATCTGTCCTGGTTACAACAGTGTTTCTGGAAGGAATGAATTATGAAATGTTCAGCTGGGGCTGAAGGAAACCGGTGCTGACTTCGAGTTGTACACAGGTGACTGCTGTACAGCTTGCAGAAAAATCTATAATGTCAAGAGATGTGATGTGGGCATCTCCAGTTCATAGAATCTTGGATGTGTTGCTTTTTTCCTTCAGGCTTGCGCTTACTGATGCCATTCAAATAAAGCAAATGGAAGGACTTCTGCTAATAAAGCAGTGCATTCTGTAACTGGGAATGGGAGTGGGCTTTGGGGCTGTGCAGCAGAGTCACTGGATGCCTTGGACTTACACTAGAAGTTCATAAGTGTATTCAGTTTTCTTGGTACTGTCAAGATCCGTTCTCTACTTCATAAAAAGAAAGTAAGAAACGCTGGAGAATGAAGTATTTACATTTTTGGGTGGCTGCACTTCAGGAGCGCTCCTTGTATGATGACAGCTGAGATGCTTTGTTTTGGGATCCTGTTCTGTGACACTCAGACTGAGTTGCTCTGCATTTCCCTCCCCAGTCCTCAGCTTCCACTGGAGAAGTTACTGCTCCTGCTTTGTGGTGTTGTTAAAGGGTGGGAGACACAAAAACTTCAAGTGTTGAGAAAGCATTCTTGCTACCTTAATAGCTTCAAGTACACAAAACAACAATCAGTCTCAGTGATGTGGAGGTTCATGTGCATAGCTTTGGAGACAACTTCAATACTGTTACTTTATATTACAGTTTATTTTCATAAAATGCTGCCCCAAAAAATCAGCACAACAAATGGTTGTTTAATATAACCCACAGATTTTTGCTTGTGAATTAAATGGTGCTGAAGATACTAAGCTGCCTTTAAGACTTATCCATTATTAAAATGATTCTTACTACTGGTAAATAAATATTGTCCATCTGAAGCTATTAGGAACAGGTGTGTTAGATTCAAGGCTGAAGTTTTAAAGTTATTTAACCTCAGTCTGTTTGAATTTTTTACGCGGACAAGAAACTAAGTTAGTTCCCAGGAACTCTCTGTAACCAATGTGTACTTCTATTTTTAATCTGTTGGTAATAGTCTTTGTTCTGCTGCTAATATTTTTTTCCATGTTAAGAAATACATTGTGGTTAGTTTGCTGATCTGAGCAAGCTTGCTCTATCTTCTTTCTGGTGGGGTGGTGCAATGAACAATGCTCATGATTCTCTCCTGAGTTCAGTCCCATCAGAGTAGTGTTTAAAACAAACCCTGAAATTCAGGCAACTCCGAGTTCTTGTTCTTTTCCACTTCAATCTCTTCATCGCTGACTTTATATCCAAATTATTCTTTAGGGCTGCAGGGTTCTGGTTGATGCACGGGACAAACTGGGAATCCCTTGGCAGTACACGGAGAATGAGAAGCACGGCATGTTTTTGATGGCTTTTGAAAACAAAGCTGGGATGCCCATCGAGCCTGCCACGTTCCAGCTGTACGTACCTGCGCTGTGCGCCCTGTGGAGGGACTCAGGAATCAAGGAAGCCTTCAGCCGTCGGAGCGAGTATCAGCTGGTGAGTGCAGCCCTTCTCCTGGTGGGAGGGGAAGAAACTTCCCTGCTGTATAAATATCTCCACAGTTGAAAGATGGCTTGCTACGTGCAGGGTTTAGCCACCATGTGAGCTGTTTGTAGTTACGCTGTAAATCTGAGCGCTTCAGCAGCAGGAACAAGTGGTGATTGGAGCCAAACTTGAAAAACTACATGGCAGTGAGAGGGAGTGGAAAAGTGCGCGACTGGATAAACTGGAAGAGCAAGAGGAACCAAAAAAGGCAGGAATTGGTTGAACTAAAAATATTTTAGCAGCTCAGTAGTTCTGTTCATAGTAGGTCACTGATGAAGGCACGCTTAATTTGTAACTTTCCAGTCCTGCCAGCTTGCACTGTATTGATACTGGCAAACTGTTCCTGCATGCAGATCTTTTGAAGTGAATACACCACCCATTCTGGCTGCTGCTGTTTGACTGTTTCTTTTCATCCTGACGCCTGCAAGTGAAATTTGGATAAGCAACTGAGAGATGACAGTGAGCTTGAAAAATGTGCAATCTTGCTCGCTTTCTTGTTATTAGGTTTTCATGCTCTAGCACCAGAATAACTGCACTTCTGGTGTGGAATGTGTTTCTGACAGCTGTTCATAATCCACTCCTTTTTATTCCTGTGCCCAAGATGGAGATGGCTTTTTTTTTTCTTTTATTTCCATTTCCTTTTCAGTGAAACGAAGTAGAGAACCGTGCAACATGGTGTCTCTGTTACTGGTTCTTAGAGGATGACACTGGATGATTTATTTTTTTTAATGATAAATGTATCTTTGTGATTTTAGAGTATCAATAACGGCTTAATCTGCAGCTAGAATTCTTTGCTTCCAGTCCACAGACTGGATTCAGCTTTTCTTAAAGAAAGCTAAAGGTCAGATTCCCTATTCCTGGATATGTTATAAATGTCATTTAACTGGAGTTAGAGCCTAAAAACATGCACCTGAATAGTCTCCCTTAGGCCCTTACACAGGAACTCAATGAGACTATTGAAAAACTAGAAAAATTTGTAGTGATGAGATTCTCCTTGTTTTTTCATGCTATTGCTTCTCGTGGCTTCTCCGGTGTTCAGTAGTGTAGTTAAACTCATAATGCAGACCTTAGGTCTTCATCTGTCTCCGCTATTAAGGTACCTGTTTGAGTCTTGCTGTGCATCTTTGAAACCTGTTTCTTGAAGTACCTTGAAAACAGCTGAAGAATGAGTAAAATGATGAGGTGAATTCATCACAGGATGGTAGTAAAAATGTTGTCTCCTTAGGCTAAAAAACAACTTGCATGTTACTACACTGGGCATAGAGGGGGGGATGTGCCGTGGGGAGGAGGGAGTTTGGTTCATAATTCCTAGCATCTGCAGAAACAGATTAGGCCTTTGCTGTTCTGCTGTGTTCAAATGTGGAATAAAAAGCTGGTTCATGCCATGGGGGACTTGCATTTAACATGAGACAACTACTAAGAGAATCCAGTATAATGAGCAATAATTGCATCAGTTGCCTATTAATTTTTTTTCTTTTTTCTCAGCAACACTGTGATCATGTATGAGTTTCATTTTTATGGAGAAATTCAGATTGGGATCATGTGGTATATTCATCCTTATTCTGGATAGCAATAAAATTACATCAAACTGGGGTGGGGGAAAGTCTAGCTAGTTGAATAAATAGCATTCCAAGATCAGTAGGCCTACCTCTGCATTCTCTGGCTTTGAGAGCAGGATTAAACAGGAAATACCAAAAAATAAAAATAAAAAAAGCTCTGCAAAAATGAAGCATAGAGGCATGCAAGTGATCATTTAATGCATCCTTATCTTCAACATCGCAGTGTAGTTCTATCGTGTGTCTGTTTGGATGGCATTCATGTGACCTGCTTAGCGTTACTAGGGTAACTGGAGCTGCTGCAGCACCAGAGCTGTGTGCTTATCAAAGCAGAGAGAGAGAGTGTACTGCAGAACACTGTTGGCAGCTCAGTCCTGCTTCGTGCATCCGTGGCAGTAACATCCCGAAATTCCCAAGTGCTGTTCCTTTCCTTTGCAGGCTGCATCGCTGGATTATAACACACCTTCATTTCTAAATTATATATAATTTGTTTTTTTTTGTATCATGGGTTGTTCTCATGGGTACAAATACTGGTTTTAGATTGATTGCTAAACGAACTTGAGGTTTTAATAACTTGAACCTGTTCTTGGCCTTGCTTCTAGACCCAGCAAAACACACAGCCCAAGTGTGAGGAGCTGAGAACCAGGACAGGTTTTGTTGTTTTGGTTTTACGTTTTTTTAGGCAGTTTAGAACTGCTAAACTTTTTGCAGAAAGCAGATAGTTTAGGGAGATGCCTCATTTATAATTGCATATAGTATATATAAACCTATACCTTAATTTAGTTTAAACCCTCCCTGGAAATAGATTCATGTAAATAAATAAACGCCAGGTTTAGCAAACTCCAAGAAAATAATTATTTTCTGAACTGATTTTAGCTAAGGCTGAAGAGAACCTCTGAATCAGCAATACTTCTCTTATTTAAAGTAAGCTCTTTAATGGAATATGCTTGGTTTGAACTGTATTTATTATCCTTATCCTAGTTTTAAAATCTTCTCAAGTTTAAAACTTTACATTACTGTGGTTTTTCAAACGTTGTCCAGAAACGTTCAGAATTGACAGCCTTGCTCAGCACTCATGTTCTCTTCACCACAGCTTCAGAGTCAACTGCACATCACCTCGTTTTATTATTGCCAGTACTTTGGCTCCAGCAGTTACTCCTCCAGTCAATGCTGTCCCGACTTCTAAATCAGAGGATTTTACTGGTCTGTTTTCGGAATTTATTTCATCAACAAGTTGTGTGGCTTCGCTTAAAAATAGAAGATGTTTTGGTTGGTTATCAGCAGCTGGAAATTACAGCAATACAGGTGTCTTCCGATGGGCTGTAACTGAGCGAAAGGACTGACTCAGCAGCAGGAAACTTGTTGGAAGAAAATGGCTCCGACCATAGCCGTACAATCTGAAAGCTGCTGCTCTGGGACCACAGAAGCTGCCTCTGGGCATTTGAGTGTTTTCTGCTTCAGCCTGGAAGTGCTGGCTGTAAATCCCTGTCTGGGTCTTTGAGCCTTTCAGAAACGAGTGGGTGGATTCTACAATGACAGGGTGCTTTTCTGCCTCTTTTTTTTTTTTTTTTTCCCCTGTCTTTCTTAAAGCAAACCAACCAATTTCACTTTCCTTTCACAAACCTCAGCCTCTCCCCCCCCAAGTCTGTCCCCACGCCCCAAGTTCCTCTGTTCCTTGTATGCAAGCCAAATCGTCCGGGGACAAAAGCTTCATTGTGTTTGCTACATTGTCATGGCTCTGTCCTTTTTAACTACTAGAATAAGGAATTCCTTTGTAATCAGTATGTGATTCTTCTCTCTTCTCCCTTTCCCTGATTATCCTACCGCATTTTCTGTCTGTGTGCTAGAAAGGAACACATTTATCGTGTGTCTGAAAATGTCCCGTAACATTTTGATCTTTGGAGGTTGCCTGCGGTGGCTCGGGCAGCTGGGTGTTAATTCTTCCTTCCCAGCAGGTGGAGACAAATTCTGAGTGCTTCCTCGTAGTAAGGGACTTGAGATCACAGGTACACTTTTGCTGGAAGGGAGGGAGTTTCCTCAATTTGAGCCTGTAACAAGTATTTTGGTATTCTGAGTTCAGGTGCGTGTGCTAAAATGAGCTGAAAGGTTTTCTTGCACCCGTAATAATGCGAGTTCCTACAACATCATAAAGTGTGGAGACCAAGGCCACCATAAGTATCATGTTGTCCAGATAGTGGTGGTGGTTTTATTTTATTTTATTTTTTCCAGTGGGAGAATGTGAGAAGCCATTCTCTTTGTTTTGATGTGTCAAGAACCAAGCATACAAAGGGAAGGGAGGTCCCTGTTAACAGGGTGGGTAAAGATGGGCTAAATAGAGCTCCTCGTGCAAGTAGGTGATACTTAAGTCATGGTTGAAACCAGCTGCATGTCATGTGCTAGCACTATCATAGAGCTCATATTAAAAATGAGCAGATTTGAAAGCCGATCATCTGGTTTCATTGATACGTTGAAGTAAAATGTCATTGTTTTTATTTGGTTGGGGTTTTTGAACATGCATATTGTTTTATCTCCGTCCTACATACTCTTAATCAAAGCAGTATCTTAAATTGAATTACTCTTGCTCTTTCTCTTCAGAATACCAAGTCTTTCTAGTCTAACTTTGTATTTCAAGAGCTCTTGAACTACTCCATTGGTACAAATTATCTTCTCATCTCCTCAGGATTGATGGGGCTATTTACTCTGAACTCCAAAGCCTATTAGCAGTTAAGGCAACTGTGCCCATTTATTCAAATGCAGCCAGACTGGTTTCTGACTTTTGTGTTCACAGATAATTTACCTTCTTGCAGAAGGGAGTGAGGCAATGCAAGGAGGTTGCAAAAGGAATCCATTTTAATGCAGTTAATGTGCAGGATATACTCATGATCCACCACTGAAGTATCAATTTAATTATTATTATTGATGTTCTCTACAGTTGTGAAACTGTTTAATGTGTATTAATGAGTAATAGGTCCTTTTAAAAGTCAGCGTAAGTAGGAAGTAGTGGTTCCTGAGCAAGATGTAAGGGGCTTGCAAATATAGATGAAAACTTACTACTGTGTCTGCAGTTATTTTTAGATCCCTGTTCAGGGAATTGCATGGAACACTTCCAGTAATATTTCAAATACTAAGAGACTCTGAAGCCTTAAATGTGGGAAGACTCTGGAAAATGCCTTTCTTTTATCCATTTTTTTTGGGTGTTTGGGGATATTATACAGAAGGAGTGATAGTGCTGTATAACCAAGCTTTCACTTAAATTTTCCACTTGTTTGTTGTTAAATTACAGTAAGATTTTGTTATCTTAGTTATGTTAGAATTCTGAAATGGGTTTAATTTGGCATAAGATGTCATAATAACTTCAAGGATCATTAACTTGCCAACTTCATATAGCTTAAATAATATCCTGTTCTGGATTCATAGCAGGGTGAATTATGTAGGTGTTTTGTTTCAGTTAAGTATCTAAGCAAGGCTTTGTGCTTGTAATATGGCAGTTAAGTACCAGAGGTCCAGATTTAGTTTTGGTTCTGTCCTCTAATCCCAAGACCTCAAATGTTTCTGGTCATGTTATGTAGTTTGACTCATCATGGTATAGTGGAAGTAGTTAATTGCTTGTTTAAGTACAATACTGCCAAGCATTGTGCCTGGTCTGTAGTAGGAAGGATTAGCAGTTAGAGTCCCTGGATTCTAATCCTTGTTTCTAAGACCAAATAGGAAATTTTTTTTTCAGGTCAAAGTCTCAAGTGAGAACTCTCATGCAAAAGTGGCATTTTGTTAAAGGAAGGGAGAATTAATGAGTTTTAGGCCAAATTTTATTAAAACTGGAGAGGTGGCAAAACCAAATGTGCCTAGGAGCCTTTGCACAAGGTTGTGTGGATGTTGGCTAATGCTCTACATGTAGTTTGTCAGTTTGCATATGCAGAAGTTGAATACTCAGCTTGCACTGTTATGAAAACAGATGTTTAAAATAGATGCTAACAGGCCTGCTGCCACCAGAAGATCTCCTCGAGCAGCATGGTGTTTGGCTGTACCAGTGCATTACTGGTGTGTTGTGACAGTCTGGGGGATTCAAATTCAGTACTAAGCTGGGGCAGGAGCCAAAGTTGAGGATGCCTTCATAACATGTTGTCTGTCACCTAAAGCAAGGAATGCTTCACTTGATAATGTCAGTTTTGCTATAAGCACCACTGAGCAAGAGGTGAGAAGTTGTTTAAATTAAAGTAGGTTGGATTCAAAGGTCATAAATCATTTTACACTTTGAATCATTTCGAGTTCTAAGAAAATCCACTTGTGCAGTATCTTCCTAGTGAGAGAAGCTGCTTCCTCAAGCAAAACCATCCACAGAAAGCTGTGTAAGATAGTGAAGCAGTTACTATCTGTTCTTAAGTAATTTTTGGTATTGGAGAGAAATGACGAGAACCAGAAAGGTCATGAATTATGTTTTCAAAACAATACAAATGGGAAAGTGTTAGAAAATAAGTATTGCATTTTGTTACCAGAAGTCTTAAGCAAGGATTACAGGCTTCTGTATGAATGCTCTTGTGGAAAAAAATCAAGATTCCTGACATAAATTGTTCCTGGGCCTTAAACTGTGACAAAATGCAACAGCTGGATGAGATGCAGTCTGCATGGAATAGAGAAGATAAGTTGGAGAGTAACAAGTAGATCACATGTAATAAATAGATAACAAGAAATTAAGATGCCTACCATATGGGAACTGAGACAGACACTGAATAAAATTAATAGGGAAAGGCCTATGCTGCTGACTATTCTAGAACCCTGTCTAGTGAATTCTTGGCACTCTACAATTCTTCCATCTCTTTTTCCTTCCCCTTTTAAAGGTCAAAAACTCCTCTGAAGGCAAAATCACCTCTGAAGATTGTAAAAACGTACAGTGTGTTCACACACTTCATTAATTCCCCACTGTCTGGATACCAAAAGGTTGAAATTTAGACTTTGTGTGGTCCTACTTTGTACCTTTTAGGTTCTTGGAGGTAGATTAAAAAGCCTGGTAATTGTATGGCACTGTGTAAGCCTGTCTGTAGGAGTTCTTGCTTTTGGCCCTTGGATGCCAGTAAATCTTGACTGTAGTTTTGGTGTGGTTAAGGTGAATGCGAGAAACGGCTTCACAGATACAGCTCTCATGTCGAAAATGCTTTAGTATGATTTGCATCTTGCATGATGGCTTTCCATTTTTGCGGTCAAAAAGTTTCGTTTTACTTGTGTTTTTTATTAAGGGTGAACTTTTGTTTTTATCTCTCACTTCTTGAGCCAATTAGAGAACTGCCTGGGTGTCCCCAAAAAAGAGCAGAATAAATGTGGTGGTTGTCCTTGCCTGTGTGTGTGGTGGTGGCTATAATTTGATGTCTTACCTTCAGCCGTAACAGCAAAACACAAAATCAAGTTCTTAGACTGGAGAAGTCCTTTTGGCTCCCAACTCTTGAGACTAAATGCCACCCTGCTTCTGGAAAGAAGCTTTAATTTTATTAGGCATAAAATAATTAGAAAAAATACTCAGTATGTCTGTCTTTGCAGAATTGTTGTTCTAAGTCCTAATTAGCGCTACTCTAAATCTTGCAGGAGTGTATTGAATATAAGGATTTGTTCAGAGCAAGTACAGCTGTAATTAATCTTTGCATTCCCATCAAGAAATGCTGGCACATGCTGTGAGAAACAAGGAAGGAAATTTTCAGTTCAATCTGTCTGAGCCAGTACCCCACTGCAGCTAAAAAACATGGGAGTAATCTTATTCCTTTCTAGTGTACAGGAGAGTTCTGGGCAGAGGCAGATCCAACCCGGTGAGTTGACTTGAGCTGTTGATTTTGCTGTTTAGTTTCCACCTCGCATTTCTGATGCATCTCAATAACTCGAGAGACTGCAGGATTTGCACCAAGAAGTACCAGAACGTACTGCAGAAGTCTGGGCAAGTTAAGTGCCTTTAAAGGAGAGCTGACTGCCTGACTAAGGGAGTCTAACAGTTAACCACTGAAACTTGGTGGAAACTGGAGAGAACTCATATTGAACAATAAGCATACAGGTTAAAGCTGTGGTAGTGCATGAGGACACAGTAACTGCTATTCTAGTCACAGCAAAATACCCATGTTATGCAGG
Organism: Tetrao urogallus; assembly: GCF_951394365.1. NCBI lineage: Eukaryota > Metazoa > Chordata > Aves > Galliformes > Phasianidae > Tetrao > Tetrao urogallus. The sequence continues at coordinate 11,646,398 of NC_136828.1, forward strand.
GGCATTTGTGTTAATGATTGTTCATACTAGAGTCTAAAAACAACTACAGAATATTGCTCCAGGTGGAAAGGCTTGATTGTCGGATGGGATTCTGTCAGTCTCAAAGATCTAGCTGAAATGGAGACTGAGTTTGTGTTTCCATGACACAGGTTTTCAGTGGTTTTGGTGTATTAAAGCCACATGCAATTGTTCAAGATCCAGTAAGGATCATATAGCTCTGTAAAAAGAAAAACGGGCTCCTGCTGCTTCCTATGGGCTATATTAGTGCTTTTCTGCACTCACAGCAGGTTTCAGAAGTTTGTTTTGGGAGGGGAGGCTGTAGAAAAGAAAAGAATGATTTTCTGTAAGCCCCTTGCCATGACGTGGCTTGCTGTGCACCAAGAATGCTGCCGGTTCCAAGGGCAGCCTTCTGCAACTCTTCTGTATTTTCTCTGTAGTAAGTCTGCTTTCTTTTGTATTGGAAATGGATTCTGTCCTTTCCACCTAAAATCAGAACGGAGAATGACTTCAGTGGCCTTCCAAATTACTCTGAAGTGTTCTCTTAAGAAAAAAATAGTCGAGGTCAAGGCTTGAATTTTTCAAAGGGGCCATTGAGTTTAGTAAGGATAATGGTTAATGAATGCTGCAAAGCTTTCCTGAGTTTCCTGGTTTCTTGGTCCTCCGCAGCTTACAACTGCAAGTAACAAGCACAGATGAACAAATAAGTGATGCATGAAGAACTAAATCTGTTTTCATGAGCAAATCTCACTGGTGTATTCTCTGGGCTTTTATGCTTTTTTAGAAAAGAGATATCTGAAGTTGTTCTTAACGCACAGTCAGTGTAACAAGTTACATTTAATAAGCCTGTATTCTTGAAAAGGTAGAACGTGCAAGAAAGCTGAAAAGGAAAATGCAGATAGGGTCATCAGTTAGCAATAACTTTGTTGTATTTGTGCCAGCTATCCAAGCCCTGGTCGCTTTGTAAAAACTTCTTGTAAAGACTAACTTTCTTTAACCTGCTTTTCTTCTCTTATCTTCCCTCTTCCTACTCCCTCCCAAACCTGCCGTACACTAAAACACTGAGTGTGTAATGCATAGTTTGAGCTTAGTTTGGGCTGTAATTCTGTGACAGTAATCATGGTGAGCGATAGGAAATGGTGGTTTAGGGATTTCTGCCCTGCACTGTGTTCCTGTTTGTGTTGGCTTAACTTTATTGGAAGCTGTGCTGTACGTGGAGAGGCTGATGTGAGGCACTGATTGTATGCACAGCTGAGGTGGTGACATGCCGTGGCAGTGAGGAAGGAGCAAACAGCATCAAACACGAGCATAAGTTACCTTAATGTGAGGCTGCCAGGGAACAATGGCAGTGTCTTTCTCGGACAATTGTTCCTTTCCTTCGTAAGACTTTCCTCATGCTAAAATAAAACACCTGTACTACAAGGATGCTGTTTAGTTTTCTCAAATGTTTGCTCTCCACTTTGTCAGTGTATCACAAGTGTTTGTGTAACATTCAAAGTCAATTCTCTGTTCTCCATGTGCACTGAGCTCAGAGAAGGAGGTAAGAGCAGGGAGGGAGAAACATGGTGCTTGGCTTGTGATTTTTGAGTCTGAGTGAAGTGATAGCTGTGCAGCATTGGAGATTTTCATATGTATGTTTGGTAACTTGATGGATCTGAACAAGGTACTGCTCCAGAAAACCTCTTGGGAGTTCATACTGCCACAGACTGATCAGCTGTGAGTTGAACACGTGGAAGGAGGAGAGATGTCTTCTCAAAGGAGAAGAGTAAATGTAGTGCAGAACTCCTCTTTTTCTGAACCTGTGCTAGCTGGGAAACCTTTCTGTTACAAAGCCAGAAGGCGTGATCTCTTCTCACTCGTTTGCAGCTAAACTTAAAGCAGCTCTGTGGAGTGAACATAATTTGCTATAGTATTGACTTAGGATTTGGGGGAGGGGAAAAACTTCTTGGAAACATCATGCAAGATTTTCTGTTTGAGAAAGTGGAAAACATGTTGCTCTGAGAAGTAATTTATTGACACCTTTCAAATGTCTCCTCTGTATACAACACAGATTCCTGCAGTTCAGACTGTGGCAGACTTGTGCTTCACTTGGCCTTACTCCTGAACAAACTGTTGATGTTCGTCCTTAGAAGGTCTGCTGTTTGCCCCACCCCCAAAGCCTCTTAATTTGACTCGCTTTCCATGATATGCACTTAATTCTGCTTTGGGAAAACTCAGTAAAATCTCAAACTGGAAAAAAATGGTGGTTTATTGATGGAACTCTTTCTCCTATTTAATTCTCTCCGAATTGTGTGTTTAAGACTTTGATCTGTCTAGTTTCACTCTGGTCAGATTATAGCACTGAATTAATGATGTTAGAGGTGTATTTATTGGGCAGGAGGCAAAAGAAGAACCCATTATATCCTCTTTTTCAGTTGTCCTTCTTCTGGTGCAGCGTATGCGTTCTAGGCTGCGAGGAGCTCAGGTGGCTGTACACATGGCTGGGCAGCTTCCCCACTGCAGCTCAGGAGAATGTGACCAGGGCATTAATTGGGGTTTTTTTCAATAGGCCAGTTTGCTCAGCAGCTTGTAGAAGATTGTTAAACCTGCTTTAGTTTGCACTGTGGCTTGATTAATCTACACATGTAAATCAGGCCTTAAGGATGGAATGCAAGTCACTTATTCCAAGTCACTTATTTCAATTATTAGTAATTTACTTGAGAATTGTTTTAATATGTTTAAAGCGCTTGATTCTTATAAAGCAGATGAGTTTGTGTTTCAGGGTGAATAAGAATAAAGCTTTCTATTTGATACAAATCTATGATATTATGAAGGAGGAAAGCTCCACAGTGATTTCTAATAAGCCTGAGCTTTGTGACAGTTTGGTTACAGGATGTCAAAGGGCTCAGGTGTAACTTTCAGGTACTGAGCAGCTTTCTGAATCTTGCAAGATTATCGTTTTAATCTGTGCTGTATCTACATCTTAGTTGTATGCATACAGACAAAATGAGAAAATCTCTATAAAGTTTTCAAATAAATGTGTGGGATAAATGACTTTCCAGTCCTTTTAATTATCTTAAAAACAAACATAGGGGGAAAAAAAAAAAAGCATTAAAAGATGTCTGAGCTGATTTTTATGCAGCAGATGGAGCATTAAGGGCACCTTGGAACAAATGCTTTGGTTTAGAAGTAGAGTAGGAAGTCTCATTCTGTGTGATACTCGAGGTTATTCCTGTTGTAAATGCATTCAAGTTGCTTAGCTTTCCAGCTGGCTGCCTGCCATGGAAAAGTCCAAGCTCAACATTCTCTCATGACTAGTCTTAGCTGTTTTCTTCAGCCCACAAAATCTAAGATACTCTTTTCCCATCCCTTTATCTGATAAGATTTGAAAGGGAAACTCACTGGTAAACTGATTTCGTCTTGATCAGATAGCCAGCACTGCTGACTTGGTTCATCCATAAGGTAATATTTTCTGTCGGTGTCTTTTCTAGTTCTGCAGATGTCTTCTGTAAACAAAAACAAGTTTCAGGTTTGCATACTGCTGCAGAAAACAAAGCTGGGGACTAGGGCAGCCTAATGGTTTTGTGTATTAGTCTGCATTACTCTTGATGGCTTGTAGAAACACCCAGCTGCTTTAAACTCTTCATTCATTGGAAATGCACTTTTTTTTTTTTTTTTGCCTGGCTGCTGCCCACTGAGAATAAATGGGATCGTTTTCCAGTCATTCACCAGGAACTTGGATCAGTCTATTCAGTTACAGCTCAGAACTTTCTTTTAATGGTGGCAGGCTCGCTGCTTTCAGTTGCCTTCCCTTGTGCGTTTGAGCTGCCTGTGCTTGGAATGAGAAGTTGAGCTGGCGAGCATTAGTTGAACTTCATCAAGAACCTCCGGTGTCTGAGATGAAAGGGTTCTTGCAGCAGCTCCACACAATGCATTCCCTTTGTTGGCAGGGAAACAGGAAGGAATCCTTTCATGGATGCTTAGGACTAGATCTGTTGTCCGCCGGTGCCAAGAGGAGTATGTGAGCTGGGTGCATTGATGTTGGCTACAGCCATCAGGCTGCTGTTCTTTAACCGTAACTGTGTTTCTTCCACATGAACTCAGCCTGTATCTCTTTGTATCTGCTCCCTGGATCTTTCTAGTCTCTAGTCATTGAGGGCTAGGAAGTGCTAAATCACTGTCGTGTGCTAGTCTGGCTGAGGCTTTCTTTAGAATTAAAAATAATTATAATAAAAGCAGTGATTTAATTCTTTTACATTGCTGTTTGCAACGTTGTTTTGTGTGTGGTTGGTACTATTTTCTTTGTTATTTGCACCTGCTTTTCTTCCTGACAGTGTAGGTCAGTGAAGCAGTTACAGAGACAGTAAGAAAAGGTAAAATCAGAACAACAGGGATCTGTGCTAATGTCTCTTGAAGCCTAGATTGGAGGATGAGCTTGCCTTAGTCTGAGAGAAAATTCCTTTTGTCCTAGAGTTACTTACTAGTGTGCATATTTGAGACAAATGGACAGAATTGCTAACGTACCATTGAGTAATCTATCTCCTCTACATCCTGTTGATGAAGAAACACCTAGAATTTGGGGGAAAAAATGTGAGATTTTTTTTTTTTCCCTGCACAGCTTCCAGAAAGAGGTGATGTATTTAATTAATTGCTGTAAAAAGCTGGACTGTGTGGGAGTTGCCCTTCACCACAAGAACTCTGCTCCTGTTAAGTGTTCCTATAACTTCACTCTGTTGCAGGACCCTCAATTCTTGTTGCTGGTGTGGGAGCTCAGAATGGCCTGGACTTCTGGGAAAAATGAAATAAATACTCGATCCCATATTTTTTCATATGCTGCAAAGCATACAGTTCAGCCAATGTGTCATGTATCAAAGTGGGATGAGTTTATAGAAAGCCATCCTGACTTGGACCGACGAGCAGATTTTTGCATTGCCTGTTTGTACTGAGCTGACAAATAATGGATTTTTAAAATATTTTTAGTCTTCTAACATGTGATACTCACATTGTATGACCACACAGCAGAAGGAAGAGGTAGTTTTTAGAAGCTTAGAAGCAAACGGTCTGTTTTGTAGCTGGTATGTTTGCAGGGTACAGATAGCGGCGACTTGGATAAGCTCTGGAGTTGCTGGATGGGAGCCAGCAGCTCTGGCTGTTGTTAAGGAGGAAGTTGCAGAAACCTGGTAGTTACAGTTCAGTATGGCTTAAATAATGAGAAATGGTTAAATCTCTGTCTTAGAATTGGTGATTGAAAAATTAATGTTTGTCTTGTGTCAGTAAGCGTGAGTGCCCAGACAGGATGTAGATAATATCTGCAGAAGAAAATTACAGCGTGGAACAGGCATTAACATTTCAGCATTTTGGGACAATTTGGGTTACTTCAGCATCCTTCTGAGTGGATTCTGAGCAAGCACAGACACGCTTGTCTCCTGAGAAAATAATGCTTTAGAATTCTTCAGCTGTTGTAGAGGAGGGTTTGTGCTTGAGGCTGTGCTAACTCTGCCCTGTTAATAGTGAGGCTGAGCAGAAGTACAGATTTAGGAGTGACTTGCTGAAAGAGCAGGTTATTCTTCCATGAGCAATTTTATTTATTTACAGTTACCCTTCATGAGAGCTTTAAACCTGGTTCTTCGGGGTTTGCTACTCTTTCTCTTGGACCAAACCAGGGTGTGGAAAGTGGAGATGTCTGCATGCTCACTTGTAGAGGTTACATGGATTATGATGCTGAGCCAGCAGGTCTCTCTTAAGAAAGCATTTTCTACATCTCTTTGCTGGTGAGATCTTGGTTTTTTTATCTCAACATATGGCAGAGTAGCTGATCTAACAGACTCCAGCATTTTCAAACGCTGGTCTCCTGGTTGCTTTATTCTACTTCAGTGTTAACAACCTTGTTCTTCCCTTGGGCCTCTGCTTTGGATATATTGCCCTTAAAAAACATCTGGAGTTGTAATGTTCAAACCTCTCAGACCAACAGGTGATCAAAATTCCAGAAAATGCAGAAAAATGAGATCTCTGTATTTGTCTGAAAATCACAGGTATTACTTTCAAAGTAGCTTTGTCTTTTCTGTTAGTGTGTGTCTTTGGCAGACACGGTGGAATAATACTTCATATAATGACCAGCTTTAGATGAGATTTGTGTATTAATGCTTCAAGTCCATCCTAATCATAGCGTCGTGGATTATCCTGAATTTGGGGGAACCCCACAAGGATCACCGAGCTCAACTGACTCCACATAGGCCGACCCAAGAGTTAAACCACACAACTGTGCATTCAAGATCTCAGAGGTTAAAAACTGGAGATTTCCAGGCTTGCTTCTGTGTTCTCCTGGATTTCCTCTGCTCAGCCTTGTGCTGAACATTTTGCAACCTCTACACGCAGGGTGCATTGCAAACACCACAGCCTTTATAGTCTGGTTGCTGTTGCTTCCACTCTGCAGAGTCAGATGCAGTTTGTGGTTGTTTCTTACAGTGTCTGTTTCTCTGTGTGTCTCTGTGTTTGTGGGAATCTTGTTCAGATCTGTATTTTATGTTCCTTGAAGTATAAAGTTTCCTTCCTGTGTGGTTTAATTCATCATCTGAAACAAGCGAAGGCTGACAGGTCTACCTTAAATTGTCCACTCTAAATTTAGCTGCTAGGGACAGAATGGTCAGGAAGGGCTAAATTAATATTATGTCAAAAAGGCCTTGGGATGAGGAAAGGAAAAAAGCCAATTTGGAACAGAGGATCTGCTTTCAACTCTTTCAGAATTGGAAGGAACTGCTTTTCAGAAGGAGACGTTTGAAAGGAGCACGTATTTTAGGGAACTGCACAATGGGACGTTTCATTATGGTCTGTGTTCTGACCAGCTGCCACTTGGGATAACTGGCTGAAGGTTCGTGACACACTGATCCATTCTGGCCTTGCAGAACATCTCTTATTACTGAGCTTCTGTGGGTATTTTAAAGCAGCCTACATGTAATCTGTTGTGCATTTTGTTTCCATGAAGTGCAAACTACTTGGGAATGCTGCCCAAGTGTTTTTTACTTGCTTTATGCAATGCTGAGTGGCAAAGGAAGTGACGCCGAGTTTGTTCTAATATTTCACTGGGGAGATTTTTTCTGTGTTATGAATCTCGCCTGAAGGCACAGAGATGTCGAATTCAATTTGTTATTTTTGTGGTAATTTTGGAGCTAATATTAAGATGACGTTCATACAATACAAAATGTATAGAATTAGATGAGGCAGATGTGTCATCTTAATTTTGCAACTTTTGCTGCTTGAGAATTTTGCTCGCCATGCTCGCAAAAATCTGGGATATAAAAGAAGAGCTTTAGAGCATTGTTTCAGGAAGCAAGAGTGTATGTTTACATTTTTCTCCCTTTCTCCTTCAGCAAACCGTACTATTTTTTTATGGCTTCACCAAACTGTATACCAAGGATAGGGCAATTAGAAGAAAATAATAATTGAAAATAGAAACCAATTGTGATATTGCACTGCAGAACTCACAGGCTTGTTTTAGACCTTGTGTTTTTGTATCTTGATTCCCCATTCCCAGATGTGCAGTGACTCATCCTGCTGAACAATGGGAACAGCATCTCTTACCCCTTCACTTGGTCCCACTTGGCAGAGCTGCTACTCAGAGGATATGTGTTGCAGAGGGAGAAGAGATTAGCAGTGGGAGAATGAATCATCCCAGCGCCTGTGGTAACTCCTGTGCAGAGAGCAAGAAGTTAAGGAAGGCTCGTGGTCTGTGCTGTGCTCTTGTGTACTAAAAAGGAGCATCTGCATTACGTGGAATTCATAACTCGAAGGGCGTTGTTATCCTTGCTATCCTTCAAGTCCATTGCTCTGTGCTGCCTGCGTGGTGAACCAGAATGTGCCCCCACACCCCTCTCTTCAGAAGCAAGCAGCATTTCTATGAATCAGACTGAAACGTACAGCAAGGTTACACAATAAGCCTTTGGAGCAGGAACTGCATCCGTGCTGCTGCATTCTTGTGCTACAGCTTTAATCGGGGAGCGATCTTTAAGTAGGGAGTTCTCAGCATCTGTGTGTGTTTTGCTGTTTTCTCCTCCTTCAGGTTTGTGTGCTTTAATGTTCTGAGCTATTCTTAGCTCTGAACCCTCTGGAGCTGAGGGGGGTTTTTGTTGTTTTGACTGGAAACAGATATTTTGACTTTAGCAGTGAGTATCTCTGAATTCTGTGCGAGCAGAGCAGGCATCTTCAGATCTGTCAGTCCACTCGTATGTTGATCACACCTGTTCCATCAATCTGACTTGGGCTATCCAAATATTTTGCAATTACTGCTCAAAAATTTCCAGAATTAATAATTTGGCATAATTACAACACGATGAAGGGCTTTACGGGAAACCGGAGAAATCTAGTTTCCTTCAATCATTGAAGAAGTGAAGGTTATTTTCTCAATAAGTAGATGATTTTTTCAGCCTTATTATAGAAGTGCACAATGTTAAACTGAAGCAGGAAAAGCGAGGAGGCACAAGCCAGAAGTCAGGTAAAAGCCATAAATCAGGTGATCTTGCTTATGTATCCCAGCAGTGTACGTGCATACAGCTGTTTCCTGTTGGCAGCGTGGGAGGCCATAGGAACAGGGCAAGGACTCAGAGCAGCTGCATAGAAAAAAGGAACAAGTTGCATCGCAGACAGTCCGTTTGCCATCTTATTGTACATTTAAAAGCACTGTGTAGGACAAAACACAATGGAGAAGGTGGGGTTTTTTGTTTCGTGGGGTTTTTGTTGTTTTTTTTTCTTCCCTTGGTGACCTTTTCCTTTTGGGCTCTCCCCTCTCCTAAATAAGACTAATAACACAGGAAGACCTTTTTTCTTATTCATGCGGTCTGTGATACCTCTTCTGATCCCATACAGTGCCAAAAAATACAGGAAATTACTTTCACCTTATGAAAATTCATGGTTGTAAGGAAGCTCTTAGAGCAATTGTTCTTTAGAAACTTCCCCCCACCCCTGAAAATGTTTTTTTTCTTTCTGCTAGTGATACGCCGTAAGTCTTTTGTGATAAATAGAAGCTAAATATACATTCTCTCTTGTATGAAAAGAGAACTCCAGTTTTAAATGTTGAGAAATAGTGAATTACAGCTTCCTGTTGTCTGTTCCTGACGCTGAAAGTATGTACTTGTGCAGTACACTCAATCCTCTGATCTCCATTCTGATTCTTCAGAATAAACTGTTGTGTTGGCATCTATTGCAAGCTGTTCTGGAGCAGAATGATTTTATTCCACTGTCTCAGGCCTATGGTATGGAGAGGAATGTTAGGTTTAAGGTTTTATATTGCTGTTGGAATCTGTGAGATAATATTTTGAGAATGTTCTCCTTCTAAATTAGTAACTTGGTAAGGGCAGCTACTGTCGGTTCTGTCAGTGCAAAGAGCCCTCGATTTGAGTGTAACATAAGGCAAGCAGTCTGAAAAACATATATGTGTTTTAAAATACTGATTGTATTATGTTCAATATAACTGCAAAGGAATTTTGTACAAATTCATTAAAACCCTTGAGCCTAAAAAGACAACTACATGTAGAAGAGAAATTCTTTCAGAATGCTCCTTTTATTTTTTATTTTTTGGCAAACAAGTCTGGGTTAATCTATTACAAATACTGGGTGACTTCAGTCTTTCACTTTTCTAAAGATGTGTCAACCACTCTAGGATATGCTTTTGTTCACTTCTGCAAATTTTAAGCAAAATAGGTTAGTTTTTAATGGAGGTGTTCATCTTCACTCCCACTTAGCGTCAGTTGACTGCATTCATTGTACAAGGGATAAAAGCCTCAATTCTTTACTCCAAAGCAAAGAGTTGCCTTCAGTAACGCTTCCTTTTCATTTTAAAAATTTACTGGGAACATTTCTTTCAGATTTCTACTCAGCTTTGATTTTTCTACAAGTACAGAGCACTGTTAAGAAAAATACTGCTTTACCTACAGACATTAGTAGCACATAATAGCAGCTTCACTTACATCAGCAGTTTATGTGAACTAAACTATGTGGTATTACTATTGTCGCAGCTCCTTAAGCACAACAAGGTATAGTCCAGACTTCCATTTGTGATTTCCCATCTCTCTTCTTCTCCACAGGGTGAATCAGTGAAATATTTCCTGGATAACCTGGATCGGATTGGTCAGCTGGTAAGACTTCAGTTTCTGAACGGAGAGCTTGGATGTGCTACACTTGATGTCTTAATAATAATAATAAAAAGTTGCATTAAAAATTTCAGCAAAGTTATTTAGATATAATGAGCTTTAGTCTTGTGGAACTGAAGCTTAGTATTTGATTAATGTTTTCTGATGGATAAATATTGTTTATGGAAGCTGCATTTATGCAAATAATTTTTGTCTTCCTACGTAGTCTCTGGAGCTCATTCTCTTCTCGGTGCTCTGATGGCTGGTACTACTAAAAGCAACAAAATCGAACCCTACCAAATAAAGCATTTACTACTGTAAAATTCAGAATCAGTGATGAGAACACCTGGCAGGAGACTTGGAGGAAAAAGAAGGAAGGTGATTTTTCATAAGCCGGAGAAGTTCTGAGCTTGTGAAGAACAAGTTGCTCTGCAGTGGTGGCCTGGGCCAGATCCTGCAGTAGGGTGTGTTGCTGTCATTGCTGGTCGTAGACTGTGAACTGTATTTCCAGGAAAGCTTGCAGGATACCCTTGGAGAGTAATGAACAATGAAAAGTACAATTTAAAAGAAAAAGTCCATTCGCTGCCTTACAGAGCAGTGTCCAAATGGTAATAACGCTGTGGGTAAGAATTTCATAAGGGTAAAATAGTCTTCAGCTCGAAAATACGATGCAAAAAGGACGGCTGGTCCTTTATTTTTATTTTCATAGGTCCTTCTGGTAGCTGTTTACCAATATTTTGAGGTAAACACTCGACAGTCCATTATTTTTAGTTGGATATTCATTCTTCACTTGATAATTAAAAGTAAAAAAGGACTCTGGTTGATTTTTTTCTCTCATTCAGTACTTCAACGTTAAACAGCATTTTTGAAGGATTTTTTGACGCTCTTTTCATTTCTTTTACAGAATTATTTCCCCAGCAAACAAGATATTTTGTTGGCTAGAAAAGCTACCAAGGGAATAGTAGAGCATGATTTCATCATTAAAAAAATACCTTTCAAGATGGTGGATGTGGGTGGACAGCGATCTCAGCGTCAAAAGTGGTTCCAGTGCTTTGATGGAATAACTTCAATCTTGTTTATGGTCTCCTCCAGTGAATACGATCAGGTTCTCATGGAAGACAGACGCACAAACAGGCTTGTGGAGTCCATGAATATCTTTGAGACAATAGTCAACAACAAGCTTTTCTTTAACGTTTCTATTATCCTGTTCCTCAACAAGATGGATCTCCTTGTGGAAAAGGTAAAGACTGTCAGCATTAAGAAGTATTTCTCGGACTTCAAGGGTGACCCTCACAGGCTAGATGATGTTCAACATTATCTGGTGCAGTGCTTTGACAGAAAGAGGAGAAACCGTAGCAAGCCGCTCTTCCATCACTTCACCACTGCCATAGACACTGAAAACATCCGTTTTGTGTTTCATGCTGTGAAGGACACCATCCTTCAAGAGAATCTGAAGGATATTATGTTGCAGTGAAGGAGAGAAGTCCATGTCCTGTTAAAATTTGCTGGAGGGTTAGATAAAAATGTTTATCCTTTCTTTATGGCCCTTGCATGTGGTGTAGGACCCATGCTACTTACTTGGCTCAGGAATGCTGTAAACAAGCCAGTCAAAACAGAGGAGCTATAGGCCGAAGGAGTCAAATGTTGATGTTAGCTACTGAATCATTTGGACTAGAAACACTACTGAAACATGGCTGTTGTAGGTTCTGTACCTAGTTTGGAATGCTGAACCAACCACCTTCTGCCTTCTTAGAAAACAAAAAAAAATCTGACAAACCATATATGAAAGACACTTTGTTTTAAATGGAGATACTTATTTTTCAGAGACACTAGTCGTACGATCTGCCTTTTTTTGTAGTTTGGAGGTGCTGAATTGATCAAACTAACCTAAATGTAATGAGATTGGTAGCTGTATTGGAGAACGTTAATGGAACTTGCATTCTTAACACTAGGAGTGTAACCAGGTCTGGCGTGCAGTTTAGTTTTGCCACAGAACTGGAATCTACTAATTAAGGTGGATGCACAGCTCTTGTCTGAAGGTTTTGCATGAGTCTCCTGAAGCTTAAGTTCAAAACTGCTCAAGGAAACCCATGTTGGAGTAAATTGGATGAAAAGTTAAGGCCTTGCTTGAGAAGGGCTTATTTTGCACTACGTGTAAAAGGTATTATTACATCATGGGGAATCTGATTTCCTTGGTGAAGCAGCCTGTGCTGGAGCACCTGACCCTGTATGTGCACAGCGGGTGCTTGAGTGAGATGTACTCCATGGAAATCCAGCACTGTCCTCACACCTGCAGCTTGGCAGTAATTGTGAAGGTTCAGGATCACGTGACAGGGCTTCATCTATATTTGAAAGTTTGAAAGCTGGTTAAACTCTTATGCAAAGGTTTTGGTAGTACAGCAACTGTTTGATTAGTTGCCATCAGCTGACTGTATAGGAAGACCGAACACCCTAGAGATCCCAGTTTTACAGCTGCACTGATACATTTGGACAGCAAGACCTTGCTGTCAAATTAGCCCTTAATCTGTGTCTTAATGGGATCTTTAGCCAGTAGTAATGCATGCGTAATTCTGAGTACAGTCAAGGTTGGAGTTGCCCCATTTGGGCAATGGTTTGTGTATATTCGAGAGGCTATGAAAAACGTTGATATGAACTGTTAATTTCTTAGCTCTCAATCTGTGTAACTATCAGGTGCCTTTTCTGTGTACAGACATATCAGATCTTTTCTATTACAGTGGGGTATGTGAACAACCTTACGACCTGCCTTTTTATCAGAGCACTGTAGTGCTATTCTTTAGGTAACTTTCAGACGTAGTTGACTGTGCAATTTTTGTCATAGCTTTCATCTGAGAATAAAACCTGAAGGGCTGTTTGTACCCATACAAAGGCAGCAGATTCCCTGGAGTTCTTTTCCCCACTGAGACTGCAGTGGCATGTCAAAACAAGCAGCGTTTTCCTTCAGCTGGTGATCCCATGGGAAATGCGGTCTAAAACACATGAAAGGACAACGGAACAGGATTTTAATTCGGATAAAATCTGGAATCTTTCTTCCCCTCTGAAGCCTGCAGATGTTCGTATCAGTGTGTTTGTGTGGTTTCCTACTGTAGCAATCATTGGGTTTTCTTTGTGCAGCTTCAGAGTGGAAGAGACGTGGCTGTGGGTGTTACATAACGCAGGACTGAGGTAAGAAGCAGTGAAAAGTTGCAGGCAGGAAAATCCAGGCAGCAAACTTAAGCAGGAATTAGCTTTCTTGTAACGAGTCTTATTTTTGCCAGGACCAAGTCTGTCTTATAGATGTGTATTCAATTTTATCCTCGAAGGGGAAAAAATGTCATGTGTCAAATATTCAGAAGAAAGAAACTCTTAAGCTTATTACATTTCGATTTTACAACCCTGGCAATGCAAGTAAGTTTACTTATTGTGTAAGGTTCATTTCTATAAGCTAGTCCATTTGTTAGCTGGGAAGTGAGATTGTTCCAACTCTTTCAGGCTTTTCTTGGAGTTCCTGATGGAAGCTTCCACTTCACACAAGGCACTGGAAAAGAGGAGGCAGTTGTGGGCTGACCAACTTCTAGTTTGACTTGATTTTATTTCCTAGTTTGCTGTGACTTCATTCTTTCACTGCATTTTCTAACAGACTAATATTGTGCTTGTTTTCAAATCAGTTAAGCCTTTCAACTCTATTTTTTTTTCCTCAATAATTACCTCAGCTTAAAGTCTCAATCTACTGTAGCTTTACCTGGGAGGTGTAGCATGGAATTTCCTGTTCTGTTTTTTCTCTTCATTGTCATCTATGGCTTTAAAACTCTAAGCAGAGCTAATAATGCAACATATATTTTAATTAATATGATCTGCACCTGGAAATGAAGCAGAACGAGTTATCTCATACTGAGCTCTCAATCTTGCTAGTGTTTGGGGTTTCTTGTGTGTTGTAGCAGTTTTGCACAATAAGCCCAAGATTTAGGGAAGCAGGTTGTTCCCCTTGTGCCCATCATTGCCTTTCCTCTGTCTGGTGATAAAACGAGCGTAGGCATGATGCTCTAAGCTGCAGGAAAAAAAAAAGAGTTTGGCTCTATAGGGGGTTTTCTGTGTAACTTTGATAGGGTTGGTTCATATCAGCAACCCAAGGTCGGGAGGATGCTGGTGGGAAGTGAAGCACTTCACAGATCTGCAGAGGATTTGGACTGTGATTGAAAAGGATTGTTTTTCAGGTGGCAGGTAAATGTCTTTCTCTGCTAAATTCTGACTCTACTTCTTGCACAACTGAAGCATTTTGTTTGTTTGTTTGTTCTCCCAAACTAAGTTGCAGTATAATAAAGCCCAAAAGCCATGTTATGGTAAATCAGTGGGTTATTAAAGCAGAACTAGGGTGACTTAGGTTGTACAAACATCTCAGGACAGGCTTGGTCAGTTGCTTGGTCCTTTTGCAAGAGACAAAAAATTGAGTGACGTGGTGGAGAAATGCTGCAGGTAAACACAGCTGGGGAGAACATCTTTTTTGTTGTTAACTTAATGAGGTTATTGTTCATCTGCTAGTCAGGAAATAGGGCACAGGCAGGATTGTAATCAGATGGGGACTTTGAACAACTCCTTGGAGGGAGGGGAAAAAAAAAGTATTTTGCTGTTCCTCCTCTGATACTGCAGGTCAGTGACCGGTGGTGGGGTGATGCAAATGGGCTTCTCTTCCAAGGACAAAGAGAGGAAGCACTTGCATGTGCATGCAGGAGAGGCTTATGTAATCTTGCAGTTCTAAGTAGAAAAACTAATTAAATGGGAGTCTTTCATCAAACTCTTCTTTGTATTTGGTTTTGAGCTGATGTAGTGCATCAGTCAGTATAATTCCTTCAATTGTAGTGCTGTCATTTTCTGAACAGTTCTTAGATGGCAATGCCAGACAGCATAGTCAATTGGGTTGACATATTTGATAGGCAGTTATCACTTCAAAGCGGTTAAATATTTCCTGATCTTGATTCTGAAGCTGAAATTACTGGCCACTCAGCTTCATGCTACACCTCAAAGATCCTTTCAGTTTTAAATGAAGAATGTATCTTGCTCTATTCAATACAGCAGCATAGATTATTTGATGTGGTAATAGTTGAAAATGGGATATATTGCTGAGTCAGACCCAGAGCTAATCATGTTACAAGCATGAAGGAGTTCCTGAAGGTGTTCACTTGTATTTTCTGAGCTGACTGAAGCCAGAACCTCAGCCAGGCAGAGTGGAGGAACGTGCACTAATTCAGAACCAAACAAAAGCACTCCTGTAGTTAAGTGGAGCAGGAAGAACTCGTCTGTCTGTGGCACTGCAGGCTTGAATTTTATTCCACCAGGGCAGCTGAAATAGGTTTGGGTACAGAAAACTGTCCGTTCAAAATGCTCCCCACCCTAAGGTGCTCAGTACTGCTGGTAGTGTCACCTGTAAAGACTTACAGAATTAAAGGAATAGTCAAGTGACAAACAACTATTCTACACAGAATGTCATTTGAGTAAGTACATCCTTTGCCTTCTTTAGGCAGGTTTCTGGATATTAACTTCATGTTTTGCAGTCTTTTCTCTCTACCTTTTCAGTTTTCCTGAAGCCAAAACTACGGGAATTTTGTAAGAGACCCCTTCAGTTTTCAGGTAGTGAGTCTGAACACCTGACTTAGCTTTGCATGTGCTATCAAATGCTTTTGGGGTTGATAGACAACTTGATCCGTGCCAGCTTGAGACAAAAATAAGATATGCAGTGTAATTCCCTGTAGCTTGAAATATAAGCCAAACACTGACTTCCCATCATTAGACCTATAGTGGCTCCTACAGCTTCAGTAGTAGCCTGTTTTCCAGATAATTTTTCTAGTATAAAGACACACGATGTAGGTCAGGGGTTTTAATACAGCACTGCCAACTCTTTACCTCGGTACACTCTTTGTTAATTCTGTAACACAGGAAGCAGTGAGTAGGGTGCTTCAGCAGCATCCTTAAAACATACCTATGCGTACTTTAGTAAATGATGCACATGGAGCATCGGTTATGGGGCAGCAATCTCAGGCTGGTGTTGTCTGGGCCACATTTGGGCTGAGTTAGTCCCAACTCCAAACATTTCTAGGTGAGGACTGTCTAGCCTACTGAGGAAGTAATTGGCAAGGCAATACGAAACCTTGTGCTTTTTACTATTACTTATTTTGTGATTAGCTGGAGTGATCTCTGCTTTGTGCTGTGAAGTGGGCACTTCTTTGTTTTGACACTGATTTATCTACATGGATGGAAATGAGCTACTTGGAGCTGAAACTGCTGTCCTCCTAACCAGGTGATGCTCTCTTTGCTCGTCTTGGTGGTTGGGCAGTTTATCTTAGTTCTTTAAACTTTTGTCTTTCTAACTGCGTTTGGAAAGCAGTGTTGAAATGTCTGTGTTGACATGCTTGTCGTCTTATTGGGTGGGGAGTATGGAGGTACTAGATTGTCAGTGCTAGTGCTTCTGTGCCTGGCTTGGCAAACAGGATGACAACCTAGCTCTTGGCTTATGTCCAAAGGTCATATCTTGTGTCTGATGTGAAAATGATCACGGTCAGAGGGAAAAAGAGCAGCACTGACTTCCAAGGAAGGCATTCTGGTAAAAAGCCAAAGTATGTTGGAAGGGAGCAGGAGAGGGGAGCTGTTTCCTACACAGATGTCAAAAGTTGATGGCGCTTGAAGACTGAGTGTATTGGGAAGAAATGCCATCTGTATTGACCTCAAAAGCTTTGAGTGGCTCCAGAAAGCTATTGGTTGTGAATGAAGGGCAGCAGGCTGGTGAGGCTGGCCCTGCTGCTGCTGAACGCCCCTCCATTGTAAATCTCTTCATCTGTTCCTAACTGGGTGCTAAAACTCAATTCCAGATAAAATACGATCTGCAGATCTCTGGGCAGAGAGTGCATCTCACTCTTTTCTAACAGCTTCTTCACCTTTCTTCAAGATACTGGAGCAGAAGTATTTCAGGGGAATGGCTAGATGAGATACTGTTTCCATTATTGGAGTAAAATGTACAATTGATGGAAAGGCAAATTTTTGCATAAGGAGGATCAAAGGAAGAGATTCTTACGAGGGAAGGAAGAGATTTCTGAACAGTACTGCTTTTCTCTGCTCCTGCCTCTTGTCAGCCTTTTGTGCAGAGCCTGTGTGAGGTGGGCAGGCACAGCAGCTGGGGGAAGCCAGCAGGGAGGAGGGGGATGTGGAAGGAGAATGATTTTTGGTAGTTCACAAGATTTGGAAAGCGTGCTCAATGGATTGAGGTTTGAAAACATGTTCAAACTCCCGCTCACGCTGAAGCCATTAACAGTCTTTAGGATAATGGGTGTTTTTCTGGTGTACAGGTTATGTTGTCTGGGATGTGAAATGAGCTTGAATTGATGATAAATGTTGAGCAGTATTTTTGGAGATGCTACTTAACAAAAATGCTAGTATTTATTGCTCTTGTGATGAGTTGTCTTGTTCATGGAACCAATATGTATGAAAGCAAACTGACAAGCACCAAGTTATCTTGTGACACAATCACGTAGCTAGGAAGCCAATTAACATTACCTTTTATTCTGCAATTTACTTGCTCTGTGGTGCCTATGCATTGTAACACACATACTATGCAATATCATTCTTTTTCTAAACCAGTTCACTACATTGGGCAAGAAGGGCCTGAGTTTAGCCTTAATTTTCTAACAGTTCACAGGAAAGTACTTTAGAAACAGTGACAAACAAAATGAGGTTTAAAAAATAAACCACACGAAATGAAAGCACAGTTCCAGACTGCTCACGTAAGTGTCTTTCTAGCACCAAAACAGCATCCACAATAGAGACAGCTACTTGCTGTAATAGTTTCAACTTATGAAAACTGTGTACTAGATAAAATTATATTGTGATGTGTAAAAAGTGTATTTTATAGCTTTGGTGACTTAGTTTACTGTTTTGTATATATGAATTTTATAAATCTATTAAAACTTGACTTGTTATACTGTTCTTTATGGGTTTAATCTTTCAAGAGAGTCTGGAGTGACTTTTGCTGTGAAAAGATTTCTGCAAGAAAGCTGCTTTTTTTTTTTTTTTTTTTAATAACAAATACAGCATGGAGTGCATGAAACAACAGCTGTCATGCAATAAAACCTTCTTCTGTAGTCTGTGTACATCTCCCACCTCTCCAGTTCTGGTCTGAATCATTCTTCCTCAACGTGTTTGGGAATTGAAGGCTGGTGAAACATTAACCTATATAAAACTTCCAAGTCATTCATCTGTAATGTTTCAGTGCATGTTTTAGGCATTAGAAGTGATGGGAAGTGCAAAGGGAGAGACAGCTTGAATTTGTGCTCATGTATTTTAAGTTCAGCAGGAGCTTGAAATCCCCTGTTAGGGATTCCTCCTCTGCTGTGCAGTGCCTGATAATAGCTACAGGACTGTACTTGCTGCTTTTCCAGTGCCAGGCTCCTCTTGGACTTGCATACTGTGTGCTGGGGTGTCTTTGTACTACTGTGCAGAACTGCTGACCTTTGGAAGAGCCTTCAGCATCCGTGTCTCACAGCACTGCCATCGTGGCACCGGTTTATTCTGCCAGAATTGAGTTCCAGTGCTTAGGAATGCTGCTCACCTCTCATTGCTCACACTCTGGAACTTTGCACCTGGCAGGTTTCTGTGGCAAATCTCAGTTGTTTCTTGTGTGAGCCGTTAATGCCGTTAATGCTCACTCCATTACGTTGGCAGGTGCACAGTGTGAAATGCTTCATGGGAGCACTGTTGGCCTTTCTTCAACTAAGTATTTGGAATCTTGGGTCCTCATCTACATCAGGGGCTTTGGGAATGGCTGCCTTTTGTTCCCTGAGCACTTTCAGTGATGGTGTGTTAGCAATGGTTGGTGAACTGCAGACTCAATATGTGCTTGTGAGCACACCTGGGAACCAAACCTTGCTGATTTGGAAAGCCCTGGGCTCCCCTGCCCATAACCACACAGCTGAGCTCCTTGGCAGTGAATGGAGCTCTGAGCTGCTGTGCTCATCTACTCCTTTCTCCTGGACAAGCTGAGCTGGTAAGTGCTGGTTCTGTCACTACAGCATCAGAAATATCTTATGAGTGAGCAGCATTTCTTCATCAGCTCTGTGCTTTCACAACAGAGCACATGTCAGACCGCAAGCCAAAGCTTCTCAGAGGGAGGTTCCCATCCCTGGCTGCTGTCTGCAGTTCCTGTTGCTTATACCACCCTCTTCTGTGTTATCTTTGGACTTGGTTGTGACAGAAGGCCATCTCCTTCCCTCGGGCAGTGTTGTCCTGCATTTATGGTATCTTTGGGGAAAGTTCTAGAGTCCAGCCTAACGATTCCTATGGAATTGAGTGAGAGCAAACAGGGCTGAATGAAAAAGATCTCATGCTTAAAATAGTGAATCTCTTATAGCAACACATGAGTAAGCACGGGCCAGCGAGTGGAGCTGTCATTCCTGTAGGATTTGCTGGGGGCTTTCTGCTGTTGGGTCAGGAGTCCTGAGCCAGCCCTGCCCACCCCAAAAACACACTGGATGATTCCTGAGGCCGTCCTCACACAGGGCACAGGGCAAGTGCTCCGCAGGGAAACCCCCTCCTTCTCCCTCAGCTGAACAGGCCCTGCCTGCTTTCTGTCCTTTGCAGTTGCTAATTCAGATACGTTCAGCAGGGAGAAGGCTGAAGCTGTGTCCTTGGGAGCTGCAGGGATGTTATCAGCGAACCACAGATGGCGAGGGCTCAGCCTTGCTGGTGTGCAGGTTGCTGAGTGTGGTGGGAGCCCCACCTATACGTACCTGTACCTGCACACGGTGTGCCTTGTGTGGGAGGCAGCTCCCAGGGCCAGCACGGCTCCCATTCCTCATCAGTGAGTGCTTACAGAGCAGAGAAGAGCATGAAAGCTGTGGTTTTTGCCTTCTCAAAGCAGGGAGAGGAATGCATGTGTAATTCCCGCTGTTACAGTTAGTAATCTGTGTGCGTGTGAAATCTTTTATTTTGCCAGTTTGTTGTTTTTTTTTTTTCTCTCCTGTACCAATGTACAGAGGATGTGAGTGAGTAGCTTGAGCTCATGGCTCCAAGCCGGGCTTTGAAGTGAAGCAGCTCCGGAGATCCCCTTGAGTGTCCACCAGCAGTCACACAAATGCTGCTCTTTATGGTGGATGAGCTGCCAGGGAGCTTTCTGCTCTGCTCTGCTCACCCCCTCTGTGCCCATCCACCCCCACCTCCCCCTGCTCAGACCCCCTGTTTTGGCCTCAGCTGTGCTCCTGTGCTCAGCCTCCAGCTGACAGAGCATCGGCCGGAATAGAGATGAGTGTTTTGGTGTGGGAGGAATAATAGCTGTGCTTCAGTCAGAAATGCTAAGTAGGAGAGAGCTCTGTGTATGGAAGAGAGCTGCCCTGGTTTAATTTGCATCTGTTTGTTCAGATGGCCCAAGCTTCTGTGTGAACTTGTTTGGTGTTTAGCATAGACTCTTCCCACCCCATTTCAGACCAAATGAAACGCAGCATGGAAATGAAGTTGCCTACATGGGAGTTGATGGGAGCTTGTGGTCACGCTATAACTTAAACCAGCACAGAAAAACCCTTAGCAAAGAACTGATCACGTCAAAAAGATGCTCACAATCAGAAAAAAAAAAAACAAAACAAAACAAAACACCTTTTATTCCTAGGGGAGTTCCAGTTTCTGTGTGGCAGCAACAACTCGTGGGGAGAGGTCAGAAGCAGGGCAGCAATGCAGCCAAAGCCTCGGCAGCAAAGCTGACCCATCCAGAGGCAGGCCCTTGCTAGTTGTCCTCCCACCGCCAGCGATGAGGGGATGATTCCCCTTTGGACAGTTTTCTGGAACTCAGTTTCCTCCGCAAAGAGGAAAACTTGTCTCCGAGCACTTTCCGTAGCCCGGTGTTGTCCCTAACAAAGGGCAGATCCTTCTTCATAGCGGGCAGCTGTCCCGTGAACATGTCCCACCTAGCCAGAGCATCCACAGCCTTGTCTACTCGAGCCAGTTCCTCCTCAGAGACGTTTCTCTCCAAGGCAGCGATGCACATCTCCAGCCACAGCTCATAATCTTTAATGACATCCGCGGGCTGGCTGGGCCCTGCCAGCTGGGGCTGACTCTGCACCTCAGCCAGCGAGCACGACCGCTCGTCCTGCTCCAGCTCCGGGCCGATGGAAAGCGCCTGGCTGCACACATCTGGTGTCAGCGGCTCCGACAAGGAGGTCACGGCCTCGGAGTCGTTCTCACAGCACATCCCGGAGTCCGAGCTGAGCGGAAGGATGTCCTCTGAGGCTGACAGGTCTGCTGGCTCCTGCTTTGGCCACGTGGACAGCACGGTCTGCGTCCAAGCATAGAGCTTCTGCGAAGGGAAGGGAAAAGGTTTCATTTTAGAGAATGGGAAGAAATAGGTGCACCTCACCCAACATTTTCAGGTAAGCACAAGCATCTCAGGTAGCCCAGCTTGAGATGCCGTGGGCAGGAGAATGTTCCTTTACACAGCAGGGGCTTCCTTTTATTTCTCATGTATTTTGTTCTCACAGAGGGTGGTGAGGCACTGGAACAGGTTGCCCAAGGAGGCTGTGGATACCCCATCCCTGCAGGCATTCAAAGCCAGGCTGGATGTGGCTCTGGGCAGCCTGGTCTGCTGGTTGGCAACCCTGCACACAGCAGGGGGTTGGAACTGGATGAGCACTGTGCTCTTTTTCAACCCAGGCCATTCTATGATTCTGGTCAGTGTCCATGTCTTAGATGTGGACTGAATCTGTCCTATTATTGAAGACAGTAAAAGGAGAATGGAGTGCATTAACTCCCCTGTCTGTATGTGATCTCTGCTAGAGCCAAATCAGGGCCTTGCTAGAGGAAACCGTGTCCCTGGAAAAGCTCCTGAGATGGTGCTGAGGAATTCTCTTCCACTGTGCCGTTAAGTCCTGTGGTAATGTGCCCTGTGCTCCTAAGAACAGCTCTTCCCCTCTCGAGCTGAAATGCACAAGTTGGAAGGCTGAGCTCCAGGAAAGAACTAATGAAAGGAAAATGTCTGAGACAATTTCCTTTTTAAATATTAAACACTACAGCGGGTTGCTTCTGGCACACTTACGCTGTGGGGAATGAATCACTGCTCCAGTCATCGCTGGATAAAAGGTGATTTCCCTGTCTGCCTTGTTGGCATGCATTGGCGTTTTTGGGGTGTTTTTCAGCTTTTGTGGTCTATTTCTCCATCTTCATGCTGCAACTCCCAGCTGATATTGATGCAAAGCTCTGCATTTGCTTTGAAAAAGCAGAGGTGACAACTACAGGGCATTAAGTCCAGCTGCAGCCCCAGTGGACTGAGCACTGTACTGGGTCTGTATAGACACCAGAGAGCCTGGTGCTGTTGTGGTTGAGGAGCAGGCACAAAATGCCAAGTCCTACAGAACTGTCTTCTGCCAGAGCACAAGAGCATCCCCCTTCTCCCTGCCCCCTCTCCTTCTCTATTGCTTTCTCTTTAGGCAAATGACAGAGAAGATAAAGAGCTCAAATTGAGTGGGTGGGAGAAATGGGCCCTGTTTCGTTGCAGTCTGTGCATGGAGCCTCAGGGAAGAATTTCATACAAGAGGAAAATGGACTCTTTCAGCTGAGTTGGTCTGCCCTGCCCCCTCCCTCTGGGGCAAGGAGAAATGTGAAGGGATGGCTCTTCTCCTGCCTCATCCCACCTCCGAGGGCCTTTCCTTCTGGGTGTAAAGCACAAAGGCATCAGAAGCTGCAGTAGGAAGCAGATGAGGAAGGAGACAGCAGAGCTGTTTGGAAGCTGCAAATACTCCGTGGTTTTACGATGCCTCCTAAAATTCCCAAGACTGGAAGTCTGAGAGAGAGTCATAACTGCTGCTTAGCACCGTTCCCAGGACATTCCCACAATACGTTTGAATTCTTTAAAGCAGGGGATAATTGCCTTGAGTACACTGCCAAAAGCCAAAAATCTTTCCTGTCACTCATCGTCTGGTGGCTTATGGATTGCAAGACATGAAGGGTTCATAGGGCTGCAGCTTCTTTTTATGTTCTCACATGTAAATAGAAAGGGATAATGTTACAGCTTAGCTTACCTGCAGGCAGGTAAACCAGCTTTTGTGCCCCAGTGAGTGAGCTTGCAAAGCTCATTAACACCGTGATGGAGATACAGCTGCCCTGTGCTGCTGATCCAAACTCTCAGCACAGCTTGAGCACTGCTGGTTGCTTTCTGGTTGGTTGGTTGGTTGGTTTCGGTGTGGCCACTGCAAACGGTGCAAACTGGTATAGGCACTGTGTGCAGAACAACCTGGGATGCTGTGAAACGTTGGAGCAGGTGGAAATGGTGGTGGTGGGGAAATGCAATGCGAATTGGTTGGCTTTCAGTTTTCAAGACAGCCTGCAGTGGAGTAAGCAGCTGAGCTGACAAAATGGAGTGTGTTTCTGAGTGTAACTCAGATAAATAAATGGAAGGGCTCATCCTCCTACGTAAGGACTGGTTTCCTGTCCCACGTGCTCTGCTGCCCATAATCTCTCAGTTGCAGCCGTTAGCAGCATTACCTGCTCCTGGGGAGCAGCGGCTTTTTGTCTGGCATTTCCTGCACTCACTGAGGCCGTCTGGCTCTGCTCTGACAGGTGCTGCTTCTTGCTCATTCTGCACAGGGAGGTGTGACTCCAAGCTTGCACTTGGGCCAGCCGCAACTTCCCAAATCGCACTTTGCAAGGAGCTTGGTTTTCAGATTTGATATCATCTTCAGATGTTCTCTGCTCCATTCACAGTTAACTGCAGAATTAATCTCTGGCACGACGATCTCCTGCCTCAGTGCAGAAGCAAAGCCTCTTACAGCTATCATTGCAGGCTGCGTCTCGCAGAGCTGTCATTGTCAAGGCAGCAGATGTGAGCTTTGGCAAGTGAGGGCTTTCTGTGAGTTTGAGTTTGCTGCTGCCAGGGGAAATACAGTATTTGCTGCAGGTGTAAAGGAATAGCGTTTCTAGAAGAGCTTAATGCAGATAGCACTTCTCTTCTGGGAGGAGATGGTGCTGGAAGGTCAGGCATTGAAATAAAGCAGTCCATTGCCCTGGTGCTCTGGGTGATTTGGGGAGCTGCAGGCACCGAATGGTCACAGGCAGCTCACACCACGAGGAAAGCAGCACAACCACACACGTGCATTTTCCCCACGTGCTCTGCTGTGTTTCTGTGTTTTTGTTTCCAAGCTGAATGAAGCAGAGCTGTCCCCATTCCCATTCTGCTCGTTACAGATATAACCACAGACTTTAAAGGAGGCAGCAGGGGAAAATCCTGTCTGTGAACATGATGTTTGCCAGACAGAAATAATAATGAAGGAGGAGGTAGGATGCAGAGTGAGAACAGTGAGATTACTTATATCCTCCTTGCTGTTCAACTCTTTGAAAGGGTAGATAACAGCAGGACAAGGGGAAATGGTTTTAAGTTGAAGGAGGGAAGATTTAGTTTGAATGTCAGGATGAAGTTATTTAATGTGAGAGTAGTGAATGCTGGAATACGCTGCCCAGAGAGGCTGTGGATGCCCTGTCCCAGAAGGTTTTCTAGGTCAGCTTGGATGGGGCCCTGGGCAGCCTGGTCTAGTATTAAATGAGGAGTTTGATGGCCCTGCATGTGGCAGGGGGGTTGGAGATTCATGATCCTTGAGGTCCCTTCCAACCCTGGCCATTCTGTGATTCTACTGGGCTACTGAGCCCAGCTTTTTAGCCATCGGAGGCAGAAAAACCCTTTCTGGGAGGTTAGCTCTGCTCCTGACAGTGTCTGTATGTGGTGTTAGCAGTTCTGTAGGTGGGAGAAAAAGATCCATTTATTAGGAAGTAGTCCGTGAGGATCCTTTCTTGAACTGCTAAGCTGAGGAACTGCAGCAAAGTTCCCCGCTAATATTTCCTCTGGGATATCAGTAGCCCCAGAGAAAACCACGTTGGCACATGAGAAAGAACATGGACATGGGAACTGCTGTTGCTCTGGCCACAACTTGCTCTGGCTTCACCTCTGCCCACCCTGAATTTGGGAACAGCAATAGCAGAACAGCTGCACTGCCTTTGTCGCTGGCCAGAAGCCCTAGAGCTTGCTTAGAGAGTTGGTCACTGGCCGCACTGAAATCATAGCTCTTGTTTGAGGCATGACCTGCTCTCATAGAAACTGAGCATGCTAATGCTGGGATTTGGGGGGTAGCCCCCTGGCTGGTGGCTCTGTCTCTCACCCTGTAGCGCTCGACAAGCTTGAAGCCCACGACGTGCTGCAGCTTGCGCAGGCAGATGGGGCAGGGCTCCAAGGGTCGCAGCAGGGCTTCATCCAGGCTCAGCGCGCCCTGCATGATGCACTGCAGCCAGCGGCACGTCCCCAGGCCCATCAGGTGGCAAATCTCGTGACAGGTCACCTGTTGGGAAAACAGAAAATCAGTTGTCTCAGCATTGCTGTGAGTCCTGTTGACTCTCCACGCAGTCAGCACTGCGGTTTGCTCCGGTGGCACAGGGAGTTGAGGGGTGCCTCCATAGAGCACCAAGATGCAAAGTGCATGCGAGTATGGGCGTACACGAGCAGAGTTTCTGGGCTGCGAGGCAGATTATGCTCAGGCCTGAAGTAATGAACCTCAGATAGCAAGAAATAGGGAGTGCAGGAGAGCACTGGTCCTACCTTACAGCACTGGACCATCTCTTGGGCACTGAATGGCAAGGTCCGCTCTCGGCTCTCCTTGCTGACATCACTTAACTGTTCTTTCTTCGTGAGTGGGTTCAAGCTGCTACAGCTGGCCTGGGGGAAATCCCCAGAAAATCTGGCGAAGCTGCAGACACCCACTTCTGTAAAGAGAAGAGTACAGAGGCTAGGCATCGGTGCTTGTGGCTTTTCCCCAGTTCAGCATGCCTGTACTGGTGCAAAAAGACATGCTTCCAAGGTTTGCAGTGCTTTGGATGCCTCTGCCTAAAATAGTGTCCCTGGATCACTACTCACTGTGAGTCCCTTAATTTTAAGTTGGAAAAACCCAGCTCTTTCCAGCAGGCAGTGAAAAAAAAATTAGGGATGATGTTTATGCAGTGCTGCCTTATCCAAACGCTGTGCTGGGACATCATCAGACTCCAGTCTCACCTTGTCCTGGCAGGAATTTGCTGAATGTGAAGCTCCAGGTCTCACATGGGTACAGGTCCAACAGAGTGAGCCCGAGGACACACAGAGCATCCATGGGCTTGTTGTTCTTCAGGAAGTTCAGGATCCCATCTGGACAAACACAGGAGAGATGCCCATTAAATTGAAGCATCCTTGGAAGACGCACAAGAGCCACACAGGAGCAGATTTCCAAATGTGAAAGGCTTCAGAACTCCCCTGTGCATCACCCAGCCCATGGATTTACTTTGGCTCTGGACAGACTGTGGGAGAGCTCAGCCCACATGAGAGCAACAGTGCTGGATCTGGACAGAACAGCACAGAAAAAAATACAAACAGCAGAGGAAAACATGATGGAAGTCTCTTTGCTTTTCATTCCTGCTTCCAGCCTCAGAGTTCTGGGTTTTCCCCAGAATCAAGATTTCTCCCTCCCTGATGAAGGGTGATGTCAGGCATTTCCCCATGGAGGGCCTTATCACCGCACACCCAGACCCTCACCTGCATGCAGCTGCACTCTGTCTGAGTCCTGGCTGTGGCGGTAGCAGCAGTGAATTGATGAGATGGGGATGGAAGGAAGGCACTTCACACGGAGCCCCAGGAAGAAAGACTCCACGCAGCTCTGAAGGGAATCCAGCAGTGAGGGTCCCGCAGGCCCTTCGGTCAGGTCTAAGGAGAAAGCTGTGGTGTCAGCACCCCAAGGCCAGAGTGAACCAGGAGCTCTGGGGGGGTCCCGTGGGTCTGGCCCCAAGGCAGGCTTGTTTTGAGGCTAATTGCTAGCTCTGGGATGGGGCAGTCATCTCTAGATGGTTTTGTGGGTGTGGAGAAGAGGAGGGGGCTCTGTCAGAGGGTCACCATGAGGAAGCGGGGTCTCATTGCAGAGCAGGAAGGCTATCTTTGAGCTGAGCAGTGCAGAAAGGTTAACCTGGGTGGAGCCAGGGGGCTCCTTGTTGTCTGGGAATTGGCATGGATGGAGCTCCCAAAATGCTGCGTTATCCAGCATTGTTTTACATATGCATACATGCAGATATGTATATATGTATCTATGCATATCTATTCATATCAAATCTCACCCAAGGGCACCCATGGTATTTTCTGTGGAGCTGTATTGTTGGTAGTCATCATGACTCCTGACTCTGCACTGGGGATACAGCAGAACCTTTGCTGTTGTGGACTTAGCTTTCCTTGTAGGAAATATTTCTTGCCTCCTTGGCAGAAAGGAAGGATGGCAATAGAGTTGGGTTGTCCCCCCCCCCCCTCCCACCTTGTGCCTTGCTGGGTTGCTCAGTATGGATGCCTTACCAATAGGCTGCAGGTAGATGTGCTTTCTGCAGAAGCTCTGCTTTCTCCTCAGCACGGCATGGTAGAAGGTTTCAAAGTCCTCTGGGGCATCGGGGTGGCTGAGGAGCCAATCGAAAGCTGTCCGGATGAGCAGCGTGCAGAAAAGCGTCCTCTGTGGGTTGTAGGCTTCAGAAAGGAACAGCTTTTCTGCCCTGGAGAAAGCCTTGGCATAGAGCTCCTGCAGAGCAGGATTGGTGGAGATCAATGCATCCTTCAGAGCCCGGGGCCCGAAGCTGAACTCCTGAGTGTGTTTGCACTGCAGCATTGCGGAGAGGCCCACGGGCCGTTGGGGATTTGGCAGAGCTCAGCTCTCAGATCTGGTTGCCACGGGCTTCCAGCTGTGGGATCTTAGCTTGAGCCTGCAGCACCGGCCGGGTGTCCTGAAATGTGTGTGAGAGAGAAGCTGTCATGGGACGGCCTGCATCTTCATGAGCATCACCGGTTTATGCACCAGCAGGTGGTGCTCGAGAATGCGCAGCCCCCGTACTGCGAGCAGAGGTGTGGGTTAAATCAGATGGTTGGGTTTATCTGTTTATTTATTGATGCTCCAGTTTAAGGTCGGGTGTCGAACCTCTGGCTGTGTTAGCCCTTATGCGGTGCTGAAAGGCAGTGCTCCTGTCCGTGGTGGGAAAGAAGAGCAGAAGTGCCAAGTGGAACCCAAGTATTTAGCAGCTGTGTTTTGGGAAAAGCTGCTTTGTACAGGTAAGTGCTCCACCTGGGTACAGCAGGATGGAAACACGCAGGTAGGTACGCAAACAAACATTCTAGGAAGAAGGATTATTTTCTGTGAGGTGAGTTAATGCTGGTTTAAAAGAAACCCGTGTGGATAAGTGTGTGTATCAGCTGCTGGTCATCACTTTGTAACAGCACTGTGCAATGAGAGGGGAAAAAAGGAGGTACAGTATTTTTAGGAGGAACTGGTTAATCTGTAATTTAAGTAGCTCAGCAGTCACCAGGTCCCCGTGGGGACAGAGATATAGCCATGAATTCAATATTCAAATAAGAGTACCAACATGAGCCAGATGTTTTCCTCGGTTACAGTGGAAGATGTCTGTGGTAGTTTCACCACAAGATAAAGGTGGCAGCCCTTTAAAATTGAGTTTCTTTACATCTAACCCTTGGGAAGATAGTTGTCTGTTTAAGCAGTCCTTAGAAAAGACTTGTTTTGTGTGATCTTCTGTGGAGCTGAGGGTATATCCCAGAGGAGAGGGAGCAGGTAAAAAGCTTGCTTTTATTTTTGCAAGCTTTGTATTCTGCTGGCATTAAAGCCTGACAGCAGGAGCACAGTGGGATCTGAAGTAGTACAAGGGCCTGAAACCAATGGAATTCTGGAGACAAAATCTCTGATGCTTTCTCAGCTACCTCTTCTTATTGCCCAAAAAGTGTCCGTGTTGTTTTTGCAACAAGACTGCATGTGAGATTATTTTGCACTCTGTCACCCAAATAAATCTCTTGGCTTCTGACTTACTTCCAAATTTAAGATTTGGAAGTTTGAATTGAAGGGAGATTTTGACCCTACTGAAGTCATCAGGAGTTGAATCTTGACCCTGCTGTAGTCCAAGGCAACACTCATCCTGCACAAACTCGAAATGCAAGCATCCTTTTTCCCACCATACTCAGAACTGACACTGGGAAAGCATGAGCAACGTTAGCACTGCTGAGCTGTGTGAGCCCTGCCTGCTGCTCAGCAGGAAGCCCAGCTCTGCGCTCAGCCTGGGTTGGTGGTGATCTTGCCAAAGGTTTCTGAGAAGCAGGAGCTGCTTTCATCAGCGCTGCCTGCGAGTACGTGGGGATGTGAGAGGAGCTGCTTAGAGAATGAATGGATTTTTCCAAATGGGAAGCAGCAAAGAGTGGATGAATGCAGTAATGAACACAATGGGGGCAGTCTCTTAGCCTGCGTTCCCCCGGGCTCTCTCATGAAATGCAGCGTGCACCCAAAGCTATGGACATACATTGTTTCCCAATGCTTCCTAAAAGGAGACATTCACACTGCACCAGACATCCCCAGCAATAAGCATGGGCATTTTGTGAGCACCCACAATGCATGAGGATGTCCAAGATTACACTTTGGTGCTTGGGAAGCTCAAGGGCAGGAACTCACTTGCAGTCTGGAGCACTGTGTGCCTCCTTCTCTTGGACACCAGTTTTGCTTCCAAGAGAACAGCAGCAACCCATTGCATTCACCAAATCCAGCACCATTGCTTCTATTTAACAAGCATTTCTAGAGTGCTTCACTGCAGGAAATCAGTGCTTCAGAAAAATGTTATGGGCATCTTCAGCAGATTCTTTTGCAATGCTGACTGTAGAAGATGGTATCTGTGCTTGATCTAATAGATGGATGCGCTGTTTTCATTGACTGGTGTGGAAGGGCTTTGTAATTTTTTAGCTCTTGTTTTGGGGCTGCTATAATGCTCCAGTGTGGTCCTTCCAGAGGGAATGGCACTTCAGTTGCAATGGGCATTCATTTTCCAGCAGTTTTAAGACACCAAGGCAGTGATACAGAACTGGAAGCACCAGTGCCTCCATATGCATTCCAGGTATTTAAGAAGGAGATGTTATGTCTTTAGAGCAAGCAGCAATTCATTTGATGTCTTGGCCAATGACAAGCCATAGGATCTGATTAGCAAGCCCTGAGGAGAAAGTAACTCTCATTTAAAAGGCCATTGACTTCTGGTTGCACTTGAGGAAATCCTTTAAGCAAAGTTACATCAATAATTTGCTGCAAGCGAGGGTCTCCACTCATGGCATTCTCTCTCTCTCTCTTTTCTTTTAACTATCAGGGAAAAAAAATTCCTATTTCCAATCTGGACTTTGTTATTCCCACTTGCAGCCATTTGTTAATGTTTACTTTTTTCCAAAATTGTGGGCATTCCCTAAATATCCAGCGTGAGCACTCACAGCCCATAGACCCCCACTGTCACACTAACCTGTAAATGCTTTCATGTGCAATTCAGGTTAATCGTAAATTATTCCCTTTGCAAATCAGGTGCCTATAAATTATTCTCTGTAATTGGAAATTACCTATGAATTATTCTATTTGAAATTCACATCTATGTCATTCATTCTCTTATTATATTGACATTGCTTGCTTGGACAGGTATGCTTGGCGCTGACAGCATAACTCTGGAAAGCCAAGGCAGTGCCATGCAGCATGAGTTCATCCGTGATGGGATGGCCAACAGAGATGGTCTGGAGTGCAGAGAACCAGCATTATGCGGCCTAGAAAAGGGGCATCTATGGATACAGGTTGGCCATTGTAAAGCTGTTCATTTTCTAAGCCTGCTTGTAAGGTGTTTCTCTCTGATTCAGGTGTTCTCCCCTCTTGGCTATTGTGCAGTATTGAGAGACAGACTCCTTTAACTGGGCTGCTTGGGTGTCAGAGAGGCATTAGCAGAGACTGTTAAAACTGATTAATGGCTTGATTTAGGTGCTGTACTGTAAACAGGCAGGGAGAGAGCAGAAGATTCATAGCCGGTCAGCAGCAATGAAGAGCCCAGAGCAAACAGAACAAGCGTTAGCTAATTATCAGCACACCCTAGTTGCTCTAACAGCTCTTTTCCTGAGATTTGCAGTTGATACCTGCTGCTGCCACTGGCAGAGCATTCTCACCTTCCTGATATAACAGAAATGACCTGAGAGCAGTTTTATCAACGTTTGCTGACAGCACAGAATGGATGCCCAATGGGCAAGTCCAGCACAGTGGGACAGAGGACAGTGGACGTGTGCAAGGATTTAACCCTAGTGCAAATAATGTCCCCGCTGTTCCTCTCCTCCCTCAGTGACCTGGTTGCAGTCCTCACACAGCCTGAGGCTTTGCCTACCCACTGGGCTCAGCTGCCAAGGTCAGAATAGATGCATTTTGCCAGTTTCAGGCCTGGAAAGGGACAACTGGAGGCTGAAGGGGGATTTGGGGATTCTTAGCAACTCTCCGAATCTGCTCTGCTCACAGAGGAAATGCACCCTGGGTCTGATTCTGCCCCGTGCTTGTGCCCATGAGGAGCTGGAGCCCTTTTCAATCTGTGGCAACAAAACGCTGAGTCAGATCTCGGTGTGTTCCCATCCACACAGACAGATAAAAGCCTCCTGCTGCCATATCCCAATAATATTTATGCGTAACGTCTCCAGCATACGCCTGTGACTCTGAAACAGATGATTTGTGTGGTCTCTGAAAATGAGTCGTTCCCAGGAAACCTCCTGAGATTCACTCGGGAGGACAGTCTACCTGCAGGCTGAAAGCATGGGGGCTTATTGCTGCAGGGCACCTCACCTCAGTCTGCCTTGTGACTTCCCATGGGCTGCTGGCCTGGGCAGATGGACAACCCATGGGCAGAAAGGTTTGTGGTATTAAAGACTGGAATTGTAAAGGTCATTAACCACCTAAGATGGAGACAGATGCTTGCAGATTATTTCCAAGCACTTACACATCCGCTTCCCTCTTGATTTTGTTTTATGTTAAAGCCTGCTCTCTTTCATACGTTCTGCTATGAATATGTATTAAGGACATGCATTACCCATAGTTTGTCTTCTATCCTAAGGATTTCATTCTGTGCTCATAAATAATGCTGCTTTTTCGTGTGTGCTTTCTATTTAAGGATCTCTAAGAGCCACACAAATACTACAGAAATATCTGTGCTGCCCTACAGAAGAGGAGATGAAGGTATGCACCCTCTGTCCTCTTCCCACTATCATCACCCACTATCTCATTGGTTTTGGTGCTCGTGGATTTTTCCTTCTCTGGTTAAACTCTCAGTGGTGTTTCTCCCATGCATCTGTGAGATGAAGGGATGGCTGCATTCTTCTTCCCTTGCTCTTACATGCAACAGACTTGCATGCATTGCTGGATATTTTCTGCGTATTTGATAACCAAGGACCCAAGGGCAGCCCAGAATTAGAGCACACTGCCTGTCAGTGCTCTACAACAAACATAGTGCTGCCGAGATATCCAGGCTGTAATCATTCACAGCTCTGGGCACTTCACTCTTCATCGTAGTTGTCTAGACAGACTAAATGGGTTCTGCAAGACAGCCCCAGTGTCAGCCAGGATAGAAGCTGCAGGGTTTCCATACAGAGGAATGCCCAAACAGGTATGGCTATGGTTAGATATTCCCTCAAGTGCAGGCATTATAAAAGTAGTTCATCATGTGGTATAAATGCACTGTAATGCTGTGTCTCTTCCCCAGGAAACCAGGTGCTCTGTAAAGCGGCAGCACGAGGCAGGGGATGCTCCTTTTGCAGTGTCTCTGTCAGGAAGCCACACAGCAGCGCGGCTGCAGAGGGCAGCCCCACACCCACGACCTCACCGTGGCCGTCTGTAGCCGAGCCCTCGGCAGCTGGAGCTGTTTCAGCGAACGGGCACGTTCTGGAAGTGCTGCAGGAGCAGCTCCTGTTCTGGGGGACCCCCAGGCCCACCCGACCCTGCAGATTTGGATCCGGGGCATTTTGCTTCGGGATCACACGGCTTGGTATGAGGGGAAGGAAGAGATCCCTCAGCGCCCTGAGCTGCTGCTCCACGGCCCGCAGAGCCCAGCTGAGCCCCTGCACCCAAGCCCCTGGGAGGATGCTCCAAGGGCAGCTCCCGGAGCAGAACCCCGGGCACGCCGAAACGACGATCTGAGAATGTCTTGGAGGTGCTGGCGGATGCCCTCGCTGAAGCCCCACCACCCCTCTTTGGGAGGAATACCCCAAGAGCAGCCCCTTGCACTCCGGCATAGGGGCTGCCGCAAGCAGGACCTTGGTCACGTAGAACGATGCCCCCAAGCTGCTCCCCCCAAAAGGCGGGGACAGCCCACGGGGGAGGGGGGGATCCCACGGAAGG
The DNA here is from genome assembly GCF_951394365.1 of Tetrao urogallus. Taxonomy (NCBI): domain Eukaryota; kingdom Metazoa; phylum Chordata; class Aves; order Galliformes; family Phasianidae; genus Tetrao; species Tetrao urogallus. Next base: position 11,679,714 of record NC_136828.1, read on the forward strand.
GTCCCGACCCTCCGCCCTCCGGAACCGGCAGCCCCCATTCCCTCCCGGTTAGGATGACCGCTCGAATCCTCCCGACTCCGCGCCCACCCCGAGCCCCCGGGACCCCCAGCACTCACCGCCCGCCGGGCCGGGGCTGCGGAAGCCGGGGAGGATCGCTAGGGCCGGGGCAGCCGGCTCGGGGCTGGCGAGGCGGAGCGGAGCCGGGCAGCGGCGGCAGGAGGAGCGGCGGCGGCGGCGGCGGCGGCGGCAGCAGCAGCAGCAGCAGCAGCAGCAGGAGGAGGAAGAAAAAGGGGGAGAAAAAGCGGCACGAGTGGGGCTTGGCCCCTCCGCCGGGAGCCCACGGGATTCGCCGAGCTGCCGCCGGGAGCCGCCCCGAACCCCGCGGGGGAAAGCGCCGGGGGCAGCGCCGGAGAGGGGCCGGGGGGACCGGCGGGCAGCGCGGGGCTGAACCCTACGTCGGGCTGCAGGGCAGCCCCGCAAAATGGTTTTGGAGGAAAAAGGGTAAACGGGGCTCTGGGAAGGGGCTGTCGGCACCGGCGGGTCCCCGCTGGAGCCAGGAGAGGAGCGATGGGAGCGCGCTCCTGCCGGGAGCCCGGGGCTGGGCGACGTGTCGGTGCCGCAAGGGTTGAGAGCTCTTTAATCTGCTCTGTTAATAAGAAACGAAGGTTGGAGTGGGTGTCTGGAGAGCAGAGCTCTAGTTATGTGGTTGTACCGGAGACTGATGAGATCTGCTCCATGGGAGTGGTGGCTGTGTTTGCCTTGACGCTCCTCTTAGCGCATCGCTCGCATGACGTGGATGTGTTTCTGTGTCCCAGGGTGTCCTTTAATTTGGGAATACTATCTGTTCTCAGGAAGGTTAATTACACTGGAGGAGTGGATCTCCAGCCCCATTTCCTCATGTAGTCTAGCTTTTGTGTTTTGATCCTTACAGTGCTTTGATCCTGCATTTCTCCATCACTAGATGGAAGGACAAAGGAAGATTCCAGCTGGAACCTGGACTTTGTCCCTGAGTGACACAAACAGAAGTTAGGAACACATTTCTCAGGCTGTGGAGCTGCAGTGCTCCTTGCAGCCCACACTGCAGGCACAGCTCTGCAGGGTACAGCAGGAATACTCCACCAGAGCCTCAGTGGCCATACAGGTGGATAGATTGCAGCACTGCGGGGTTAGTGAGCACCAGGATAAGAAAATCACTGCATGCAGCAGCCTGCCACCCTGGGCTCTGCGTTGCTCTTAAGGCACTGAGAGCATCACTGGTGAGAAATTGCCTTAATTAGCTGTTATCATAATCTGAAGGAGGGGAGCAGCAGCAGTCTCACCTGGCAGCCTCTGTGGGAACCTTTCTGCAGTGCAGTGTGGGGGCAGGGCTGGGCCTGACGGCCTTGCAGCATCATCCCTTCCCTTCATCTGCTCACCAAAGCATGGGAGATGCCCTCTGTTCAGTTTTAATTGGTTGCTGCTTGTAATTAATGTTTATTTGTATTAATTATCTGAAATGATGTATCTCTGTGTTGTTTGTAGTACACCAGCAGTGTGTTCAGAGCAACACAAACCCCAGACAGGCAGCTCCTGCCCCGGAGAAGCCAAGAGCTAAACCAGGCAGCAATGCTGGCAGTGTGCTCCAGGAATGGAGACTTAGGTTTATTTCCTACAAAACCTATTGCAACCTTGGTATTTAATGCTTGCTTTAGCTGCCCACCTGCAGATCAGTCAGCACAGCTGAACAGGACTGGTGCTGCTGTGGTGTCCTCACAAACAGAAGGGAATCTGCCCCAGAACAACACCAGGACTGACTAGCTCTTGAGAGAGTGTCCTTTGGTCATCTGAAGAAAGCTGCACACATGGATATCTCCATGAGGGAAAATGTCAGTACTGAGTGCTGTGTGAGCCACGGACAGGAGACCAAACAACAGCCACAGACTGGAGCCAGACAAGCTGAAATGAGGAAACAACACACTGGGTTTTTTTCTTTAGAATGAAGCTGATGAGCTCCTGGAATAAATTGCTGAGGACAGCCTCCACATGTGTTGGAGTTTTCTGAATAAGATAAGATGCCTTTTCTGCGAGATGGGCTCCAGGCAGGCACACAGTGCTGGGTTTTGTGCAACCCAGGAAGGTTCTGCTCCTGCTGAATGCTGCAGGTGTGACACTTTCTCCTGGGATTGGTGCTTAGGCTGTTGAGAAGTTGGTGTTATTTCTCTGTCTTTGCAATCTGCAGCAGTTTTGAAGGAGGCAGGGTGCATTTAGCAGCAGTCTGGTCTGCTACCACAAAGCAGAAATGCGTATGAGCAAACTTTCTTAAAGTTTGAGTGTGAAAAGCAGCCTTGACAAAGCATTGTGGGCTCTTCTGTTCTCTTTCTGCTCTGTGACCGCAAAGCCCTGATCTAGATTTGAGCAGCCCTGCTAAGGGCTGCATTAACAGCAGCCACATTGTGCTTGGTCCTAACTCAGGTGCAGTCCTGCCAGGAGCACCAGGAGGAGGATGGGGGAACGCACCAGAACAAGAGCCTGGCCTTAAGATGCTGCTTTGCAAAAAGGAGTGATGTAAAGGTTTCTGGCAGGGACAGACTTTGGGTGCTGTTCGTTGATGGTGAGGGAAAGGGAGAAGCGGGACTGAGCAGTTTGTAGCAGAGGCTGAGGGTTACCACGCTGGGAGTGCTGCTGGGGACAGGTTTGCCTTCTTTGTAGGCTGGAGATGTGGTGGTGCGTTTCTGGTAGCAGGACAGTCTGAAGCAGGAGATGAGGAATCAATAAAGCAGGTGTTCTCCTTGTGCAGGCTGGGGACTGTGTGAGACAGGCTGTGACAGCTTTGTGCTTCCCCTCTGAAACTGCTGTTCTGGCTCTGCCTGCATCAGAGGGCACAAGAAGGAGAGCCGTTCCTTGTCTCTTCCATTCACTCTCTGTAATATCCTTAAAAGCTATGATGTGTCACTCTGGTGCCTGAACAGGTTCCTCCTGTGCCCAGCTGCTGCTCTGCCCACCCATCGCCCTGCCCTCAGCAGTTGGGATGGACCTCATGGAGGCAAACAGTGATGTTGTCAGGATTTTTTTGCTTTTCCCACCAAGTGGTGAGGAGCAGCAGCAGTAAAGGATGATGGAGGAGAAGGGAGCAGCAGGCAGCAGGCCCTTCTGGGAGATGAGAGAGCTGGGGCATCGGTGTCCCCAAGGCACTGGATCATGCCTGCAAGCAGAACTGTCCCTCTGCACTGTGTCCTGGCACAGCCCATCTCCATCAGTGGGCTGGGGAACTGACAGAAACAGCGCTGGGCTGGTGCTCCTGCAGTGACACAGACTGGAAGAGACAAACAGCCCCAGCCCTGCTCTGATCAGTGAGCGCAATCTGCTGCTACAACTGCTGCTGGAGGCTGAGGGGAGGGAGGGGAAAGAACAGCGATTAAGTGAAGCGGGAGCCGTTTGTTTGCAGATCTGTTACTAGGTCACGGTACCACCTATATCCTGGGTTTATTAAGGCTTTTAAATGGAGCCTGAGGTTTGAGACCCTGGGGAAGGGGCTGTCCCTCCTGCAGCTGGCTGATCGCTGCTTCAGTTCTGCTGTACTGGTAATAGAAGGAAAACTTCTCTTATCCCAAGCTCTGCTCGTTTGCAGAGCTGCTTTCCCTTTCCAGCACTGATCTCGTGTTTGGAATCTCCCTGTGGGCAGTTGGTGTTTGTGCTCCACAAAGGAAGAGAGATTTCAGATCCCTGTATCTTTGCAGAGGGTTTAGGTACTTTTAAATTCATTTTTATTTTTGCTGCTGGCAATGTGGGGGATCAGTGCTTTGTGGCTCCTGTCCGAGGTTCAGGAGCCCCATGGAAGGAGGCTGTGCTGGAGCAATCCATCCCAGGCTTTAAGCCCAGCCCGGACCTGCTCTGTGTTTTCCCTGGGTCCAGTATTGAGGCCAGCAGAAATAGCATCTCATTTCCCGGTGTCAGAGGAGGTGCTAAGTAGGACAAAGTTAAATTTGGGATTATTAGGAAGAGAAGAAGCGCAGATGCTTCAATGCACGTTTGTCTGATGCTAACATCAGAGCACAAATGTGAAGAGAGCTGCCCTTTGCGGAGGGCAAAGCGAGGAGGATGCAGTGATGCAGTGAATTACTGGGCAGAAGTGGGTATTTGGGAGCACTTTGGGTTTCCCTTGTGCACATGGGTCTGGCTCCCAGTCTGCGGCATTTCGGCCCAGGGAGCACCCAGCTGGTGTCAGCAGTGGTGCAGGGCAGGTAGGCACCTTGGTGCAGAGGAATTTGGGAAAGCACAGGTGGAGGTGTTCTCCTTGGTGGAGGTGTTCTCCTTGGTGGAGGTGTTCTCCTTGGTGGCAGCTTCATTTTAAGCTCTATCGGAGTTTTTCCTAAGAGAGAGGCAAAGGCGTTGAGTTTCAATGGGCAATAATTAAATGGAGACAGTGCGCTCCAGAGAAAAATGTACTGTGTATAAAAACAAGGGAATCTTTGAACAAGAAGCAAAGCCCAGCATCAAGCTGTGCAATTAAAAAGCTGCAGTGAGATGAGATACGAGATGGAGAGAGATTCAGAGACACTGAGATGTTTGGGCAAGTCACAGTGCCCCAATTTTCTCCTTGGCTGCCCTTGGCTGGATGAACTCACTGGTGGGCACTGCCAGCACCAAACTGAGCACAGTGGATGCACTGGGAGCAGCAGGGCTGGGAGCTGGGCCGTGTCCTGCAGGATGAGCCCCCACGTCCTGGCTCGTGGCTGGGTCACTGCTCATGGTGCTGGCATTGCTCCGGTGCCGGTCTGCTTTCACCCAGGGATGCCACGAAGGTGGCTAAAGGCCAAGTGCTGTTGCTGGAAGCCAGCTGCAAATTAGTGCATGGCGTGTGATTAATGTGCTTTTTAAATGCATTCATGTCCTGTCACACTGGCTGTGGCTCTTGTGTCACACTCGGTGCTCTCAGAACGTTTATTAGCCTTATAGATCCCCTGATTATTGCTTTCTCTTTTATAATTAAGCTATGAAACTCAGCATGGTGCAGCTTATATGGCATTAATTCAAGCCTGGCATTCTCTGCCTGTGCCCTAGGGTAAGGCTAAACGCTGGCAGCTGGGCTGCTCACTGCACAGTTGCTATTCTGAAATTCTCTAATATGATTACAGAAATAACAGTCTGTGCATATGGGTGACTTGGAGCTCAGTGTTGCTGCACGCAGCAGTGAGACATGGTGTGAGCTCTTTGGAGCTCCCCACATCAGCGCTGTCAGCTCTGCTTTGCTGTTTGCTGCTCTCCTTTCTCAGGACATGAGTGAGTTCTTTCTCTTTCTTATGTCCTGGCCTTGGCTTAAACCTCACGTAAGTGGAATAGAGGATTTTCTGTGGAGCTGAATATTTACAGCCACTTTCTGTCACTCTCTGAGTGTTTCCGTCCTGCCCATGTTGCAGCAGGTCACCACTTCGCGTGGCCACGTGGTGAGCTGAGCTAAGAACAACAGCATCATAAACCACATCTATTTCTTTGCAATTTTTGTTTTCCACCTCCTAGGATGTGGGATGGACTGTGCTGGGATAGCAAGGGCTCAGCACTACCGGACAGGAGATTGTTACAGTGACCCAGCATCGTGCCTCCAGTCACGGCTGGTCCCAGCGCAGAGAGCTCATGAAGGCTTTGCTGGGCTGCTGCTGCTCCACTGGCAGTCCCTGTGGAGTGTGCCCAGCCCTCCCTGCAGAGATGTCTGAGTGGGCAGTGATGGGCTTCAGCTGCTCTGCCCACCTTGGTTCTGGGCTCTGTGCGTGCAGGCAGTCCTACCCAGCTGCAGGTGTGAGGACAGCAGACAGCAGGTGGCTGTATCTGCTATGGAAGAGCACGAATGTCCCTCATCTGTTTGGGAGCAGCAGGAGACAGCCTGGAGGTGGTAGGAGAGTGGGTACAGAGTTCCTCTGTGCGCAGCTGGATGACCACTGTGATCAGCACTGCATCTGGAGCTGATGGAGGCACACAGTGACAGGTATGGCTGCTCCCTCCTGCCTCTCCCCCAGAGAAAACCCCACGTTTTACAAAATGCACATCTGCTGGCTGTGTCTCCCCAAAACTGCATCGAACTCCCTATACTTGCTGTACTGTCACACTCCATAGTATGTGCTATTTATACTCACGCTGCTCGTGTAATCAATTATTACTCATCAAGCAGAGATCCGAATGCTGACACATGTGATCTTAAAGCTTCTGCTCCAAGCAGCAGTGCCAAAGCCCACGAGCAGGATGCAGCGCCGTAGTGCAGCAACTCTGTGCGCTCAGACGTTTCCATGGAGATGGATCTTTGATCTCATCGCACTACATGAAGGGTGGGGAAGATGCTCCCAAACTCAGGAGGAAGGCAGTGCTGATTCCCTCAGGTCAGAAGTTCCCAGTGCAGGAACTTGAGAGGCAGGAGGGCTCTGTTCTTCTTTCCATGATGCCATATCTGTAGCACCAGCGGGGTGAAGCTGTGCTGCAGCACGCACTGGGGATGTGCCTCTCGCTTGGCCAGACTGCACCTCTGAGCTGATTTAGTGCTGCTGAGGATCAGACCTTTGTCTGCACTGCAGTGTTGTGTTTGTGCTGTATGATTCATAGAGCTTTGGTGCCAGGACAGGGCACGTTGTCCTGGCTGTTGAGAAGAAATGTGAGCAATAAGGAGAAGAGCTATGAGAATGTACAGTTAGCTGGCTGCATTTCTGGATGGAATAGAGAGCAAATTCACATTTTACGTTGGAGGAATGTGCAGAAGGGAAGTGTTTGATATGATAACATGGGGGCAGTGACCAAAGGCAACAGCCAAGCTGGCTTTATCTGTCTGGATGAGCTCTGATTGTGCTGGCATGAGCTCTGTGCTGTGAGAGCTGGCAGCAGGGTCAGGGCAGCTCCTACCAGCACTGGAAATTGAGAGTTGTGTAGATGGAGCTGGAAGGGAATCCATTAGAAAAGGGCATCGTTCGGTTCAGCAGTGGCTTGCAGTGAAGGTGGGCCACGTGCTGACAGGTTCTCCACGCTGCACTGATGGGCAGAGGTGGTCCTTCATGTCTGTACTGTGTGTGCACTCAGGCAGCTGAGCAGTGTTTGTGATCCTCTCCTCCCTTTGCAGCTGGGTGGTGACACTTCCTGGTCACTTCCTGCTGTTCACAGGGTGCTGATGGATCAGTCCCTTTGTCTCTGTTACCAACACAGCCTCGGACTGCTTCTGCAGTGTGTGATAGCATGCAAGGTGAGCAAGAGTTTGTACAGAGCCTGCTTGCATTGCTGATGTTTTTCTCTTTTCAAAGCGTACCTTGCCTGGGGGCACCGAGCTGCCAGTGGTGCCCATTAGTCTCTCCTCTTTGGGGATGAGCAGTTCTCCACCCAGGCAAAGCAGTGCTCATGGTCTCCTTGCTCCCAGCCCTGTCAGGAGCAGGTGAACCTTCATGCCCTGCAGGTCTGTGGGCTCCTCAGCTTGGTCACCATTTTAGTCAACTAAGTTTAAATGCTTTCTTTATAAGGACATACGTTGTTTGAAGCTCTGAAAAAGTTACCGTATTTTTCCAATACAACAGCTCTGCTCAGTGTTAATCATAGCCATGGGTTTGCTTGGAAAGCTGATGGGTGGATTTTTGCTGGGTTTTGTTGCTGTTGATTTTTCCAATAACCATCAGTGCCAACACTGTCATTGTTTCCTGTTGATCAGAATGGGCTGTTCAGCCAAAAATGTCGTGGTGTTGTCCTGTGCACCAGTTCACTGGGGAGGAAGTGGTGGGAAGAGTGAACAGCAGTGAACATTTGGTGCTGCTGGTTTGGATGCATCAGCTAAGGATATTGGATGGTACTGAGAAGTGTTTTTTCCCTTAATTCTATGGACAAAGTGGGATTGCTGTGCAGCTCCCTGCGCCCATCCCATGGCTGTTCAAGCCTATATGGACGCTGTCACTTAGCAACTGCTGTCAGCTCTTCTTTTAGCTGCTGCTTTATTGCTGGCACATAACAGGAGTTGTGTGACCAGCCCCACAAAGGGTGTTTGTACAGCACGGCACACAGGTGTGAAAATGAGCAGCCCCACCACAGCCCTCTTTAAGATCCCAGTGTTACTTTACACCTGACCTGGGAAATGACCCCCAAATGGGAGCACCAGAACCACTGTCACCGGGCAGAGACAATGCATGAAACATCACCAGCGTTGTGCCATCCCCCTCTGCAAAGGCACTCAGCTTGTTTGAAAGATGGGCTATGAGCACAGAGAGGAGCAGCTCTGCCACCGAGGTCTGAGGTCTGGCTGTGCTACGTTTAGCAGTGCTTTGTTTCTCAGCAGAGGACAAAACCCACAGTGCTGGAGGGAAATGACACAGCACAGGGGTGTGGCTGCTGATATATTTTATCATTGTTAATTGCTGAGAACCGTGGTGAAGCTGGCTGATGAGTTTCCTCTGTAACGCGTGGTGGTTTTAAAAGCCTTGATGAGCTTGTGTTGAAAGGTGGAGCAGATTTTATGAGATGGACAAAAGAAATTTCTAAGGTGTGCGTGAGTTGGTCTGCGCTCACAGACCACCTCTCTAAGGCTCAAGCAGCAGCTACAGACACTTATGGCTCATTTTTTACTTCACTCATACAATGAGCATAACTAAGCAAAGACTGCTCTTTGAATTTTAAATGTCCAATGTATTAAAAGACAACTAACAACTATTCTTTTGGCAGCTTTCACAAAGCCGTTATTAGCACAGGGCTGAGCCAAACATTCTTTGCTACGTCAACGTGAGTCTGAGCAGTGAGAGGACAAATCCTTTTTCCAGTGCTTTGTTGAAATGTGTTGAAAATGATTCTTGGAATTTCATACCTGTGTACAGAGCAGGCAACAGAACTCGCACTGCCCCTGTTCAGATAAACAGAGCTTTGTAATCTTCCTTGTTCACAGTGCTTGCTCTCAGAGATGTGGGTTTTTCTCATCTGTGATGCCCTGTTGTTATCACTTGTGTAGCTGCTGCCTTCTACCACAGGCCACATTAAAGTAACTGACAGAGCTGAGCACTGGTGCCTTTGACACGACACGAGCCCCGTGCCTGGCCACAGCCTTTGCTGAAATCATCTGTAGCATCTGTATGGGGCAATCTGCCTCCTGCAGGGGCTGCGCAGCTCCCACGCTGATATGATGCAAAAGCTGCAGTTCCCACAAAAACTCATCCCAGAAAGGCAGCGTGCAGCTTCCTCCTCTGCCCAGCAGCCCACCTCTCTCTTTACATCCCCAGAGTCCCTGGATGGCAGGAACACAGAGTTTATGGAAGGACCACTGTTTTCATGATGCAAAGTCGCAAAAGCACTTGTATACTGACAGCTCAGTCCAGTGTGTTGCAGGTAATGAATTTATTTCTAGAAGCATACAATAGCTTGCTTTCAGTCACCTTTTTTTTTCTTTTTTAATGTTTCCTTATGTAGGCAGGCTCTGCTGCTTTCTTAACATACTTACACGTTAAAAACAGAAGAAATGCCTTTCTTTATTTACTTAGAAAAATAAAACAGGCAGATCAGTTTATCAGAGAATATACTTAAAAATAAGAGAAGCCATCAGTATTAAAACAAAGGCTCTCTGTTAACAGCTAACAAAACTATTCCTTTTTTTCTGTTCAGAGTAACACTTCCTACTATCTTCTCTTATAACACTTTGGTAGCAAAAATTCTCTTCACAAGAAACCCGTGTAAGTACTGTTCCCTCAAAGCAAAAGATGTCTTTAGTAGCAGTCAGCCTCATTCTCCTCTACGGTCCCCACAGTAGCAAGGATGTCCTCTAAGAGGGACTGGGGGCTTTTCTCCACATAGTCACTACCTTTATTTAGGTCACTGCGTAGTTCCACTAAGTTTATTGTTCTCAAAGCTAACATCATGCTCTCTGGATCTTGAAAGTCCACTTCACTACCATCACCTGTGGGGAAGTTCTGGACCAGAGAACCCTGCCTTAGTGTCCTTTGTAACCAATGAATGCCTTGTCCTGCAGGTAAGTCTCCAGTCCCTTGTGAATCTGTGGTGCTACTCTGACAGAACTGAGATTGTAAGGAAAGCAATATATCGCAGGCTTTCTGACCCACGGGCTTGTCACAGTCACACAAAGACCGAAACAAGAAGCTGAACAGGTTTGCTCGGCAAAACATCTGCAGTGGCTTGTTCTCATGAACGGAACTAGTGACTGCAGATGAGACAGGAGCATAATAGCATTCAGGAAGGCCAAGTTGGCAAAACATATAGGTACAGAAAATTTGAACCAGTTCCAAACAACCAAGTTTGACTTCCCAGTCTAAGTCACGTGCTGCAGTCTGGACCACCGTAGTGACGAACTGCTCTGTCTCTTCCGGTTTACCCGTGCAGCTCTCTTTCACCCACATGGTGAAGACGCTCATCACAGCTCTCCTAGGAAAGACCTCTGGGTCTGTGCACAAGACTTCTTGAAGCTTTGCCGCAGTTTTCTAAATGTAGAAAGACAAAGGAGGAAAGGAACATTACAAACAGACAAAAAAGCACAACGAAAAACAGGGGAACAATGTGTAGTTCTGCTCGTGTCTGCAGTGGATTACACAAAGCCGTACCTCTTTATTATACCGGCTCCCTGCAACACGTGACTGTGGAACAAAGACATAAATAATGTAGGCCAGCTGTCCCATAGCCGTCACAGCGCTCGCTCGCACGTAGCTCTCTGGATCCTCCAGAAGGTTTTCTATACGCTTTGGCATCTCCGAAAACAGGAGAAACTTCCTGAAATCCCTACGGTCTGTAAATGAGACAGCAATGCAAAGAAGTGAGGCTTTGTTCTCTCGGAGCATGAACTTGTTTCCAATGCAAACAGTGATTTGTGTCATACGAGGATGATCGCTGACTGCAGGGCAGCTGACAGTGAACGGAGCTGCTGCTCACAGGAGCACGGACACTTTCTGGCAGGCTCCTCACTTTGCAGCAGCTTGGTGAATTCCAGCTGTGCCGTGTTTGACACTAGAGTTTGGAAAAATGCATTTACAGTTGTTTCTATTGGTGAGAAATAATTTGCTCCAGGTAAATCAGAGTGTGGTTTCAGCCCCATCAAGCAACTTTTGTTTAAGGGAGAAAGAAAAGAAAGGTCATCCCTTACTGCTGTCAAGCCACACAACATAGTTTAATTTGCTAAAGCTGTCATTAAGGAGGACACAGCAACTCAAATTCAACAGAATAGTGGCCTATGTTTATGAATCTTTTTGACAGATTTTGACTGTGACCTGAAAGTAAAAATCTCAACTTATCTTTTCCTTCCTTCCTTCCCCCTGCAGTTACAGGTCAGAGGATGCTCCACAGACCTGACTGACTTTCACAACATTACAAGAAACGGTCCTCCAATCTGACCCATTAAATCTCTGCACATACCTGCCAGGGTTCTAACCAAGCTGGTGAAGAACTCCAGAGAAGAGTCTCGTACTTCCCAGCAAGGACTGCACAAACGCTTCTGCAGCACCAGGAACACCTCTGTGAAAGCCAAGCAGGAGGGGGGAATTGAGATGAAAGGTAACAAACCAAACCGCTGTGCAGCCTCTGCACTGTTTTCTGATGTGATCCCTTTTGCTGACTTTGCTTCTCTCACAGTTCCTCAAAGCACTGTATGAGCAGATACAACTAAATTCAGCACAACTGGAAACAAATCCTAAGTGCTTTAAGTGGAAAAAGAAGGTGAGAGCACATTTCAGATGCGCCACCAGTTGCTGTTTGTCCAACTTTGATAGCTTTGTTACCTCGCAAAATCTTGTCAGCTTGTTGCTTATTTTTGAAGAAGGATACTCCTGACGAGCTCTTCAACCACCTGGACATAGCTTTAAATGATTTCTTCAGAACCTGAAGAAATACAAAGCAGATGTACTTTATTGCAGGAGAAGGTGTTTTTGTCTTTATGCTAGACAAATTTTTTTTTTTTCCACTCAAAATTACAGTGAAATTGTCAGAAGAAATTAGTGCATGCACTTTCATTCTATAAAATAAGCCACAAATGAATAGTGCTTATGCCACATTTCTAGCCAACTGTTCTCAACTTTAAAACATTGTGAGTGTCTCCAGCTTTTCACTTGCAGCTGTCACCTGAGTCACTTGGACAAAAGAAAGCAAGAAAACAAAAGTGTTACTGTAAAAGATTTTATTACTTAATAGCAATGTCAAGTGGATTATATTGGCTCTACAGTCAGACATGATGGCTCCTATATTTTCAAGAATATCTATCTGACTTACTGATCAACTACTTGCTCATTACCATTTTAGCTATTTCCTGCAAGTCCCTCAGAAGAAGCCTTCTAGATATTCTTATACTAACTGCTAAGAAACACCTGTTGTCAGACTGGTTGTCAGAAGTATGTTCCACTGGGCAAGCCAGTAGATTTGGAGCCTTCTTTAGTTCAATACTCACAGTAGGAGGAGTGTTTGGACTCTCCAGGTATATCAGAAGGACGTCAAACAAACTTCTCATAGTTGTGTCAGTGCCTGAAACGTTTAAAAACAAAGCAAAACAAAAACTCAAGAACCAACATTAAGAAAAAGGGAATAATTCAACTCTTCAAATATGGAATGAAAGAGGATTATAAAACTGTTTTATAGAAGAAAGCAAGCACAGTCTTCAAATACAGAATAGTAATCTCCAAAATTAAAATTTAAGTGCAAAGTTTAACTCACAGTTGCAGTTAGGAAATGCTGCAAGGACATCAAGAGCTGACTTCTGTACTCGGAAGCAACCTGCCAAGACTTGGCTAATCTTGCTTCCCAGAGGAGTAGCTGGAATCAGGAGGCCTTTACAGAACAGTAATGTCGTCATGACAGAACACAGCAAAGATGTATAGGGTAAATTCCTGGGCAAAAAAACCTAATGGGAGGGAAAAAAACACAACAAGCTTCTATCAAATGTTTCAAGCATACATACAGAGAAAGTTTCTGGTAGAGACACAGCAAAAGCTGCAACTTCCATTGTCCTTACGGTAACATAATGCTAATAACTGCTAACAAGTAACCTCCCTCTCTCCCAGTGAACCATTGCATAAATGGGAGGAGATGCTTTTCACTACTTGGGAAAGCAACTCTATTTATGTTTTTCACTGGATCAATACTTGCAGTGGACATAATGTATGGCAACTAAGCCTGTGAAGGTAGACGTAAAACCAAGTATGGTCCCTGTTTACAAGACTTAATATTCTTCTGTTATGCTATTGGGAATGTATCCTGATGGATTTTCTAACTAGCAGAACTCACTTTTTCCACAGAGAGCAGCTCCCCCAGATGAGCAAGGATCTGGCACAGAAAACTAGCACAAGATGACTTGGAGGATAGCAGGCTTTCAATAGCAGAGGGATCACTAACTGACTCATACAGCAAACCTAGGGAATCAAAGAAGGGAAAAACTCAAGCTGTTAGTGATTACAAAGGACAGTGATCTCCAAACTTGACTTCTGAGCTACTATTTTGAGGTGATGCAGCATGAAGATCCCTTCAAATGCAACCGTCAGCAGGACGCTGCACTTTACCACAAACATTGCTGCTGTCCTTGACTTTTTCTTTTAATCTTTCTCCAGTTTTTCTGAACCAGGCACTTAAAACACTGGTAAACAGAATAGCCTCTAACTTTTCTATTGCAATACTACCTGAACATTCCACGGAGGCTGCTCTCAAAATATACTCCATTGGTTGAAAGAGAACAGTCAGTGCTTTAATTGTCACAACCTGTGGGCTTCAAGGAAGAAACAGCAATTACCAAAACAAGAAAATGTCAACTCTACCCCAAACATCTATCCCCAAATGCTGAGCAGACCAGTGATTTTCACACAGGCTTGTAAAAAAGCCAGCAACAGGACAGAAATGAAATTACTGTCACAAGTCGAGCGTTCTTCTGATTCTCCTTGGCTAACTGAAAGAGAGAAATAGTTCTGGAATTGACAAACAGCCTCATCCAGCAGTAAAGAGTGAAAACTTGTGTAAGAAGAGAGTTTAGACAGGCACTTATTGCATTAAAAATAAATATATATATATCCCAGTAAGACACACGTGTTGGTTAGTCTGAAAATAAGTATCTATGTGCTATAGTCATTCAACGTATGATGACTTCTCCATGCTTTTTCACCATCTAAAGGGAGAAGATGCCACTGGATTTCTCTGAGGTGCACAACAGATGAGGCAACAACTTAAACAGCAACAAGGCAGAGTCCAACTGGATACATGGGAAAATACTTTTCATAGTGAGACTGTAAAGAACTGGAACTGGTTTCCCAGAGCAGCTATGGAATCCCCATCCTTTGGGATATTTGAAACTGGATTGGTGAAGGCCCTGAGCAACCCAATCCATCTCTAAATGCAGTCCTGCAACGTATAAGAAGTCAGATTAGATCACCTATACTGCTTCCTTCTAAATTAAGTTTTCCTACTGTTGACAGAGATGCACGATGTGTGCAAGATGCACACTTCTGTTGGACAGTGGTTCAAGTTGTTACACTTGTCAGAGTTCATGCGAAAAGTAACCAAATACTTCTAAATTTGACAGTCAAAATATCCATCTTAAACAACCTTGGCCTTAAAAAGTTAAAGGAGCTTTGAATTTCTGTCCGAAATTGCTGTCTGTAGGTAAGATACAAAAGCATGTGTGTGAACATGACACTGGCTCTTTTCATTTCTGTCTTTGAAACAATTATTCTAATAGCAGTGTCTGAAGTTTGTTAGCTATTTGCATGGTTCTCACCAATCAGTCCACTGAATTAAGCAATACAGTGGAAAATGCAGTGCGGTGAATAAAACAACTCTCAGAAACGAGCAGAGATGTTGGGAGCATTTGCAGAGTGAAAAAACTTCATAGCAGCAACTCCTACCATGGGTAGATCTTCAGAATTCCCACTGCCAAAGCACCTGATTGTTCTGGGGTTAAGTGTTCCAGAGCAGATGTCACTAATGCCCGAAAACTGTCTTCACGAAACACAGGAGACCTGAGAAGAAAGAACAGTAAGTCATATGTCCTACTGACACAAATGGTATTTCTCATCACTGGACCCAAGATCTTCACCTTGCCATGTTTAGAAGAAGATCCACCAGTATGTGTTGTGCTTGAACAGAATCTTCTATCAAGAAGGATTCTACTCGCTTTGCAACGCCTAACCAAAGCGCTTTAGTCCAAGGAGCATGACAACTGCCAAACAGACTAGTTAACAGTTTTAATGACTGCTTGACGTGAGAGGCAGAGTTGGATTGAAGAGAATCTTCTATATGCTTTATAATCACGTGGGCACACGCTGGCCAGTCGCAGTCCTTGGCATCGAGAGGTACAATCAGTTCAGGCCCTACAGAGTAGGTGAGCAAGTGCACCAGAAGACAACGGGCAGCTGAAGCCACAAACAGGCTGGGATCCCCTTGCAGAACAAAGATCACATCTATGCCTCCTGTGTGAAAACAAAACAGAAGTCAATGAAGGAAAATCACAAGTCTTCCTATTGTGGAGTCTTGCTGCAGTCCAGCTGTATATTATTTTAATCCAAGTAACACAGAGGCTTAAATGTGGTTTGTTTTTTAACGTTTTGTGGTCTCTGTTGCCTTTTAAAGTCAGACAGTCCCTAGGTACAAGCAAACAAAAAGAAGAAAGTAAAATTTTTCAGATCTTCACATGTCTTAGTAACTCAGGAACAGAAGACTTCATTCTAATGGCTGTAATATTAGGAGGGTATATTTATGGAAGGAGCCTGTACCATCTGCAGACAGATCCAGTAAGGAAAAAAGGGAATTGCAGCAGCAGTACTCATTTCCATCACATGCTGCATAGGCTAGTACCAATCCAGCATTCCTGTCCTCTTTATATAGAGGATCTAAAGTTAGTGTTAACAGCAGGAAAACTTAAAAACCACGCAAGGAAAATGAGACTGCAAAATGTAAGTGTCAAGAAATAAATGAATTCCTGGTTAATTTTTCATCAGTAAAATCGTAGCAAGATGGATGGGAGGACTTGGGGCATTACCAGCCCTGGAAGCACTCACCACCACTGCAGATGAAGTGGAGGGCAGACTGGTGTTGCACCATGCTGTGGACGCCCTCCACCCAGCCACTTCGCACAGATGCATCTTCCCATGCTGCTCTCTTCAGAGGCCCATCCTCACCAAAGAGCCTGGCCAACAGCCCCAGCCGCTGAGGGCAGAGAACACACAGAATAAAGAGCAAGCAGAGGGGCTTCAGAGGAGCAGAGAAGCTGCATGTCCAGTATAAAAACTGCAGTGAAACCTTCTACATAAACACTAAAATAGATAATTTTCAGATTCTCATGCTTGAACTCAACATAGCTCTTTTTTATGGACTAAGCAGTGTAAGGGTTCTATTGTTTGTTTCTTTAGATGCAGCAGAAAAGTTACATATACATTAGATCCGTTAAGCTGCTTTATGTTGCACGCATCTCTTTCCCAAACCAGAGTTTTGTACTATAAATGGAGTCTGCTATATAGAACAGGTCTTTAAGAAGCTCCCTTATTTTTGCAGGAAATCAATCTACTATGGTCAGAAAACTACATCTGTAATTGCAGTTTAAATCTAAAGGACCTGTCCAGGGATATATGATATTCTGCAGCTATTGATGAGACATACTGATATCCTATATAATGTTTTGAACTGAAATTGAGAATTACTATGTATGAGGACTTACAGCTTGCTGCAAGACAAGCAATGGGATGACAGCAGCTTGATGTGAGAACTGAGAAGGCTTACTGCAGGTTATCATTGAGAAGCCTGACATGCAGAATCTGTACATATCCAGGAGTCCTCAGCACAGGGGAAAGCAGGCGCACAACTCACCTGCAGGTGCACGAAGCTGTTCTCCGCAGCCGCGACTATCCCAGCTAACCGCAGCGTGAAGGACAGGACTTTCGGCTCCGGCTCCGGCAGCGCCAGCACGGCGGTGAAGAACTTCGTCAGACAGGGGTTGTCTCGCAGCAGCTTCGCGGTGGGCTCTGGTGAACGGGAATTATCCAAGGACAGGAAGCGGCGTCGCGGAACTCGGCGGTACCGGTGATCCTCGGCTTTAGCTGAATCCCAATCCCCCCCCCCCCTTACCCTTCCGTCCCCCCCCGGCGCAGCCCTCGGGCGCCCTAACCCGCACTCACCGGCTTCCCTCAGCTCCCGGAACCAATCGAGCAGTTTTTCCAAGCAGGTGTCATCCGGGCCGCGCTGCCGCGGATCGGCCAGCGCCGCACAGACGCGGGGCAGCAGCAGGGCGCACGTACGGCTCATGATGCGGCGGCCCCGGGGTGACATGGCGGCGGGGCGGCGGGGCGACGTTGGGCTCCCCAACGACCAAGGGAGAACTCGTTACCACCGCCGCCGGCCGTAAAGCGAGTGTCGCAAAAGCCGGGCGCGCTTAGCGCGCGCCGCTAACGTCGGATAGGCGGTTTTTGACGCAAATTAAGCCTTCCAGGCTCAGCGCGGCCCGGCCTTCCGCCATTCCTACCTTTCACGGCCGCTGGGTGGCACTCGCGCCCCGCAGCACGGCCTCACGGCCGCCCCGCCAAGCCCCGGGCGCATGCGAGGGCGCGGCCTCACCCCCGGAGCTCACTGCGCAGGCGCACGCTCGGCCCGGAGCCTCGTTGTCGCGTCGCCTCGTTGCCATGGCTACCGCAACCCGGAAGTGCCCCGAGCCGGCCGCCGAGGCCTGAGGTCGGGCCTGCTATGGCCGCGGAGGGGGAGCTGGTAAGGAACGGGCAGCGAGGGGAGGAGAGCAGCCTGGGCGCGGGGCCCTCAGAACCGTCAGGCCGATGAGGTGGAGGTTGCGGTTGCTAGAGGAGGAGCGAGGCCTCGGTCCGTGGCATGGGGGATGTAGCGCTCCTTTCTGTCCCTCCCCAGCAGTTCGATGGAGGCTTTGAGGCCCTTCGCTGAGAGCTGTTCTCTTGTTGTTTTGGGCTGTGAACGTTTGCAGGGACTGGAGTGCTCTTCTTGTGGCACCTTCCTGCCCGGGTGAACGCTGTGCCAGGGCCGAGTGCCTTCCTCAGTGTGGTTCTCTGTGCGACAGGCGCAGCTGTGCAGGGAGATGGCACGGAGGGATAAAAAGGCCTTAAAAACAACAGGAATAACATCTCGCTGTGCTGTGGGGAATCTTGCCTCGGGAAATTAAAAGCTAACTGGCATAGTGTGTGACAGGCACGCGTGCCTGCTCTCAGCCAGCACAAAAAGCTGCTTTAGTTGTGCTGTTGTTGTCAGCCTCATCTCTTTTTCCATCAGCTGGGAGTCTAAGAGATATTTTGTCCCCTCCTCGCCTTTCACAGAGATAGATCAGCATCTTTCCAAAGAATGGGGCTGCAGCTGGAAGCGCCACGGAGTTGGCGGCAAGTGAAAATGTTTTGTGAGGGCAGCGTGTGTTTGTGTGATCTGAAAGGGAAGTGGAAATTTTCCTTCTGCTGTGGATGTGCTCGCATTCGAGAAGCAGAAGGTTCTGTCAGCTCAGCGTGAGGAAAGATCAAACTCTTTTTTGACTTGGTAGTTTGTCCTTTTTTTTCAGCCCCATTGCTTCTTCAGTCTATTAAACATTCCCGTAGCATAGCAAGGGTGGGAACAAGTAAGGGAGGAAGAGAACAAAAGGATGAGTTGCTGTTTGGCCAGGTGTGACTGGGGAGAGGCTCATGCAGTGCCTGCACTTTGGAAATGGGACACCTGAAGGCTGTGTGATGGTGCACTCCAAAGTGCCTAATCTCTGTGGTCCTTGTTAGAAGTGACTTGCATTGTTAGCACACAGAACACAGATCGTGCTGTGTTTGCAAAAGTGATGACTTGTTTCCCACTGGTATTTGTTGTATTCAAGCTCTGTTGTGTTAGTAACAAATCATTCTGGATATGTATTAAAAGCAATTACTTGGAGAGCAGCAAATGTCACAGTTTGTGTTTATTTCCCAGGGAGATGACAGCTTGTCTGTGATAACCTGTGAATCAGATGCAGAAATGGTGAGTTAATGGCATGCTGCAGATAAATGCCTTAAAAAGGCCTCTCAGAATGTTCTTGCACAGGCTACACCCATGCGATGGCTCCTGATCGATAAGAACATCCTTCAGAGAGGAGAGCTTACAATCTTACTGCGGTGTAGTTTGATATGAAAATCTCTTCTAATTCCAGATGTAATTCAGGCTTCTAAATTCTCTGGGAGTTGCAAATGGTATTTGCTTCATTTTGCTTTTTATCAAGCTGAGGGCCTGAGTAGCTGTTTTACTGTGCTCTAATGGAATTGAACAAGCCTTTCCTTTAGGGGAGTGGTCCTACTCTATTCTGGTACAGCCTCTGCTCTGTGATCATTGTGGGCTTGCTGTTGTATGTAATGCAGACCAGGAAGGTCTTAGTATTCTGAGCATGAACAGTCTACTTCATAGCACAAAGCTTCAGTAGGTTCCATCCTAATTTTTGTGACTGTTATTGTAGCCAGATCTGCATGTATTTAACGCTTCTGGTTTTGTTTTATGCACAAAAGGTTTTGAGTTATTAGAACAAGTGCTCTTCACGTAACATGGAGATTGAAGCCAGTTTTGCAGTTATATGCTGGAGTGTTCAGAGAGCATGATATTTTAAGCACGCCATTTTCTTTTTTTCTTTTTTTCCAGAAATTAAAGAAGAAAATTTTTCACAAGCCTCCAAAGTCACCAAGTAAGAGCTCAAAAATCTTCTGCTTCCATTGTGCATAACAAGATAGATTTCTTTGTAGCACAGGAGGTAGATTTATTTGAAACAACTTCTTTGTTCTCACTGGAATTGTTCATTGTGTGTGCAGAGCACCTCTGCTTGAGATTTGTATTCTGTAAGCAGTGAAGTTAGACTTTTATAGGCTGAGTATTGAAGCTTATAGTTTAGTTACAGTTCTTGATTTTTTTCAGGAAGGGGAAAACTTTCCCCCCCCCATTTTAGTAAGTGCTGATATTTGCTCTGCAGAAAGACCATGGGATTACCAGATAATCAGAGATACCTGCACATCCTACCATCTAACAGATATTTCTGTTAGTAGATTAAGCACTTCCATTTCATTCTTTTTTCCCTGTCACCTTAGAAGTACAGCGTAGAATGTTCTCCATCAGTACTGGATCTGCAGGTGTGCTGTGTTTGTAGCTTATTTTCTGGCTTTTATGTTTCTTACCATGTATTTCCATTTACCTTCCTTTTTATATTTATAGTGAATATCTCAAAGAAAACAATCTCAGGTGTTGTTGTGATTTTTGTTACTTTGTGTTTATAATAAAAGAAATCACATAGCACTTCACATTTTTGCTCTAGGGTGAGAAGGAGCCAAACCCTTCTGATAGGAGCATATCTACCTCCTTCCTTTACCTGGAATCTCTAAATGATGGAATTAAAACAGTTCCTTAATTTCTACCATGATTTTTAGTTTAATTGCTTCTTCCTATACTTCTCAATTTGAAGACTAACTTGCCAGCCAATATAGCAGACATCTAAACTCAGCTTCAAAACATGAGTAATTATCAGTATTTATACCTAACTGCAGTACCTGAAGTAGTGCTGGCAGGGGCTCTCCAGCAGTGTCAGACCCAATCCTGTTTTTTGACTGCTGCTAGAAAGTTGCCAGTGGTTTAATAGCCACAGAGCCACTTCTGTCAGCTTATCCAGGAGTGTTCCTCTCACATGAGGGCATTTCTGTAGGTCAGATGTATGAACATAGATACACAAGCGTTTTAAGATTGAGTCTCCAAGTAAGTACTTCTGCTTATATTGAGTGATGTTACTGTTATTATGTTACTCTGCCTCTTTCGCTTGTGGCTGGGAGCCTGAAGCTCAAAACAGATTTTTTGTGGATTTGAGCTTTTTAAGGCAACGTTGAGATATTTTCTTCTGTTTTAGAGTCTCCGTACAGCTCTAGCACACAACTGTATCCTAAGAAAGCTGCAGTTTGGAGATCTCTGCAGGGAACAGGCAACGCACATTTTGAGAGTGCAGCTATGAAAAACCCAAAGCAGATGTGGCTGGGATCACTGAAACAAGGTATCAGTATAGAAGTTTTGTCTGCATGGTAGTTACAATTCATTCCTGGGGACAGCTTAACACATGAGCTCTGAGATGGGAAAGGTGTGTTTGGTTACAGGGTACATGGGAAGACATTTCCATAGTAGTTATTTGGGTGGTTGGAACTGAGTTTGAGTCATCTGATCTTGAGCATTGGAATTTATAGTAGGAATAATTAACAGCACCTGGAGCTTTCAGTGTTGCATTTGTTCACAGTAAATCCACCGACGTAATGCACAGTTATCCCTGATTTCTGCATTTTGTTCCTTTTTTGTTGGCAGGAATGAGCCATTCCCTGAGATCAGATGTTGACACGGGACATATGCGAGCTGGCATTTCTAGTAGCACTCCAGAGTACTTGAAGGAAGCTCTAGGAATGAAGAAGCCCAAACATTCCCGTTCTTCTAGTAATGGTAAACTCTGTAACTGTATGGTAGATAAAAATTAGTGGTCTGGTTTTCTTCCATGTAAACTCACGCATTGTTTTTTAAGATCATAGCTTTAGTAAAACAAGCCCCGTTTCAATTTAACCTATGTTACAATGGTGTGTCAAAGTAGAATCGTTGGAATACTTTTGAGATTTACAAATTGGTTGAGGCAGCTCCCAGATTTTTTGAGCAATGAATCACTATTAGCTTTCAGGAGTTCTTGCAGACTGCCATGCATTTTCAGCTGAAAACATTGCAAATATAATATGGTTCAGTGGGCCAGCTGTAGACAATTTATTGAACTCTGTGAAGCAGTTTCAGAACCATTGATAGAAACCATCTGCTTGCCTGAAATTCTGTGTAACTGACTCCTTTTACTTCTCCTCTAGAAAGTGTTCTATCATGTGGTTGTGATATTAAAATCAACTGGGTGTTATAAGAAAGGCAAAATGTGAAACTTTCGTCCTGTTCTTTTTCTTAAATGAGAACTGTGATGTTAAAAATCCCAGTATGAAATTGCATTTCAAATGCCACCTACACTGTTACTGCTAACACGTAGCTCGTGGTGACTCTAAAAGGCAGTAAGCTTTCGCCCATTAAGTATCAATAAAAAAACATATTTTGGACATCTTAGATGTGTTTTGTAAATAATTGTTGGGAAAAGACTTCGGTCTTCTGTGAAGTGTGGTTTTCTTCAGATGTTTTAATTTAGTGCAATAGAGAAAAGAAATTTTAGGAGAAATTTGCCATGAGATGTAGCAGAAGGTTCGTATGGTAACACCTCAATTTTGTTTCCATATGTAAAATAAATTTCTTTGCTGATTTAGTTTTTTTTTTTTAATGCCTAGTTTCCAATTTGATGATGTTCGAAACTTTTCCCTTTAAGGTTTTCATTTAGGAAAAAAATATTTCTTTCAGTTCTGCTTCTTTTATCTACCTTTTTTTTTTTTTTTTTGTAGGCTACATTCCTGGAACTCCCGACTACAAGGAAAAAGAAGAGATGTATGATGAAATCATAGAACTGAAAAAGGTGCTGTGTCTCTGATGCTCACACTGTAAAACCATGGGGTCTCTGTCTATCTGTACATGTCCAGATGGAATTCTGTGGTACAACTTAGATATCCACCCAACACTTTTGTATTTGTGATGCATGGTCTAAACTATCTATTTAAGGCAATTTCCTTGTTCTTATGGTGTGATAGATACTTCTGAGCAGTAGATGTAGAAGCCTTGCAGTATATCCAGTCCTGAACCTCAGCCACGGCCCTAGCTCGACACAGAAAAGTTTCATTGCATTGGTTTCTTTGCCCTTCAACCCAACCTCTTTTTTTTTTTTTTTCTATTTTTTTTTGTTTGTTTGTTTGTTTTCCATGCTCAGCTGTTGCTTGTCATGTTTTAATAACGTGGTGAGGCCAGATGTCCCTGTTCATTGCAGGGGAGTTGGACTAGAACATCTTTCAAGGTCTCTTCCAACTCAAACGATTCTATGACGGTTTGTCAAGTGAGGTTTGTGCAGTGTCTGAAAGATAAGGACAAGCTGAACTCTATGGATACGAATTTAAAAAAAAGAGTCTTGGCTGTTGTAGATCATTTGTGTAAGGTGGCCTTTCTGTTAGAAGTTTTATTTATCTTCATAAATAACTTTATCTTTGTCCTGTCATCTCCCTTACCTGTCAGCCCTGGTCTACTGTGATGGTCTTTGTTTTGTTTTTTTATTTATTGTGTGCTTTGTCCTGGCCATCATAACTAGAAATGTTCTGATGCCAGTAACAATTCATGTGAAAACTCAGTGTTTCTGAAATGAACTTTGGATTTTTCTCTCCTTTTTTAGACAATACAAGCTCAGAAAAACGAAGGAAATCGTATGAAAACTAAGCTGCGTCGACTAGAAGAAGAGAATAACAGAAAGGATAAACAGATTGAACAACTGTTGGATCCTTCCAGGGTGACTGTTTCTTTAGGGCAAGGGGTAAAAATTGACAGAACAGTGCTGATCTGCGTGATCCTCATTTTCTTCTCTCCCTTTGATTAGCAGTGAGTCTCTTCTGGAGCCATTTGGAACTGGCTCTTATCTAACATTGGGCAGCTCCCAGAAACACTTCTCACAGTGTTCTGAATGCTTTTTCACCTCTGTAGCCCCATTGCACATCAACCAAATGCAATTCTTTGTGCCTGTTGGTTTATGCCTTGGTAGCAGTGTGCTAATACAAAATGGTGAGCATAGGGACTTTAGAATTTAAGCTGTTGGACTGTGAAAATGAGTACGTTAGAAAGTCCTGTGGAAATTGCTAACAGAAGAAGTAGCAAAGTTTGTCACTTGCTTTGTTTGTCTTCTCTTGCAGGGCTCTGAGCTGGCACGATCTTTGTCAGCAAAGAAGTCTGATAACGGATGGGTAATTGTTACTTTGCTACCTTTTGCTTTCATTTATACTTTCTTGCTCTTGTGGAATTGAACCACTACTGATTTAAAAAAAAACTTTTAGGGAATCGTAACAATTATTTTTGTAGTCAGGTAGATAACTGGCAACAAGGATCTGGAATTAACCATATTGCAGATGGCTTTCTTTGTCACTTCCTTGAATCTGTTTGCATCAGTGTTTTCCCTTTTTCTTGCTGCTTTTAATTTAACAAGGTAATGGGTGCAGTTGTTTTTTTTCTTGTATTTTGTTAAAGATTGTGTGTGAAAATTATTAAGCTGGCTATGTTACCACAGATATAAATTAGGGTCACAGATGGCAAACATGTTTCTGATTTACTAAAGTATGTAGGAGTAAGTATGTCTGGTTAAGTGCAATTTACAGAAAGGGCAGGATTATGGAGAAATCGAACTTATGTGTAGATATGGAATATTCCAGCTCTCTGTTCTTTCTGTAGGTGGTTAATGGATTAAAACAGAAGATCTTCAAGCTAGAACAACAGTGCAAGGAGAAAGACAACACTATCAAGTATGACTTTATAGGGGTAGGGACTTGTATTGGATAAGATAAGATAATAGAGGGGATTGGAAATCCATGTTAGTTTTTTGCCTATATTCTTCTGTTGTTGTTTTTTTTTTAACACAGATTACTTTGAGAATGTCTTAGAAATTATAAACCACCCACCCAGAAACTGTAAATCAACAAGCATTGCAGTGTCTCTGCCAGTATTGCTGGATTAACTTCTGTGTTCTGTTTTCAGCAAATTCCAATCAGACATGAACACCACTGATTTGGAAGAAATGAGGATAGCTGTGGAGACCTACTGTGAGGAGGTACATCTGACAAAGCTCTCAGCATGCATGCTGGAAAGGAAGCTCAGTTGTTGAGCTGAAATAGAAATCGAAGATTTTAGATTTCCTACAGCTTAGGTACACGTGTAATTAGAGCAGAACTTTCATTGATATTTTGATAGCTCCAACTCTATGTACCAAAGAATTTTGCTTCAATAAGCTGAGTGTGTTAGCCAAGAATGGGGAATAATGAAACTAATATACATCCATACGTGTATTGTACATGTGAAAGCCAACATAATGATAGCCTGATTTTTTCAGTGGTGGCCTCATTGAATTTATGACTAGCCAAAGGGTCTTCCTCTGATTTCCTTGTAGTGAACAAAGGTGCTGTATTAACTATGCCAGCTTACCTCAGCTAGCTTGTTAATAGGATCTATATTTCACACTTACAGGTTCATCGTCTCCAAATCCTCCTGGCAAAATCTGAGACTATGAAGAAAAAGTATGTGAACTCTTTTTGAGGCAAATATTTGTGTATGTGTATCTGATGTATCAACTGTATACTTTTGATGGAAAACAACTACATTTGTCATTTTTCTTTAGTCTCTTTTCTTTCTCATAGATCGCTTAGTGGGTGTGGAAAAAAAAAATGCTAGAGATATTTAAAAAGCCCATAAAAGCTCTGAAAGTCTCTGAAAGTTTATTTCAGTTAAATGAAATCCATTTTCCCCCGTGATCACATTTGTTCTTTTGCTACTGACACTTGAAACAAACTCAAAAGATGCTTAGGGTTTTACAGTTGAGTCAGTTCTGCACCTTTCTCTAGGGAGTGTGGTGCAGAGAAGTTATTCTGGAGTAAACTTGATTTTCCCATAGCGCAGAGATACAGATCCAAAGCTCAGGGTTGCTTCTGAGAGAGATCTGTGAGTAGCACTAATAAGATACTGACAAAGAAGCTTGTACTGGTGCTTGTCACTAGTGCACAGAGGTATATAGATGGTAATAAAGGGAAACATGCTGTGAGAAATGATCTCTAGAGGAAATAAAAGACAAAGCACAAAGCCAAAAGACAAAGCTAGACCCAAGTAAGAGCATGTGTGCAAGTAAGTGTTGGTCAAGCTGAGGAGAGGGTAATGGGCTAGGGGGGTAGGAGAACATGCTAGCACACCAGATCAAAACTTTCTTGCCCTCGTAGCGTTGTTTTAAGGTCAGACAGCAATCTTAACTTTTGGGTGTCATCAGTCTTTGGGCTGATGGAAACATGAGAGCTCTTTATGGGCTGTGTGCACTGGTTGTGTTGCCTTGATTCCTACTGACTCCTGTGGATTAAAAACTGGAATTTGATTTGCCACTGCTTTTAAGAAATGTTCATCTCTTGGCTCAGGCGCACAGTGACGAGCTTCTCAAGGCTGTAACCATCACAATTAATTTAGTCACAGGTAAAAATGAGTCATCAGGGCTCTTCCTTGTCCTCATTTATTTGTATCTTTGAAAAACAGTGGTCAAGGCTGTCTCTCTTGATTATTTGACTGTCAGTCTCTACTTGAGAGGCCGAGCTCTGAGGTAATAAGTGAAGTTGAAGGTCAAGACTCTGGCACAGAAGGAGTGTTTCTTTCACAAGGCTTGCCTACATTATTTCTGGCTGAAGTGAACGACATTTAACTCCTCTTTTTTCACTGTTAACTATGAGTATTTCTGTGTAAAGCTGTGGCTTCCAATTGTAACCACGAAATTAGACAAGCTTTCAAATCCTCAGAATGGGCAGCAGATGTTCCATTTTAGTTTTGATGAGCCTAAAACAATGGCATTCAGTAATCGTTGTGATTTCTGTCACCTCAAAGTTTTGTTGATTTGGTGTTTCTGTGTTGTTTTTTTTTTCCCTCCTGTCTGGGACAGCTTTATACATAGTCTATAAAATGATATCTGGATAGCTTTGTTTGTTTTTCCTGATTTCAATTTCTTTCAATTTCCAAAATGTAAATTAGGTTCAATTTTTCACTCTGATAGCGTAATGGTAGACCATCTTCTCCTTTACCTACAATTATTTCAGTGAATAAGTGATCTAAGATTCCTTTACAGTGGAATTTGTCCAAAACTAGGTCCATCCTTTGATTTCAGAAGTAAGTTTGCAGTAACTTTCTCATTTAAGTATTAAATGCTTCATTTAAGTACTAAGTGCTTCGTCTCACTAGAAATCTGTTTTGCTAACAAGCTTTACAACTTCGTACATCTGGAAGCTGTGATTTCTTCCTCCTTTTATTAGAAAAATTAGAAGGGCAGAATCATTGTAACACTTGAAGTATTTTTAATGCAGGACAGGCTTTCCTTATTCTGGTGCTTCTCATTTCCAGAACATCAATGTAAGTAGCATCCACCAAATCTGTTTCAAATATCTCATTGATTGAAATGTATCTTAAAGAAAGAAATTTCTCAGGAGTTCACAGTTTCACTTTAGAGCAGCATTCACAGTTATCTCAAAATACATTTATGTGTAGGATCTTTCTGTTTATAGCCTGTTCTTCCAATCTCAATCTGCTTATTGAGTGAAAGAGAGCAATTAGGAGCACACAGGTTATCTTTCTATGTTGAACAGTTTTTCAGAGTAATCTCTGCATTGACTGAAGTGGTTTTTCATCTGTGGTCCATAGAGTACTGGTAAGGCATTGTAAGATCTGTTAAGAAAAGAAGTAGAAAGCTCTAAGTAGAACTCAGACAAGCACTCCTGCTTATGCACTGAGGAGACAAGAGTGTCCTCAATCAATCAATGAACTTTCAAAGTTTAACTTCTTACACTGATGTAAATTAAAATAACTGAAAGTGTTGAGTCAGATGATCTTTATTCTGCTAGGAAAAAAAAATTCAACTTCTCTAATCAAAAATGCTGAGAAATGTTATCAGGGAGAAAGTGGAGACAATTAAGTTACCCAGCTAGATAGTGAGGCTGTTTTATTTCTTCTGATGCTGCTTTTTTGTTCTCTGCTTTAAAGTTAACTTCCTGTTTTTGATCCTTTTTCAAGTGCAGAGGGCAGAGATACCCAAAAACGATTGAAGGCACTGAATGCTGCTGTCCTGAGGTTGTCCCGGAATATCAAGGAATTGCAGAATGAGAATCGGTGTCTGAAAGAAGATCTGGATCACATTTTGAGCTGTTCTGCGTCTAGGAAAACAAAAAGTAGGCACTAAAATGTGGGGTAACGGATTTAGGTACATTTGAAAGAAGTTTGAGAGGGAGGGCAGGACCCCAAAGTGGCAGAATTAAGAGAGGTAAACCAAAAATGGAGATTTGGATTGGGCGAAGGTTATAACAAGGTGTTTGTTAGAGGGGTCTGTCTCTAAATAGCAGGGATGCTGCTCCAGGATGACCTGGGTTTTCTTTATTATTATCCCTGAGAATTCTGGGCTGCTAACACTTAAAGATTAAAATTTGCTGGCAGATTTTTTCAGTTGCTGAAAACAGCTAAGTACCCATGGCTTATATTGATTTCTGAGTCACATCCATCAATATCGTTTTCATCTTTTGATTGCTGCCTCTTTAAAGCTGAAGCTCAGTGATCTTAAGGTGATCCTTTTTATGGGCAGAAAAATATATTAATTCATGAATGCAGTTTCCTGCTTAAAGTTTTGTTGTTGCATTTAGATTATAGCGACTGGAGCAGGCAGAGCCTTATGAGGCGGATTTTGGAGCTAGAAAAGGTGAGTGTTAATATTCGTGTGGCCATCTGAACTGTCTCTAAACAGAAAATGGAGAAACACTGGCTTGTGCTGGTGGCAGTGTGTATTCTGTCTCACACATGTGAACTGATATCTATTCCATGTCCCCTTCCTCCCCTTTTCTTCTTTTCTTTTCTCAGAATTATTGCATGTAGATGCATATTTCAGAAGCAGTTTTCATTTCATCTTTTCTCTTGGCCTAAGTGAAAATTTTTTATGCTGAATTCAATTTTCTTCTCTTTGTGTTTTCTTCTGTGTAAATTTATTTTGCTCAGAAAGTAGGTGACATGGAGAACACCAGAGTATTGTCAGCTGATAGTGAGGCAACGCAGTTACTTGGTGTGTCATCTTCACCTTCTGCAGACCCAAATCATGCAGCCTCTCAACAGGTAGATCATGATGAGGAATGCCATCGACTCCGAGAGCTAGTAAAGAAACTGAAGAGTGATAGGAGTGCTCTTCAAAGTCTCCTACTTAGTAAAGAGTAAGTGCAGCACTTGTTTTTTTTGTTTTTGTTTTTTAGCGTAAGTTTTATTCTGGTCTGCCACTTCCTCCACTTAAACCTTCCTTCTGCCAGGCCATACGCTGTCTTCTTTCTCTCCTGTTAGCAACTGATTTGTAATTTAAATTGCTTAGGCTGGTTTCATATGTCACTGCATAAGGGCAGGCAGGTTATTCTGATCATGAGCAGAGATTTGCACACAGCTGTGTATTGCTAATAAAACGCTTTGCCTCTCTTTACAAATTTTGCTTTATTTAAAGGGTAAATTAAATGTGTAGTTCCTTTCCAAGTTTAAGACAACCCATTTTGTTTAGAAGTTTAAGTAAAAAATAATTACTTTATTGGGATGTGAATGATGAAAATATTGCTTAGATTTCCTTATTCTTGTTTAGCTTAGACATCAAGCAGTTGCTTCAGGCCAAGACTGAAGCAGAGCTGGAGCTGCAGAAGTACCAGAACAACAAGGAAGAAAGCAGGAATGAAGAGCTGACTTTGAGGTATCATATCTTGTTTTAGTAGATCTTTAAAATAAATAAATAACTCCAAGAAAAAAACTCAGCCAACCCGTTAAAGAGAATTCTCTTTTGAAGTGACACAGAATTCATATAGATCATATGGGCTGCAGGAAGCTGGGAATTCATTTATGTAAAACTCTGATGGATAGACAGGATAAGTTATCGGGGGAGGAGGTCTGCAGAGTTTTAGAGAAAGTGAAAGACTGAGATATACAATAGGGAAAAGAATTAGATTGTAAGAAAAGTGAAAGAGGTGGATGGAAAAAAAAAAACTTGCCATGTTGCACTTGAGAACTTCTTTCAGTTTACAAGAAAAACTGTACTATCTTTATCTAGAAGCTTCTGCCTTTAGACCATTGCTAATACATTGATAATAATCCTGTGCAAATGTAGGGGAGAAAAATAGTGACTTCCTTATTGCTTTGTAAGATGGGACTTTGTTGCAGTTTCATATTTGTCAGTCATCATTTCAAATCTACTTGTATTATTAATAGCATCAATTGTACCATTCTAACCTTGGGCCATTTTCTTTATAATTTTAACCTAAGGCTTTGCTATCGCAGCTTGAGAATTGATTGTCAATGTTCTGTTGCTGTGAGAGTATGCCTAATGTTATCCTGAGCACCATTTCCCACTTGGACATTTAAAAAAGCCAAAGTAACCCAATTTTATGAAACAGGTTCAGTCTATTCAAAGCAGGAAGAACAGAAAATGTCTGACTATTAATATATTTGCCTTTCCAACCATAGCGAGGAAATGCAGAACCTTACACAGAAAGAAGGGAAATCACAGTCAAAACTGGAGGAAGAGGAGAGACAAACGACAGAAGATGCATTAGAGAAACTTAATGAGGTACAGATAAATGTTTCGTGGGTATTTTTCTTTGCATCTGATATCCTGTGAGTTGTTCAGATAGTCTAAATAGCTAAATGTTTCTTCTCTTTTCTGACACATGGGAGACACACACAGAAGGAAAGGAGGAGGGGAAGCAAGAGCAAAAACCGTCCTTTCCAATGATTTTATGCTGACCAGGTGATCATTTAGGGCACTTATGCTACTTGGTCAGAAAATACTATTTAGCTTTTCTGTTTGGATGGAAGCTGGGCCCTTTTTAATTTTTTAATTTTTTTATTTACACAACACGATATTTAAGTGAAAATGGAAGAAAATGGCAGTACAATGCAGTAAGCACTTAACCCCCTTGAACTAAAGTCTTTCTAAAGTTAAAGTATTCATAGCACCTCCATTTTGAGTATTTAGATGTCTAACAGCTGTGTTTGTGCAGCCATTTGTCCTGGACAGTTTTAAATGGACCTCTGCACTCAATTTGTTTTATTCATGAATAGGAGTGAACTTGGTATCAGTGATCTCCCACCCCTGTGCTGAACGTTGTGGCTGATCTGTAGAGATGAATGGGCACTGGCAGAAATGCTTGCAGATACAGGGAGGTCATTTTAATCTCATTCCACTAAAAACCATCTAACAGTTATAACTGGAAATTTTGACCATTGGAACTTTAAGGTTAAAGTACTCTGAAATACGGGTTGTACAGAAATAGAAATAAAAATGTCCGTGAGCTTAAGGGGGTGCTATTTCTGATATGTAGTGCAGTTCTGTAGGAATTTAAGTTAGATTTTTTGTTAGAGGGTGATGGATGCTAAATGATGTTTTGAATACCAAATAACTTGAGTTTCTATTTAGAAACAGGCAATGAACAGTCCCTTCTTTCCTCTGCAGACTATGTATATTCTTGGCCGGTAACCATCTATTTATTGAAATGTTCCCATTATTTGTAATTATCACTAAGTTCCCACCAATTTTTCATTTTAATGGTAGGTTGTCACTTTTAATATAACATGATCCATTTGCTAAATGTAAGCCTTTAACTCAGCATTTCAAAGGTTATAAATAAATCCTTTTCAAAGAATCAAGCAGCTTTTTCCAAGGTCTATAAAATCTCTTATTGTTTCGCTTGGAATTTTATACCAACAAATTAGATTCGTGTTTTAAAATTGCTGTTGTGACTTTAGTTTGGCAAGTGAGGTAAGATGATTGGTATAGGTTGGATATTTAGGGATCAAAAGGATCAGATGGCCAGAGGCTCAATGGACAGCCACATCTCAGGAGAAATATCTGGAAGAAAATCATGTTTTGCTCTGTTTCTTCGTCTTTTTCCTCTAATTAACTGATTTCTTCAAGACAGAAGAGTAGAGTT
Source organism: Tetrao urogallus (assembly GCF_951394365.1). Classification (NCBI taxonomy): domain Eukaryota; kingdom Metazoa; phylum Chordata; class Aves; order Galliformes; family Phasianidae; genus Tetrao; species Tetrao urogallus. Next base: position 11,711,240 of record NC_136828.1, read on the forward strand.
GTACTGATTTACACAAGCTCTCAGTCTTGCATGTGTGATGTGATGGCCAGCACGTCAGTAAGGTTAAATACAATTTTGGGGTCCCATCTGCCAGCAAGAGACACGAGAGAGCTGCCAGGTTGATTAATATTTGTGTTCCTTGGAGAAGAATTGCAAAATTAGGTACCCTGACATTTGTTCTCAGTCTGTCAATAATACAAAAAATGTTTCTGGTCAGCAAAGCATTGATTTCCACTGTGGGAGTTCCTACTGCTTTAGTGATGCATAGAAACATAGAAGTACATGTAGGTGAAAACCTTTCAATTCCCATGTTCAGCTAGCAGCTGAAACAAGGACAGCAACGTGTTTTACAGTAACAGTCACCTGGATTACAGGTTTGAACACGAGCAGTATTCAGAACTAAGATTTTCCTCCTTACCCTCTTTCCACCCTATGGGCAGGCAGAACATTGAAGGACTTTGGTGTCGATTTCTGAGTCAGTTGTAACCTATATCCCCTCACAGAATTCAGATTTGCATCAGTGTAATGAGTTAAAGATTCTCCTTCACAGCGTTCACCAAACTGCACAGTTAAAGATGAAGAAGACTGCAAGAAGGAACAAGCAGCCAGATGTATCCAGAGATGGTGGAGGTCGTACCGAAATAAGGTGAGGGTCTCTGGTTGGGAAGCTGTGAGGTCATCCTGCTCTGAATCTTAGCCTGGTTTCAGAGTCTGGATAACCTGCCACGGGGCTCCAGGACCTGCAGCAGTGATTCTTTACCATTATCTCCTCTTGCACCACTCTTTTCAAGTCCTTCCTGATGCTTCTTTTGCCTTTGCTTCCTAGAAGCTTGTTTCTGTTCTGAGAAGTGCAGTTTCTACGTGGGGGAATCTGGGTGAGCAGATAAACTAAAGGAGCAGAAGCAGTGCTTCCTTGGTAACGTTGCCTCCTCAGATACTCTTCTCGTGGCTCCTTCCTGCTGCACCTTGCATTAGCATTAGGAGTAGAGCCCAAACTAACCAACCCAGTGTGCAGCTGATGTGTCCTGCCCCTCTGATATGCCACATCAGAGAAGTCTCTTCTAGCAACTAATGCCTGTAGCACCAAGACAAAGTTTTCATGAGATTTGTTTTTGTGGTTTTTTCCTTCTTCAATACTGTTGTGAAGCACAGGCATCTCAGTGCTTTGGACCTGTGCTTGGGAAAGCTGCCTAGCTTTCCAGTTGAGGCTACAAATGAATGACACAGTAGCTAAAGCCAGAGTGAGCAGTACTGAGTCCTGAAATCATTGCGTTTTTTTTTTTTATTCTTTCAACTGTTTCTCTTTTCTTCTCTTTTTTTTTTCCCAGCAAGCTTTCAAACAAGAGCGAAGTTTGTTAGGCAGTGAAAATAATGAAATGAGAAAATATAAGGTGGGGTTAAATTCTTTTAAAAGATTACATTGCTATTTATTATGTTAAACTTTGAGATGTAATGATCTATGACAACGCATTTTCCATTTCAGAAGGAGGAAATTGCTCTGGGTGAGGTGAGTATGTTTATGATAGCCAACAAAACAGTGGATCACATGTAACCTGCATAAAAGCATAACCCAATATTTTTTAAAAATTATTTTTAAACAGGTTTTATTGTGATGAGCTGTTGTTCAAAGGCCATCTTTGTAATTCAGGCTGCTCATGATCCACCTTGTGACATCCTGATTTTGTTTGATACATCTTTTCAAAGTGTTCACCACTCAATCTCAAATTTTCTGTGTGTTTTTCATTTTCACTGTGATGAATCTTCAGAAGAATTTCAAGTAGGATTTTGAAGCCTTTCCTAAAGAGAAATGTTGCTGAGTGTTCTTCAGAAATTGAGTTTGTTTGACAATTTTGTCACTTCTTAATAAATGCTTTGCATACAGGATTTGATTAAACTTTTTTCAAATCACACAGCATAGCATCTTACACTTGTTTCTTACAGAAAATAAAATCCTACTTTCAGAAGTTAGAACAAATTCTAATTACGTGACAGAAGCACGTGTTGTGTCTAGATTAGAATCTAGTAAAATATTTGAGCAGAGAGGAAGGACTGCTGCATTCAGCATAATCACTGCAGTGGTTTGCCAGGCTTTACTTGATTTCTGATCATACCAGAGCATCAGAGAGCCTGCTGCCTAGCCAGAATCTAATAGGAGAGTGGGATAATATTTCTCTATGTGTGAAATACAGGCTAGCACTGGCAGCTGGAATGTAATTGCATTTGATAGGATCAATGATGAACAACTTTTAGGCTGAGTTTAAACTGTGGGTTGTTTTATATCCCTCACGTGTTGGGTAAATTCTCTGGATTGTATGGCAGTCTCTGTGAAGTAAATGTGTGAGAACCCTTCTGCTTATAAAGATGTCAGGACATCACTGTCCATTGCAAAGGGAAAAGCTATTTTGCGTATGTGCCTCTGTGCTTGGGACTCTTGTTTTAATTTATAGCTGCCACCTTTCAAGGGAGTTACCATTTCTTCTTCTTCTTCATGGTAGGCAGTTGTTGTGCTTCAGGCAGCTTTCAGAGGACATCTGGCTCGACAGAAGCTGCTACTGAGTTGTGGGCTGCATGATGCCCAACCTTACAACAGGCAAAGCCCAGGAAGAAAGGTAACTTCAGGGGCAAATGGGTTATGTCATTGTTTTCACCTTACTTCGTAGAGTGCTGTGCTTCCACACTTAATTCTCTGTGTGACCCTGTAGAGCGATCTTAATGCACTGGTTGGTAGCACCACTGTATTTCCAGAAAGATATCCAGTTCATGCCCTGGTATTCCTTTCTGACTTCTTACTTTAGCTGTAATTCCTCTGCATTATAGTCTTTAACTGTTCCTTACCAGTTAAGCATTTTTTTCTGTAAATCGTTTGCCAGCTTATGTGAGCATCCTTTGCACCTTTAGTGTGCTAAAATTAATTCTCCATTCATGTTGTCCATCTGGTTGCACTTGTCAGTTTTAAGCAAATAGGCCAGTTGTAGCAGAACTGAATAGTTCATGAAGGTTGCCTTACCTCTTCTGGCTTCTAGATGGTTTCCTGCCTGAGGTATAAATGAACTTCAGAACTCTGTAAGCCTTACCTTGCAAATATCTAACATTTCATTAATTGAATATGTATATTTCAAAACTTGTAGGGTGATCGGGTTTGCATTCCTACTGGTTTAGTCTTATAGAAGCTTTAAGACCGCAGACCAAAAGATAGAAGTGTTTGCTCCACTGCTGTTTTCACAATCAGGAAATAAAATTGACAAAGCTTCTGTCACGTTTCTGTGCAATTTGTAAAAGGTCAGTTCTCTTTGATCTGATTACTCTGCAGAACTCCTGTATGCCTCATGTGTCAAACTCCTTGAGCTCATCTTCTCTCAGCAAGGAGAAAGAGAAGATTGTGACATTCATCCAGTCCGTTTTCAGGGCTCACTTAACACGTACAGTACTGCTTGAGGAAAGGTAAGTGATGAATAGATTTTTCTGCAGTGTAGTAGCAAAATTGTTTTTACTACAGAGGAGGGGTAATTTTTTTGTGTAGGATTTTAGTGTGGGTTCCTTGGCACAGAAGGAGAAAGAGAGCATTGTTCAAACACACACAAGATAGCTTTCTCCTGGGTATGCAACAGAAGAGTTTCTTGTTGCAGTCTTCCTACATCCTGCTGCATGTTCTCTTCCATAGGGATGAGGGAAAGTAGAAGAAAAGAATTACTCTTTGGGAAAAAAGAAAAACAGTTGCTGTCAAACTCATTGCTAGCTTGAAATTGAGTGAAGCTCTGACATGTGGAAGTTAAATGTTATGTGGAAGAAGAGGAGGAAGGAGCTAGAATATGATCTTGCATGAAGTCTACTCAGCTCAGGAAGAACTCAGTCATTTGCTTACTACATAGGTTTATGGTGGCTCTGGCTTGAAAAAATACTTCCTTTTTCTCCAGGATTTACTGCACCAGAAGCCATTAGTACTGACTGCTATGGTTACAGTGAGAGTTACTTAATTGTCACCTCACATGAATGACTGTGCTCACTTCCATAAGTGATGAACGTTGATGCTAGTAATACAAGAAACTGTCCTGTATGCATTCTGACAACAGATTGGTGTTCTTGTTCTGTACCTCATGCTATGCATTGTGTCTTTTTGCAGGCCCTCTGTGTCTAGCACAAGTGAGAAAATGGATTCTGCTCTGTGCAGGACAGAGAACAAACCAGTCTCAGCAGCACTCCAGACCAGCCTGTCAGCCAGCATGTCTTCTCTTCCTGGTAATCTTATTTCCCTTTGTGCTCAAAAGCATGTGAAGTTTGAGCAAATGTATGCTTAATTTTACAGGGAAGTTCTGCACATGCATACACATGTTCATATGCATGCTTGCACTCTGTATCCATGTATTCTTTTATACAAGCAAGTGCAGTCCCTCCAATAAAGACTAAGTTCTGACAATATCACTCCCAGCTTCTCCAACTTCACTTGCTTGCTGCCACTTCAGGTTGGAAGGTCTCTCTGGGGAGAATGGTAATTATGTAATATTTACCACTGTAGCTGTTGTGTGGTATTCTCCACCATGTCTATTAAGTCATGTTTCCTCAGCCGTCTTCATTTGCTGCAGTAAGGAAAAAAAATGAAGTTGTGGATGACCTTTCCAGCTGGTACCACAGTGGTGCAAACTGGGAAAATGTCTTTTCTTTTCTCATGGCTGATCTACAATTTGGTTTCCTTCTTGGATTCTACTTGCTGCTTCTGAGAACATGGAACTAAAGCCAGAGGTGCCTCTAAGAGGCTGCTAAAAGTACTGAGCAAGAAAGGCAAAACAATGATGCAGAAAGAAAAGCTGTGGACACACAGCTTCAAAGGACAACAAACAGAAAAAGCTAGCTCTATCCTGAACAGGAGATTTTATGGACCCCAGTTGGAGAAAAAAAGAGCAGCTTTGAGGGTGACCTGAGAAACATTGACTTCTTTTTGTTGGTGAAAAGCTGATACTCCCTGCAGACTTTCTGAGAAACAGAGTGTGGTTTAAGCAGCTCAGGCTGTTTCTGTAAGATATGAGATGGAGAATAAGCCAGATTTGCCAAGGCTGTGAATACAAAAATTACCCTGCAGTGGAGTAGGAAGTATATAAGAAACTTCACTGTATACCGTATTCAGAAGCACATTCTACTACTTTTGAAGGGGTCAGTAATACTTGGTTCTGAAGATATTTTAGTTTTGAGTGATTTCAGTTATGTCTAGAGACAGTATCCAGAAAAGAAATCCCACAGCCTCCCGTTTTGCCTGGGCTGTAAGTTTACTGAAAGTCTGATATCTGTCCTTCCTAACTCTTGACTGATGTGAAAATGTGCTAGTGAAATTGGCTTTTGGAGTAATGCACTGCACTGGTCATTCTGTATTTTGGAAAGCAGAGAAGACAAGGAGCTTGTTTAACAGCTGAGTGATTTAAAGCAATCAAATTCCTTTGGCTTTAAATCATGCAGCTGTTGAACAAGCTCTTGCTTCATTCGTTCCAAGGTCAAACTCGTGTTTTGTGACCTTTCAATCTTTCGAAGATCTTAAACTTTCTATGAAAATACACATTGCAATAAGTCATTTAGTTTCTCAAGCCTTTTGGCATTATTTTGAGAGGAATGGGAAAGATGAAAGTGTGTTTTAAAGAGGCTTGTGTATGGGCTAGAATAAATTACATTGTTTTCATCAGGTTAGGTATGTCTGCTTTCTTTAGAGGAATAAAATCTAGCACAAGTGTTGCAGCATTCAGCGCTGCTTTGCTTTGCTCACAAATATGGATACTACTTGAAGAAAGCCATTTTTTTTGCTTCCAATGAAGTGGAACAGATGATAACAATTCAGTCTAAAATTTAGGCTTTTGTTTCTTTCTGTCAGGGGAGTGATAGAAAGGAAAGAACGTTCAGAATATGCACAGCAATCTTGAGTAAGCATTGCTCTCCGCATATTGCTGCTCTGGGTACAACTGTTAGCTTATCTGAAGCATTTTCAAAATCATAATGAATTTACATCTAGTTGTTTCACTAGTGTGCTGAGCCATTCACAAGCACAAAGATATTGTTGTCATTTTGAAGTCAAGATGAGGGCAATAAAATCTCAGTCTTCAAGAACGGGATATAATCTCGAATGATTTGGTCAATATTAAGCCATTTCATATATAATGTCTGTTTGGTGGTGGCGTTGCACCTTCTAGTTACTGTGCTTGCTTCCAAAAGTTCTCTTTCCTTATTCCTATCACAAGCACTCATAAATCTTTCTGAAAAATCCTCATATTCTTTGCTGACTGATACAGAGAGGAATTTCACTTAACTAGAAAGTCATGCGTTTCTTTGCTTCTGTGGGTTGAGGTCAGCGTGATGGCCTCCTGCATTCCTTGTTTTCATTCACAGGCTCTCTGCCTGTCACCCTTTTTCTATTCTGGGCTTGTTGCAGACCCCTTTTCTTTATTCCACATTCCAATTGCTGCATATGCCTCTTCCATACCAGCAGTTTTCTTTGTCAGGAACCCCTCATTTCACCGTAACAGCAATGGATCATCAGTTCTTCTCCCTAAGGAAGGTTCCCTGTATGCCCTCTGCTATCTAGTCCACTGTCAAACTCTCAGTGCATAGCCTCTTCCTTGCGTGTTTCCTTTTTCTACCACAGGTCATCTTGATTTGTTCCTTTTCCTCTAGGAGAGATGGTCTTTTTTCAGAGAACCGACACTCGAAGCCGAAAAATTAGTGGAGCTGAGAGCAGGATATTGAGCTAGAAGATCTTAATAGCTGTCATCATTAAGTTAATAAATTTCTTGCATAGGGGTTAGAATCTGCTGGTTCTGCTTGTCAGATGTAAGAGGCCCCATGTATCAGTTTTCTCTTTCCAATTTTTAGTGGAACCAAGGTTCTATCTGTTTATGCCCCAAACATTTATTTAAATTGCCATTGCTGAGATGCATAGAACCAATAAAACTTTGTGTCATTCAGCATGTGAATGTATGTAGTGGTTTGTAGATAGATGAATGAAAAGCATTGTTAGGGACAGCTTCTCTCAGATTTCTCACCCATTTCCCTTCTCCCTATTTATATCTGACTGAAGTTCTCATTATGACCTTTCTGCTTAGCTGAAGCTTGCTTGGATCATTTTTTCCTTTTCTGACCATCTAATAAATGCTTGTTTTTATGGCCTGGTTTCAGTATCACGTTGCTTTACTTTGTGGTGTGTAACCGCTTGCAGAGATTTAAAGACAAGAAGACAAATCATGTGTGGTCAGTGTGTCAACTTAGTGCTTGGCACGCAGCTTCTGTCATTAAAGCAGAACAGGAATAGTTACATGCAGGAAAAAACAGATGAGAGATATTCATAACTGCAGGTAATTCTGGAAACTTGATGGCTCAGAGAATATTACTCTTCCCACAAAGGCTTGTTTTTGTCACTGTTCTTTATTGATGCCCTCGTTTCCTTTTGCAGTTGTTTCGGCCGGCGCTTGTGAGAAGCAGCCGCAGCCCGCCCTGTCTCTGCCTGTGGATGAAGCTCACTCAGACGATTCAGATGATGTTGTAATTGTCTCTCCATCGTTGAGGATGAAGAAAACCTCCACCCACTTCTTTAATGGGCTCTAATCTTGAATTATTCGGTTCGCAGACAAAGGTATTTCCACCGAGGTAAAGCGTATCGAAGATGAACAAAGGGGGGATGTCAGCCTGCAGTTGTCTGCTTTTTTTTCAGCTGTGGTTGAATACTTGTTTGATAAGTCATCTCTGCAGATATATGGCTACAAGCTGCTGACTGTCTGTTAGCCTTAGCCCTGTAGTACAAAGAGAGAGTTTGGGTTGTAAAAATGCTGCACCAAAACAGTTGAATTTGTGAGACAGAAGTTGAAATTGACAAATTTAAATGAAAGCAGCAAAGGCTTGAGATATTTCATGGAATCATGGATTTGTTTGAGTTGGAAGGGAGCTTTAAAGGCCTCCAGTCCAACTGCCCTGCAAAGAACAGGGACATCTACAGCTCTACCAGGTGCTCAGAGCATTTTATGTCCAAGGAAGTCTTTCAAGTTGACTAAGATACCTTTTTTAATTGGGAAGTGAAAAATGACTTAGCCCCAATTTTCAGCCTGCGTACACAAAGGGGAACGGCTTGTATTTGCTGTGAGGTCCTCTCTGTTTAAAAATGTTATTGTCGCATTTTAATTTGTATTTTTATACACTGAACATTTACAGTCTATGCAGATGTGTAAAGTCTGTTTAGAACATCACTTCTGTCATAGCACTGCTCTAGGTCTACTGCGTCTGCACAGTTTTCTTATTTATTGCTCTTTCCCAGTGTTTGCTATCGTATATATTGTACTACTTTGTACGTGATCACGTAAATGCTTCCATTTGCATTTGTCAGAGAAGGGGTGTAGTAGCAGGAATGTCCTTGTGACTAGTTTTTCTGCTTACATATCACAAATGCAAGGGGAGATGACACTGCAAACGTTTGACGTAGAAGATACGATGCTGTATGTCCTGTTCCAGCTTATATCACTGGATTGCCTGAAACTCCCACCTAGCTAAGTCGCTCATACACTGAGCACTAAGGGGTTTTTAGTTTCATGTTTCTTTGCTTAGATCTCTCCTCTCAGCACTACCTTTGTGTGTGTGCACATTAGCAGTGTATACTGCAAATGCATCCTCAGTCCAATCACAGGCAGGGAGAAGGGTCACAGCCATCTTCTGTGGTTAGCTATGAGGCTTATGCTGGAAAGCATGGCACTGTGCACTCTGTGCTGAGGGATTTGCATGGGGATGGATAAAACATCTTGTAGCCTGAACGGAAGCAGGATAAGCAGTTGACTTATAAATATCAAGATACCCAGAAATAATAACACCAATATCTTTACCAGACTTCATGAAGGGACCAACAACATAATGGGCTGTGGAGAACATGGTCAGAGGAGTCTTTCTAGATCTCTAACAAACTGTATCTCTTCTTAACTGAAAGGAGGACGTTGTGTTCCAGGCTATCCAGGCAACACCCTCCAAAGGCATTAAAATGCATTTTGTTTTGTTTTGTAAAAGGTGAATCAAGTAAATTATGTGATATTTAGTGAAAGGAGAATTTATTTTACAAACACACAGTAAAGTCTTTGTGGAGACCCTGGTGGTTTCTTTGTCATCAAGGAGTAATAAAATCTCCTGTAAACAGAAAGCACACTCTTAAATAGAAGATTTTTATCACCTTTTCCCTCTTCTTTTTTAAATTAAAAATCAGTGGCTGCTGTTTTGCAGAATACTAATAACTCAGAGCTGTCTCGGTTCTCTGATTTCAATGAAGCACTATCTGTGCTTATCATAGTTCATGCCAGTACTTGCAGCCAAAGAGGAAACTGGATGGCTGCAGCACAATGCAGCTGATTTCATTTAATCCCAGCAGTAGAAATGCCGCCTTTGCTTTTTCCAAAGGCAGTTTTGAGAGCTCTCCATACCCAAAGCAGACCGAAGAATGTCATTTATACTCAAGTTGGGTGAATTTTTCCTGCTGGTACTTCGGTCACATGGCTGCTATCTGCAGGAAGGATGAAAAAAGGCATATAAAATAAAAGAATAAAGGGGATAAAGTCCTCTTGGCAGAAGCCTATACCTATCTTGTAGCCAAAAAGGCCAATGGCTTACTGGGGTGCATTAAAAAGAGTGTGTCCAGCAGGTCGAGGGAGGTGATCCTCCCCCTCTACTCTGCCCTGGTCAGGCCTCATCTGGAGCACTGCGTCCAGTTCTGGGCTCCCCAGTACAAAAAAGACAAGGATCTCTTGGAAAGAGTCCAGCGGAGGGCCACGAAGATGGTGAAGGACCTGGAGCATCTCTGCTATGAGGAAAGGCTGAGTGAACTGGGTCTGTTCAGCCTTGAGAAGAGAAGACTGAGAGGGGACCTGATCCAGGTCTGTAAATATCTAAGGTGTGGGGGGCAGAATGGCGAGGCCAGACTGTTTTCAGTGGTGATTGGAGACAGGACAAGGGGAAACGGCTGGAAACTGCAGCATAGGAAGTTCCGCACAAACATGCGCAAGAACTTCTTTACAGTGAGGTGACGGAGCACTGGAACAGGCTGCCCAGGGAGGTGGTGGAGTCTCCTTCTCTGGAGATGTTCAAGACCTGCCTGGATGCCGACCTGTGCAACCTGCTGTAGGGAACCTGCTTTGGCAGGGGGTTGGACTCGATGATCTCTGGAGGTCCCTTCCAACCCCTACAATTCTGTGATTCTGTGATTCTGTGATCTCCCTCTATTGCTGAAAGTCATGTTATTTATTTAAAAAAAAAAAGTCATTTTGCCACTTTGCTAAACAGAAGCAGATCTGTATTGAGTTTCTTACGTATAATGTTTCAAGTCTGTAACTGTGCCTGCCATGGATACCTCCAGAGAGAGAGAAACTGGAGCTGAGGGCTGACAAATTAAGGAGAGAATACATAGTGTGTGTCAGGACCGAGTCTGCTATAAAGTACCCACCTAACTGTTACCCTACAGGGAAATGCTTGGACTGCAAATTTAATGAAGTTGACATTCAATTTATTGTGCCATAATGAAGAACCAATATGAAAGTCTTGGGAAATAGATACAGAGTAGAAAGGCTTCTGTCTTAACTGAGCGTGCGGCCAGCAGCAGTGCTGTTGATAGCTGAATGCCTGGACAAAGGGGAGACAGTCACTGCGTGTGACCAAAGTCACCAAAGGAAGTGTGAGAAAGAGCAAATGTCTTCTGGGGTGAATGAGCTTCATGAATTCAAGTCTGCAGTCTGATAGCCATACAAATCTGGTGCTTCCTTTGAGCACGCTTCAAACTCATAATTCTGAAAGATAACAACACGGTCACAGCGTGTGAATGTTTGGTGTATGCTAGAAAGAGAAACCTCCACCATGTGAGCAACCTGTAGATCTGGGAAGAGCCATGGAGCAGTAAAGGAAGAAAATGTGTTTTTCAGAGGAAATGGGGCATTTTTCCTTTCCTCAGCTCAACAGGGAGCTAAGGACAGTGAACATCTGCGTGGCTCAAACCTGTCAAGATAGGGCCAACACAGACATTTAGTGTCTGAAAAACATTATCTGCAGGGGCATCAAGGTCCTGAAATCAAGTTAAACTCCACTGTAACCTCCCAGTAGCACACTTTCCATTGTGATGATATGCAAGTTCTGCATGGGATGATGTTGCCTACATAAAACCCTTTACAGTTTGCTGTACTCTTTGCAGGTAGTGATCACATGTGAATATAGGGATCTTTCACACGATTTGATCTCTTTCTGTCCTTAAGTGCCTATGCCTGTAAATATTTTACTGAGGCATCAGAACCTGAAGGATGTAATATTTCCTTCATAGCTATGCAAATAATCCCTAGACAGGCAGCTTTTTATATAGATGAAATGGAAAGCTTATTCATCTTGGCATATCAGAAAGCCATCATTTGTGTGATTGTTTTAATAATTGGAACTGTGCAAGTTACCTTGAGATCTTTTTAAAAGCTAAAACAGTTGCAGTGTATTTTCTCCTGGCTGTTGAACTTTCCAATAAAGCCCAAGTTTGTAAATTAATTGTTCATACTTCCCTGCTTCAGTTGTTGTATTTGCATTGCCTTTGTGACCTCTTCAGCTTGCTCCTGTTGTTTTTACTTCACACCTAGGCTGACCTTTTACTCCGTGCTGTTTTGCTAAGCCTGGTCTCCTTCATTCTGCAAGACGAGCAACGAGGCCAGTAAAAAATTAGCTCTTAAATACATGGGGTGTGAGTTTCTTCATTAGTGTTAATTCCAGGTCCTGCTGCCAGTAGGGTGAATGGAAGCCTGGCACTACTGACAACAGCGGTGGGCTTTTGCTTTCAGACCTGTTTCTGGTGTTCTGTTCAAAAAGAGGAATCCTGTCAAGTAGTTCTGCTGTGCCATTCCCTCAAATACGTGGCTTTGGGCAGAGTACAGCAAGTCTCATGTGTGCCGCTTCATCTGCTGTGCTGCTTGCTTGTTAGCTGCTACAGTCACAGGGTGAAATCTGGATAAATAATTTGCCAGAAAGAAAAAAAGACAAAACCAGATGTGCGTAAAGCACATTTGTTCTTACTTACGTGGCCTTTAGCATTCATTGTGCCCTCATTGTGCTTGAAGGAGTAGCCTTGAACAGCGAATGTTGCTGTGTTCTTGTTAACGATGCTCTGCTGTGTTCTGCTGATTAAGCCCTTGCCCTTTCCACTCTGGCTTTCCTATTGACTTAAAATCTGAGGCCACGTCTTCGTGCATCTTTTCTGATCCCCAGGAAATGTTCCTGTTGTTCCCCTTACAAACAAAACTTCCCTCTCCAGGTGACGCTCAGGCTGTAACAGCTCTCCCACCATTGGGAAGATTTTTGCCAGCCTGCCTCAAAACCATATTTGTGGCACTGGGTACCAAAAAAACCCGTGAGGGCTTCTATTCTTGGTCGTACAAACAGATTTGTCATGAAATCCTGATGCTTAAAGTGATGGGGAAGGATCCAGGAGGGCTGTGGTGCTCGCTGTGACACACTGCCTTACCTCCTTGCTGTCAGCCATGCAGTATCACGCCTGCACTTCACTCCTCTGCCCCTCTCCCTCTGTCAGTTCAGCAGTGATGCTCTGCTTTGGTGGTGTAGCAGAGCTTGAAAGTCTTTCCTGCAGTATGAATCTAGAAATGAAATATTGTAAAATCCATCACCTGGTAATAGCACAGCTATTAAAAAAGCTACGCTTAAATGGCCTCTAGTTATTTACACAGAAAATTAAAGCAGTGTTTTGTAAACTTGGGGGTTGATCACGAATGCCTGCAATACAGGTTAGAACATCCTGTCCAAACGTCAGCTCAGGATGAAGCAGTCATCCTTATTGGTGTCTTACACCAGAGCCTATGTGTCCAGCCTGGATTTTTTTCCTTAGCAGCCACTCCAGAGTTCATGCAAGGAATTGGCAGTTCTCTTCCTCCCCTCAGCGGATGTTCAATAGCCGAGCACAGCTTTTCTGTGCTAGCAAGGCTTTATTATCATACAAAATGTACCAGAATGTTATGTAGAAGTATCTTAAATAATTAAACAGAAACGACGACTGACAAAACAAACGAACAAAGTGCAATTTGAGCTGTGCTATTCTTTCCTTTTTATATTCACTTATTTGCTAATTTGCTGAACTTACTGAACTGCACCGGGTCTGGCTGTGATTAGAGGGAATTTGCCAAGTTCCTTTGTAATTGTTTCTTTGCAATTAACTAAATAATAGAATGTTCTGCGTGTAGCTCTCTGGGGAAAGGAAAGGAGCGGGCAGGTGCTTTTGCAATAGGATTTCCATATCTCCCACCCATTTCCCCGGATCTCACACTGGTGGAAGATGAGGGAAGGAAAGCGCTGCCTCAGGGCTGGGAATGACAGGATTGACCTTTTCAGACCATTTCTTTCATTTGTTTAATGTTTTATGTCGGTCCCACTTGTGGCTGTTTGTTGGCACCCACAAGGCCTACCCATCCCCCTGCTGGCTCTGGCACTTTTAAATCCATATTGTTGGCCAAAGCCTTTCCTAACGTGTGCCAGGGCTGCCAGTCAGGAGGTTCCTCGCTTCGTGGTGTATTAAAATTGGAATTGCTTCATCACGGAGTGAATAAAAAGAATCATGGGTGTGGGGTGACTGTTACTAATGGTGCTCTGGTTGCACAGGGAGGAGCATCTGAAGTCAGAAGCTGCTGAAGAGTGAAAAAGAGATATTTTCTAGGAGTATTTTCTCAGACTGATGGCCTCAGGGGCAGCTGGGGCCATTTTGCTGGTTTTGTCCATCCTTCTGTCTTCACTGCCTTTAATTTTGAACACATCTGTGTATTTTATCCAGAGATTCGGTAGCAGAGCCGCTGCCATAGAAGTTAGCAAACGTTAATGTGGCTCTTTGGGTCACTTTGCAGCAGGATTACCGTTTAGCAAGCTGACATTTGCAGTTTGCTTTGGTTGATTGTAGAACTGTTTTCTGTGCAAGGGTGACTTGCTGTGAGCTCTTGTTTCTGGTCTGTCACAGCGGTGCTTCGTTTGTCCATTTTGCTTTGGCAAAACAAGAGAGTTACCTATTTGTGCTGGGAGGGAAAAGGCTGCTGGAATCAGGGAAGCCTTGCTAAGCGGTGTGTTGTCATGTAATCAAGAATTGCCTGAATGGAATCAAATGAGAGATGGGAGGCATCTAAGAAAGGCAAACAGTGCTTCCTGACGTGGTACAGCAGGCTGTGCCCCACCATGCAGAGCATGGCCAGAGCTGGATCCTGCCCTTTGTCTTTTATTCCCAGTTTGCCAAATTTATTTTTACATTTTCCCACATCATTATCAATAATTGTGGGATAGAAATTAAAACTGTTGATGCTTCTGTTTCTCTCTAATCCCCAATCCTCATTCTGCTCTAATTTAATCCAGCTGTCACTGCAATGAATGGCAGTGAGGGACATGCATGGGGTGCTGCGAGGCGGCTCCCATCCCTGCTTACCTCCACCCCATGCAGGGCCTCATCCTGCCGCTGCTGCTGACACCCCTGTTAATGGCATCCAGCTTTCTCTGCAATTCGTCCCAAAACATTTCGTTCAGTTTGATTTACATCAGCGTTGTCAAATGGGATCTCCGTGCTGAGTGGCTGCTGCATCTGCTTTTATTCCACGTCCATCACATGGCTCACAAAGGCACTTGGATGCATGGCCTGGCAGGGAGTTTCCATCCAGAGCCCCGTGGCAGCAACATCTGCAGCACAGATTCCACCCCAGAGCGCTTTAACACTGAACTGCTTAAACTGTGGCATTGGTGGCTGATGCAGAGATCTCACGATGTGAGCAAGGTCTCAGCTCCTTGTCTTGGGGTCGTTTGAACTGGAGGTGAGATATTGCAGACCATGAAATAATTCCCTCATCCTGGCAGGCACTGTGAAAAAGAAAAAAAAAGAAAAGAACAGAAAATGTGCTGTTGTTCTGCTGCCCTGCTGCACAAGGCCGCAGGAGTGGAGGTGCTGTCTTGCACCCCTGTTGTCATGTATCTCAGACTTGTGCACACAGCGCTGTGAGCTCAGATGTGGGACCCGGTGCTGTTTGTGAGCGGTAAGATTTCACTTCCTAACAACACATTTGAAAATCCTGCCCTGGTCAAGATCTCTCCCAGCGGTGGTAATGCTGCACTGTGGGGCTCGGAGCTGTCGGCTCGGTGACCCACAGGTCCACATCAGCTGAGTTACTGAAGCAGTGCCGCTTTTGTGCTGGGGGCTGTGAGAGGCCAAACCTGTGTGCGAACTGTGCACCGCGGTGAGCTCGGAAACCTCACGAGGAGCCTCTGGACACCTCGGTGCTGAAAATCCCCCCTCGTTTTTGGAAAACGCTCGTGTTCGGACGCTCAGGAAGCCAACATCGAAGCACGCTGCACAAACGCCCGGTGCGGGGGCACGCCGAGCCCTCAGCTCGGCACCTCGAAGGTCCGAATCCGCGCGTCCCTCTGCCGCGGGACCGCAGTGCGCGGGGTCAGCGGGGGGAGCTCCGCGTCGGAGCATCCCTCCACAGCCGGGCCCGGCAGGTAGGCCCGCCCCGCGCCCGCAGCCCCGCACGGGGGGGCCGCTCCCCTCCGCCGGCGGTTGGGCGGAGCGCGGCGGCGCCAATGGGAGCGGGCGGGCGGCGCCAGGCGCGGGGGCGGCGGAGCCTCTCGGCGAACAAAGAGGGAGCGAGCGGCGCGGCGGGAGGGGAAGAGGGAGGCGGGGGAGCCGGCCATGCGGGGCCGCAGGTGAGGCGAGGACCCGGCAGCCCGGAGCGCTCCATGGCCGGCGGCTCGGGGTGAATGAGGCAGGCGAGGCGGGCATGGCGGGCGTCAGCTACTCGCCGCCCTGGTGGGTGAGCCTGCTGCACCGCCTGCCGCACCTCAGCCTGCGCTGGGAGCTCACCGCCGCCGACTTCCGCCCGGACGACGCCGAGTACCAGCAGGTGAGCGCGGCGCTCCGAGCGCGGTGCCGAGAAGGGGCCGCGTCCCCTCCGTCCGTGTGGGGGTAGGGGGCCGTCCCGTCCCATCCCGTCCTCTCTGTTCCCCGCCCGTCTGCGTTCCGTGCCCCGGGGCCGCCGGGTCGGAATCGCCCGAGGGTTCGGTGCCGCTCTGTTGGCCGCGTGGTTGCGATGATCGCGGAACCGCGCGCTCGGCTGTCATCTCGGAGCGGGGCTGCGGTGGCTCCGAGTCGCCTCTCAGAGCCGCGGCCGCCGGGATCGGTTGGCTGCACCATTTTGCTTTTGGAGAGGACTCGTGCCGTCCTGGAACCGCAGCCGCTGCTGCGGGAAAAAGGCTCCGGCCGTGAATGTGCGGGCGGTGCTGCGGCAAGAACGGCGATCGGAGCGAGGCGGGAGCGCGGCTTTGCGGGGTGATGCCGGTGCGGAACGCGGAGGCGATGTGCGGATGCTGAGAAACGTCTTTAAACCAATAACCGGAGCGGAGCACTGACCCGGCTGGAGCGTTTGGGGCTTCGTTGCGTGAACTTGCTGTGGTTCCCGTGGCCGAGGGGCTCAATATGGCCACGCGGGGCCGTGGGCCGCAGGCGGCCTGCTGTGCCCCATCCCTTTGGGGGGGGAGGGCTGCCCCTGGGCCGGGGGGCTGCGTGTGCTGTGTGAGCACAGAGCTCACAGCCGGCTGTGCTGTGTGACCTTTGGGTGCCCCGCAGGTGTGTGGATGTCACCTGGATGGCCCAAAACGCTCCTCGCAGCGCTTTGCAGTTGTGCTCAGATAATTTTACTGTAATCGCATTCGGACTTCTCCTCTCTCCTTCTCCTCTGTGTAGTGCAGTGCTGCCCTTCCTGCCATGCTGTTCAGGACTCCTCACGTGGCAGCCGATGGCCTTTTCAGTCTGAACATCAGCTCGAAAGCGAATGTCTTATCAAATCTCAACCCAAACGTCTGGTTTACTGCGGGGTCTGTCTTTAGGAGCACGATGTGAATTGCAGCTTTGCTGATTTCAGGGCTGGGGGGGGTGGCCGACAGCTCCAGCAATGCAGGCACTGTTATCAGTGCTTATATAACCGTGCTGCTGCGAGTTGGCACTGGAGTTTGTAGCCACATAGATTAATTCTAAGGCAGTGAAACAGGGCAGCTTAATCCGGGAGTGGGAACTGTAATGCTGAGCGCTCTCTCATGCTTCAAATTGTTCTGAATTCTGGCTTTTTCCATTTGCTTTATTATGAATTTGCATCCCCTGCTCTGCTTGCAGCTGGTGCTGGCATAGTTTCCCCTTCTCTTTAGGAATCTGTCACGTTATGGAGGCGGAACCATATAAAACCCTGAAAATAAGGCAGTCCACTTCTTGATTTAAATCCTGTTTATAGCTCTCTTCTTCAGAGGTCTCGCAAGTTGGCCCAGTTTGTGGTTGTATTTGTTTTCTACTCTGTTTGTGGTTGATGCCCTCGTTCTGAGGGCATGTGAGCTGTCAGTGCCCACGGTATGTGAGGTCACTGGGGGATGCTCGCTGGGAGCGTATGGGGATGGGAAAGGACAGAGCGTCCCTGGCTGCAGTAAGGAAGGATTACGTTTGCTAAATTGAAAACATCTTCAAGTTTCCATGACCTCAAGCCATAGAGTAGTTGGACGGCTGTCGTTAAATAGGCATACAGCAGGTCACTGTATCCATTCTCATTCTGATTCCACGTAAGGAAGGAAGCAGTGTGTCTTCTCTGGTTCTCAGGAGAAGGTTTCCCAGTCACGAGAGAGGGAAAACATTGCTTTCTTTATAAAGTACTGTTTCCTTTAGGATCGTCTTAGTGAAAGCCCACCCTCTCTGTGCTCGTGCTGTGATGGTAGTCTTTGAATTTTGGTAATATCAGTCACCATTTGAACAAAATATGTGACCCAGTGGCTTGGATGTGGGTTCTGTCCTGTCACCTGTTGGAGTGCCACGTGCTGTGGGTGAGGAGGGTACAGATGTACCAGGATGTAACCTCTACCTGTCAGGGATTACTGTAATGCCTGAGCCTCTATTCCACTGAAGCAGCAGACACGCTGTTGTCCCCTGAAACCTCTCTGAAGTGCGTGTAGTTCTTAGATAAGCACTCACTGTCTGTGTTTGAAATCAGATCTCTGTGTCTCCTGGGACTCTGGGCGGTGAGCACATCTGTGAGGACCCAGGCTTAACAGCAGTTCTGCTGCTCTGTCCCACACAGCCCCGTTCTACAAAGCAGTTACACTGCTGTGCACTGGCCCATATGGAGGCAGCCCCCCACAACCAGGGGGCTTCTTTTGTCCGAGAGCTCGAGGAGTGCTTGTGGTGATGCTGCCCCAAGGGCTAGGGTTGGTGCAGCTGGGGGCTTTGACCATGTACCTCCTTTACCTTGAGTTGCTCTCTGAAATGCCATCCCCTGGTATCATTTACTTCTTATCTTCTCCCACTGCGTATCATGTTGTGCTAGGTTAGAACACTGCGTGCAGCAGCAGAACAAATCCTCCCACCAGGACTGAATGGTTTCAGTGTATGTATATGCATGGCCTTCAGACGGCTGGCTTCCCTCGCAACAGTCTGAGGGCATCTTCCCTACCCAGGGGAAGGGAGGTGAGCTTCAGCCCAGGGTGAGCTGTGATCCCTCACATCTGGGGTTGATGTGCTGGGTGATCCCATCAGAGCTGCCTCCATGTGCTGCTCCGTAGAGCCTTCCATACACAGCAGCTCATCTCTCTAGTTCCTGCCCTCCCGTGAGTCACTGGGATTGAAGATATCTTGATATGAACAGTTTTGTTCTGGCTGTATTCTCATCTGAGTCATACTGCAGTGCTCTGCAAAGCCTTTTCATTGTGTAGTGAGTCACAAACTCTGGAGTGAAGGGAATGTAAAAATGGAGCACAGCCTGTGTTCCCTCTGACAGTTCTGGTTTCTGTGCCTTTTGCTGCTGAGCAGATAATGGCCATTGCAGCAGCACTGTCCACTTTCCCAATTAACTTGAATGGGAAATGAAGGTGTTCCTCAGGCTGCTGGTGTCACTAACTTAATCTGTTGTTTGTGCTTTATTGCACAGCACTGAGTTCACTTTATTTCTGAGAGTTGGTTAAGGTACTGCGGAGGTCACGTGCTGGAAGGTGCACAGTGGGTGTAGGGATAGTTGTTTGAGATGGGGGCCTTTGGTACCAGCAGGAAAGGAACCTAGAATGCTTCTCTGTAGCTCTTATGTCTCACTGTGAGCTGAGAAATGCTCTATAAACAGTGAAGAGAGACTAGATATGGTTTAGTGGCTTGTGGCAGCAATGGTAGCAGGAGGACAGTTGTGCTAGATGATCTTGTAGGTCCTTTCCAACCTTGTGATTCTATGGTTCTAAGGGGAAAAGAGGCTGCAAGAAGCTGAGCTGTGGAGTACTGGACTTAAACTTCTGCTCTTCTTAACTGTTGCAGAATGGTGAAGTTGACCTGAATCTGTGTAAATGTGGGCTCTGTGTGAAGCAGGCTAGAGGAGAGCAAAGCCCTCCAGCACATCTTTGAAGCTCTTTCCTTGCATCCCAGCAGCGCTGCTTCTGTTGCACACAGACAGGAGGTGCAGGGGCAGCTGAACGTGCATGGGGAAAAAGCCTGCATGACGGATTCCCACCAGTTCAGAAGCACGGCCATGCTGAAAGTAGCAAAGATAAGAACAGGGCTGTGCTCCAGTCCGCAGTTTTGAGATGGTCTATCTGACTGTGTCACCCAGGAGGTTCTTTGCATGCCCTGCTCGGTGCTGTTATGCAGTAGTATGTTTTTATCCCCTGATATATGTGCTGGGGGACCCAGCAGTGTGAAGGGCTGTGTAAACCCAAGGGCTCTGCCTTTTGTTGGCTTGCAGCCTCTCATCCATGTGTGTTTCAACGTGTAGGCAAGAGTTCAGCACGGAATGAATTCTGTCAGGTACTCGCTGGCTCTGTGAGGCTGTTTCCCTGCACATAACAGCTAATGTCGTCTTTGGAAGTATTTCTTGGCTGGGGAACCACGGTGAAGCCTGAACTGCCAAAAAACTTGGATTAGAGAGATTGTTTTAGAACTTCCTCTACTGTACTGGCGTCCTATTTCAATGCTGAAACCAAGAGTCTTTCTGTAAATTGGGAACATGTGTCTTAGTCAAAGTGGATGACGTGTTCTTGTCTAGTTGGCTCCCAGTCAGCGGGTAATGGGCCTTTCTGAAGGGGGGGGTCAGGCTGAAGGCTGCATTTGGGAACAGTTGGACCTCTTCCAAAGCCTGATCAGCATCCCGCTGCAGCATTCGTTTCTTCGCACTTTCAGAAAGGTTAGGTGACCCTGGTTAGCAGGATCCAATGTTTTCTAATTATGCTGAAGTCGCTTTCAGATTTTGAAGAACTAATGGTAAATCCCTGCTTCCCTTTTCTCATCAGTGTTGGTTGCATGAGTAACTGTGTGCTCATACATCAGCCCCACTCCGGTCTGTTTGATCTGAGGGAGCTGCAGCACAATGGCTGACCAAGAAATGTGGAACTGAGACAGTTTTTGATGGTTGATTTACTGAAGTAAGGCACAGAAAGGTTTCTGTATACCATACATCCAGTTGCACAGCAGCATATGGTATACAGACAGGGAAAGAAGTCAACCTCTGCCAGCTTTCTGTCTGCAGCCATACTTTTTTGCTGACCCATGCTGTGCTGCTACGTTTTCAGATGGTCTCCTGAGGGCTCACAGTTTCTGGAAACCCTGGCTGTGGATCGCTGCACTCTGCTCAGAGAGCAACATTTCTAAATGTATGGTTTTAGCAAACCTAAGTTTGCACAGAGGTAAAGGACGGCTTGGAGAAATGTGGAATGCATTGTAGGGGAAAGAGCTGAGAGTGTGCAGAGGGGGGAAACTGCTTTGTATGTGTCGAATCCTGAAAGTATTAATCCTGTGCAGAGAAGATGTTGCCAGCCCCGCTGAGCTTTCCAGTGCAAGGAAACCCTTATGCTGTGCCTGGCTTGGGCAGCATCGTGCTGCTCTCAGCTGCACCAGTGAAACCAGTGCTCAAACCATTGCTCTGCTCACGCAATGGGCAGCTGCTGGCACCTTGGCACTGAAACCACTTGTCCTGCTGAAGATCTTGTTGTTTTTTCTATGAGACCTGTGACTCCTGATGGTGTCTGAAGCACAAACAGTGTCGAGGTGGTGCATCCACCTCCTCCCAGTGCTGCAGGTGTGTTACGCTTGTGTGCACACAGGTGTCTGTTGGTTTGCAGCAAATACTGCTCAAGAACTTTCAATTCTGCCTTTGCTTTCAAAACAGAGTAAGCAGAAACAGCAAAAGCAGATGAGGTTCTCTGATATAGTTTGCCACCAAAACAATGCAGCTGCTTAGGAAGCTTCTCTTTGGTGTCTAGATACAAAGCCCGACCACTGGTGTTCTGCAGAAAGGACTATGGAAATCAAATAGTTCACTTCATCTTTTATTTTTCTCCTTGATTCTCAATGCTACTTTTTTTTTTTTTTTTTTTTTTTGGGGGGGGGGGGGGGGGGGGGTAGCAGAATCCACGCTCTTCCAGTTTCCAGTTAACAAAAAGCCTTTGTTCAAACGTTCATCCAGTAAAACAAGCGATGCTTCAAGCAGATGTTGGTGTGGAATTTATTGCTGCTTATTTTTCATTATTAGGGAAAGTGAGAAGTTCTCACCCAGAACATATCTCATTAGGCATGGCTGGAGATTAAGGGTGGAAGTCAGGTGCTTTCCTCTGTCTTAATCCCGAGGCTTTGAATGTGGATTAAGGGAGCTGCGCGCAACTCTTCTTTATCTCCCTCACTTGTATTTTGGATTAAATTTATTTTTGAACCTGTGAACAAAAATCTGTCAATTGAGAATGAGACGGACAAAGATTTGGTGCCTTTGTCACACTGTGTTTCTTGATGCAGCATCTTTGGTCAGCTGAAGGATGGGCACCTCCAGACCTCTGGCATCTTTCTTTCCTTCCCCCCCCCCCCTTTCCCTTTTATTTTCTTGCTCTTTCTTCCAGGACAAGGCTAACTTTCTACCTCTTTTCTGCTAGTTCCCACCCACCTGTACACTTAGTGGTGCAAAGCCCTTATAACTAAGCTCCTGATGACTGTCAGCTCTCCTCTGGTCTCTGTTTTGTCTTTTAGCAGTAAGCTTTCTACCAGCTACACTGAGATTTCCCATTCCCCTTGAGTGGGTAGGAGAACTTGGCTTGGTTTCAGCTGAGCGAGGTTCCCATCGCCGGGGGAAGGGCTATGGTGTCTGGGAATTTCTTTGCTGTGAGATTTGGGCAGGACTTGAGTAACCTTGAAACGTACCAGGATCGCCTTCTGGACTGAACTTCTTAAACCAGCTTGTGCTCTTGAGACGTGGATAAGGCTTAAAATACTTGGGGACGTACTGATGTGCTGGAAAAGTTGTCTCAAATAATTAAACACCCCGTAACTGCTGCCCTCTGAGCAAGGCTGTCTGCTGCTCGGTGTGCCATCCTGCTGCCTGCTCAGTGCAGATGATGATTAACAGGACAGGTGAACAAACGTCAAAGGAAGATTGAGGTCATGCAAGACTTGCTGTCCTGGGGATGCACTCGGATGACAGCCTAAAAAAAGTGGCTGAGAAAACTTGTTGCATGACTGCAGTGAGAAACCAGGAATTGGTTACATGTATCCCCAAATGAGAGAGAGCCTTAGCTGCACTGTGAAAGGGTCAGCAGGTACCCAGCAAATAGTCACTGTGAGGGCAGGGTGCTGCTGATGCTTTCTCCTCTTTCCTTGTCTTATCCTATGTATATGTTAAAAAAAGCCAAACCTGGGGCACTTTCACACTGTAAATTCTTTAATCTCAAGGTTTTTTTTCTTTAGATTTCTGATGGTGATCAACTTGTAGGTTTTCAAGTCTGTTCTCATCATGTGATCTTTGGTTAGCCGCAAATGTGTGTGCTCCTGTAAAGCAGTCATTTGTGTGTGCTTGGGGCTGCAGGGCTGTTATTCTCTTGCTGAAAGAGCAGAGGAGGGGGGGAAAGGTTAGCATGCAATGCATAGGTAGGGAGGTGGATGTAACTCAGTCCTGATACTTGTGTTGCTTCCCTTCTCTGTGCACTTGGAAATGATGGTAAGATTTAGAACAGCTTTTGCTTTTCCATGGCCCTGGGCTTGTTAGCTCTGGCAGATGTAGCTGTGCCAGGCTTCTTTGGAGTTACCAGTTGAGCAAGGAAGCATATTTTACTGCAGTGGTGAGAGCAGCCCTGCAACCAACGAGGGGAAGGAGCTGCCCTTCACCCTCATCCCTGGAGCTACAGCTCAGATTGAGGTTTCCTTGCTTAGAGTGCTATGGGCTGGCTCTGCCTGCTCAATCCCATAACAGTGCCACACGTGCATATGCACCAAAGTCCTTTGCAGTGTGAAATTAGGGATGAAAGATAGTGCTGATCAGTCCTGACAATGCCGGGCTTATTCCTGGATGGGGAGAATCTGGCATGTGGAGAATGGATGTTTCACAAATGTGCACCACATTCAGATGTGTTGTTATGCCAGTGCTGGTGTCTGTGCATGGGCACCCTTTTCAGTCTATAAAACGCCGCTGTTCATGCGGTGAATTTAAACAAGCCTGCTATTCAACACTGAAATTCAAAATAACTCCAAAACCCAAATGGAGGCACTTGAGTTGCATAATGGTGTCTGTTACAAGAGGGCTTGGGCAGATGATGTAATGCCCCTCAGATAAGGGCGGGCTGTGGGAGAGGAAGGGGGTCTGGGTACGGGTAATGGTAGCAGAGCTATCTGCCGGGTGTTAATTAGCCAGCTTGAGTAATCCCAAGGTCAATTGGGTTATAGTTGTGCATGTGGAAAAAAAAAAAAGACTTGTTGCTCAGTGCTGCCTGTTGTTTCTGGCAGTTATAATTGCTTTAGTGTCCATTGGCAGATTGATGGGCTTTGCTGTGCATTAGGCTTGCTGCTTGGGATGGGTTCTCCTGCAGCCTCACAAGGCTCCCGAGCTCCCAGTGAGGCTGGCTGTGGCTGCTGGGAGCACTGGGATGCAGTGTGCCTTCCCTTCTCATCGCTGCAATTGTGGCTCTTTGCATCTGGGCTCAGCCTGCAGCTCTGTTGTTTGAGCACTCATAACAGATGACTTTTACTGTTCCCGAGGCCTCCGGCAGTTTTGTGGTGTGTTGCTTTCCTTCCTCTAAGCTTATGTTGAACTATCCCTTCCTTGTATCCTTCACCCTAGGAGCAGCCCTTCCTCCTGTTGCTGTGTGCTGACACTGCCCCTGCACCCCTCTCTGGCTGCTGTAGGGGGGAGGGATGAGGCTGCTTCCCTGCCTGCTCCTCCACCCCCTTTCTCTCCTGTTTTACAGTATTCGCTCCAGGAAATGCTGAGAAAGTTGAGAGTGATGGAATTCATGAAATTCAAGCTGTGCTTCAATGGAAACGTGTTTTCAATTTCTGCCTCCTTGGGAGCCCGGCACTGAACTGCAATTGTTAGAGCTGGGGGTTGGGGCTGGGATGAATGGAAGTGATGGAGGCAGCACTCGGTGCATCGTGCACTGGACCTGGCTGCTCTCTTGCACTGCAGGGCTGCTGTGTGATTTGTGATGGCTGCATTCAGCTGTCCAGAAGGCCCAGGCCTCTTCCTGTGGAGTTCACTCTGGCTGTAAGGCCTGAGTGGCAGCAAGGTGCTGTGGTGGGATGTGACAGAGGGACCAGGAGCACAGAAAGCCCCTTTGAGTGTCCTGCTGACTTAAGGTGCAAATTAGAACAGTGACTTGAAAGCTTTTGGTAAAACTCATTAATTCATTCCTTCTTTAATTAGATGCCCAGCTACAGGCTTGTAATTCTCAGAGCCTAGGAGCAATTGTG
This sequence comes from Tetrao urogallus, assembly GCF_951394365.1. NCBI lineage: Eukaryota > Metazoa > Chordata > Aves > Galliformes > Phasianidae > Tetrao > Tetrao urogallus. Next base: position 11,735,964 of record NC_136828.1, read on the forward strand.
ACAAACTGTGCTGCATCAATGGCAGAACTCTGTGTTTTGGTAAACGCACCCCTAGTGAGCTCTTGGTTTGCTTTTGGAAGGGTAGAGCAATGAAGGAAGCAGCTGAGATGCTCGGTGTGTGACCTGCTGCGTCAGACCTGGTGGTGGGAATGGAGAGGAAATGCTGGAGCTGCCCTGCTGCTGTGCTGCTTTTTGGGGAAGGTGTCATCAGATAACTTCCAAGTGAAGATGGAGGGAGAGGAGATGTAATAACTTATGCAAATGTCTTCTAATCAAACCAGTTCCTTCTGGAGTTCTACTTTTCCAGTGAGAACCTAGCGAGCTGCTTGGTGGCTTTGCACACACAGCTTGTTTTGCTGTTTGGAATTGGGAAGCAGCTGAGTGTTCTAAAACAAAAAGTACCAGGTGCTTTTTCTTGAGTCTTCTTGGGCGTGAAAATGGACAGTACACTTGCATTGTGCTGTAATCTCTTCCTGTTTTTGAAAGGAGGAAGGAAACTTTGTTGTATGTGGTCTCAACAACACTTGTCTTGAGCCTGAGGAGAGAAGTCTGTACTTCTGATAATTTCGGAGAACTGGATGGGAGGTTAAAAATCCATCAGAGAAAGAGTTGTTGTTTCTACCCCCGTTGCAGCTCTACTTGTAGTTCAGATTGCTGAGTGCAGTGGTAGATCCTGAAAACAAGATCTCCGTGTAGCTTTGGACTGACAGGCTGTCAAGTGTGAGCAGTGCTGGAAGGCAGAGACCCAGAACAAGGCTGGGGTGGAGATAGTTGGCTGTCACTGTGCTTGGATAGACACGGTTAAAAAGATAGGATGTTTTCTTTTCTTCGGATCTGAACTTGAGTAGGGTGAAAGTCAATGCCTTGGACTGCCATGGACAGGAGTAATTACACAAGGCTACATCGGAGGTATTCATAACGACAAGTGTAAATGTACGTGTTCCCTTAAAAGGAAAACTTCTAATTAAATTAGGAGGCAGAAAAAAGAGAATCATCTGTGCTGATCTTTTTTTTTTTTTCTTTTCTTTTTTTTCTGACTGGATGTAGTGGAAAGCAGCACTAGCACATCCAGCGAGGACAGAATGATTTACTTGACACTCCTCCTGCAGCTAAACAGAGCCCTTTACTTTGGATGAGAGTGCGGTTCTCAAAATACCACGTAATGCTTCCTGTGTGCCTCGTGCTGTTTCCAAATGTGACCTATGTTTTCTGTGTCCTCCCATCCCTCCCTGCAGCCTGAGTTCATGCGGGTGTATGGGCTGAGCAGTGGAGCTGGTTGGGGCAGGGCTCCATCCCTGAGCTGAGGTCCGATTCTGTACGTGTGCAGGGAAGTTCCTGCAGATTGAACTACAGATGTGGAATCGGCCTGAGTAGGCAAGCTGATGACAGCAACCAGTTTACAGCATTGAAATAGCTTTTTGTTCCAGTAAGTATAACAAGGCAAAAGTCCTGGTTGACCTCAAGACCAGGACTTGGTGTGCTGATGGGCTTGCTTCTCCAAAACGTTGCGAACACCTTTAAATTAAAGGGTGAACTAAAGGTGATGACTGAAAATCCATCCAGTCCCATTGAGGAAACTCTCGCTGTGGACACAGTGCTTGAGGATGTGTTCCCAGTGCTGTGTGAGCAGGCAGCTCAGGGAGAGGCAGTGTGTTGGTAATGCTGGGAGCGTGCTGCTGAGGTGTAAGTAACGAGGCTGGACAGTTTACTGCAGCTCTGCTGTTTTTATTAGTGCAACTTTAGCCTCGGGCAGAGCGGAGGTTATGGGGGAAGGAGGAAGTGCTATGAACTTACATCCTCTCCCAACAGATGATGAGAAGCAAAGTATGGGGTTCTCCTTACCCTAATCCCCACTGGAGCGCTAATTCTTCTTGTTCCTGTACATCTTTCTTAACCCTGAAGTTCTTACTGAGGCAAGTGCTGCTGGGTCACATGCATGCCTCGCTCCAGTGCCCTTTCTTCTTCTTTGGTGTTTGCGTGGGTTCTGTTGGTGTCTGTTAAAATTCAGTTGCCTGCTGTTCATTTTTTCCTCCATAAAATATTGATTTCTGAGAATGCTGTTTGTCTTACTACAGTCCCTAAGTAAATTAAGTAACTATTTGCTAGCTATTGTGCTTTCTGCCTGTGACTGACCCACGTCTTCGTGTGTTCCCAGCGCTGAGGAGCGCTGCAGCTCAAGGCTGCCTGGTGTCTGAGTCTCTCTCTGCTGATGGCAGTGGAGCACAGCCAGAGAAGGTGTCCTCTGGGACCAGAACAGCAGCACATCGCGCAACTGAGGTGTGGTTCTGCAGGTATAACCCATGGGCAGGACTTTCAGCACTTAATAATTACATTAGGTTGATTTGTGCGGTCTTTGCGAAGAGTAACCTTGTTCACTTGGTGCAGTATATTAAGGGTTCTAAGAAGGAACCACTGACGTCTTAGCCCAGTTTGGTTCTTTCCTTCCTGCCCACAAATGGTACAACACATCTCTGATACCAAAACTAGCTGTGCAAGATTTCTACTTTGGAGATGTTCGCATCCTGCCTGTGCCTCACTGCTGCCTTCTGTAAGATGGGGAAACCCATCAGTCTGTTCTGGGCAAGCAGGTCTGAGTGCTCTGTGCAGCTGCATGCGGACTGGTCAGCAGAGAGCCTGCCTCCCATGTGCTGTAAGCATAAAGCCAATTCTTCAAGGGCTGACACTATTACATACAGCTTCTGCAAATGACAGTGTAACCTTTAGCTTAGTAACCAGAAAAGTGCCTTATTTGATTCCTGGTGTTAGAACCGGACTCTGCAGGCTGCCTGGGCTGCTCTCCTTGCTGTCTAACATGTAACTTCCAGCCAGCCCCTCTCCTTGTGCCCCTGCTAATAGCTCCTGAGCAGAGTTCTGCATTCCAGGCACGTTCTCATCCCGCCCTGCTCTCTCGGCCTGGGTTAGTCATGCATGTCAGTGTGTGTCAGATCTGCCTCTCTCTGCTCTCTGAATCCCTGCTTTATAAAAGACAGTAATCAACAAAAGGGTGGTTAAAGATGCAGAGCTTGGTTATAGGCTCTTGTCACCTCTTTCACTGTGATTGTTGGACTAAAGAGAGCGTTTTGAGCACAGTGAAAATTCCAGGGTCCTGGGAAAGTGGCTGGAGCCCCACTGTTCAACTGTGGGGCACTCACTAAAATTAGTGGGTGCCAGTGATGTGACCAAACCACCTGTTTTCTAGGAGAAGACTAAATGAAAGCTTAATGCTGTGCCATTCCTCACAGTCAAATTGTGCCTCTGGGAGTTACTGTTAGAGCTCCCTGTCACTGCACAGGGATTGTGTCATGTCTGTAAGAGTATGCAGCAAACTGCTTGGGTTCCTTTGCTTGCACGTCTTCCACCTGCAGGTATAATCTTGTGGCCACTTAATCACTTCCATAGCAACCAGCCTGTCATAAACAGGATTATGGTGCCTGTAAGGATGCAGGGCATGGAGAACCAAGGCAGGAAGTCTCTCCTCACTGTGAGATACCCTCACTGATGTGGGATAAGGAGGACTATGCAGAGAAGTGTGCGCTGGGAATGTTCTGCTTGCATGCTGAGCCTCATCATCAGGAGGTGGGAGGAGCACACGTGTGGTGGGAGATGAGTCCTTGAGCTGCCTCGGGAAGGTGAGCCCATGTGGTTGGCCAACCCAAGTAAACACCATGCAGGGCCCGAGGTGTAACTGCTGTGCCTCAGCCAGTGTGATTAAAATCTCAGAGGCACCAGGGGCATGTTGTGACCATCTAATTTTGTACCTGCCTTCTTCATACTCCCCTCCTGAGAGCATCCTAGGTTTCCCCACTCTGGGTGGGGTAAGATTATTCTGTTACAAAGTAGTGATTGCATTAATTCCATTAGTATTATCATAGAATGGCCTGGGTTGCAAAGGACCACAGTGATCATCCAGTTCCAACCCCCCTGCTATGTGCAGGGTCACCAACCAGCAGATCAGGCTGCCCGGAGCCACATCCAGCCTGGCCCTGAATGCCTGCAGGGATGGGGCATGCACAAACTATCTGAGCAACCCGTGCTCAGAGTTAAATTAAAATGCTGTCTGAGAACATGCTCCATCTTAATTTCTGTCTTTAGTTGAGCTTGAGTTGGCAGTTTCGCTGTTGAAGATGATGGAAGGAAGGAGAAAAATCAGAAGGTTCTTTCTTTAGCTTCTTTTAGCATTGAAGGCTGATCGTGTCCTGTGAGGTTCTTCTGCAGGCCATAAGGGAAAGTTCTGTGCGAGGTTCAGATTGGATATTAGGAAAACGTTCTCAGAGTGGTGATGCACTGGCTCAGGCTGCCCAGGGAGATGTGGGGTCACTGTGCCTGGAGGTGTTCCAGAACCACGGCTGTGTGGCACTGAGGGATGTGGTCTGTGGGGATGGGTTGATGGCTGGACTAGGTGACCTTAGTGGTCTTTTCCAACCTTTATCTTTACAAACGGAAGGAGAACTCATTTGCTTGCACACAGTTGTTGCTGGAGGTATTGTGGCCGGGTTTATGCTGCTTGGAATTAAATGAGAACAGTTACTGAGTGCTTTGTAAGAGTGTCTGAGCAAATGCCCTGCTCTGCTCTGTTTGTAGTTCATGCACTGCTTACTTTCATTCAGTAAAAGCTCCATGAAGCTACCGGAGTTGTTGCAGATATTTGCTTTGTCGCTTCAGGGAATCTTATCTCAGGGCTGCTCAAAACTCCTTTCTAGAGTATGGCTCTCACTTCTTGCAGTGTTTGGGTGATGTAACAAATGGTTTGATTGCTTCAGTGAGGCAAAAGTATTGCTTGGCTCTCTCCCAGCAGCTTTAACACCTGCTAAAAGGTTGAAGGATTCCAGGCAACTGCTGCCAACCCATCAGGGCTTTGAGAAGTCTCTTGTCAGAGATCCAGCATTTGGTATATGTTGGGAGTTGGATATAATTCCCCATTAATCTAATGCAGTTGGTCTGAGCAGTTCTAACTCTGCTGCTGCTCATACTATTTCTGTGTTGCTGGTGTGTTTAGGGAGCTGATGGGAGTTTGTGGCATGCGATTGTGATCACTGGTGTTGAGGTGAAAGAGGTGAGGTAGGCTTAGGAGGGCATGGCAGTCATTTTTGTAGCTTCAGAGAATCTCCAGTGGCTGTAGTTGTACTGTGGATGGGGTGGTCAGTGAGGTCATCCTCTGTCATACATGTTGCTTGGGAGATCCTGAGCAGCCCTGCTTGCAAAGTGGTGAATCCCACTTTGTGATAAGCTTCCAAAGTGGCAAATTGCTGATTGCCCAGGTGAGGACCCTTGGTGCTTCAGAAAAGCTGTTTTCAAATGCAGAGTAAATTGTGAAGAGAAATGTAGGTACGAACAGTGCAGGTTGAATCCAAAGAAGGCCATTAATCTGGCAGAAGACAACTGGCTGAAAGTCCACGCAGCCACAGAGTGAACTGGAAGACACCTAAGTTAAAAATAAAGGAGGAAGTGGTTGGCAAACAGGGAGTGAGGAACCAAGCCCCAATTCCTGGTGCAGATCTGATGAAAACGCATTTCAGGAAATGCAGCAGCCAGAAAAGCTGATGGTGTATTTCTATGTTCAGCATTGGGGAACCTGTAAGGTCAGAATGCTGACTGGATAGCAGCTGTTTGGCTGGAGTGCTCCTGGCTTGCTGTAGCTCTCCATGCAGAGAGAGAACCCATCTCAAGCGCTGGTTGTTAATCTAAAGGCAGCACTGAGAGGATGTGGCAGTAAGGCTTACAATATATCAAGCTAGAGATGAATCAAAAACAGCTCAGGACTATACTGAGAGAGGGGAGAAGCTTCAGTCGGTTGGGGTTATGAAAGCAAATGTACTTCCTTTTCATAGTTTTGTGCACAGTGAGCAGTGCTGCAGCTGCTGTCTGAGAGGAAGCTTCAGTGTGTTTAAATGTTCAAGGTCAAAAGCACAGAGCTGCTGAGTGCTGTTGGTGGGGGATGCAGCACTTCTGAAACGTGGGATGGGTGAGGCAAGGTCTTCGTGGAGAGATGGGGTAGCTCTGTATCACAAGTGTCCAGAGTAGCTTACGTTTCCCAGTGTAACACAATATGAATAACTGCAGAGGGTAAGCTGACCACAAGTGGGAAGCAAATTTGCAGTCAGTACCTTTGGCAAGATAGAGTTCCCTTTGAGGTTCTGGGGATCCCTCTTTCCATAGATGTACGCTGGCATTTGATGCACCCCTGCATCAGCAAACTGTGCATTGGACAGCCCTGGAGCACTGCTGCCAGGTGAAGGCACACCAGGACGATGCTATGGCAGCAGGGCTGATTCCTGCTGTCGTGGTACTAACACCCATTCTCCAGGCCCAGCCTAGAAGCAGTAGCTCCAGGTAACAGCCGCACAGCTCAGACAGCACAGAGGGACAAGATAGGGTGGCAGAAAGTAAAGAGGCACTGATCTACGGAGCTCCCAGCAGCTAAAGCTGCAGCAGAGCGTACAGGGCTTGAATTCCTGCCTTGAACACTGATCCGAGCTGCGCTCTGCTGTAAGGTAGGTGCTTTGCTGTAATGCCTTCCCCAGCTGTTGCTGCTATGAAAACAAATGTCAAAGGACTCCATTTCTGACAATGGCCCTCTCCGTCACAGGCGCTGCAGCGCTGAGAGCTGCTGGATTAGCATAGCAGGGGCGGCTCAAAGCAGCTGATAAGCGCTGAGCATTTCCTGCTGAAATTATGACCGAGTGACTTAGAATTCTGCTGCCTTGCACATTTTTCAATCCCTGACTTTATAGCCAAGCCCTGGCTGCCTCAATTGTCACCACATCCTCTTTTGCATCTGTAAATCGCAGGAGGATTTTTTGGTGTCCAAGTCTGCAGCGCATGCGGGTAGGGGTCATTAATAGGAAAGGTCACTTTGTTCTGGGAACTGTAAAGCATTACAGAATGCTTCCTTTCCTGTGCTGTGTTTTGGAAAAGTATTCTTCCCTATAACCCAGGAGAGCAGGGCGCTGTCAGATTCTGTTGGTGTGGTGTGTTGTTTTTTTTTCCCCTCATTGTTCAGGTGCTTAGCTGTGCTCCAAGAGAAGGTTCATCGTTGCCTTTTTCTTTACCAGTTGAACAAGCGCTTTGAAGTTTTGCTTTTAAAATAAATTAATAAATAAATAAGCAAGCTGCCTTGAGCTCCTGCAAGTCAATTCAAGCCAACTGACTTCAGCTTTATCTGGTTTTACACACAAGAGATAGCGTGGCTGTGCGCAGTCTCAACTTTGCTTTGTGGTTTTGTACAGCGCTCTGCACAACGCTCAGCACTGAAAAGCTGGATGTTGTTAATAGCATCGTCAAAGAGAGACTGATTGTTCTGAACTGCTGGGGGAGCAAGACCTGTGAGTATTGGAGAAGCAGCTTCCTGCGTCAGTTTGGAATAAATCCTTGCTGAAGACTTGCTCGTGTCTTCCTTGTTGCACGGTGTTCTTGTACAAGAGTGAAAGAAACTTCTGATAGTACTGTATTCCAACAAACCAGGAGTTATTTAAGATCAGATTTGGGCTTTAAGCACGCATGTTTATGTGTTTAGTCCTCTTCAGGCAAGACCTCAGTGGAAAAATAGTGCAAGACTGTGGCTTTCAGCACCATGTTATTTTGTGTAAATGGGACTTGAACATGAGGACCTGCATGGGGAATCCTAAAACTGATGCAACTCTCGCATCCTCAACCAACCGTGTGGCTTCAGCCCTTTAATTGTGCTTGTCTGAGGTGGAAGTTTGTGGCTTCTGAGGTCATTGTTACCCAGTCCCCAGCCAAGGGAAGGCAGGAGGGCATGTCTGGGTTGGTGGCATAACGCTCTGCCCCCAGGGCTGCCCAGGGATCACACAGAGATGCTGATCTGGTTGTGAGCTGCTTACAACACCGCGCAGAGGCAGGTCTGAAGTTACAGGATAACTCGCCCTGCTGCTGACCTGAGCTGTTCTGCTGGCTTGAGGCCAGGGTATCTGAGCTGTTGCAACCTAGAACAGCACCGAGCCCTAACCCAGGTATAAAACACAGCTTTCTTCTAATTATCTCACTGGTCTGGCTCGCTGTGCCTGCATACAAGGCAACATTGGATGTGGGTTGAAATGAAGGGCTGTATCAGTTCTGCAGGTGAACTCCCTGGTGTTTGAGTATTCTGTTGTGCAATATGTAACTTTAGTCTGCCACTGGGAAAACACTTCTACCAATCAGGTGAACCTGAGGCAGGAACAAAGTGCCCATGTGTCGTCATGCTTTGGCACTTAGTATGGTTAGGGTGCGTGTGGAAAAGCACAAAGCTTCGCACTGAGTCTCCCTTCTCGGGGTGTTGAATCAATGAGCAGAATTCTGGAGCCAGATAGAAGGTTCCTGGCTGACTCTCTCTTCTTGTGGTCCTATAGCTTTTTCTAAACTTCAGTGGTGGTTTTTTCATGGAGGAAAAATGCACTTCTGGGTTTAGGTTATAGATAAGCTGCTTCCTACTCTTTATGACTTCTTTCTCGTATGGAGTTGGAAACAATGCAGGGCTTGGAAAATTGATAGAACAAATCATTGCACCACCAGTGACAAGGGGCTTGTGATAATGCTTAATTTCTGGTTATTTCATGGCTGTGGAATTGTAGCTGAGCAGGGGATGTTGCTGTTAAATGAACCAGCGCACCCTTCTCCTTGCTTCTTTCTCCCCTTGCTTCTTTCTCCCCTTAAAGACCTTATTCTCCCTTACTTTAATGCTCTTGAGCTGTTCTGGCTGCCATTTGAGCACTTGATTTATATATTTTTATTTCCCCCTGCTTCTACAGCAATGGATTATGTGGGATTTGATGCTCTCATTGTGTGTGCACCTCCATACCAACGGCTACAGAGATGATGTGAAATCACACAGAGCCATGTGGTGCTAACACTGAAGGTCTGAGGTAGTGCTGTGATATCATTCTGCAGCTGGATGAGCAAGAATACCAATGATGGCTATCTCTAGCTCCCTGGGATTCAGCTGCGTGTCTGAAACACAGCAACAGCCCCCACCTTCCCTACACATTTCCCTGCTGTGAGTCTGTCTGTGTTTTGAAGCCCTTTGCTAAGGTGCACCTCTTTTAAAGAGTAATGAGGTTGAAAGCAAGATACAGGGCTGTGTGACCAGCTACAGCCCATCCATTTATCAGTGAAATTGTTTTCCAGTGCTGCATGCAGAGAGAAACTGTCAAGGCTGATAAATGTGCTCAAGCTTCTTCACTTCTTCATTCTCCCTAGAGCTCAGTTTCCAGGAAGAAATATTGATACCTAAAGTATTGGAGATAGTCATCAGGGACCAACCTGGAGTGCAGATGGGGCAGGAATATTTTATATGGGAGCTGGCTGGGTATGCAGTCAAAACAATAAACAGCTTATTTTGTTTTATGAAGATTTTACTTAACAAGAAAAGGGAAGGAACTGAACTTCATACATTGAAGTGTGTGGGAGGGGACATCCTTTCAGAATGTTTGGTGTGTTGGAGATAACGGCACCCTTCCTTTCATCAGTAGCCCTTTTTCTAAGTGCTTTTTGAATGCAATGCAGAGCCAGTATGTCGGGGGCTCTGGGCATCTTATTTCTGTGCTCTAGCTGAAATAGCTCTTCCTGCTGGAGCTGACATCGGAAACGAGCTGAGCTGCACATGCTGAACAAGAGGAAGGTGGGGAGTGTCTTGCTGGCAGGAAGCTTGTTAGTTCTGTTTATCTGTATGGCAGCTTGGGAATAGCTGGTTTTGAAATGCTATGGGTTTGGCATGTGGGAGCATTCACTGTTTTGTTATCTATGGAAGCCCATTGGGAAGAAGTGGTATTTTATGACTCAAAGCTTTATATGGAAACAAAAATCCCCCCCCTACCCACTTGCATAGAGAGATGTGCCTTAATCTGTGTGTATCCCAGCCAATGCCTGGGATATACAGATGGACATGCTTCATCTCCAGTCACATTGCTCTGTGGCAGTTAAAAATTATGCTGCTATTCCTGGGCTCCGTAGATGAAATTTCAATTTAACTTCAGAACCTCAGAGCCCTTGAATAGTCTGTTCTTGCAGTATCAGCATACGTGTCAATACTCGAGAGTTGTGTTATCTTAAAGATCATAAGGTACATTGATGCTTTTAAATGCTTTAGCCCAAAATGAAATATAAACTGACTTTTCCCCCTATTTAACCATTGTGAGAGTATTTTTTTCTCTAAAGGAGGAAATTTCTTAAGTACACATTGAAGTAATAAACATGTCTTAAAAATGAATGATGAGCTCTTCCTAAGCACAAACAGTACTGACAATCAGTGGGTGCTTTTTACTTACTTTGGAATGAGAGTAACTTCAGATTAGCAGTAGTTCTTGGGGATGGTTATGTTTTCCAGGAGGAAATTTGAACTTGAGGAATCACTTTAATGGAATTCCTTGGGTAGCAGCTTTCTCCCAGCACAACAGCTCTCCTTGGTGCAGGACAAATCGCTAGGGATGTGACAACAAGGAGGGAAGGCTAAGCCTAACTTGTCTAGTTGTCTGGAGATCAAATGCTCCATTGGAGTGATAGCCTGGGGAGCTGAAAGGGTCTTTGGTTCCTACAGCAGTGAATGATATGAAATACAGCTGCTTGAGTCCTGGGACATCAGAGCTTGTTTTGAGCTGACCTCCTATTAAAGGACTTGAAAAGACAGTTCCTCCGAGCCAGCTTGTCCAACTCGATTAGATTGTATCTGGAGCTTGATGGAATTTGTGGGCAAGATTATGAAAAGCACCATGACTGTCAGTGAGGTGAGCGGGCTTTTGAGGGAGAGCTCTCTGTGTATCCCAGAGGTGGTGCTTGTGAGGTCAGTTATGGTCAGCTGTGAGGTTGCCTTGGCTTTAGCTGCGTGTTCAGCGTTCTTGCTGTTATGCCATCGGTCTTACAAACACATGGGCTGTTTGGGATTTGTTTCCTGAACGTGATGTTTGCATTACTGTAGGACAGGCTTCAGTCTGTCCTGAAACAGGAGGTTTTTTTTCTCTGTTGTGGCTGTTACCAAAGTGGTCTTAGATCTTGGGATTATGGGAAAAGCTTTGATCACCAAGCACAAAAACAAAAATAGGTATGCTTGTTAGGTTGGAGTCATTTGCTGTGCTTTGTTTCTTCAGCAGGTCAGATTTGATAGATAACAATTCTGGATAGCCTACTTAAATAACAGTCTCAATATTTGTGAAGTTGATGTCAGTCAGACTTCCATCTGAGGATGTGAAGATTTTACAGCCTCTTGTAAGATGAGAGGAGAACCTCAATACCTCTTTTCTTAGGATCATAGAATGGCCTGGGCTTGAAAAGGACCACAATGATCATCTAGTTTCAACCCCCCTGCTATGTGCATCCTCACCCAGGATGGACGACTGCTAAGGTTTAGAGGCAGCTATGCTGCCTACAGCTGTGGGGCTGCACCAGTGTGTGTGGGGGTGAGGCAGCACTGCCAGAACTGCCCATGCTGTGTCCTGGGCATCTTCTCTTGCCCAACATCCAGCAGTGATGGTGGAGAAAGGGCAGAATAATCTCCAACACATTGCTATACAGCTGCATGTAAATGTGGAAGGCAATACTTTGCGGGGAGATCCCACTCATGGAAACTGTGCTTTGTACCTCTTTTCTGTGGCAGTAAAAGCAAGCTGATGCAGAAATAACAGCGATTTCCAAGCCTGAGAACGGTGCTCCTGTAAATGACTGTAAACCTTTTTTTGCTAAAGCTTTAAATAACCAAGAAATCTAATATTTAGCTGTCTGCTTATCAAACGTCTCCACACCTCATTTGGTTGTACTGAGCTCAAAGGAGCTAACAAAAGATGCGACAGACTTTCAAATGAAATTTTACTCTTGGTCCCTAAAATTTTTTTAAATGGTTCTGTACTTTTCTCTGGAAAGGAAGTGTGTGGGGAAGGTGCTGTATTTCTTTTTCTTTTTCTTTTTTTTTTTTCTCTTTCTTTATTGTCTTTTATTTTGTAAATGTCAGCATGGTCTTAGACTGTGGTACCAGACCCTTTTCTGTGGAGAAGCCAAGATTGGTTTGCTTTCCTGTTGTGACTCTTTTCTCCTTTGCTTTCTTAAGTTAATGGAGTGCAACACCTACAAGCACAGCACTGATGCTCGTGCTGCTTTTGAGAAGTATTAACACCTTCTGGGTGCCAGCACCGCTCCGACCTGCCAGACACCAGCACTGCTGCACATCTCACCCCATGCCTGTGCCTGCAGTTTCTTCCCACTGAGCCATGGAATGAAGCAGAACCTAGGGTTGCCTTACTGTGGTGTGGTTACCCTGCACAGACCCTGCCTGCCCTTCTCTTCTCGAGGTGCTGCTGCTTTGCTGTCTCTCCCTGATTGACCTCTGCTGGGGGCAGTGATCGATGCGTGCAGCGCTGAGGCAGTCGGTGCCTGTGCCTGTCACGCTCTGCTGTGGACTGGCAGCATCCCAGCCCCAGGCTCATTACTGTGCAGCTCTGGGAGAATGCTGAGCGTGAGCATCGGTGCGCTCAGCTCGCCAGATAACTCCTGAGGTGCCTTTCTTCCAGTCTGAAGCGTGCAACTCCTCCGCTGCTTCTTGTCTCCTTCCCTCTACCTCTCCTTTCCATCCCCCTGTGCTGCCTCGTGTTGTTGTTTTGAGCGTTCGTGCTGTTGAGTCTCCCGTTTGGTCTCAGATGGAGCTGACTGCATTTATCACACCCACAGAGCGACCGCCTCCACTCAGCGGTGCGTGGGGGGAGAGCTGTCACCTTCTGGTGCTTCGTGACCGTGTCAGGTGGGCTAGGTCACGCAGCTGGAGGCAAACAAGCTGAAAATAGCCCTAAAATGGGGTCATCAGCCATTTTGTGTGCAGATGCTCTCCGCCGGCGAGGCATTCTGTATAACTGCGAGATGATTTCCAGGAGAGGTGCTGACTGAGGAAGCCCACTGTGGTGGCTGGAGATCTTGGGACCTTCCAGCTGGAGAGGAGGTAACGGCACAGGGCTGGATCCATAGCAGCTTTCTCATACTTGAAGGAGAGCTAGGAGAAGACAGGGTCAAACTGTTCTCCAGGGTGCATGGTGAGAAGACGGTGAAGCGTTCAGAGGGTGGTGAGGCACTGGAACAGGTTGCCCAAGGAGGTTGTGCATGCCACATCCCTGGAGGCATTCAAGGCCAGGCTGGATGTGGCTCTGGGCAGCCTGGGCTGCTGGTTGGTGACCCTGCACACGGCAGGGGGTTGAAACTAGATGATCACTGTGGTCCTTTTCAACCCAAGCCATTCTATGATTCGATGATGGGGCAGTGGCCAGGAGTTACATTGGGGGATGGCACCTGGCTGTGGTGGCTTACAGTTTTTCCATGGTTCTGTAGCAGGGCCTGAGGGAAGGGTTGGAAAGCCAAGCCTTCAAGACACTTGAAACTTGCCCACTTGAAACTTGCTCAAGGCTCAGATCAGCTTCATCCATCTATGAAATCAGCCCTACTTTTAGCAGCAGGTTGGACTACAGTGACCTCCAGAGGTCTCTTCCAGCCTATTGTTCTCTGCTGCTTTATGGGACCCATGAAATCGAGGTTTCTCTCTGCAATTCTGTAGCAGTGACGTGTTTGACCTAGTGGAGTGAACACTGTAAAACTGGAGCCTTAAATATGTGCATTTAACATTTATGGGAATTAATCTTTTAGGACTCAGTGGCGCCTGTAGTTAAGTTACAGGGAAAGCAGACCAGACAGCTCTGAATGCTGCTTTCCCCTTTTCCCTGGAGTGCCAAGTTAAGGTTGAATGGTGCTTCATCTCCCAGTTCTCCCCCATTCCCCATTAGTGTGATCTCTGTTTATAAGGTATACCTTCCATTCAGGTACTCTCCATATAACTCTTTCAAAAAAGTATTGACTCGTGTCAAGAGCAGCATATAAAGTCATTTTTATTTTCACTAATAAAGTCCAGTGGTATGTGAGTGGAATCCAAACTGTAATGAGAAGCTAACCAGCAGCTTCCTCCACCCTCTGGGATCCCAGGAGGTTACTGGAGCAGCGCACTGCCCCAATTTCTAGTTTGTGTGGTGTCTGGATTTGCTTCTTTGGTTTGGTGTTTTCAGCGTGGCTCTTGGTAAGCTGGTCTGAGGCTGGTAGGTTGCTGTGTGCAGGGCCAGCATCTGACAAATGACTTTAGGAGGGGAAAGCAACCTAAGTAGCTTAATAGGATTTAGTTCTGTCTACACTGTCCTGCCAGAGCATGTTATAAACCACTTTAGTGGGATTCCTTCTTTAAATATAACCATGACATCAGCGTGGGCAGAACCTCCATAAGAGCTCTGGGAACTCTCCTGTAAAATCAATCTCAAAATGCAGTTGAGAAGAATGAATGAATGAATGCCTCTGCTGCAGGACCTGAGGTCTGGGAGCAATGCTATCTGGTGAGCAGGATGGGAGGATCTCTGAAGGAGAGTGTACTAGCTTACCTTCAAAGCACTTTGATTTCTAGTGTCAATGATGCATCTGTTGGGGAAAGCAGCTAACAAGAAATCCTGTAGGACAAAGTGGTGCAAATACTTCTACTAACTGCTGGAACTACTGGTGCAGCAACTTATTTGACCATCCTTACATTTTCCCAGGACTTGGTGGTGAAGGAAAGAAGTTAAGTGAGGCACGCTGGTCCCTAAGTATGTGATAGAAGCTTGGCTTTGCTGAGTTGAGAGGGAACCATTTCCCCTCTCCTCCCCGATACCACTGGAAAATGGAGAAACAGCGAAGAGGTGCTGAGATCTGAAGCTGCCAAGTGAGATGCCCTCTGTAATTCATTCGGTGGCACCAGATTTCACTTGTAACTGCACGGCTTCTCAATCTGTATGCACGCTTACTCTTGCCCTGTTCTCAGGAGTGGTGTTTGGGATATGAATTGAAGAAGGACTGGCCCACTGTTCGTGGCCCACTGTTCGTAGCACAGCAGTGTATTAGTATTAAGGGGGGAGGTTGGTGGCCCTGCCTGTGGCAGGGGGTTGGAGATTCATGATCCTTGAGGTCCCTTCCAACCCGGGCCATTCTGTGAGCAGTGCTGGGGCAGTGGTGTGGCAGAGCTGGACGTGCAAACCACTTGCCAGAATACTGCTCTCAAGGCAGCAGCATCGTTCTGCACCCAGTTGCTGAGTGCACCATCTGCAGCTCCACGCTGCTTCACAGCACAAAGCCGTGAAGGAAGCATCACTGCTCAAATAGCCTTTCTCTTCAGCACAGCTACCAGAGGCCCTCATCCCTTCTCAGTGCTGGCGAGGAGCCTGCATGAGGCCTTTCTTTGCACTGTGCTTCCCCTGCATGGGCTGCAGAGAAGTGGTTAATGGGGCGGCTGGCCGTGTCAGTGGTGCAGGAGCAAAGGCTCCAGCTGTGACTGCGGTGGGTCTTGGCTGGCGTGGAGGTTTTTTTGATCTGCTTCCTCTCTTAGTCTCTCTGTGGTATTTTTTGTTCCTGGGTTTGAAGGTTCCCAATAGTGAATATTGGTTGTCTTTGTCCTGGAGGGGTTTTTTGAGAGTTTTTTTTTTTTCCTCCTTTAATAAAAGGGGGAAAACAACAACAACAACAAAAAAAAAACAACCCACAAACAAAACCAAGGAAGGCACAGTGTGTAAATGCTTCCTGGACATGAACTGAATTTCTCTTGGGGGAGTAAAATGCACTGCTTATGCCGAGGGAAGAGATTTCCTCTTAATTTTTTTCCTTTTAACCCCAGTGCTGTAGTCTTTTGAAGAGAAAGTTTTGGAGTGAATTTAGGGTGAGAAGTGCAGCCATTATCACTGCCAGTCTGCATGTTGGTGTTGTTTGTTCAGTGATGTCAGCTCAGGTCTGCATCCCTCCCAGCTCATAGAAGAAATCTCCAGCCCCATGGGAGACTGCCATGTCCAATCCTTCATGGCTCCTCTTCGTGGCCAGTGTGCTGCCTTAAAGCTGGCTTCATGTAGGAATTATGTCATAAGGACAGCTAGCAAGAGCACAATGGTTTGGGACTTTATTGAAAGGTTTAAGACGGTGGAAATGTTGATATGGTTGAGTTTACTGTGTGCAGCAGTGAATGTATGGGGGAAAAAAAAAAACAGCACTAAAATATAAATGGGATTAAAATGGTGCCTGCAGGGGTGCTGCCATGCACAGTTTTCTGGGCAAGATATCATTCTGTAAATGATTGAGGAGCACTACCCTACTGGCACAGCAGTGATCACGTTATCTATGTTTGTCTTCAATATTTTCGTCTCTCTTGGGTTCCTACATAGTTCTTGCGTTCCTGCGGTACGGTTGGAACGCTTCTACAATCCCTCTGATTGCAAGGAGTACAAATTCATTGCTTCCAATTAAAAAGTGCTCGGTGTTCTTTGCAGATCAGTTCTGAGCCTTGCCACAAAACCACTGCTCTACCCTGGGCAGTCTCCTTAAAAATGAGCTCATCTGGTTAGATGCTGGAATATGCTATTTGCACACATTACTTGAGAACAAAGGTAGTGCAGCTGCTTTATTTTTTTTTTTTGCCCCTACGGCATCACTTCTCCCCACAGTGAGTGAGCTGCTTTACCTGTTTGTGTCCCATTAGTGGGCTTTAAGAAATCCTGGTTCCATCCCCACTGAAATGATTTGGAGGTGGAGGACTGCAAGTGATGTCCCTGAGAGGATGGGATGCCCTGCAGGGTCCAACAGTGGAAAAGTATGGAAGGAAACCTGACTGACTTTCTATAACTGCTTCAGTCCAAGAGCAGCTGTTTTTAAATAATAATAATAATAAAAAAAAATCTATTAAAATGAACTTCCTTCACATGGAAACTTTGGAGGGAAATTTGGAAAGTCAGTGCTTTTATTTTAACTCTTGGGGTAGTTAGGAAGTGGCCACACTTGATCTGTTTTTCCCTGCTTGAATATGTTTGCAAATCATGAGATTCATGGAGAGGATGCCAGCACTGTATGAAAGGAAGAATGCTTGTGCTGTATGTCTGTGCATGCTCTGTGTGCAGCTGGATGTATATGCTATTTGTTCAAGTTTTTCCAAAAACTTTGTAACTAGTGTGTATGATGTGATGTCAAACCACTGAAGGCAACAACCCGGCAAATGAAAAGTGATGTGGAATCATGATGAAGCAACCGTGTTATCTACAGCTGTCACACCTTTGGAAACTGCTGTCCGTGATGGTGGGATGAACTTATCCCACTGATGGGTTGGTGTTCTGTTGGGTGAAGTTTCCACAGCTGAGATAAGTTTTTTTTATTTTCTGTTCTGCTTAGGGGTGGTTCTCATTTCCACTGTCCTTCCCCAGTGCTTTGCATTTCCACTTCCAAACAGAAAAAGTGTGTGTAAGCCTTTATCAGAGCTGGTTGCTGTCTGACTGCTGTGTGGTAGTTGCTGGGCTGCTCCTGCTTGGGAAATCCTAGCTGAGGGCTGGGTGTTTGAGCTCTGGTGGCTGATGCTCTCTGATTTGCTTAGCTGTTTTAAGAGAGAAGTAAGCAGGCCAAATAGTACTGTGCTGTGATCCTAAATATGGCTTTTAATTTAAACCAGCCGCTATGTCATTCCCAATTCAATCCTGGAAAGAACAGGCTTTGAGTCCTGGAGAGGAAAAGGGTAGCAAAAAGGGGGTGCATGCAACTGTCTTTACCAAAATGTAGGCAGAGCTCTTGCAATTCACAGGAGCTGTATGAATACTTGAGTTTCAAACTGTATCTCGTAAGAAACAGCAGCAGTTAAAGAGAGCTGGTAACCTGCAATAGAATACAAATGCCTTACAGATGGGGGGGTATGAAAGGAAATCCTTGAGACTGGTGTTGCCTATGTATGGTCAGCATAGACAGGTAGCAAACGTGGTGTCCAAACACTGTGCTTGATAGTGAGAAAGGGTAGGCACGTATGAGATTTTTTCCCCTCTAAATGAAATGCATTGTCTGAGAGCCCACGTTGTAGAAGGGGGAAGGGAAAAAGGGAGGAAATTGGATTAAGTCACTGGGCTTCAGGCCTAAGCATTTCCTGCCTTTTTTAAAATATACCAGTGCTGCTAAGGTCATGTGCTGAGCTGTGCAAGCAAACTTCAGCCCGTGGCTGCGTGCAACAGGCAGCTTGGCAGTGCTGCATCTCGCCTTCGGGGAGTTCCAAGCAAGAGAGAGTGGAGCCCAGCTCCCGCAGCAGGGCTGGGGATGGGGAATTGTCTTGGCATGGGAATTTATACAGCACTTGGGCTTGAGCCAGGTAATGCAGGCAGTACTTGCTTATCCCTGAGTTTGAGAAGCATTAAATTCATACCGCCTTTATAGCACAGGGTTTCTTTCCATTATCCACTTTACTGGAAAATTACCTTGTGAGGAGATTGGATTTTAAGACTTTAATGGATGATACAGCTTTCTAAGCAAGGAAATGAAGTTGCTTTTGAAAGACTGAGTATGGGGACCACTGTTGGGCAGGATGATGTGAGCTCATCCCATGTGGGAAAGGAGCAGTGGTGGAATTGTGCAGGTTTGGCATGGGTGAGCTGGACAAGTGTGTGCATCAGCTGTGCAGGAGAGACCCTTTGAACTCTTCCAGTGCTCCCTTTGGAGCCCTTCACCTTCCCAATATTTATTTGATCTTTGTCTTTAAACAAAGCTAATAGGCTTAACTTCATCCAGCTGGGAATGATAGGAAAAAATAAACTTCTAAAGCTGAAGTTCCCAAAGGGGTTCCTTACGCATTTTGCTGGTCTGGGATTTGGGGCAAAGACTTGCATTGAACACCAATGCATCTATGCCTTTTTTTTTTTTTTTTTTTTTTTTTTTTTTTTGAGCCCTGCAAGGGAATCTGCAGAATCCCCAGGAAGGAAATCCGCCTTTTCAGCGAGAATGCTCATTTGACAAGCTGCCAGTTCTGAGCTAAGCCTCATTTAATAAAGATTTAGTCTGTGGGGACCTGTCAGTGGAAACTGAATTTGGTGAGAGTGTCTCATTCTTTTCATCACTGTAGTGCAGAGAGGCTTTCAGCCAGCATTATGAAGAAACTAAGGATAAGAACATCCAGTTTGGAGGACCCCCTTACCTCTGGGAATGGTTCCTTGCTGTTGTGTAAGATGGAGATTGCTGAGTTGGTAACAGCTAAGGGAATAAAAGGATTGTTATTTGACTTCAACCGACTAGAATGCCAGCGTTCACTGCTGATTAGCATGGATTAGATCTGCATTCGTGGGCAGGAAAAAAATCCAACGCTATTGTTAGGCAAATCTTTTCTACTTATTGCTCTCCATCTCTCTTTGGTTTGTGAGGGGAGATGCTGTGTTGAATTCTAGCACCTGCCACCATGTAACCCATGGGAGCTGAGGTGTCTGTATGTACCTGCACTATAAACTGTTAAACCACAGCTCTCAACCAAGCTCTGGTGCAGACTGCAGTGCGTGCTGGTTATTGCAACAAACAGTGTATCTGAAGGGCCTTTTTGGCTTCGGCGTTGCTGGCTTCTGTGAGTTGGACCAAATATAAAGGCAACATGGAAAGTCTTTAATTATGAAGTAAGAGGTCAGAATGTTAGTATGGAGGAAATGGTGATAAATTTTTAATCAACCTAGCCTTGTTCTCAGTCGTTGCCTGTACAAGAGCACTTGAGAATTTAATCTGAATTAACTCGAGGAATAAATTCAAAGCAGATTAGTTAAACCACTTTAAATGCACTAAAGTGAATTAAACTGCATTGAATTAAGGCCATTCTAGTTAAACTACAGTAAATCCCTGTGTGAACGCTCATTTGTAATTAACGTGGCTTTAGTTCACAGCTCTAATTCCAATTAACTCCAGAATGCCCTTACCTGTGCAGGTTGTTTCTCAGGACAGAGGAAAACAGCCCGTGTTTGAATAGATTTGAGCTATCTAGTCATGCTAGGTGTTTCAACTGCGGATCTGTTTTAGCCTGGTGTATTGTCCTCAGGTGATTTAAAAATAAAAATAAAGAAGCATGACATAATCCTTGGCATTTTTCCTTTTTTTTCCCAGAAAGGAAAGCCAGTAGCCGAAAAAGCCAAAGGCGAAGTGTTGGCCTATATTGCTACTCCAGTGTGGACTTGCTGTTAATATATCTATCCGTAATGTTCTGCGCTTCTGTACAGCGTGCTTTCCCTGGGAGATGTCTGTGTAAGGAGATAAGACAGCAGAACCTGTCCTCTGTTTCCATGGTGCTCTTCTTCTCTGCCAAGGGATCCCTAATGAAGGAGAATACATCCCAGTACCGTGGGAAAAGGCTCTTCCACAGCACGTTTCCTGCCCAGCCTGGCTCTCCACTGTGTTGAATGCAGTAATTGGCCTGGGAAGGCCTGTTCCCCAGGCGGAGGAGATAGGGATGATTTAGTACTGAGATCAGTAGTGGCTTCCATGTCCATCACTCCCCCCTCCCCCTCCTAATTAGATTCACTGATACATGGTTGGCTGTGTTTCCCCTTCTCTAGAGGCCGTGGGATGAACCTCGGTGGACGCCACATACAACGCTTTCCATCAGAAGGGGCACGGAATGAAAGTCAAGTCTCTGGACTCACAGCAGCACATCCAGAACAAGCTGATGAGGGTTCAAAATGTGTTGCTCCTGTTGCCAGCATTACACGGAGTTTGGTTGAGTAGGACGTAATTATCTATGAGCACATAAGCTCTTCAGGTGCCCTAAGGTCTGCAAAAAAGGAGTAGGAAGGAGAGTGGGCATGATGCTATCCAGCAGAAGTTTCTTTTCTTGCTTAAGAAGACTTCCGTCCTTCATGGAATAAATAGAGATGAGTGCTGCTTTGGCAGCAGCCCAGTTTGCTTCATTTGTTCTTCTGGGTGAACGTTTTTCTCTTCCCACACTCCTTTAACCTCTTCTGTCTGTTTTATTATCACAATCTTAAGTCACTGCATGGAAATCCAGAAGGAACGTTAGTTACAGATTGAGTGGAAAGCTTTCTTTTGGCAAATGCTAGCTTTAAGGTAGAACTATTAAAGGGTTTTCAATCTGGCAATGATTAATACAGCCCTGTTGTTGAGATGCTCAAAAGCTGTAGCTGTTGGATTTCCTATTTTTTCCTGTGGGTTGGAATTGCAAACTTTAAGAGGAAATAATTTTTAAAGTATTGATGCAAGATTAAAAGGAAAATGGCATGATTTTTGGGAACCACCTGAGGGCTTTCAGCTTTGGTCTCAAGTTTCTTCTTGAGGTTTGAGTGGACTTTATGACTAGCAATAAAACAGCAATGCTATCCAGAAATAACTATCGCCTCTTCCATGTGAATAGTTGTTCACTATGCCACACTGCTGCTAATATAGTTCAGGTCAAGAACATGAGGTAATTGGAAGCTGGATAGGTTGAAATGAGTAAAAACTTCGGTTAATACACACTGATTCGAAATAATCCATGTGCTTATTCAGGATTAACTTTCTAACCCTGTGGTGGTGCCAGGATTTATTGTGCCAAGTAACCTTTGTGGCAGGACTCCCTCAGCCATCACTCCTCTGTAGTCAGGTGATGAACCAGCAGCTCTTCTGGCAATGTTAGATCTTGACACTCCTGTGAGTGCGGTCCAACGCTCACCTCCTGTTTTGTAGCGCTTTATCTTTATTTTGAGCTTCCCTCTATTAGGAAATGTACTCAGATGTGCCTTGTATAGCCCATTTCTGTTGTGCAGATTGATATTCCCTTTCTTGACTGCATTTGTGATGGCAATTTCTTATGTGAGGACACTTCCTGCTGGGGAGGATGTAATGGAGTATCCGTCCCTGAAGTGCAATTTCAGGAGCAGAAATTAGCCTACCAGGACCAGGGAGATGAGAGAGACATTCATGTATGTAATGATGTAGATCACAGTTGGGAACTTGTGGTTGGAGAGAGCTGCAAACAGCTGTTTTGTGTGGACATTTATCATCCAATAGACAGGGCTGCATGTTGGTTGAATCTGTCTGCAGGAACAGAAGCTGTGGTCCTGGAGGCTGTGAATTGTGCTGCACTTAAGGCCAATCAGCATGTATGTCCTCGGGGTGCAGTATCAGCACCTGAAGGTACCCTAGTGCAGTGTGCTAGCTCCTAGCTCAATGGAGCTAATCAGTACAGGGGTGTTTTTGTGGGGGGAGCTTCTCACCGTGCCTTGTATTTCCTACTGTGATGGTGCCTCTCTCTGCAAGGGAGCCTAGATGTTTTCTGCCCCTTTTGGCTTCTTGTTCATATTGAGAGGGTGAATGCCATGAACCCTGGCAGCCAGTCAGAGCTGAGGAAGGCTGTTAACACTGCAGGAGGCTGCTGAGCACGTTCCTGCACGAGACCAAGAGCGTTCAGGTTTCACAGCGCCTTTCCAACCTAACAGTGCTGCTCTTGGTTACTTCCCCATGTACTTTTATTTTGAAGGAGCTTCCGAACACTTTGTCTCCTGCCATCCTGGCTGATACCACTTAGATTTACACTCATTTTCAGGGACTGCTCTGTCTCCACTTCTGCCATTAGTGTCAGCACAGTGGTAAAATGTTGCTCCTCCAAGTTGTCTTCGTTTTCCTGTAAGGGCAGTTCATGCATCATTTGCGATAAAGGTTCTGATAGTTCAGCAAATGTTCAAAGATAAATTGATGCTCTTTTGTGGCAAAAGGCCCAGTGCATAACTTTACATTTACTTGGGATGATGTGGCCTTGGATAACCGAGTCCCAGATTTAGTGTTGCAGGATAAAATGTCTGAGGGCTTATCCAACCTCAACCTCCCTTTTTAAATACTGTTATTTAATCCTGAGAAGCAGGCACAGGCATATCTGTGGTTGCAACCAGGCTTTCACTGCCAGCCAGTCTCTGGGTCCTAAACTGACTCATCAGTCAGAAAGATTAATAACTGCTCTGCTGGATGATTTCACTTGTTGTCATGGCACATATCCATTAATGGAAAACAAATATTCTCTGGAAAATGAAATGCAGATCTTAGTGCACTGGCCAGCCAAGTCCTTTTGGCTAAATGCTTACATTCAGCACACGTTAAAGCGTCCCTTCAAAGTGAGGACTTCAGGTTGCTTGGTGCACAGCAGTCTTTTTAGGTGTTTGGTTTTCTCTTTTTTTCCCCCATTTGAAGGGATCTGTTCCTCCACATCTGGAGCTGCAGTGATTTTTTTTTTTTTTTTTTTTTTTTTTTTTTTTTTTTTTTTTGCTGATAAAGAGTCTGTGGGAGAAGCTTTTTGGTGAGCTCTGCTTTCCAGCAGCAGTGCCTGCTGGTGCGTGCGGGAGGGCTGAGGGTGTGAGCGAAGAAGTGCAGGCATGCAGTGCAGGAAAGCTTGGCGTTATAGCAGCCTGAAGTGTTTAAAAAAACAACCAACGTCCCCAAGGAGCTTTGGTACGCCGAATGTGTTGGTTAATTTAGTATTGAGTGCTTGTGCATGGCAGGCCTTCAGAAGTGGGAGAACTTTGGGTCTCTGAAGGCAGCTTCCCTCTCGAAGGCCTCTCTCTGCTCAGGAACTCGAACAGCGCGCACCATCTGGCGTAATCATGGGAAAGGGGGATTGTGCTTTTTCCCTTCCACCCCCACTTCTTTCTCTCTCTTTCTCAAAAAAAAAACACCCAGGGTCAGTTCCTATAGGAGGACGGAGTTTCAGCTGTTTAGTTTGGGAAAGCTGCACCTGTAGGTGCTCTGCATCCCTGGCACAGCTGCTGAGCTTTGGGTTGGTTCCTTTGGGCTGCAAAGGCGAGCAGCGCGGTACAACATGGAATATCTGTGATGCAGCAGACAGCCCTAATGAGTGTGAATCTCATTATGAATGGTTGATGGGCACTACAGCTGTAAACACTGATGTTGGCTTGGCTGGGAAGTATGTTCCAGTGTTGTGTGGCTCATGTAGCTTGCCAAGATAATAACTCAGCTGGGAGTACCTACAGAGCGAGCTGGGGGGGAAGGAAGGGAAAGAACTTTTTGAAGAGGAACTTGTTACCAGTCTGGTTTAGAAGTACTCATAAACATTGTTGAGAATCTTACTGCAAGTGTGGCATTCCTAAGGAGGAAAAGAGATGCTAATTAAAAATGCCTAAACTTTTGTGTTACATTTGCTGATGCAGATCTGTGCCTGCCTTTCTCATGTTAGGGCAGTGATGAAACTTGGGGCCTTTAACTATACAGTTTGTTGGTGTTTGTCACCGCTATGCAAGGTTTGCCCTCAAACTCTTCTGCATGAAATAACATCCTTAATTTCATTCATTCATTCATTCATATGAGACAGGGTGACTGGATTTGGTGTTAGAACTGATTTCGCTTTTTTTATTCAACGAAGCAGTTTTGCATTTTGGCATTTGGGCCAGGATTTTCTGAATACAAAACAATTGGAATGGAGTTAACCACTTAAGGCTTTCCTTTCCTCCCAGGGAACATCTGAATAGAAATAGGTGTGACAATACCTCAGCTTGTGACTACTTTGAGCTGCTGTGTCTGTAGCACCGGCATTAGTTTTACTGTATATTTGTAAGTGGATGGGTGGTAGATGGAGGGTTTAGCATTTATTCTAGGCCTATCTAGAATAGAAGAGTTGCATGGGCATTCTTTTTTTCTTTTTAATTCAATCTCATGTATAATAAATTCCACCCCCTTTCAGACCTACTCATGCACTTGGATTTCTAATGAAGAGCCCTGCATATTTATTCATGAGGATTAAAGGACTGTACAGATAGAGGCAGCTGGCTGAACTGTTTATTTATTTTTTTTCCTCTCTCTAAATCTGCTGACCTCTGATCTGGAGCAAAGAGGAAACCATCCCTGATTGACTTTGACTGTTTGCAGACCGGGTTGGACAAAATGGCTCAGCTCCTTGTGGTTCAAAGGCAGGATGTGGTGTCACTGAGTAGAGGCAGGAGGAGGAAGTGAGGCTGCATGTCTCCTGTTTATGGCTTCTGAAAACAAAGCAGAAAACCCTACCCAACAACTGGTTTCCAGAGTTGGCCTTTAGCACTGCATCTCTGCTGAGGCCTCTGGGCTCTGCTTGCAGCCTGCACTGTGGGCAGTGATGGTGGCTGTGGGTAATGATGGGTTTTGTTTCCCGCAGGCTCTGCTGCTGCTGGGTGGCATCGCGCTCTCCTGCCTGGCTCTGGACCTGCTCTTCCTCTTGTTCTACTCATTCTGGCTCTGCTGCCGCCACCGAAAGAGCGAAGAACACTTGAATGCCGACTGCTGCTGTACAGCATGGTGCGTCATCATCGCGACCCTGGTGTGCAGGTAAGGCTGGGAGGGATGCTTCTCTTCCATGGTGCAGGACATCCTGCATGCTGTTTTCATGTGGTGTGCTTGCCTGTAGTTAGTAATTGTTGGTCATTTCTTTTTCCCCTCTGTATTTGTGTGTTTTAAAGTATTTTCTTCCACTATACCACTTGCTGAAGTGCCCAATGATTTCAGCAGCGTGAAAAGGAATAGCTAATGTCCTGTTCTTTGATTCTGTGCAAGTGGTAAATCAGAGGCACTATCTCCTTGGGGGCTTAACGCTTAAGTTGAATGGGTCCAAAGTTCAAGGAACTGTCAGGTCTAGGTGGGGTGTCCACAAAGAACGACTACGGGGAAAGTGGATTGTGAAGAAAGAGGCACAGATAGTTCTTTTGGGTCTGGGGGTGTTAGTTTTTGACTGGACGAGGACATGCAGGTGGAATCTGTGTAAGGCATTGCTGCATTTCATCTACAGCAACGTGCAGTGGTTGTTGGTGATGCTGCCAGTGTCAGCAGTGCTTCATGTTGTGACTGAACAACGGAAACTTTTGGAAGTGAGGTGAAAAGAAAGGTTGCTGAAAACAGGAGAGTTAAGGAGCTAGTGGAGAGCACACACAGAAGACGTTAGAAGAGAGTTTGTTTGACACTCTGGTTTTTGGTCAACAAAGATATGGTTCCCATTTCCCAGAAAGACAATGATGACAATGACAAAGACATCTGAAAGCAGGAACATGCATGCAAATGTCAAGAACTTTGGATTTAATTTGTTTGGACTTGAGTAGGGTGAGTTCTCTGGGATCCATGGACATTTGCACTGAGTGCTGAGGTTTGGAGTGGTTTTTATTTTTGTTCTTGTTTTTTTGCTGATTCCAAGCATCAGCTGCTCTTACCCAAGGTTTCAGGTGGTCTGATTTTCTCCTTTGCAGGTTTGAGAGCTGTCCCCTATTCATAAAGGAGATAACAATGACAAGCTTGCTTTTTTGTCATCTCATGGCTCACTATAATTGCTAATAGATCACGTTCTAGACCCACCTTTATGGAAGCAAGCATGTTCCTTGAAGGCCATGCTCAGCTTTTTGAGGGCTACTAATGGACTTCTCTATTTACTCTTTCAAGGTATATTTGAGAGACTAGAAAACCCCTGTCGTACTGGAACAGAGCATAGATATCACTGTGTTGTGAGTTTAGCAAGCTGTGGATGGATTTGCCTATAAAGTCCAGGGCTCAGTGATTTGGAGACCTCATGCATTAACAAATAATGCTGCCTTTGCACGGAGCTCTTTCTCCTGTGCTCTGCTGACTGCAAGAAAGTGCCTGGAATAGAAAGACAAACTAGAGAACAAGTCGTAAAGAAGAAATCTCAACTTCAGTCACCTTTATTTTTAGTGATCTCAAGAGCTTCAACTGCATCCATTCCAATCCACTGAAAGCTCTGTGGTTCTAACCCTTTCTTACAGAAGCTCTAACTGATGCTATTTATAGTGGTGTTGCTGTTACAGACACTTGTTAGCTATTGTTATG
Organism: Tetrao urogallus; assembly: GCF_951394365.1. Classification (NCBI taxonomy): domain Eukaryota; kingdom Metazoa; phylum Chordata; class Aves; order Galliformes; family Phasianidae; genus Tetrao; species Tetrao urogallus. Next base: position 11,762,556 of record NC_136828.1, read on the forward strand.
CAGCATTTGTGTCCAAGACAGCTGCTGCAGTCTGGTAGTTCTGTTTGTTTTTCATTGTAGGCAAGGTTGAAAAGGAGGAATTCTGCATATCTCCCAAATTTGTGCGTGGGACAATTTAAAGTTGGAAGGTCGGCATTTAAATTCTGGTGAGACTGATGCAATTCCCAGTCATGGCCGCAAGCTGGGAAGCATTTTAGGCTCGCTCTAAATCTAACCAATTGGTTTACATCCTTGGTGTACCGTTTGTTTTAGCAAGTATTAAATCCAGGAGTATCCTAAAAATTAAGATTCTACTGGAATGTGTGGTGATATTGCATGAATACTCTTTAGTCCATTTTGTTTTATAAAAGTTCCTCGCTGACGTTGGTTTGTTTTGTGATAGCAGGGTGATGCCACCTGTGGGAGCTGAAAGTGCTGCTTGAGTGCTGCTGCTCTCCTGTGGGACTGAGCTCTGTGTTCTGTCCCTCGCCCAGCAGCTGGACATGACAGTGCTCTTGAACTGATGACTTTGGGCTGTCTGCACTCAGTGTCTGTCTGGGGTGCAAAAACAGCTCCTAGCAAGCATGGAATCTATTCTGTGCTAGTGGGAAGTCCCAGTTAAATACCAAGAGTCAAAGATCAGCCAACTGGATATATTCTGTCCTGGCTGTGCATGACACACAGCAGAACTGCCTAACCAGCAGATGCTGTGACGTTCCAGTGAGTGGGAATAAGGCTCTCCTGAACACCTGTCTGTGGCAGCAGGCTGACCTGGGAGACAGCTTGTATGGCTGTTTGCAAGTGAACAAAGGTAGCTTGGATACTCAAGCAGCCAGACGATCCAGGCAGGCTGGGCTGGTCTGTTCAAGTTCCATGAAGTGGATTGTTGGCTTCCTAGCTGAAAACTAGTTAACTCTGTTTGAACCCAGCCATGCCTAATACATGCTTATCTAAGTTGTGGGTGATCCCTGAGGGCTGTTTGTGAATCTTTCTGAGTACTGCATCACTGTGCATCACCGTTTTCTAATGACTCTGTATTTCCTGCTGAGCAAAGGGGGGAATGCTGAGCCAGCAGGAAGGCAGAACTAGTTAACTGGAGTTCTGCAGCAAACTGTCTCCCTAGTGAGTCTTCCCAATTGCTTGAACCACAAAGCTGCAGGATGGACTTGCCTAGATTATTCCTTGAGAACTGAGTTCATTTCTAGTCCTTAGTAATTTCCATCAGCTTCTGTGTATGGGGAGTTGTCATCTCATATAAATCATCTCATCCTCGAGTACCTGTAGGTCACAGTAATGCTCCCAGAAGGAAGCTCTGCTCTGAAGGCAGGTAGGAAGCTTCCTGGAGAGAATACCTAAAAGAAATGGGTACAAATAGGTGGCGAAATCTTGCTTTCTCAAGTGCCAGTAATAGCACTTTCCCTTGGTGCTAAAGTGCAAGGTGGTAATTAGACAGACAAATTAACATTCCTCCTGAGAACATGAAGTCTAAAAAGGGCTCTCCTTATGAAGTTCCTGTAATTAAAGCTGACTTGGTGTAGTTAGATTATTCATTTCTAAGGATGTGATGTGAATGGCTAGTGCTCATCTTCTCAGACTGGTGATTGAACATCCACAGGGGTTTTCTCTGTGTGCAGCGTGTGTTACGACTGGAAGATCTCTACAGCAGCAGGCACGAATATGTTCTCCCTGTCAGATTAATGCTCTGCTGTTCATATAGACCTTGTGTAATCCATAAAACATTTTTTTTGTGGGTGACATTGCAAAGTAATTTGGAATTGCAGTTGATTTCTTTTTCTTGTCTCTTTATTATGGCATGTCCTAAGCTCACACAACTCTTGCATGCAAATAATAGGAAGGCTGTGTCCTCAGGGAAATTCTGCTGTGAGCTTTTCAGGAAAAGAGAGGGAAATGTGTGTTTTTTTTCTGCAGACTTGAATTTCTTGGGCCTTGCTGTAAAGCAGTACTGAAGTGCTGCAACATGCAGTAATTGAAATCATACTGTTGTCTCTGTATGAATTAAAGTCACAGCCTGCTGCTGTTCTCTCTCATCGTTTAACCCTTTAAAGAACTGTTACAGTACATAGGCAATAGGAATGAGAGTGTTCATCTCAGAAATGCACATTGTTCTCATATTAATGTGTACAGGTTTCTTAAAACTTAGTGAAATGAGCAAGCCAAGCAGCAGGAGCTATTTATTAAATGACCCGAAAAAGCTTGGTGGATGGATTTTCAGATTCTTATTTAAAAGACACTGTTGAGAAGGAAGGCAGAGAGAGGTAGGGGTGGTGGAAGGAGCAGGGGACTGACACAAGTCTGGGAGGAAGAACTGGGGGTGGGATGGTGAAGAATGGGGAGGTGATGTGCGTGTTGGGGAGATGAGTGCAACAGGAACGGCAATAGCAGCAGCAGAAGTGACTTTCTTATGCAAGTGTTGAAAATGTGTTGGAGTCGTATCATCTGGAGGGTGCTAGGGTGGAAAAAAAGCTTTGTCATTCAGGATTGTTGGTCTTGTATCCAGGCTGCATGACAGAAATGCAGGCATTGGGCGATGATTTTGTCATGTGAATGGTATCTGCTATAGCTGAGGCTGCAGAACCTTCCAGGGTTTGTGTATGGAAACACGTGATCTGTCTTGGCCTCAAGGGCTTATGCTGTTGGGTCACAATAAGTAAATCTGTTTTTACTTTAAAAGACTGAGCTCCGATGAAAGAGAGCCCCTGTTTCTTTTAAATCAAATAAAAATATAGTTAAAAACGAGTGCAAATCCTTAAATCTGCTTTAAACAATAGCAGCTTTTACCTGTGTGTGTGTGTGTAGGCAGGGATTTGAAACAACTGTTGGATGTAGGTGAGGCCAAATACTTACAGAAAGCTAAATAGCAGCAGTTCTCCCATTGCCTGGCTTTTCCTAGCACAGTGTGAGGGCAGAGCTGGCTTTTGCTGGGCCGTAATGTGGTAATTAATCTTGCATGTAGACTCTAGTGAACATATCACATGCGTGTCCAGGGGAATTTGTTACTTGAATTAAATGCCTTTTATCCCCAATTCCTGTTGCTGTCTTGCTGCCTTATAGGAGTCATGCCTGTGACTAGCTGGCTGTGGGCAGCTGAAGTTGGTAATGCAGGGCTGGGCAGAAAGCCTGTGAGGATGGCTGCTGGGCAGTGCTGCCTCTGCTTTGGCAGTCTCCAGTCAGTTCCTGTGATGGTAGCACTGCATGCCGAGCACATTTGACCACACTGGCTGAGGTACCTGCCTGTATCGTGGTGTTATGGACAAAATGACTGCAGTGCTGCTTCTGAGCCTCTTCCACCAAACTGTGCTGCTGTGCTGGAATACCAAGAACCGAGCAGCGGGGTTCAGCCTGTGCTGAAAGAATAGCATTCTAGTAACTGGAACAGGATGAATAACATTGCTTACAATTTAAAGGGTCTGAATCTGCATATTCAGTGTCAGGAATGTCCCGAGTTTTGTTTGGTTGTAAAAGCAGCTGCTAAAGTTTTGTGCTGCTCTGGACAGCAGATTTGTCTGAGTTTGTTGGCTCTGATACAAGGCTAGGGAAATTCAAGTTACAAGTTTGTAATTGCAGTGATGAGGTGCTGAGTTGCCTTATCCTAAACATGGACATATTTCAGAATCTACGTTATTTTTCAGCAGTCAGGGAGTGTTGGTTTCTTTTTTTTGTTGTTGTTTTTGTTTTCTTAATCCCCATCACCTGCAATATAAAGCTGCCACCAGGAAGCAAGGCGGAAAACTTTTCTCTTTCATTATTGGCATCATTGGCATTATGAAAATATTTGAGGGAAGGTGTTTGTGAAGAAAGGCTCCATTCTTGTATTAACACCAAATATTAAGGGGGGGGGGGAACAAGGCATGGGCAGGAAAGCTGGGTGCTGTGTTCCTGCAGGAGAGGAGTGACAGCTGAAGCAGGGGTCTGGACTGCAGGCTGTGTGTGCCAGAGCAAAGCTAGGCAAGTGGCTGTCAGCCAGGCAGAGCCCACCCTGGCCTGTGTGGGTGCATTTCCCATCTGGATGGTAGTGGTGCTGGTGACCCTTCCTGTCAAAATAAAGGCACTGTGCTTACCCTGAAAGCTGTTGTTTCACTTGCTTCCTTCCTCTTGTTTATCTCCTTCAAACCAGCCCTGTGAGTGCTGTGCCGTAACACAAACTTATTGTGAAGAAACTGTTTAATCCAGGAAATCTTTAATTTTATACAAAACAACAACAAAAAAAAAACCACAACACAAAACCTGTCCTCCACCCTCCGCACCACCACTGCCTTCCTTTCTTGTAGCCCAATCTTAGTGTCTTGAGAACCATCCCAGAAAAGAATCTGAATATTCTGAAGCCAAATGTGAGATGAGAACAGGAAATTGGTGCCTTTATTGACTTACCCCTGAGTTTAGTTGTATGATCCCTTCACAAGTTCTTTCTTTCTCTGTTATTAAGGGGGAAAAAAAGGGCTTGGGGAATGGTGAGTTCCTGCAGTGATGCCTTAATAAAAAGGTATTGCTGACTTGCCTGGTTGTAACTCATCCACAGGATCTTCTTCCTGTAAGTGAAGTTTAAGCTAATATGGTTTACTCCATAATTAGGGTGGACTAATGTGTGTGGACAGTTACAGCAAATCAGCTGATAGGTGGTAATTTGCTAAACAGCTGGAGTTGAATTGTCCACGAGCTTGAAATTCACTTGCTTAAAAATAAATAAGCTTTTTGGCCCAGTAAGTTATTAAGCTTTGCTTCCCAATTATCTAAATCAATACAACACAAATGCTTCTGATGGGAAGATAAATTAAGAAATAAGTCTGAACATCTACTGTCAGGCTGTGGAAAAGATGTGGAAAATGGATCTTAAAGATCCATCATTGTGGACAAGTAGTTACTGCAAGCTCTATATGTTCTTCCCTTAAAAATATAATGAAATAATCTGTATTTCATGTCCGGAGAAGGCTTGGATTTGGTGCCATAGCAATGGTAGCACCCATTTCTCTTGCAGGAGCCACTGGAGGGCACCTTGACTGGCTGGATTTCTACTTGCCCATGTTTAGGGCTGAGCTCTCTAATGGTTCTTTTACAGATTGACCACAAATAAAATGTACTTACTGAGAAGGGGTGGTTTGTCACATGTGCTGTATAGGCAGTTATTGGCTGCATGGGAAGTGCACACAGATATTTACAGGGGATTTTTTGTGTGTGGTCACTGGGGAGCGTGACTGCCTCCAGCTGCTCTTTGTGGAGGCACAAAGAGGGGATGCAGCATCCCCTTCTGTCAAAGTCTCTGATGTGACTATGCAAGAACTAATGTGACTTACCTGGTAGAGGTAAGCAGCGTGTTATATTGCTGCCCTTTAGCTTGAATTGTACCCTGTCTTGCATTTTTTTTTCCTCTGCAGTGCTGGAATTGCTGTTGGCTTCTATGGGAATGGAGAGACAAGTGATGGCATCCACAGGCTGACGTACTCCCTACGCCATGCAAACCGCACTGTGGCAGGTGTCCAGGACCGGGTGAGCACGAAAGCAAATGGGTAGTGTGGGAATGGGCAGCCTCAGCACTTCTCTTGAGTTTGGCTGTGCGTGTATCTCTGCCTTTTTTTTTGCTAACTTCTGAGCTTAGAGATGTGCTAAAATTTCCATTAATGGAGCGATGCTTTCTTCAGCTCTTCTAAAAATATCAAAGCAAACACAGCTCGTTAAATGAAGTCTTCTCTTTGCGATTGTGCCTGTTTTAAAAACAGCTTCTGATCAGCTCTATTCCATGGACGTGGAGGCAGGCCAAGGCAGACAAGTCTGTTAGCAAAAAGGATCACTTGAGCACAATTGGTTGTTCCTGTGTTACATCAAACGTCATTAGCTCTTTCTGCAACCTTGATGGCTGCTAACCTCTTAACCTCATGGCATGGTAACCTTCAACAGATGTCCTTCTGCTAGACTTGATTGCAGTCATTTTTAACCTGTTTTAGGAGTAAGGTGAATGTCTCATTTGGGAAAAAAAAAATGTATTCCCAGCCTTAGTGGCTGTGTTCTGGGTTTGTGTAGTTCTGCTGTTTATCTTGATATGGAAAATAGCATTTAAACTACATTAAAACAGAGGTATAGAACTATTTGCTTATAGGTGGGGTTTGAAGGGTAAGCAGTCTGAGCCTCTTCAAACAGAATAACTGGAATCTGTCCATAATTTGCTAATAAGGATGAATTCTCTTTTACTTCCTTCTCATCCTTTTCCTTTGCCATACTACAGGTGCTAGATACCACAGTGGCCCTGAACCAAACAGCAGAGCCAAACCTGCTCATCCTGGAGGAGATATTTGCAAAGCAGACAGACCACTTGCACGTTATCCAGAAACTGCAGAGTCTCTTGGATGATCTGGTCAGGCAAACAACTGAGATCCCCTTCTGGAAGAATGAAGAGCTGTCTCTGGAGGAGCTGGCAATTCAGATTGACCTCTATGACTGGTACAGGTGTGCAGCACCCTGTTAGTATAGTGATTGTGGCATTTGTTTTGCAACAATGATGTGTTGTGTCTGTTCTGTGGGGCTGAGCCAAAGGCTGTTTATTGCTGTAGGTGCTCTTGGCTCACTCAGCTGACTTCATTATACAGCAAAACTGCATTCAGTTTAAATCAAAATACATGACAGCAACTTTTTTTCTTAAGAGTGTTGATTACAAACTGAAGGGAAACATATTTTCAATGTAAAAGATTGGTTGCTTGTGCCCTAATACAAGGAGAGAAGTTGTATGGCACATTAACTTGAATAAAGTAGGAATGTAGACTTGTTCCATGTGTTAACATCACACACTATCGTTTCTTTTTATTAAAGTTATTGAATAAAAGATAACACCAACTGTATTTCACAAAAGGAAACCTTTGTCCACACATTTGAATGAACTGACACGTTTCTAACAAACATGTAGTAAGTTCAGGAAGGCTGCAGTGCTCCTTCTTTACCTGACGGTGTCCAGCAGCATGTGGCTTTTGTACTAGAGTAAGGTTAGTGGTCTCACTTCTCAATAACTGTATGCTAATCATGTTGTTTAAATGCATTTGCCTCCCTGGACTCTTGGCACAGCAAATAGCCAGTGACCTCTGAAAATTAATAATTAGCAGCGGCTTTTCAAAGAAAACAAGGGCTGAGTTTGTTTTCTTGTTGTTTTTCCCTACAAGAAATTCGGACTACTTGAACTGTCCCTTTCATACATCAGTTTTCCTTTGCTGACTGTGGTTTTTATTTGCTGCAGGTGGCTCGGATACCTGGGCCTGCTCCTGTTCCATGTTCTGATATGTTTGTTGGTGCTCTTTGGGCTCATCAGAAACTCCAGGGCCATTCTTATGGGGTAAGTTCTGACTCAGGGACAGCACGTAAGGAATGCAATTGCCTGCTAGTTTAAACCTCTAGTCTGTTGTCAATTGATTTCAAGGACTTCTGAGGCTGAACAGTTTAAATCTGCCTCTTAATGCAAAGTACCTTTATAGAGCATTGCTCTGTGGTTTGGAATAGGGCTACACGTGAGAGATGTTCACAGAAAGGAGCTGTACAGCTCTATGATATTGTTCTGCCTGTTTTCGCATCAAAAGCAACCAACTCATCTGGACAGCAGCGTGCCTTCTGCTGGGCAGCACTGGTAGCCTCTGTTTGCTTGGGAGTCAGCTGGGAAATAGTAATGTTTAATAGTAATGAACATCCTCCCTTAGATTTACAGGCTGTGGAAGTCGTCTTTAATTCTCTATAGTGGTGAAGATGTTTGCTAATGGATGATAAGCACTGCCTGTGTTTGCACAGCCTACTAGCATGCCTTTTGTGTCACAATCTGATCCTCTTTACCTTTGGTTGTCACACCTGAAGAGACTTTACAGAGAACACGCAATGGTTTGTACAGTTATAAGAAGTCTTGTTGCTATGTTACTGCAATATTAATGTGTATCTATTTCTACAAAGCACTGCAAATGCTGCCACGCTCAAGCCCCATTACAAGAAAAAAGTGATCCTCTCCCTGTGTTGCAGCTTGGTTTAGTTTGGCATGTTTGGCAAATATACCAGTGTCATAAACACAATGAGAGTTTGACAGCTGACATAGCCAAGATTTTGTCCTGGTGTGTGATGGTACCATTAATAATTGAAATGCATATTCAGATTTATTATTTGCCAGATGACTTCATACCTGGCAGGTGATGCAGACAAAGGTCCAAGTGTATGCACAGATGGTAAACCCAGAGTTGAAATTAGAAACTCATTCCCTCTTGCCAGAAGTTCGTATTAAGGCATTTCCTCAAGGGAGCACATGGCATAGAGAAGCAAGTGTGTCAGAGCCAAGCAAGATGGTGAAATGCCAGTTTTAGATCTTTGAGCCAAGCAATCAGCTACTGACCCAGTCATCTTCGTTTAAAGGAAAATAAAAACTGTGCCACGTTGAACAGGTAACTGTGCTTAGCTGAAGGCACCAAGCAGTGCTGTCCTTATGTAGCAGGCCACTTTGCTCTGGAGTGCTCCACAGGATCTGCTAGGCTCTGTGGCTGTTGCAAAGGTGAATCCCCATTCTGTGCCTGGCTCTCTTCCTGGGCTGTGTGGGGTACTTGGGTGGTGTTCAGGTGCTCACAGCTTGACACCAAAGTCCAACACAGGCCAAGTATTCCCTCCATTATCTATAGACAATACAGTGCTTACAGCCTTCCTCTAGAAACAGAAGGAATTTGCTCAATTCTCAGTCACTGCATTTTCATGGGTTGTTTGTTAGTTTGCTATGTGTTGTGTGCTTTTGGTGTTCCCTGTTTTCTTTTTATGCAGATATATGGGGCTGTTGTTCTCTGAATATCTTTCCCATGTGGAAAGTCATGTCCACAGTGAGAATAGCCCAAGTGACAGGAATGCAGTCATTCATCTGCCAATCTGCCATTCCCTGGACTGCCTCTGTGCCTTTGACTTCCTTGCTTGGAGCTGACCAAAGACTTTTCTTCTAGCTTAGTCTTCCTCCTGCTGAGGCCCCTGGGCCAAGAAGCAATGGAACCAAAAACTGGACATTAACTTTTCTGGTTGCTGCTGTCTGCAGCACATAAAATGGGATGGTTTATCTGAAGATGCGGTGACTGTTAATTTCTTGAGTTTGGTAATTACTTTGGATTGCAGATAATGCATCTTGTGACGGGATCTGGTTAGCTTGAGATGAGAGTTTCTACATCTGCCACCTGTCTGTCTGTCTCCTACAGGGTATGCTTGCTTGGGGTGTTTGCCCTGATTGTCAGCTGGGGGTCCTTGGGTCTGGAGCTGGCTGTTGCTGTGGTAAGTAGCTCTGGTTCAATTCCCATTCACCTCTTGCTGCAGGTTTATCAGACACAAGATTAAGCAGCCATTAGTACATGTTATGCACCGTTTTATTGTGTGTCTTGTTCTAGGTAGCTGTCCTAGTAACTTGATCTGTGAGAATTACAGAGCTCCTCAGAGGTGGGGTGCAGTGTCTTGTACTCCAGCACTGCTGAGGCTGCCTAAAGCTGTACTAGTGGGAATGACAGTGAGGCTTCAGCACCTGAAACCTCCCTGCAGTGGAAGATTCCCTGATGTTAACCTGGCTCAACTGCTATTTTATATTGGTGTTCTTTGATGTTCCTTTTCCCTTTTGCCCTGCCTCTTTCTAGGGCTCCAGTGACTTCTGTATTAACCCGGATGCTTACATCTCCAAAGTGGTTGAGGAGAACGCAGTGCTTAGTGCTGGTAAGTCTTGGGGCTGGCTTTGGCACAGGTGCTGTGGCTCAGCTGTCACGTAGGAGTGTGGCAATGGCTGAGAACTTGTGGCTGTACCCAGCTCCCAGCAGCCAGCTGTGGGAAAAACAGATGTGTGTGGAGCTTTGGAAAACCTGCGTTCTTTCAAAAAATGCTTTTATACACCAGTCAGAAGTGTATGCATACATCCTTTTATCATCATTAATAATAATAATAATAATAGTAGTAATTTTTCTGTCAGAAGAGCCTTCGGATTCTTTCTTTCTGGCCCTCAGGCAAAAATAACTGATAAGGTGGATCAGCAGAAGTCCCTGGTTTATTTAAATTGAGTGCCCTGGGTCTTTTTTTCTCCTCTTCTAAGCAATGGAACTGTGGCAATATCAGTTTGTAGTTTGAGTTGTCATTTTTTTTAGGTTTCCTTTTGTCTGTATTCCAGCATCTAATATATTTATTTTCTATATTTGTTATTAATAAATACATGTATCAATTTTTCTCTTCATGGTGTTTATAAATAGGAGTCTTTTGAAAGCTAATTTAAAGAATAAATGAACAGAATCAGAAGGAAAGAAATATGAATTTCCCTTTCATTGTAAATGCAGTACTTGAATTCCTTTGTTTACCCCGTTCCACTTAAAGCCAAATGCCTGCATCACAGCAGCATTCAACTGAAGCACTGATGGATGGATTCTGTATTTGTCACTCCTAATTTAGGCTGAAGTGGTTGGTGAGATGAGGGGTGCCTCCAATCTGGGCCCTGGGGGCAAAAGTGATATTCAGAATTGTGGCTTAACACAAATGTGGTTGAGTGCTCACCAGCAGAGATAGATACTAAAAAGGAAAAGTACTTTGCAGGACTGAGTTTGCTTCTTGGCTAACAAAGTTACCTTCTCTCCTACCCTGTTTTCTCCCTGATGGACCCTGTATGTATTTCTGATGGTAAAACACAAATAAGCTGTGACCCTGATTTGTGTCACATGTAAGCCACGTTCTTTACTGGTTCTCATTTGCTTGGAATGTGAACATCTTTGCCTTTCATACTGAAAGTCTGGTGTTACTGCTGTGCACTTGGCCAAGTGCTGTGTAACTGATAGGGAATTAGGTATGTGGCTATGGCTGAGGATGCAGGGACTCGAAGCCATCAGAAATATTGATGTCTGGAGGCAAAATGTATTATGAAAGAATACATACATGCAAGTTGGTAGTATCACCCAGCAGATTATTCTTAGAGTGCTTTATTTATTGATTCTTTGGAAGGGAAAGGGGAGAGCCTGGCAGCTCACTACAGAAGGGTCTTTGTAACAAAGAAATTCAGAGCAGAGAGTGAAATGTTTAATGCGTTGTGTGAAGTGAAAATCCTTCCTTTGTTACAAGAGTGGCTTCAGGTAGCAGCTAGTCTCCTTTTTGGTCTAGAAGGCAAACAGGCCATGGAGGCCAGAGGAAAATACCAGACACTGGTGGCAGTCATGCTGTGTTAAGTCGATAACCCAAAACTGTGTGTGTAGTAACAACTTGGTTGACCCTAAATTCCAAGGAGGAAACTCCTCCTTGCTCCTTTTCCATTTCTTTTGCCCTTATCAGCTTGGCTCCAGCAGTTTTTTGCTCATTGGTACCATTCCCATGGGGTTCCTGTGGGTCTGGCATCCCCATCCCTCCTGCTTCCCCCAGCAGGGTCAGTCACCTCCCAGAGTGAAAGAAGGCTCTGTTCCAGCAGCACCACCAGCTGTGGCAGTTGCTAAGGCTCCATAAATAACAGCAAATGGGGCTGAACAAGATGCTGAGGAGGAGGAAGAGCAGGTGCTGTCATTGGCCTGAGCTGGAAGGGTGGCTTCTTCGAGGGCTGCCAGCACATCAGCTCACTGCTGCTAGGAACCATTCAGCATTCACAAGCACCTTTCCTTGTTTTTTCAGAAGGAAATTGGTCTTCCTTCTGAGCCTGCCATAGCACTGGGCAGCTGGTGGGGAGGTGATCACATATTCTGCCTTCCCATGTGAGTTTTTACTGTTCTTATGATCAGGAAGCTATGGAAATAACTCTTGGTCCCCCATGTTGTGGAACATCCTGTGCACCTGAGCAGGAAGAAGGGCCACAATGCAAGGACTGTTGTGTGGAACTGTTTAGAGACACTCTAACTTCAACAGTGGCTCTTCTAATAGCGTTAAAAGATGCCAGCATTTACTTTAAGCTTCTCATACACTTGCATACACTTGGCTGTAGACTGTGGCAACTGCTTTGTCATCAGTTGAGCTCTGTCTACAGGAGGAACAAGTTCGAGGATGCAGGATCAGCAGCTGAGAGCCAGAAGCAGCCCTGTCCTCCTAGGGGAAGCTGCCCTGCTGGAAGGATCCCAGTTCCAGTGCTCAGACTTGTCACACGCTCTCATTTGGTGCAGTATGGATGGATGAGGCAGAAACGTTTGGGCTGTTCCACTTAGTTTCACCAGAGTGCAACCTATTGTGAATTTTTCAGTTCAGAAAACAGATTGCTTTAAAAAAAAAAAAAAAAAAAGCATTAGTTGAAGGAGAGACTCAAATAGTTCATGGAAGAAAAATCTGTTGAGAGTTGCTGTACAGGCAGAAACCACATTTAGCTTGGGAATCACATAGCTGAAATGGTGCTGGTATGAGATACTGGGTTGGGTGCTGTCATCTGCTTTTAAGGACACTTAAGAACCAGCAAGTAACCTTAAATGTGAACCAACCACTAGCTTTACAGTGCTGGGTCAGTGTTTCCCTTTAATAATTCTGTTAGTTGTTGATTTTAGACATGTTGTCTTATAATATTCCCAGTCTTATACTCTGGCATTCAGACTAGAGGTGAACGATGCAGGTTATTGTATTTACAATGCTTTTTTGCTGTTGATTGTTGTATTTTTTTTCCCCATAAGAATAACAGCATTGGATACTAGGCAACTAGTATGTTAACGTTTGTATATTAATTGCTATTTGCAAATCTAGATAGAATTAATGGAGCTGACATAATCTGATTAAGTACATCATTATTGTTGTCATGTTTTTTTAGCTGGTGAGGAGATGTCCTTGTTTTGTAGAGAAAATGTGCTGCATTAAAAAAAAAAAAAAGCCTTAACACAGGTTTCCTAGAGGAGAAGTTTAAATCATTTTGCAGAAGAGGATGGATGATGTGTGTGCCTAACATGCCCAGTATTCATTAATTGAGATAAAGCCGATGGAGTTGAACAGTGGCTGTATAATCAGCTCCTGCTGCTAGCAAAAAGACTTGGTGCAGCCAAGATGTTTATTTTCAAAGCAGGAGGCCATCTTCTAGCCTCGTCGTTTTTTCATTGATGTTATGTTATTATTAGATGACTTACTGAATAAAATTAAATAAGAAGGCAGTCTGTCTAAACAACAGGAAGAGCTTTTTCCAGATTCTCTTACTGGAAATCTTCACTGTGAAGAGATGCTTCCGCTGAAGGAGCTGCAAACCTCCCGGGATAGATAATGGAATCTTTCAGCTCCAGCCCAGCCGAGTTTGTCAAACTGGATGCTGCAACTTGGCTGTTCAGATAAAAGCAGCAAGCACTCTTAAGCCCCATAGACTCCTAATTGGCCTCTTGCTCTTTACTCTCATCTTAGAAGCCCAGTGCTGAACGAACTGGGGAACTGACATCACCACCACCTTTTCCCATCTAAGGCTGGGACAAAACCCCATGTGGGGGATGTGGTGGCTGTGCTGTTACTGCTTGGGCTGTGTGGGCACAGCAGAAAAGAGCTTGTCCAAAGAAACATTCTCGAGACTCATTCTGTCCTGATATGGGTGGTCAGAAGCTGTGTTTTCCTACGTTGTTTCATCGGGTTCCTGATGAGCAGAAAGCCTTGTGTGGAGGGCAGTTGGGATGGCTATGAGCTCTTTCATGAAAACTCATGATGACATCAGTCTGCTCTCACCAGTACCAGCAGTATATCTAAGAGAAACATAGCTTCGCCTTAGGGAGAAGACTAACCTAGCAGGCAAGAAAATCAAGTCAGAAGAGTCTTCTTCCTCTTAGACATCTTAGGCAATATAGTTCAGCTGTCTCTGCTGGTTAAACATACAGAGGCACTCTCACTGGGTGTACATATAAAAATCAGGCTGCATAGAGAATGCTCAAATAGAGCTGAAGAATAGTGAGGAAAAACTGTTCAAGGTTTAGGCTTTGCTCTGTAAGCTATGATGTATTTTTTTTTCTCCTGATTGCTCTTTAACATACAGACCTGCTTGCTGCCTTCTGGCAGGTGCATAATGCCATTTTCACATTTCTGCTGAGCTTTGAAATGAAGAGTAAGTCTCCATGGTTGCAGAAGCAACGAGTAGATTCCAGCAGATGAAGCATCTTCAGTAGGCAGTTCTACTTTCCTTTCGAGGAAAAACAGATTCTGTGGAGATGAAGTATTTTAGATAGTTCCCTTCCTTGCCTTTTGTTCCTACGATGCATGTGCACTGTGAGAGTGGGTCAGGAGGACTTCCAGCAGCAGGCTGTGCGGTTGCATCAAGGCAGCTTCAGCGTGTTGTAGATTTAAAGCAGTTTAAAGCTGTTCATCTATCAGCACACTGTGTTCAGTGCAGGGGAAAGCTGCTCCTGCTGGCTGTGCCATTTTGGAAAGCACATTTCTGTACAGAATGCCACACTAGTCTGCAGTACTGGTGTTACTGCAGTGTAGCAGTTGTTGATTTTTGTCTTCCAGAGTAAAGGATGCACTTATTTCACTGTTCTGCTTTACTTTACTTGTAGCCACCAGTCCTTGAGCCTGGGCTCACAAATTGCAAACTGTGATTATACTGGGAACTGTCATAGTGATCTGCACTCTCAGGGCAATCCAGAAGGCCCTAAAGAAACCTTTCTGGAGCCGTGTATAATAGTAGGTCATGCAACTTAATGTGCTTATACAGATGATGTGGAATTGATACCCCTGTGGGTGCCTATGTGCAATTTCTGGTAGTCTGTTGATGTAAAATAAAGAAGTGCCAACATCAGAGCTGTGTGTGACACTGCAGGGTGCTGTTGCTGTGCTTTTCTCAAAGGATAGGGGCACTTTAACCATTTCTCCTCCACCACTGGGGGGTGACTCAGCATCAGAGGAGCAATCCTTTCCTTGGTGCAATGCTTGCACGCAGCACTTTGTGTGGTCCTTGCAAAGCAAAGCCCACATAGCAGTTCTCACTGCCCTCCAATCTGCTCATCTTCTGCTAATTGCTTTTTAGAGGAGGCCAAAATCATCCCAAAGAAAGAGCTGGGGGGGGGGGGGGGGGGGGAGGTGGAGCAGCTGGCAGAGCTGCCCCAAAGTCGGCTAATGAATTATAAATAACAGCTGTCAGGTTGCTTCACAGCACATGGGAGCTGGCAGCCTGTGCTGCACTGCTCGGTTCCCAGCGCCTCGGTTTGCCAAAAGGTACATTCAATATTTATGGGAAGTGCTGCAGAGCCGGGATGCTCTCAGGTCTATTCCCTTTGCAGCTCTGCTCGCTCGTGGTTGTGCGTTTTGCTGATTTCTGAGCTGGGAGTGCTTGGAGTACTTTTCCAACCTGGAATACCTGTTACTGAGAGCCACAGATAGAAGATTAAAGGGAATGGGAGAGAAGGTGTTGGGAGAGAAGGTGGTATGTGTATTTTCAAGCTGCTGTTGTCTTCACTGAGCAAACTTCACCACTGGTTTTGCTAAGCTGATGTGCTCTCATTCATCTGAAGAGGAACTGTAAATGTTTGAGCGTTAATCTCAAGGTACTGGACTGGTAACTCTGTCACAATGCTTGTTCCCTCTGCAGCACGCAATTGAGAATCATAGAATGGTGGGGAGAAGCCTGAGATTCATAATCTGTGTGTGCTGACTCTGTCCAGGCAGTTAGTGGTGTATTATGGGGGCTCTTGAGGGCACCAGGCTGGTGAATGAGGAGAAATGAACCTGTCTTCAAGCATGGAAATAAGTGATGCCTTAGGAAGTGCATTTTAACTCTGCTTGTCTGTACTCACGTGTAGAAGTACGTGTTCATTGCTCTGCAATGTCTGATAGAACTACTCAGTGTTAAGGATTGCACCTTCTTGCTGGTATTCCAGCTTTCTTTCCTGGCCCAGTCTGCACTACTGATTTAATACAGAATATACCTTTCCAGAAAGCTGCAAAAGAAATTATATGCATCTAAGTAGTCTAACACCTCCTAATTAAAATCTAATTGCATGCAAGTGACATCTACCAGAAAACAGACTGCTGTTTACTCGTTCATCCCTAGTGCATGTCAGAAAGATGAGAACTCTTTTTATATCCATGTCTTTCCTCAGCACGTTCCAAGATGTTTCGAAAGCAAGATATTGAAGTGATAACGTTACTACAGGTTGTTTTCTTCAGCTAGGAGGGCTTTCTTATGTCCTCTACAGAACTCTAAAACCAGTCTCCCCTTTGAGCCCCCAGTCTGGAAGACTTTTTTAGCACGTGAACTTGCATATTTAGGAAGCATTATGTTTCAGCATGGTGTGGTAGCATGGGGGTGTGCGTTTGCACCTCCTTTGGCCCAACGGTGTGCTTTCAC
Organism: Tetrao urogallus; assembly: GCF_951394365.1. NCBI lineage: Eukaryota > Metazoa > Chordata > Aves > Galliformes > Phasianidae > Tetrao > Tetrao urogallus. Next base: position 11,778,763 of record NC_136828.1, read on the forward strand.
AGGTACTTCAGTTAGCAGCCTGTATTTATATCACCTTTGGCAGCTCTCCTGTGCCAGTGTTCCTGTGGCTGTTTAGTGATCTCGTTGGTGAATGGAACTGGCTGAAAGTTATGTCCTCACTGTATATCCCAGGCGGCAGTGCCAACCTCTGATTGTTTTCAGTGACTATAGAATGGTATTCTGATGCTCAAAAGCTGTAGAAATTAAACATTCAGTTGGACTTCTCCTAGACTGAGGTCTGGTTATGCTATGAGTAAAACTGACTTCTGAACAAAACTTGTATTAACAGTTCCCCTGACAATATAAGCCCCTTACTTCTTTATTGTTGAAGGGGAGAGGAGAAAAAAACAAAGCAACAAATAGTCTTTGTTGTGGGGAGCAGAAAACAATTCTTTCTTTATTCCCAAAGACGGCTTACATCCCTTTTTCTAGTTTCCTCCATGCACTAGAGAGAGGGAAGTGGTTTCACTTACATTCCGCTTTCATTTTGTGTATTGCTTCTGGGGCTTAACACCTCCATTGTGGTAGCCATGAAATAGTGCAATAATGGAACAACATCACTAATGTGACTTTCTCTTTTGCCTTTGTAGATACTTTCCGCTATTACATCACCTGTAGCACCGGATACCCCAACCCTTTCCAGCAGGTGAGTGTGAGCACTGTGCCCACCTTCCTTCTCCACTTCTCAGCATCCTGCTTCTTGCAGGGGATGGGTTGAATGCTTTTGGTGCCAGCAAGCAGCAAGTTGCAAGGTATTAGTTGTAGGAAACACTCCACCTGTTGGTAAAGCTTTGGTACCTACTTTCCAGCTGTGCAAGCGATACAGTGAGCAGTTGTTTTCCACCATCACTATTGCTTGTATGGTCTAGGATGCCCTTCAGAGGGAGCTGTATGTGATGTGGCAAGAACCATGGCTTTTGTTTATGATATCTCTGTTTACGTAGTGCTCTTCTAAGAGCAGCAATGTGGAGGCAGAGCACCCACAATTCATGCCAGGGTGGGAACCTGCAGACTTCCTGCTTTGAATCTCCTCTTGCGGTTTGTTTTTGGTTTAAGTGGCAACTCTCCACTCCCAAAACGAAGTGGGGTGGGGGAGCAGTTCTCACATATGCCTCTTAAATCCCTTGGATGTTCAAGGGTTTGCACCCTGAAGTATAAACGTGAGTCATTATTCTTTCGTGTGGGGGCTGAGAAGCAGCACCTGGGCCCATCCCAAACTTTCTCTTCTGTATCAGAGGCCAGAATGAACCCACACCACCCACTGTGCAGCAGACACCAGCTGCTTCAGTTTATAATTAGGATCTTTTTTTTAAATCTCATCTTCCTCTGTTTTCAAGGATGGGAGAAGAACACTTCAGGCTGTGCACCATTGCTATCAGTCGCATTTCTGGTTGCTTATATACTCTCTGACATGCTATAGCATGTGAAATTCCCATGGATGCTTAAACGGGGTGTGAGAACTGTACCCCAGTGAAAACAATTTTTAATATTTGATTCCTTCTTAGCCATCTGACTGGGTAGAAAAATCCATCTGTATGCTGTGGTGAGAATATAAGTGCTGTGTCTTGCCTTTTCTCCTGCCCCTCTGGCCTGGCATTGGCCACAGCTCTGCATGTGTGTTTTGTTTGTACTCCTTCCAGTTCAGTAAAAGTAGAACTTAATGTTAGTGGAACTGCATACATATCAGCTGAGATTTCCTGAAGTTGAACCATTTGTACAGGTGACACTTTAGTGTTTGCTAGTGAGATTTAAGTCTTAACTCCCAGGAGTTGTGCTGGTCCGTGAGTTGCTGAAACACTCACTGTTTTGTGTTGAGCAGAAACTGTCAGGGAGTCACAAAGCTCTGGTGGAAATGCAAGATGATGTTGTGGAACTCATGAGGTCAGCAAGCAGAGAGCATCCCACCTCCAAGGTAACTCCTCAGTTTTGCTCTCCCTGTGTACATAGCCCAGTATCGGGTTCTTCAGAGCTGCTTGCATGTAATAATCACTGGGCTTATTGCTTACAGGACTATCTTACACGGATCCAGGAGGTTCTAAATTCAACAGAGATAAACTTGCAGCAACTGACAGCTTTAGTAGATTGTCGGAGTCTGCATTTGGTGAGTACTCAGTAACTGGGCTTGTGTTAAGAAAGCACTAAGTGGGTGTAGAGCCTGTAGAGTACTGATTATTCTGGAGTTCCAAATCTCTGGTGTGCCAAAACAGTTTGTAACAACTTTACTGATTGACTCCAGCAGAAAGGAGAATGGGGTTTTGGATCAAGTTAGCTTTGTATTTTTGTGTTTGAAGATCAGTGTAGAAAACCAGATAACATCTCATTACATCTGCAAAGCTGGAAGGTTAAGGGACCCTGAGCTTGTTTCCATAGTTCATAGCTTATTGCTTTTCCCACAAAATGCCTTATAGCTGCAGCAAAGCATAATCAAACTATTGCCCTAGCTGCATCTCTGGAAGTATAGAAATAGGTAATCCATGCTTGTGTTCCTGGGCAATAGGACAGAGGGAAGGAGCTGAAAGGCTTATTGAAAAATGTGGTGACTTAAGTTGGGTGGATAAGTTCTATGTTGGATTTTTCCTTTTTTTTCTTTAATCTCTTGCTGCCATGTCTAAATTTGCTTTGGGTTTTGTGAGTAGAGATAAAAGTTAAGGAAGTTATGAAAAAACACTCCAGGTCTCCAAAATTAAAATTAAAGTATGCTCTGGAGATGCAGCTATGAACTAGATTGTTTCAGAGAGCATGGTCTGGGGGGAAGGCTTTTGAATTAGAACTCAGTGTTAACTCTCTAGTGACCAAGAAACTCTGCTCCTTTCTCTCTCCAGGATTACGTCCAGGCTTTGACGGGCTTTTGCTATGATGGAGTGGAAGGCCTCATCTACCTGGTTCTCTTCTCCTTTGTCACAGCCCTCATGTTCAGTTCCATTGTGTGCAGTGTCCCACACACTTGGCAGCAAAAGAGGTATAGAGAGGGTTTAGAACCTATAGTGTTGTAGAGCTCTTTCCTAATGAAGACTAGCTATTGGATTTGTGCCCATGAGCATCTGGAGCACTTTCCCATGTGATCCCATGAGCGTGAGGCCTTCTTAAGCACAGGTCCAAAGGAAAAAAATCTGCTGGCGTTTGCTGTGGTGGTGATTAATATTTACATCTGAACTTCACTGTACTGAAATACTACGTGTAAAGAGTATTCAGTACACTGTAGGACTGGAGTCAAGTCAGAGATGAATGATTGTAGCTGTAGAGAAAGGCAAATGCTTGAACTCTGTGCTTCTCTGTACAGTGCCTCTTCTCTTGCATTGCCCTGGCATTTGTTCTAGTATGGGGAAGAGAACTAGGATGAGCAGCAGCTCGCGCTTGCCTTTCTTGGCTTTGCTAAAACTAGGGCAACTGACTTGCACAGCTAATAGGAGTTGAAAGCAGTCGTGTCTGCAATAGCATGGGCAGATAAGATGCTTGCACATTGCTGGTGATCATGTAACAGCAGAGTTGTTTGGAACTACTGTTAATGATGGTAAGGGCTGATCATAAGCCTTGAGCGAATCTTCCTAGGGCCTCAGCAACTGGCTGCTGTACCACATGCAGCTATTAAAATAGCTTTGGGTTTTCTGTTCTTGTAGAAGACTATTAGACTGCGCAGCAAATTCTTCACTGTGGTCCTGAAATGTGATTTTTGTGGCCTAAGCCTAAACTCAAGGTTCAAAGTGGAACATCCAGAACAATAGTAGGAAGCCAGAGCCCGCCAGGCCTGCAGTGCCCACAGAGGAAGCCTTGGGAAATGTCAGAACACTGCTGCAGAAAATGGCTGGTTTCCCTGGCTCTTCCACATACAGCTGTAGAGGCGTTTTCAAGAAGAGAATGGCAGTCTGTTTGAGGGAGAGAGATTTACAGTGTTATCTCTCATGCTGCCCATACCATCAGCCCCAGCAGGCTGCTGCTGTGAACTGAAAGATTCCCTCTTGCATTATCTGGAGCACTGCTTCTTCCTCTGGCACCCTCAGGGAGGTGGAGGATGTCATTGCCTGTAAGAAGCTGTACAGGCTGCAATTCCCTGATTAAATCTTCAGTGCCACCTGGTGGTGCAGAAGCTGCAAGTGGTGGTGGGGATGCTCTAGGGATGCCCATCGTGTCTCTGCCCCGCAGCAAGACATTTCACGTTGAGTGTTTTTCTAGTCTTGTCCAGTATCACTAAAATGTACTTCAGATCTTGGTACTTCATCCCGTAATTAGGGAAATAAAATAACAGTGTGTGTTATTTCAAAGAGACAGAAGAAAGATGGGGAGGGGAAAAGGAAATCAGCTTGCAAGCAGTTCTGCTCTGTATAAAAATTGATTTAAATTCCCGGCCTTGCTGAGGGAAGAAAGGCTCTAGAGACAAATGTTGTAACTTACTACATGTGGAGACTTGTGAAGTTTTGTTAGAAGCTGAGGGAGACACTGTGCAACCATAATGGAAGTTCAGACTCTTATCCTTAAAAGCCCTCTGGACATTGCTGCAAGGAATGGAAGGACAGACTGTAGTTTGAAGGATGTTTTGCAGAATGCCTGGCAATACATCCTCCCTACCTCTTTTACATATATTTTTTCCAAAGTACTGTGTATTTTTGGGATGCATGTCCATTCTTTGGTTATGTGACTGAGCAGCTGAAGAACCATATTGTCTGCCAAGCCCTGGGAGAAGACCATAGGGAGACTGCAGGGGATCATGCAATCTAAAAGTCCAGATGGCATCTGTGGGAGGTCTGAGTCACAGTGGTGTAGGCTGTGTTTGACACTGCCACCCTGAGGCATCCCAACTGGGTATAAATGTGGAGGTGTGGAGGATGGTTGGGAGGTTCCTAGGATTGCCATGGTTTCCTGCAAGCCCCACGTGTGGGGTAATTGTAGGGTTCTAGGAGGAACTTCTTTTCCTTCTTGCAGAAGCTCAGATGATGATGGGGATGAAGAATCAGCTGCTCAGGGGAGCAGACAGACACACGATAATCTTTACAGAGTGCACATGCCCAGCCTCTATAGCTGTGGGAGTAGTTATGGCAGTGAGACCAGCATTCCAGCAGCAGCACACACAGTCAGCAATGCTCCCGTCACAGAGTACATGTGAGTATCCCGACAAAAAGGCTGAATTGCATCTCATCCAAGTTGCTGCGCTCAGATTTTGTAGTTGCAGGGCTGGTACTTTCAACTAAGCAGTGGAAGTGATAAAGGATTCTGTCTGAGATGTCAAAAGGCATGTTTTCTGATTAGCATCTACTGGGATAGCCTAAAAGTACTGCAGTAGAAAGGGTTGTATTAGGCAGCATACTCAAAAATAGTACCACTGCTTTGTCCTGTGGGATTTAGACATCTGTCCACAGAAAAGGGAAGCAGTGTTATCCAGGCTCCTTACTGCACAATGGTTCTGATCCCTGTGAAGCTTGGCTCTTCAGACAGAGCAGTTTTGGCAGAAGATTTTAAGCCTCCTTAGAGACCAGGAGCCATAGCAAAACCTGCAGGCTCTTTCCTTCTCTGTGTTTGAAGCCACCTCTGGTATTTGTTGCAGTCTGGAGCTGCCTGGTCCAGGTGGGACTTTAAGAGCTTTCTCTAGAAGTGCCAAACCCTGATGGCTCTCTGACTCCCTTTTGGGGCCCATCTCTTGGGCTGGCACATCGTTTTGTTCTTCCCTTTAGATTTTTGTCCTTACTTTATCTCCAGCTCTGCAGCTTGGCAGTTCTGACTCTGTAGAGAGGCAGATTTTTCGCACAAACCTATTTTTAATTCATTCGATGCGATTCAGTGTGGGCTGTTCTGAGTAAGAGTGTAAAGATAGCGTTATTTCCCTTAGCTTGAGCACAAATTTTGTGACTGAAGAAGGGGATCCACATGGCCTGTAAGAAAAGCTTTGAGGGAGACTGATCTGCTGCAGTAATTCTGGGGGTGCTGTGCTCTGTCCCATGTCACTGTCAGAGACCTTCCCTGGAGAAGTGTGGCACGTACCCCCATTACCATGTGTGTCTTCCTTTCCTAGGAGCCAGAATGCAAATTTCCAGAACCCCCGTTGTGAGAATACCCCGCTCATTGGCCGGGAGTCCCCACCTCCCTCAGTAAGTCTCTCTTTACTGCTCCTCTCTGCTTCAGTGACTTTGGGGAATACACATTTACCACTTCTGTATACTCTCAAGGGAGCTGATTGTGCAGTCCAACACAGGATCTGGCCCATAAATCAAAGCAGTATAGATGAGCCACGGAGAGCAAAACTTAACTGTGCTACTTTTGACATTGCACTCAAAAACAGTAAAACTAAATCTATTAACATTAGTAATCTTATGGGCCCAGTCCTGCCACCACTGAAATGCATGAGTGTCTTGGTGGGTGTCTTCAGCAGGATGATTCACTTGCATGCATTATTCTTGCTATCTCTGGCACTGCACTGATTCCTTAAGTTTAAAAAGAAGATTGTTAAAGCAGTAAGCTCAGAGTTATTGCTGAACCTCTCTCCTTAATTTGCCCTAAAGAGACAGTGGGGTGAGACTTGTATTTTTTGTTGTTGTTGAGATTTTTTTTTTTTAATCTTTTGTTTTACAACTCTTTTACTTTCTTTAGAAGCTATTTTTGTATTTAATTTCCTGTGGAGGGGGAAGATAAAAAAAAAAAAAAACCAAACACGTTCATGGAAGGTTTTGATATCCTGTGAACCTTTCTTACACCAGGACTTGGAGAACATGCCATCGCAGTGCTCGCTAACTTGGTGGTGTGATTGCAGAGGTTGAGTAGTAGCATGATTAGTAATCAGCCAGTCTTCAAGTGTAGGTAAAGAAAATGCACTCAGTGGCACACGATTTAAATCACGAGGAGGGGAGGAAGGAGTAGGAACTGTGGTGGGAAGGGGGATAATCACATTCATTTTTCACTTCACAACGACCACTTCATCTCGCCACAGATGAAATAGAATAGTGGAAAGGTGATCCTTGACTTGGTAGTTGGCCAGATCTCTTGCAACCTTCTTAGAAATACAAACAGGTTTGTTTTTGTGTTTCTTTTTTTTTTCCTGTTGCCTGGTGTTCTGAACAGAAGTTTTGGTAGTGTTATCTGCTCTCAGCAATGAGACAGTACTCAGAGGAGCTGACGTGTGGCACGCAGTGTGGCGTGGCAAGAGCTTGCTTTACCACTGGCATTTCCTGCCACTATCCCTCTGGATCTGCCAAGACATATGTTCCTTCTGTGTCTGTAGGCCAAGGTCCTGCCTCCCCTTCCCCTACTGCTCTTCTGCTTCAGAAAAAAAGCACACTCCTTTCCGCAGGGGCTTTAGTTATGCAAGATGTTTCCTGGTTCTTCAGTAGCTGTTTGCGTTAATACCCTGAAAGGGGAACTGAGTCCTTGTGCCTTAGGCTGGTTTCTGGGAGGAGATAAAGATGAGATTTTATTTTTGCAGGGGAACTTGACTTGACAGCAGCCTGTGTGGTCTATAGGGAAGTGCATGAGCAGGGGAAGGAGGAGAGTGCGTTGCTGCTCCTGTAGACAACTGAGCTTCTGCCTCGGTGAAGCAAGGAATGGGCTGTAGGATAAGTGTGGTTTCTGGATGGGCATAGTGATAGGTGGAGAGGGAGAAAATCCTTTTTGCAGTCCTGCAGTATAGGCAGTCAGCAGAGGAGGGGCACTTTTCTGTTTCTGTATTCACAGCTCTCCATAGTAGGTGGCTGGGATCGTATGGAGGCAGAAGAACTTGCACGACCTGTTTGAAGGAAATTATCTGTGGAAGGAGAGAGATAGGAGGATACTAATGCTCGTGTCCCTGCCTCTTACTGGGAGGGAGAAGGGGAGCTCACCATGTCAGTAGGGCATATCCAGTGAGTGGACAGAGCTGACGCATTCCATTTAGCTTTCTTTCTGAGAACAGATGGTGAGGACTGAGATGTGATGATCCTGCCGCATTGTTTGTCCGTTACTTTTCCTTGCTTTTTGTTTGTTTGTTTTTTTCCCTCTTCTCATTCCTTCTGTTTTCTCCTTCTTGCCACAGGGCTGTTCCTTTAGGGTTGTAGAGCCCACCTTGTCACTGACACACACCACAGCGTTTCACTTGCTTGCACTGTGTTTTTCATGCACGTTGAGGCTGCACTCTCTTTTTCTCTCTTTCTTGCGTCATCACAGTTGTATTTGGCTGCCATGGACAGTAGCAGCCATATGAGCTGGCAGCTTAAGCCCTCGGACAGTGCACGGACATACTGGTAACAGCGCCCGCAAATGGAACAGGTACTGGAAACAAAAAGGTCCTTCTTGCTCAACCCCTTCTCCACTCCCGACCACTCCTCATCCCTGCACTGTTTATCCCAGGCCAGTGCCTTTTATTTCTTCACATTCCTTTCCTCTGCACCTCCCACCCCATTCCCTCCTGCCAAGGGTTAAAATGACTTAGTTTTGCTCTGGTGCAGACTCAAGCAGCAGATTTAACCTTGGAAAGGCTTCTGGTGCTCGATGTGATGGCTACAGAGACCCATGCCTCACAACTCATGGCTGCTTTAGCTCAAAGTGCACACTGGAAAACAGCTTCAACACTTAGTCCTGAGCGCTGCTTAAATGTGGAATTAGTGGTGCACTTTAAATGCAGAATAGAAGTTCTTCCATCCCAAGAAGCTGCTTTAAAGCGAGAACCAATCTAGTAGCTTTTCAGTCAGGACCAGTTCTCTTATTTCAGCTTTTTAGCTTCCCTTGATCCCTGCTGCTGTTCTTTTTGTATTGACTGCTCATAGCAGCATGTGCCCCAAACCACAGATGTTTATCTGCCACGCGCTTTAAGCTCCTCAGTAGGATTTTTAATTTGTTGAAAGGCTGTGGTTGGTAGTGGTGGCCTGTCCTAAAGAGTTATTTCAGTGCCTGTTAGAACTGCGTGCAGCTTCTCCTTGCATTTAAAGTCAGAAAGGAGTCAGCTTAAAGACAACTTCCCTAAGGCTCCAGGCATAAGCACTAATATTTATTTCATTCTGTTTCAAAACCTTTTACTGTTTTGTTTGTTCTGTGTATGTCCGACTCATTTCATCCATCTCCCATGGGCTCTGTGAACAGAGCCCCCTTAGCATCATTTCACTGTCTGAATTTTCAATGTGCTGTTGTTGCTGACAGTCTCCAAGACAGCCAATGTGTCTTCCCTCACAGTAGTCCATCAGAAAGCCACTTGCATACAGAAAGAGTAGGTGGTCTGCATTAGGCCTTGGAGTTTTTAGCTTGGTTGAATGCAGGGTGTAATGAAAGCTCCCAGGCAGCTCACCTGGTGTAAAGGACAGCGTGTTTCCCCAAGGGAGCTACAGCCATGCAGTGACTGGAAGGTGCTGGTTCCAGTTGGAATAAAGGGGCTATTGCTTTTGGCCTGTGCAGTCAATGACCCCTGTCTTAATTCTGTTCCCAGGAAGACGTGTCCATAAAGCTGCTATTCCTTCATTTCTGCCGTTCTTGCTGGGACTTCTCTTAGCCTTGCATTGGATTCCTTTCTGTCATGTCGCTGCTTGGTCTGTGCTCTTGCTGCCTCTTGCCATTTGTCTGCCTGTCTTGTGACGTGCTGGGAAGCGTGCTGTCTGACCTGGATGTCTCAGTGCCCTCTGCCATGGTGCATGAACACAAACCTGTCTTGAAGCATGGTGCTGGAACCCATGGAAGGGTCACAACTTCCTTCAGTCTTAAGCCTCGTAAAGACTGCTCCTGGGCTCATGGTGGTCTTTCTGCTTCCTGCAGGTGGTATTGTAGCAAAGTCAGAAGACTGCTTATGAGTCTGTCCCATGAAATAAAGTACTGCCTGGTGGGGGAAAATTCTAGGGTCTTTATACTGGGCTTGAATTATCCTCTGGGCTGGAACGTGACTTCAGTCTTCACTGTCTTCTATTTCCCTAAGGTCACACCCAGAGTTAATGTGTCTGTCTGCAGGGCTAAGAAAAAGTCATTGCATTCTTTCCAAGACTTTAAAAACAAACAAAGCAAACAGAAACTCTGTTCTTTGGACTTGGTCGACTTAAATCTCTTTGAATTCAGAACCCACTGGCTGGAATTGGCTATTTCCCTCCATTTGTACCTCCCATTCATAATGATACCAAACTCTGTGTTTACTGTGCTGTAGCTATTTGAGAGGTGGATCAACCTTTAAGAACTTGACTCCAGAAACTTTGATCTTTATTGGCTTACTAAAATAGCTCTGGCAGGAAATCAAAGTCAGGGTAGCCAAAGAGATGTATTTATTTTAACAAGTAGTCAATGGTTTTTACTTGGAGTCATGGTTTCACACGGTAAGTGATCTTCCAGAGCAGCTCTGTTAGCAGTGAAGCACTCACGATCTGCACAGTTCACAGGACTTGGTAGAATTTATGGTCTCTAAAATTAACCAATTACTCTCATTATTAGTATTTTTTGCAACAAATGATTCCTTTGTATGCAAACTGCTTCTGTTAATCCCCTCACTCTCACGTGTTCACTAACCGTACCTATGAAAGCTTATGCCCTCAACAAGGCTAAATGTGAATGATTCTTTTTCTTTCAAGAGATGCAAAATAAACTCTTGTGCAATCAGCTGTGTTTGTCCTAGCTGACTGGTAAGTGCCTGGGAGGCGTGCTGTGTTGGCTAGCACAGGCCACCTGGAGGAACAGCAGCAAGAGGTCTGTTAGGCCCTCTGCTTGGGGTAGCTGAGAGTGGGCAGAAGGCATTGACCTCCTTGCTGTATTTAAAAGGGTACAAGAGGGCATATAGGGCCTGGGGGCTGAGAGTACTGGAAGAATCGATGCATTGTGCATGTTCTTTACCTTCTATGCAAGTCTTTAAAGGAAACTAAATGCAACTGTGTGCATGATGGCTGTGTCAGGCAGTGTATCCGGGTCACCTGAGAGCAGAGACCAAGACTTCCTTAGCTCCAAACTGTGCTCAGGCTTAGAAGTCTTCAGATCTTTTTAAAAGAAGTTATTTTCTAAGTTATTTTAATAGTGAATAGTATAGTTTGGTTTCATATCCATGTGACTGGCGAGTTTCTGCTGATACATCTTCATTTGTTGGCCTGTCCAGATGTTGGGATCTGTGTTTTCCACAGCATCTTCCCATTGCTTCACAGCGAAGGATGTGCACTAAAGTGCTTAGATGAGAGATGCTGACAGCATGTGGAGCAAAGCATTCATGCAGTGATTCTAATGTAGTTACTGAATATTTGGTGCATGCTTGCGGAGCTGTGCTGTGCTGGTTGTAAGAGGTGTGCAGAAGTTCTAGCTGTTTCCAATTTTCAACCCAACTTTTCATGGCTGTTAGGAACATCCTTAAGAGAAGGAGTAACCAGTTCAAACTGTAATGGGAAAAGGTTGTAAGGTACAAAAATCCTGAGTTAAGGAGAGAACATCAGCCCTAACTCTGACTATTGAGTCTTGATTTGTTCCTTGTGGTGGATTGCAGGTAGGTTTGAATGTAAAAATGCATTCTGCTTGACTGTTTTGTTTGTTTTTTTTTTTTCTTTGGGGAGGAAGGAGCAAATTCTTTTCAACTTCTCTTTCCACAATGGGTACGTTATTGAAATACGATTCATCAAGCAGTCCATCTTGATTGTTAATGTTCTAAAGAAAATTGATGCTGCAAGTTGTGCACTGAATCTATAGGATTTCCATGATCCTAGAAGTTGGTTGTTTTTTTTCAAAATACATCTTGCAAAACCTTAACAACTGCAAATTTCCTTTTCATGCTCATCTCCTACCATGCTTTGCATATGGGATACGAATGGAAAATGAGCAATCAAATGCATTTTGCCTTCTAAGATGTTCTTCATAGCGTGATGCTTGGCTGGAGATTTCAGCATTATGCTATCTGTGAATGTGTCCTGCTTATCTTATGAGAAAATTCTTTGACTTCTAAGCCTCTTTGAGCCTGCTGGGTTAGTCTCATGTTTTAATAATGCCCTAAACTTCATTTCTGAAACAGCAATCGTATTTCATAAACTGTATGGAATACAGTCCTCAAACTGGCTCAGCTTGGCATATTCAACCTTTTCTTTCTCACTGGCAAAAAGAAAGAAAAAATCTTAAAAAGAGAAAGAACATGTATACCCTTTGTCTTCTAAATATAGATGCTGTTTCTGGGCCAGAGTTTTATATTAAGATCCACGTTCTGCAGAAAATTCTCCCGTTATGGAAGATAGTAAAAGATAAGTGTGCCAATGAGCCCCAGGTATCTTCATCTTCTGCCAGTGGGGTCAGCCCTGATGAAGGAGCAGTATCTCTCTTCTACTGTACAGAGGTTCAGCCTGGTTTGGTCTTTGAAAGAAAACTGAAAATGCTGTTAATTCTCTGAAACCTCCTTTGAATAGCCAGGCTTTTGAAAGCCTAAGGATGCCTCATAATGTTCTTTCCCAGTGGGCAAGATAAATCATAGCTCCTGGTGTGGAACTGCCTTCCAGTTGTCTTTTTTGCCAGCTTAACTGGCTATTTTATGTGGTGCAGTTTTAAAGGCGATAATAAGTCAGTATGCTGAAGAGCACTCTTGGGAAGTAAGATGTGGATTTACAGAATTATTCAAGCTCCTGCTGGTATTAAAAAGAGGAAAAAGCACCTGTCCTCTTTGCTTGGTTTGGAGTATCCTGGTAGCTGAATCCCAGAAGCGCTAACATGGCCAAGATCAAAGCACTGAACGCATTGAAACAAAGAGGAAAGAGTCTCTCGTTCTTACTGCAGTGTATTTGCATGCTTTTCAGCTCAGTATCCAAAGCTGGATGGCAGGTGTTATCTCAGTAGCCTCTGGGAGCAGTTTGGGATTACCTTGCTTTGAACAAAAAATTGTAAAGCAACCCAAACCAAAGGCACCTCACACCTCTGTGAGCTTCTTTTCTCACCCCCAGGCTGGAGTCTTGTCTACCACTGCACGGTACACAGGCTGGATCCCATGCCATGGTGGATAATTAACCACCTGATAACTATTAAATAGCTAATATCTTGTTGGATGGCAGCTTGTTTCCAGTCTGGTTGGGTCTGTCCTTTCTCAGGCATAAATTGTTCACAGGATTCATTCTTCCACACTTTCCTTTCAAAGTGTCCATTTGTGATGTGTGCAATCTTCTGATGATCTCATTGCAGACAAATGCAATGAACTTTACACCTCTTTTCTTTTCAACCTCCTTTTCTGGCATGGTTGAAAGAATCAGCATGACTAAAAGAGGATGAAGGTGTGAGGTGGGTTTTTACATCTGTATCATTTCCACTTCCCTTTCTTCTTCCAAGTGAAATATGGCACGTTTTGATTCAGTGACTATAGGACTTCATTCTCTATAGAGAGCTTGGATAAATCATTAGCCCATGTGCACTGACCTGGCCAGCATCCTTGCAGCAGGCTATACCAGTGTGTTGCTCTACACAGTGACTTTGAAACTTTCCTTGTCAAACCAAGCCAGCAGCTCCTTGATATGCAGCAAATGCTGCTAATGTTGTGCTGGGAAGTGATTGCAATCTGTTGTTCCATTCTAATATTTATTCTGACTTCTCTGTTCTGTTGTTTTTGTTTGTTTGTTGTTTTCTTGTCTTGTTTTCCTCCAGTACACCTCCAGCATGAGAGCCAAATACCTCGCCACCAACCAACCTCGTCCAGATGCTGGCAATGTGCATTAAGATGAGAAAGCAAAAAAAGAAAAAAGAAAAAGAAAATCAAAAAGAAAAACAGCAACACAATAAAAACCAACAAAAAACAACAGCAACAAAAACCCACGTGTGCAGTCAGACAAAACAATGTGCCAACTGCTGTGCCCCTGTGCTGTCCTCGTAGAACAATCCTGCTGTTCTGCCCCAAATCCAGTGCAGCTCCTTCAGTTTCTCCAGCTCAGAACACCCCTCCAACCTCTTACCTGCCCAATGGAGTGGAAGCCCTTTTTGAATTCAAGCCTTTGCTTTGTTGTACCTGATGTACAAGAGAGAGCAAGCACGTGCAGGCAGAGCAGCTGAAAGATCACCTGCCTGCCCTGGGCTCCACCTGCCTAGAGCCAGCTTTGTCGGAATAACTGCTAGAAAGCATTGGTGAATATCTTCTGCCCGCATTTTTTCTCTTTAAGTTCCCCAGAGGAATGTGGTGAAATATGGTGGTAGATCTGCTGTGGGATCAGCAGAGCTGCTCGGTCTGTCAGATGCTGAAGAGGCAGAGGCTCGTTGTCTGTGACAACGTGCAACCAGGGGAAGCTGAGTTGATGCGCAGTGTGGCATCGTGGTGGGAGTCCCCTGGTCCAGTGCCCTGTGTGGGGGAAGGGAAACCCCTGCCTCTTGCTGTCTCTGCACATCCACTGTACTTTGGGAGCCTGTGGTTCTGTTCTAGGAAAAAAAAACCACTCCACTACCCTGGTAATTTCTTTTTTTAAACCACTAAGAGAATGCCTTTTTCTTTCCCACTGTAGCTAGCATGTGAATTCTTGAGAAGGAGCAGAGGATCCCAGCACCTTTTAACTACCCTGGCCATTGCTCTGAACCTGACCTTTCTGCTCCATCAGGGAAGCCCAGGTACTTGCAGAAGGCATTCTGCAGCAGGGTGCTGCCTTTACCAGGCTGACACAGATCAAACAGGAGCCAGCCACTGCCCACTTGGTGCCAAACTTTTCCAGGAAAAGACTTTGTGGTGGGGATTTTTGCACTAAAGAGTTTCAGCTCTCTGATGCTAAGTCTTATGGGACAGTCAGCTTGTGAAAACAAGAGGGGCTACAAGCACCGATGGATTTATAGTAAATGCAAGCTCTCCCTGCAAGAGTGACCTGTGAACTCTGCTGGACTTTCTTCTCGTTTTCTTCTTTTTTCACCATTTACAGCACAGGGTTGTTGAACTGGCACTGAAGGAGGTTTTTTGGAGCCTCAATCCTAACAAACTCACAAGATCCTCAGTGTATCTTCTGTGCTTCAGAATCAGAAGCCCGGATGCCATCTGGATAACGTCGTGACTATCAGAACATGTTTTTATTCTCTTTGTTTTTGTTTTTCAAGGCACATTGTTAACCACTCTCTGACCATATTAAGGCACACATGGGCATTTTTCTAGCTACGAGGCAGAACAAAGCTTGCAAAGGGGCAGCTGGGTGCCTGCAAAGGGCAACATCCTCCACTGGTGCTGTACTTCCCACTGAAGAGCAGTGCTCCAACAGGCACTGGCAGCTTCCCACTGGAAGAGGAGTCTGCCTCATGATGGGCTGGTAGTACTGTAGAGTAATGACCTTCCAGTGGTGAAACTATGATGTTCTTTTGTGACTTCTTCAGTTTGTTTTACCTCTGAGCAGGGGCATCTTAGTGTGTAGCTGCTGAGTGTGGCATTAAACAACTGGCAGAAGAGACGGAGTGGGAAATATCCCTCAAACTGGAGCTGAGCCATTGGCAGAGGCAGTTAATCTTCACCTCCATGACATTCAGACTCAGGGTCTGTTGATCCCACGTTTGCTGTATGAGGCGCAAAATCTACCGATCTGCCTTTCCTCAAGTCAGTTGCCTTCTTGCAGTGAGGTAAGAATTGCTCCTCGCAGGTGGCCGAGATGATGGTATTGGCTGTGAAAGGGTACCAGCTGTGTGGAAAGCAAGCTTTATGCTCCTCACGAGAAGATAAACGACTAACAGACTGAAAAAAATACAGGCCAGCTTTTACCATTCAAAGGGATGAGAAGGAAAGGGAAGAAGAGGTATCACAGAATCAGAATTGGGGAAAAAACTTCACCGTAAATCTCTGGAAGCAGGATTTTCTTGCTCAGGACTGAATAGGCCTTTCAGACACATTTGATGGGCTTCACACTGAAACATACCTCAGTGTTATCAAATAACAAGGGCAGGGAGAGTGCTGCAGGGTGCATGGAGGGACACTGTGGCTCACGAGCACCAGATTTTCCACCCTGTCCTAAAGGAAGACCTAGGAGTAGAGCATGTGGCATAGTTAACTCGCAGGGTCCAAAGTGTAGAATTGCTGTCTAGGAGCAGCAGAACCTTCCCCTTGCTTTGAAGAAAGAAGCAAGATGCATATAATCCTGATTAAGACCAAATTGTTCTGTCCCTTCAAGGATGTGCCCAGATTGCTACTTAGGTTACCATTTTTAGGGGGGGGATGCCCTAAATCTGTGGCCTGATCCAACTCCCTGATGGCAAGTGTTCTGGAAGCTTGAGGTGAGGATGTGGGGAACCCTGTGAAGACAGGTGCTTCTGTATATTGCCTCTGCTGTGTACAGAATGAGTCTGGAACATGTGTGTGACTGCACTTCGGAAGGGGCTGCATCTGAGTTGTCACAGCAGCACTGCCTGCTGCTACAGGGGTAATGGGGAAGCCTGTGCCTCTTGTTTGCAGCATCTAATGCAGCAGCCGCCTTGACTTGCTTCTTTCCAAGGTTCAGCACAGCCACCCTTACCACCCAGAACAACTTCTGACAACACTTGGGCTTGCAGCAAGGCACAGATGTGGAGATATGTGCTCTCTGACTTCAAAATATAACTGGAAAGAGTGTTTTGGAGATGACATTTTGCTCTCTGGAGGCCAGCATAACCTGACTGCAGTGTGAGCTGTGTACTTTTGTCCAGCCAGCACTTCCTTTACTTGACATGGATATTGCACTTTTGTAAAGCATCCTGGAACTCTGCTGCCCCGCTGCATGCTGTGCAGAGCGCTGGATAGGAAACACAGACAAACGGTTTGGTTTTCTTTTAGTATTGTTATTACTTTTTCTCCTTTTTTTTTTTTTTTCTTCTTGTTTTTTTTTTTCTTTTTTTTTTTTTAACTGGAACCTTGAGCAACAGCATGGCATTTCTGCAGACTGGTCTGAGTAGATCTGCTGAAGAACAGATGGCCTTTGCCTATTCCTATGGCTGTGACACAATCAGTCTCATCCATATGGTCACATTTTGTCTGAGGAGGGGACTCTCAGAAGCCAAGACCTCCCAGACTCTGTGCCTCCCTCTTGAGTGAACAGCAGGTGCTATCTGGCAAAGACTCATCTGTTCTAGATGGCATTCATGGTTGAGGGAGTCCAAACTCTTCGAGCTGTAGGAGGGAAAGCTGTAGAGATTTCTCTCTCTTCCATTGTGTGTCTTTGTTCTTAATGTGACAAAATGCCAAGGCCATATCGCTTGGTGTGTCCCAGCTGACTTTATCAGAACATTTATCATGTTACTGGTTGCTGACAAAGGGGTCCAGAATTCAGGGGAGCTGAGATTGGCCTCTGGACACCTCGCTGACTGCGGAAGGAGGGAGGCTGGTCCAGCTGGAGGCGACTGCATTGCTGAAGGCACTTCGTGTTACTTTTTCAGAAGCACAAATGTGGTCATTGGCTTGTCTGGTTGGCTTGGTTTATTTCCACTACATCATCATGTGTGAATGACTTTTTCTTTTGAAACTGAGAACTCTTCCAAGCACACGAACATCTCCACAATGTGAAATGTAAATAGCATGTTGGACTCTCGTGTCCAGTGTTCAAGACTGCATTGTAATTGTAAAGGAAATCAAATCAAGACTTGGCTGTGAATTTCTTGTGCTGTCTTGGGAATATAACTGTAGTGTTTGTATCCTGTATGTATTATTAAACTGAGTTCATTTTATGTGCTGATAAAAGGGTTCAAGCTAAGGTTTTTAGCGTGCATCCATGTATCCAAATGTGAAGGATGGAGTGCTCCCTTCCCCTCCTGTCCTTTTTAAGTTTTCTCCATTTGATAGCTGTTAATTTTCCATGTACAGTCATCTCAGCCACGATGCAAGGATGTTCATGTGAGTGCTTTGAGGAGGACGCAGTGCATGAGGATTTCAGTGATTCCTCAGTCAGGATTTCCATAGCTGTTCCCTAAAAATATGCTGTGTTCACATGAAAAGTTTGGCTTTTCTGAGAGTAAATGTTTTCTCAGGGGGCTGCTTGGCCATCGCTCATGAGGACTCCAGGTGCTGCCAGGTGTTAGCAGGCAGGAGTGAGTGGATACCTATATGAGCAAGGTACACATCCCCGTATGGATAAATCCATGTTTAACTTCTGGTCCTATCATTTCCTTTTAGCAGCAACAGAAATCACACGCTGAGCCCTCTGAAGGGAAGTGTTGTGGCTTGTTGGTTGTAGTCACCCTGCCTGGCGTAGGCTTGGGTTAGTTGGGTTTCTCCTTAGGTGGGGACAGGTCTATGCAGCACTTCCTACACGGGGAGCAAGGAGAAGCCAACATCTTTCCCCCCATAATCAGTTGGTGTAACTCACTGAACATCTTGGGCTGCGAGGGGAAAAGCCTTCTTTCAGATTCTGAGGAGTAGGTCTTACACCTTGAGAGATGGGGCCTGTCCTGTAACCAGATTGGTTCTGTTATCATCACCTGCTCTCCTTTTCCAGAAGTGATGGAGGTGTGAGCTGCAAGTGGCTTCTCCACTCCTCCCAGGAGGTCCAGCAGAAGCATCAGCTGTGTTGGTGGCAGTGCCTGGATGTGCCACAGAGTGCTAATGAGCGCTCTGTGCTTTGGGGGGCAGCAGTGTGGGCCCCAGCTGAGCCCCCTGGGGAGCATTGCCCAAGAGAGGGGCTGTCACGGAGCCTGGAGCTCCCCGGTGCTCACCCAGCCCTAAAGCAGAACCCAAAAGGGCATGCAACCAGAACATTCAAAACACTCCTTTCCAGAAGAGGAGAACTGTAGCATGAAGCTCTTAGGTGCTCTGCGTATTTGATACCACATCGCTCCTCGCTATGCAATTCCAAACTCCTTCCTTCCTCTTCCTCCTCCAATCTCACACAGAGGTTCCTCCAGCAGCCTCTGCCCCCGGGAGGCCCTGGGCTCCTCAAACAGCTTCATTCCATTTGTTGTCCTCCACGTTGGGTCCGGGTGCTCCGCTGCTGCATCGCGTGCCTCAGGTCCCTTAGTAGTGGGGCAGCCCCACGAGTCGTAGTTGCATCATTCAGAGGGCAGTTCTTTTCTTGGACACTGTGCACAGAAACCTAAAGATGAACACGTTCCTGGCCTTTTTGTAACTTTTCTGTTCTACTTCTTAACCATAATGGTTGTATATCATACCACTTTATATACATATATAATATATAAATATATATAATTTTTTTTTTTTTTTTTTTTTTAAACTTTGGACCTGCTAGTTTCTTTCGAGTGTTCCTGCACTTACCCAAAATGTTTTTAAATTGTGAGGGTTAAAGAGGATTGAGCCCATTTTTGTATCTTTACTTTTAATTCTGTAGTTCTATTGATTGTAATGTAGCTATTTTTTACTGTAACTTTTCGGTTTGCAAATACTAAAAAAAAAAAAAAAAAAAAAAAAAAAAACAAAAAAAAAAACCTCAAAAAAAAACAAACAAACAAAAAAAATCCCTAAATGTAATTTCTGTGGTTTCTATTCAGCTTGGGTTTCATGTTTTAAAAAATAAACGATATAAAACCACCGTTCCTCCTTATTGACTCACACGGCTCACAAACCTGCCTGAATTGTTGGTGCCTCTCATGCACGGCGGTGTCTCCATGGGCTGAGGGCAGGCAGCAGAGCTGTGAGAGCGCTGGTAGAGGGGGAAGAGAAGGGCCATGTAGGATGGGTACCAACCTCACCAGGAGCCGATGCCCCCCGATGTCACTGCTGGGCTGGGCTAGCATCCTCCAGTGAGGCTTTGACTCTTCAATGTAATATTTATTGATGTTCTGTGAGGCCATTGGTGCAGTGCAGAAACACCAGTGGCTTTTTGCTGCCTTTTCACCCTGATGCCCCTTTCCCCCAAGCTGAGGGAGCTGGGCTTGTTCAGCCTGGAGAAGACAAGGCTGCAGGGTGACCTCATTGCAGCCTTTCAGTACCTGAAGGGAGCCCACAGACAGGAGGGGAATCAACTCTTTGAAACGTTTGATAACAGCAGGACAAGGGGAAATGGTTTGAAGTTGAGGGAGGGAAGATTTAGGTTGGATGTCAGGGGGAAATTCTTTACAGAGAGAGTGGTGAGGTGCTGGAACAGCTGCCCAGAGAGGCTGTGGATGTCCCGTCCATCCCTGGAGGTGTTCAAGGCCAGGTTGGATGGGGCTCGGGGCAGCCTGGGCTGGTATGAAATGGGGAGGTTGGTGGCCCTGCATATGGCAGGGGGGTTGGAGCTTCGTGATCCTTGAGGTCCCTTCTGACCCTGGCCATTCTGTGATTCTATGATGCGAATCCACCAGGAACCAGATTTCCTCCCTTCATTAATAATTGACAGATTTGCCTCTCCTCTTCTTATTCACCCCCTAAAAGAAGCACCTGTGTCTTCCATCCACGTGCTGATTAAACCCAGCTTGGAGCAGCAACAGGCAGCTGATGGCAGGAGAGAAAATGAAGCCCCCGGCAGTCAGCAGGTAAATATTCTACCAGGTAGTGACCCTCCAAGGGATGGGAGCAGCCCGTGCCCTTTCCCAGTGCTGGCAGCTGGCTGTGCCCGGCAGGCTTTGCTCACTTGTGTGGGTCGAGGCAGGGCTGGTGCCTGCATGACGGAGGGGAGCGTGAGGAACGTGTTTGGATGAACCTCACCCTCTACTCAGCCTTCAGTAGTGGTCCGTTAGATCTCCATCCTCGCAGATAAGGCACAGAGGGATGCCCTGGGGAGATGCTTTCAGATGTCTTTGCGCGCTCTTCTTGCCAGGGCTCCGGTTTCCCTGCTCCCCCAACGGGGAGAACCAGATCTCTCTGACCGCGTGGGGATGCTGAAGTCCTGCACTCGGCAATCGGAAGGCTTTGAGGCGGAGGCAGCCACAGGAGGAGCGAGCAGGCAGCAATGCGGACTGCAGGGCTGTGGCTCCCCAGCAGGCTCCGTGGGGCACAGCAGCCCGCAGGACCCACGGTGAGATCCCCGCTCAGCGCTCAGGACGGGCCGTTAATCCCTCCCAGCTGTGCAGGAACCTAAGAGGTGTTACAGATGTAGTGATGAGCGGGCTCTGCTCCCACCTCCCTTCCTGTTCCCACCAGCCAAACAGCACGGCACGGGATGCTCTTACCCCATAAATCACTGCTCAGATGATCTGAACACAGCTGCTAGGGGTCCGGGATGGGATGGGATGGGATGGGATGGGATGGGATGGGATGGGATGGGATGGGATGGGATGGGATGGGATGGGATGGGATGGGACGCTCCGGCTGGAAGCAGGCACTGCCCCAAAAAGTCCCCACGACCCCCCCAAGATGACTAGTGTCTGCAGGACTGATAGGTGCTCGTAGACCAGAGTACAGTTTGGGGCTAGTTATTTTGGGGAGAGAGATACATAGCTTGTATCAGCTACAATGCACCCATGCTCAGCTTGTCCTTCATTTGTTGGCTCTGGAAAAGCACGAGATGGTTACTGGGACGTAACTGGAGCATCACCTGCACTGTCACTGTGATCCCCTGCACCTAATGGGGGCAAGCACAAACCCAGCACTGACCCCCTCAATGGAGGCATCCCAGCAGCACTGTATAGCAGGGCTGCGCAGTGGGACCATGCAGCAGGGCTGTACAGTAGAGCCATATAGAGGAGCTTTACAATGGGACCACGGCTTTGTCCAGCAGTGCCGTGGGAAGTGCTCCCAGCTGTGTTTAAGATGCTCAATTCATCTCCCGTGCGCCTCCTCCTCCGCTCTTGGCTCACGTTGTGGCTGCAGGAGCGCAGCGCTGGGCTGAGGCAAACCAGAAGCAGCCGGGGGCTGGGAGCTGGGGCCAGGGGAAGGAGGGGAATTGGTTTTGACAGGGACACGGCTGCTCTTAGGAGGCAGGAAGAGAAAAACACGCTTCGGAGGGCTTGAGAGTGTTATTTTTTTAAATCATCTGCAAGGGATGTGGTGTGGGAAACAGCAAAAATGTTCGGGGGGGAGGTGGGAGATGCAGGGGGCTGCTTTGGGGAAAGCTGTCAGTCGACAGGCTCTGATTTCACAGTGCTGGGATGGGCAACGTCCAGCCCAGATAGGTAAACAAGTGGGTGGGTGATGGATGAATAGATGGACGAATGGATAGGAATTGATGTGTGCGTTGCTCGAGCCCTGTGATTCATCTGCTTTTATCTTCATTTCCCACAAGCATTCCCAGTTTACTGGCTAGAAGTGGAGCTTGGAGAGGATTCACACAAGTTTCCCCGTCTCCTGCCACCCCTCCCGTCCCGATTCACAAATATTTCTCGCCGGGGCTGCTGCCAGGAGCAGTTCTTGTCCTATTGCAGCACTAACGCAAGTCCCCCCGCGCCGCCAGCAGCTGGGAAAGCAGCAATTCACACAAAGCCCAGCACATGAAGTGACCCAAATGCAAATTAAAAAAAAAAAAAAAAAAAAAAAAAAAAAGGGTGTGTGTTCCAATTGGGGGGATGAGACAGAGCAGCAAAAATGACTAACGCAGAGCTTTCCTCCCTGCAGGGCCAGGAGAGCCTTCAGCCCGGTGCTGGTGCGTCCCTGGGGCACGGCAGTGGCACAGCAGCGCTCCCTCCGCAGCAGCCGTGTCCCCACCAGCCCGGTTTGTCCCCTCACTCCTTCTGAAAGGCACCGAGTTGTCGGCAGTTGAGGATAAACAGGACGTCCCACACCGTCCCACAGCAGCACAGATGAAAGCGAGTTGTCCCGACGCAGCCGCCAAGTATGTGAGAGCAGCAGGGCAGGGCTTCGTTGCCCTTTTATTTATTAATGCATTTATTTATTTACTTCTCAGCCCACGAGTAGAGAGGGAGAGGCCGCTGCGTTCTGCCTGCGCTGCTCCCCGAGGCACGTTTGGTGCTTTCATTTCTTTCTTTTTTTTTCTTTTTCTTTTTAAATATGATTTCTGTTTCCATATTTTGGTGTTTCCCCACTTCCAGACATTGTGCAGCCCACCCCCCCAACTCCTAGCAGCTCCAACCCAGTTCTGGGCTTCCCCCATTGCAGGAAGAGGAGGGAGAGCAGGAGCATGTAGCCGGGGTTTTGCTGGAAATGGGTGCTTAGGGTGGGTGTTGAGCTGCCCTGGGTGCCCCACAGGGACAGCCAAGGGAAGGCACAGTGCAGAAAGGGGCTGTCCAGGGGTTCCTGTAGCCTCTTTGCCTGTATCACCCCAATAAAGGGTCAGTGGGGGCTCTTCCTTCATCCTGGGGCTGCGGGGGTGTGTTGGGTTGAGGTGTTTTAGCACACGCTGATTTCCTGCCAAGGCTGTATTTTTAGCACTGATAACTGAGAAGTTTGAGTGAAACTGGAAAGTAAGTGCAGCTCGAGACACACACAAAAAAAAGCTCTGATAGAGATGCTGGGTGAAGAGGAAGGCGGGGGGCAGAGGAAGGAGAAGATGAGTCGCAGATGAAAGCTGCTGGGGTTGAGCGCAAACAGCGCTGGGTGAGGAAGTGGGGGGGAAGGGGAGGGACAGATGTGATGCCGGCCCTTCTGAAGGCTCTTTCCTACAGCTGGTGCCCTATGGAAGGGGCTCTCCCCGCAGCCCCCTGCAGCCTTCCCACGCGGCCGTCCGCCTGCAGCTCTTCACACCTCCCTGCCAACAGCCGGCTCACACCTTCCCTCCTGACCCCGAGCCTGGGAAAAGCCCTTCCCGAGGTGTTAAACCCCAATAGAGCCTTTTGGGGAAGGGGAAAGAGGAGACGAGCCCAGCTCGGTGGGTCTGTACCCGTGAGAACAGAGAGAACGGCCACACAGAGACACGGGGGTCAGCCCAAAGCTGCTTTATTGGTGACGGCGGCAGCGCAGGGGTTCACGTCCCTGAGAACGCGCTGCCCACGCCGGTTCCCCACCCCACAGCTATCGCCTTTAGACACATCCTACTTACAAAAAGCACAGAGTGACGTTCCAGATACTGGAACATATAAATTAAGGTAAGTGATAGTTACAAGACATCGCCATTTTTTTTCCTTTTTTTTTTTTTTTCTCTTTTTCTTCCTCTTTCTTGAACAGATTATCAGAAGGCCGTTTGTCTTTTTCTTCTTTTCCGATCCACAGAAAACGTATAAAAAGCATCTTAAAATCTACATAATTCTCCATGTTGTGGTTTCTTGTTTTTCCTTTTTTTTTTTTTTTTTCTTTTTTTTTTTTCTTTTTTTTTTCTCCTCCTTTTTATAAAAAGGCACAGTAAAAAAAATACTGGCACAATAACATATGTACAACACACCCATTATGGGCCATTTTCACTCAGCTTTGGGTTGGAAATGCTCAGCTCCGGCTCTACCCCGTGATCCTCCCCATAAGGGGACACAGAAAGGGATATGGGGGACATGGAGTCCCCCACTCTCCTTGCACTGGGTTACATCCATCCTTGGCTCACGGCAAACACTGATCCCAGGCAGCATTTCCCAAACTGGCTTTGCTCTGGCTGTACCTGGGAATGTGGAAACCTACTCTTGGATTGGCCAGCAGAGCCATGGGCCAATACATGGCAGTGCTTGGGGGGAAGAGTAGGGAGCACCTGCGTTTTTAGGGTGCCCATCACACTCCCACTGCACCAAAGAGCAATGCCAGGCTGGGAACCAACACATACACACAAGTATCCCAGATGCTCCAGCAACCCCAGCAGCACCCACCTGAAGGAAGATGCTCCGGCCCCATAGATTGGGAGGGGACACCCACAGGGCTCCCCCAAATGCTATGTGCCAGGATGTGGGGTGCCCCTGCTCAACCCAGGAGGAGACAGCGGGGAGGCACAGCAGCGCTGTGCACACACAGCTCCGGAAAAGCCCTCCTCCCTCTTCTCCCTGTATTTATAGAAAGTCTTTAAATTGGTCTCTATAAATAGTGCATAGATTTACGCCGCTGAAAACATTTCAGCAGGATGTTGGGGGCTCCGGGGAATGGTGCGAATGCTGGCACCGGGCTTCGCATTTGCTGTGGCCGTGGAGGAATGAGACTGTTGTAAAACTGTGACCCTGACCAAGGAGCCGGAGCCTCGATGCTGAGACTTGGGGGCTAGGAAAGAGGAAGGGGGTAGAGCCAGGGGGAGGGAAGGAGAGGGGCAAACACACCAAAAACAAACCAACATCTGGGAGGAAATCAAGAAAAGCTAGGCGGGGGGATGCAGAGCTGCGCTCCCCACGCATGGCGCGGGGCTGCCGGCGGGCAGGGGCTCACCCCGTGCCCTGGGGTTAAGTGCTCAGGACCCGTCCCCGCTCGCCATCCCCAGGCAGGGCAGGGTGGGCAGGGGACAAAGGGCCGCACAGCAGCCTTCAGTACACATACACACACACACACTGTGCAATACCACAGCAACGAGGTCCATCTGGAGGACCGACACACCTGCACGCACGCAGGTCCCACACGCCCGTCGGATACCGGGGAGATTCGGGACGAGGTTGGGAGGGGACACGTGTCTCCTAGTACACCACGTTGGAGGGGCACCACGGCGTGTCAGGGTACAGCAGGCAGTGCACAGAGCGAAACCTGAGGAGGAGAAGGGGGATGCTGAGCACGCGGTGGCGACGGCCACACGGTGGCACAGCCCAAGGGAGCTCCTGCTGGGGAGGAGCGGGATGGGACCCCCCCCCCATCTCACCTGGATGGGTCCTCCTCCACGGAGAAGGCTCCCTTCATGTGGATGGAGTTGCGCTTGTTTTCGAACATGCCGTAGCTTAGTGTCACCTGGGGGAACAACACAGGGGGTCAAGCAGCCATGGGGATCAATTGAGAGCTGCAAAATTCACCCCTGGTCCTGCTGCCGGGGTGGCTGAGGGGACTCTCCTTCTCCACTGACTGTTTAAAAGCACATCTACCATACCATAGCTGGGATACCCACTTTGCTCGACAAGAATAAGGTGACCTCTCCAAAGGGAACCCATCCAACAAACCTTGGATGTAATCCTTGCTGTAGGGCACTTGGCTGGGGGACGTGCGCTGAGTAACCCAGACCAGAGCTCAGCCCAGACCACCCCAGCTCAGATGGGGCCTTGCTCCAGGTTCCCAAAATCCCACTGCATGCCCAATTCCCAATGGGTAAAACCATACAAAGGTGCTGTCCATCCCAACCTCTCCGTCCATCCCAGGGTTACCTGCTTGTGGATCTCTGTCTTGGGCACCTGGTGGAGGTTCTCCAAGTGAGAGTGGAAGAGGTTGCTGCGGATGAGCTTCACACCCAGCACGGACTCGATGATGTAGCCAATGGTGCAGTCGTCAGGCAGGCGGATCTTCTCTGCAGTGCTCATGAAGTGGCCCCCACTGTGGGGAGACAAAAGGAGCTGCAGAGGAGCAAAGCCCAGGGGAATGTGGGCACCCCATGGAGTCCAGGCTCTGACTAAAAAGCAATTAAGTTTGGGGGAATGGAGGTGCTTCCCAGCTTGTTTTCAAGCCCCTGCAGAAAACCCCATCAAGGCAAAGAGAGCAAAATGGTAGGACTTGTTCAAACGTCCCTAAAGGTGTTGTCGCTCTTCTGTGCCCCGTTGGAACCATGCTGAGTCCCCATGGAAGAGCAATGCCAACACTCTTACCTGGCCCAAGGGCTCATCTTCAGCGCCAGCCCTCGGCTGATACAAAACCCTGCTCCTCCCGTGGCAAACCAGAAATGCACAGGGTGCTGCGAGAGAGGGGAGCAAAGGCAATGAGACCACCTCTTGCTGAAGCAAAGCCCAGCCCAAATTAAACCCAACCTCCCTCCAATGCCATGGTGTGATGATGCCTCGTGATCCCCCCATCACGTGCCCCTCTCACCATCTTGTTCTCGCTGATCCTCTCTGTGGCCTGGATGGGTCTGTCCAGGCTGGGCTTCCCGATGTAGATGTCCTGTGTGTGGGGATAGCTGGAGAGCAGCTTCACCAGCGTCCTCACGTTCACGTAGTTGTCATCATCCACGTGGCAGAACCACCTGTGGCATCAGCACAACCGTGTCCCATCAGGCTGGGGCAGCTCCCTGCCCCTGCATGGGCTGCCCTGACCCCGTAATGAATTGTGGCCCCAAATAATGCAAACCCTATGATGAATTACAGCCCCCAAAAATGCAACCCATGATGAATTACAGCCGTGACCCCCTCCAGGCAGACCCAGGCACTCCTTACTTTCTCCCAGACTCGATGAACTTGTCATACTCCACAGCCATCTTGCAGGACAGGGCCTGACGGCTGTGCGCAGCTGAGCAGTTGGTGTTGATGACATTTCCTGAGGGAAGAGACGGTGGGTTAAAGCCCAGTGCTGGAGTATCCTGCTCCCTCAAATGAGGATGCCTCACTGTGCGCACCCCAGGTGCACTGGGAGGGATCCCAAGGGCATCCGTGGCACCCAGTGGTCTCTGTGCCACGTTGTTTTGGAAAAAGGACAAATTTGGGGGAAAACTATGAGGTAAGGCATAGGGATGCAGATGGAAAGGGGTTGAGCCATGCACAAGGGCTACGTACAACCCCCCCTGCATCACCATGGGTGATGTGCCCCAGCCACCCTGAGTGCAAAGGCAGGGGATGGATGGAGGGGCAGAAGGGGATGTTTGTGGCCCGGCTTCTCCACCCAGGATGTGACAGCCAAAACCTCGCTCTGTTCCCACTGCTTTTTCCCACAGCGGCCACCTGTTATTCGCTTGCCCAGCTCAAAGGGAATTGCTTCCCGGCCTGAAAAGGAGTCATTTGCATGGGGAGAATAGGCTGAGCTGACCCCAACCCCGGGGAGCGGCTGCCAGCTCCACGTCCCCATAAAACCCCGTGTCTACACTGCAGCATTTCGACTTTCTTTTTTTTTTTTTTTTTTTTTTGGCGTTCCCCTGGTCGGGGGTGCTGGGCAAGACTCCAGCACAGCCCCAGGCACCGCGCACTCAGCCCATGCACACAAAGGGACTCACGTGCTTGCTTCTTCAGCTCCTCATCCTCCCCATCCGTGAAGATGAAGGTCTGAAAGAAAAGACGAGGCACCTTTGAGGACCAAAGGGCTGAGACAGCAGGGCTCTGGCCACGTCCCAACATCCTCATGATGAGTAAGTTCTCCCTCCTGGCTAAAACCCAGCAACCCCCCATGATGCTCTCAGTCTTGGATGAAGACTGCAAAGCACAGCCCCTTCCCAGCACATCCCACAAGGAAGCAGCAGCAGGGAGCATCCCACCAGCACCCCCCATGTGAGATTTGGGGATAGCACAGGGCAGGCGCAGCCAACAGTTCCATCCAAGCCAGGACTTCAGACCTCATCTGGAACAACCAACATGCACAGATGGCAATGTCAAAGCAGCTGGCCAGGTGTGTTTGCCCTCATCCCCACCTGTGTCAACAGCCCCAGCCACCTGCACAATCATAGAATGGTTAGAAGGGACCCTTAAGATCATCTAGTTCCAACCCCCCGCTATAGGCAGGGACACTTCCCTCTCATACAGGTTGCTCACAGCCCCATCCAGCCTGGCCTTGAACTGCCTCCAGGTAGGGGGCACCCACAACCTCCCCGGGCAATACTTGCAGGGTGCTGGCACCCATAGGTGCCCACTGACAGCCCCACGGAGGTCACTGTCTCCTGTTACCATAGGTGCCCACCAACAGGAGGTCACTGTCTCCTGTTACCCACTGCCTGCCCGGCTGCACTCCTCTATTTACACAGCTAATTCCTGGCATATGTCACCCAGGAAAGGAGGGGCTGGGGGCTGCTGTCTGCCCTGCATTTGGAGAAGGGCGAGAAGCAGAGAATAGGGGAGCAGGAAAGGCATCGCGATCAATCAGCGCACGGCAAACAAAGCTGGAGGAGAGGAACCACAACCAGCTGCCAAGCGCTATTACAAACCAGACGTGCACAAAAGGGCAGAAGAAGAAAGACAAAAGGGCTGGGGGGGAAGGCGGGAGGTGGTGGGAGGGGGACACGGGATGATGAATTCCAAGCGAGCTGGAAACTCAGTGCCACCCCGCAGGCAGCCGGCCCCAGCGGCGTGTGGGGGTTTTGTGGGTTATGAGGGGAGGGAGCAGGGTCTGCACAATAGCGGGTGCGGGGCTGACTTTACTCAGCAGAGCAGAGTTAAGCAGGCAGCGGTGGTCATTAGCATACAGCTGCGCTGGTTAAGCCAGCGGAGGGGAGAGCTGGGAGCTGCTGAAGGGGGGCACGGGGCTGCAAGTGACCCTCGGGGGGCTTGAAAATGGAAGAGTTAAAGTGGGAAGGCAAATTCTCACAAATGCGCCGCCACGCGCCTGCTGGGCATCCCTGGGTTTGGGGAGAGAAAGGCCAGCCCTGAATCCATCAGCATGGCCTCGAGCAAAGGGTTTCAGTGTGGGATGGGGACATGAACCCACCAGCAAGGGGCTGTGGAACAGGAAGGGCTCCAAAGGGATGCACGCATCCCGATGTGCTGGGGCTGGAACATCCCCCCAGCACCCACAGCTTCTGAGACAGAACACGTTTGCTGCATTAGATCAGAACACCATCTGTGCCACTGCACAGCTCCAAAAATAACCCTGCAGAGCACTCCTCTATAAATAGGCTGGGGGGACCATTGCTTATTGCTCACCTTCACCAAGTTCTCACCCAAACGAAGCACCTTCCTCCCAGCCTCTCCCCTGCACATCCCTGCAGGGTTCCCCATGCTGGTGGCGCCTTGGGGACATGGTTGGGCACACAGCCCTGTTGCAAGGAAGGTTCCTCACCTCCTGCTGCCAGGACCCAGCCAAGAATTTCAATTAAAGCCAAGCTAGTGACAGCCTTTCTCATTTTTTTTTTTTCATTGATTTGTCTGCATTTGTTATAGACAAGTTGTGACCTTCCTGCACAGCTCCTGAACCAGGAGCTGTCAGTAGGGCTGGAAGAGGGATCAGAGCGTCCCCATATGATGGGGAAGAAGCCCCATTCTGTCAGCAGTGGGACCTGGCCCAACAGCCCAAGGATAGGGAAGAAGTCACAGGTGGGACACGATCACTGAGCTCAAGGGCTGTGCTGGTCCCTGCTTGGCTGAGACTGAGTGAAAAACATGGCCAGAGCTGCACAGCACAGCACCCCACCCCAGAACAGGATTAGTGCTATTGCAATGAGCACCCTCAGCATCCCCACCCTACAGCACAGCCCACAGAGCCACAACACTGACCCGCAAGTAAAATGGGACACTGCAGCCCTAAGTCAACACCACCTCTAGGCCCACGCGATCCCCATTCCCCACTACAGTGCTGAACAGGTCCAAGACCTCTCACATTCCCACACAGTTAATTTTTTCAGGGGAGCAGAGGGGAGGAAGGGCCCGCTGGCGGCACACTGCCTGCCCACAGCCCCTGCCCCGGGACTCACAGGAAACCTCATTGTTCTCAAAAGTGCAACTTCAAGAAACACAGGATGCCAAAGCCCCACCAAACAATAGCTGCCCCCGCTGCGCCCAGCCCTGCACAGAGGTACCCCAAGGGTCCCTGCAGCCGGGGGAATGCGTCAGCCCCAATGTGTGAGCACAGGGCTGGAGTCCCCCAGCCGCCGCCACCTCTCCCCTGGGGACAGTGTTTCTTTAGGTTTTGCCACCCTCCCCTCCGTTTCTCCTTTCGCAGTGACTCATTTCCCCTCTGCTGGGTGAGCTCGCGGGTTTGCTCTGAGCTGCACAGAGCATCCTATGGGTCAGGCAGAGCTGAGGGCAGGCAGCCTTCCTCTTTATGCCACATTGCACAGTGCTCCACAAGGGCTGGCAAAGGTGACACATCACACCCACGCCACCTTCCCCCTCTGCAAAAGGGGAACCTCAGCCCCATGACCCCATAGCACACCAACCCTGCACCCTCCCCACATCTCACTTCCCTGTGCTAGGAGCACTCCAGCCCCCACCAGGGGGGCTCTTCTACCTTTTTGCCACCAAAGGAGGAGAGAACCAGCTGCTCACTTCGCTGGGTTGAGAGCAGCACAGCAGTACTGTTCCTATCACCAACTCTGTGTCCAGATGGGCTCTGGGCTGGCACTGGGATTGCAGGGCACAGCCCTGCAGAGCACCATGCTGGCAAGAAGCTAAGGGCCCTTCCTCCCCTCGGCTCCTCACAGTAAGGAGGAAGAATCCTCCACTGTAATTTTAAATGCTATAATTTTTTAATAACCTCCGTGCAAACAATGAGCTCATTGTGCAGCCAGGGTCCCCCGCCCTCCAGCCTGGCGCTACAGGCACGCCACACTCTTATTGACAAGGATGGCAGCATCATTATGGGCGGGCAATTAACGGCCCAGACAGTGCCTGTGGCCCTGCTCAAACCTCCCCCTAAAGAAAAATCCACAGGGGGCTGCAAAGGGAGGAATGCACACACATGAACTGAGCTCAGCCGTGCTCAGCACACCCCAGGGCTGGGGGCACCGAGCAGGACCAGGTTTGGCACAAACACCACCCCACCCCAACAGGCACCTAAGTGGGACACGTGCGCTTCTCCCCCAGGATGGGAACTGCGGCCAAGGTGCTAGAGAAATCTGGGCTCCACCACCGGAGGAGCGTGCTGTCTGGAAGGCAAACGCATTCCTCTGTGCCGGGAGCAGGAATTTTTCAAAGCCCGCAATTATCGCGCTTTGCTGGGGGAAGCGAGCAGCTCCCACGCAGGTGGGATGGGATTGCAACGTGATGCCAGCCCTGCCTTGGCTCCCCGTGGGCAACATGGCGTGTGCCGAGCGCCCGCTGCCCTGTGTGCCCCAGGACTGGGATGTTTCTTAAGCAATTCTGCTAAGGCAGGAAACAGTGGGTTTGGATGGTTTTTTGGATGGCTTTTTGGATGTTTTTTTGGGTGGTTCGGGCTCGCTGGCTCCAGGATTTCTGCATGATGGCCACTTTCCTCCCTCTTCTCTTTCAAGTGCAGTTTCCCCAGGCTGCGCTCCAACATCCTAAGGATACAGTACTGAGACAGCTGGGAATGCCCCCCAGAGCAAGGACGGGAAAAGCCCCATAACTCTTCCCCAGGGCTGCCTGTCCTCAGCCTTGGCTGCATTGCACAGAGCACTGAGCAGGGAACGGGGTTCTGCCCTCTGCACAGAGAGAAGCAGGAAGGAGAAGGGGTGCCCGCTGCCCTGAGAGCACTGCGGTGCAATGGGCCAGAGCACAGGAAACGGGGCCTATTGTAGGCAGAACAAAGGGCGGCCGGGAGGAACACAATAGCTATTCCCCCTATCTGCCAGGGGCAGGCTGGAGGTACCTGCCAGATTTAATCCCTTCTTGCAAAGGAGGAGTTTTGGAGGGGGAGAGAGATGCTGCATCAGGGAAGGAACTTCCCCTCAGCACACCCGAAGTGAGACGGGCTTGACTCAGAGCCAGAGAGACGTTGGAGCCCACCACAAACCACAGGGCACAAACACCCATCCCCAGCCGGGTGGTGATGCAGGAGGGATGGGGAGGAGCCGCACTGCGCCGACACCAAAACACGTCTCCAAATCTGAAGGAGACCAGGCTGGACCCAAGCCTGGAGGAGCCCCATAGATTC
The DNA here is from genome assembly GCF_951394365.1 of Tetrao urogallus. Lineage (NCBI taxonomy): Eukaryota > Metazoa > Chordata > Aves > Galliformes > Phasianidae > Tetrao > Tetrao urogallus. The sequence goes on from NC_136828.1 coordinate 11,810,930, forward strand.
CCAAAGGCAGAGGTTACGGGCAGTGCAGGAAGCACAGAGCCGACAACAGCAGCACGGGATGCCCCCGCAGGAGCTGGTGGTGCCGCCGGCTCTCACAGCCCCTCGTCCTCAAGTGCCACACAAGGGCCATCACTCAGCGCGCGGCTGTCGGGCGGGCACCTCACGGGCTGCAGCCCCCCTGGCTTCGTGGCCCTCATCTCTAGGCAACCTGACCTGAACACGGCCGGCTCCGGCTCCCCCGTTCCCATGGAAAGTGCCACACAAGAGGCTGCGAAGCCTTTTCTCTGCGCCGGGAGAAAAGGGGCTTTGTTAGCGTGCCCAGGGGGACAGCGTGAGAGCCGAGGCGCGGGGCTCTGGGAATCCAAACGGACAAACGGAGCAAAACAAAGCAAAAAAAAGAAAACAAAAAACCAGAAGAAAGCCGGAGCTCACTGGAGGGGGGGACGGGGGGCGAGAAGAGCAGCCATTCCCAGGATCAACTGTAGGTGCTCAAAGAGCGTTCGCTCCCCCCCCACCCCCCCCCACAGCTCTCCACCCCCTTCGCAGTGACAGCGGAGCATAATAGAGGTTTCCATTAAATAACCGCACCAGGGAGGGAGGCAGAGCCGCTGCCAAACCCCGAGCAGAAAGAGGGAAAAGATCCCCAGCGGATAAAACACGGTAAAATACATTAAAGGGAAAATAATCTGCGGTGCTCGGGGCGGCCGGCAGGGCCCGACGCAGCCGAGGAAGGAGGCAGGGACCCGTCGGTCCCAACCGCCGCCACTTCGGGCTTCCGACAAACAGCGAAGAGCTGAGCTCCGGGGCAGGAGGAAACACGTGAAGACAGTCGGATGGGGAGGTTAGGACCGGGCTTCACTGGCTCGGGAAGCTGCCTACGGCTAGGAAAAGTGTCTCAAGAGCAGATGGCCAGGCACATTTCCTAAGGAAATGCTTTTTTTTCCCCTTTCTTGTAAGTTTGGTTCCAATACTTGAAGGACAGCGAAAGTGTCAACCCGTGCAGACGGCGGGGTGCCGGGGAGGCTGGGCTGGAGCCGGAGCCCCCAGTGCTGCCCAGCTCCTGGCACGGCCCTAGGGAGGGGCGGGAAAGAAATGGGGGTGGAATGGCCCTGCACCGTGCCTCAGTTTCCCCAGCGGAAAGCAGCTTAAGGAGAAGAACCCTCCGCGGGAGCTCAGAGCTTTTTGGGTCTGACCGCTCAGTGAGGGGCGGCCAAGCTCCTCCCGTCGCCCCCTCTTCCCGAAGCCAACCCGCATCTCTCCCCCTCCCGAAAGCCACCAACCCGACCTCGGAACCCCCCGGTAACCCGGAGGGGCGCGCAAAGAGGAGGCTGGCAGCGGCGCGGACCCGCTGGCACCTGCCGGGCGCGACCTTACCATGTCGCGGTTGCGGGAGATCCAGGTGTCGAGCAGCAGCTCCAGCCGCGCTTTGTGGAACTTTTTGGTGGTTTTGACGGCGATGAAGACGTCGCGGGGGGAGATGTCCTCGGCTGGCGGCCGCGGGGGGCTCGGCGGGGCGGCGGGCAGCTCGCGGCGTGCCCGGCTCAGCCGCCCAAAGTAGTCGGCGAAGCTGCGGAGGCCCGGAGCCCCCTGCCCCGCCGGCCGGGCAGCCCCCAGGCTCTGCAGCGCCCGCTGAGCCCCGCCGGCTTCTCCCCGAGCCAGCCCCGGCCTGCCCGGCGGCTCCACCATGAGCACCAGCAGGCAGGTGAACATGGAGCCCACGAGGGACAGGAGCAGCTTCCTCCCGCAGCTCTTCAGCATCCTCCTCCTCCTCGCTGCCACCTCCACCGCCCTGCCCGGCCCCGCTCCGCGCCGCCACCGGCCGCCTTCCGTCCGCACCTCCGCCGTCCCCCGCCGCGCCGCCGCCGCCGCCTTTAAACTGCCCCCGCCCCGCCCGGGGAGGGACCGGCGCCGGCACCGCCTCCACGCGTGGCCGCGGGGCGTGGGCAGAGCCCCATCCCCATCTCTTCATCCCCATCTCTCCATCCCCATCTCTCCATCCCCATCCGCATCCTCATCCCCATCCTCATTCCCATCTTCATCCTCATTCACATCCCCAGCCCCTCTCACTGCCTGCCCCGCTCCAGCTGCTCCCTGCCCATGGGTCATGTCCTGCGTGGATCCCCCCCCCATGTCGCTTTCTGGTAGGTGGCTACTGCCTACTTCCCTTGCCATCCCTCTGAGGTGTGGGGTGGGAGCACCGTGATCCCCACTTGCAGATGAGCAGAATTTCCCTAAGCCTCACACACAGCTGTGTCCAGCAGAGCTGTGCTCAGCCTGACAACATCCAGGCTGGCTTAAAAAATAATAATAATAAAAAAGAAAAAAACAAGCGGCACTTCTCTTGCTTCCACCAAGTGCCAGATTCAGAAGAAAGCCCAACACCCCCTGCTTGAGCAGACCTGGCTGACCCCTATGCCATGTGCTATGTGCCATGTGATGGGCAGCCCCACGATGCAGGCTGAAAATGAACCCTGTCTAGGTGCTCCCACGGCTGCCAGCAGTGGCAACGATGCTGTGCTGTGATGCTGTGTTCCCAGAGAGAAGTGGGGGCTGAAGGGGAATGCTGGGCTGAAAGCTGCTCCAGGCTCTTGCGCCACCAACCTGCTCTATTACTGACACCAACAGCAGGGCCTCTTTTCCCTCTTATCCCAGGCTTGGGGTTGTCTCTCTTACCGTGTGTGCTGAAGGGAGGCAGATTTAGGTTTGGGCCTGGGCTGCTCTGCAATGCCATAATCAGGGGCTGCCGCATTTTTGGGCAGGGCTCTTGTCCAACTCGCATTTTTCCTGCCGTCACGTGTTCCATTCATCTCTGGCACTGCATAAACAATGCTATAATACCAGGCAGGACGAAGCAGGGAGGCTGCTTCCTCAGGCAAGCCCCAGCATTGGCCTTCCTCTGCTTTTGGGATATGTATCACCCTGCTCAGCTCTCTAACACTGTACCCGTGGCCAAAAGTGCTGCGGAAGACTGTAGGCACAGCTTTGGAGTTGTATGGCACTGCCTGTGGCTGAGGAGGGACACGTCCTGCCGAAGAAGTGTCCCATAATAAAGGGAAGGAAAAAAAAAAAAAGAAGCAGTTGGACCCTACAAACACAGGAACCAAATCCCACACTTGCCACTTCCCACTATTGCTGAAGCCCAGCCTTTGAGCCTGTTTTCTTTTCCTCGTCTCCTTTTGTCTCCAACCCGATGGCACAGCAACTGCAGTTCGAGAGGCAGCTGAAAAGCCCGAGCAGCAAAACCCTGAGCAAAGAAAGAGCGCCTTTCTCCAGGAGCCAAAAGGGGAGGACACGCACTTGTCCCCCGACAGCTGCTCACAGCCCCGGGGTGGCTGGGGACACGCGCCGCGGGCAGATGTTGGGGTCCCGGTCGGTGCCATGGGGTGGGCGACAATGTGGGCTCTGTGCACCCAGAACACCGAGCCAGGGGCTGAAAGCCACCATGCCGCTGGCATAAGGGTCCCCTGGGGCCAGTCCTTATCTCATTCCTGGGCTGGCATGCTGCAGTGCTGGAGGAAGGCTTTCTTTTGTTGGCACTGCCCCGCTGGAGCGCAGCTCCCCAGGGATCAGCTGTGTCCCTACAGGTTTCCTATCCCGGCACCTGGCCTCCTTGATCAGCCCTCACCCAGCAAGGGCAATGTCTGCAGCACTGGGATGATGGGATGAGTGGTACCCAAAGGGACAGGGTGATGGGGTGAAGAGATGAGAGGTCCCCATGGGAACCCTGCTGTGCAGTTCCAAGCTGAGCAGCCAGGCAGCAGGCAGAGGCACCACACCAGCTCTGTCCCACTGCAAATTAACCCCACCAAAACCCCGCATTGATTTTCCCTGGCTGCATTCACCCCGCACCAACCCAGGGCAGGGGCTGGTGTGGGCCATCTCTCTTTCAGCCACATCATGGGATTAGGTTTCTTTAAATTGGTTTAAACCCACTGCATCACCTCCCCTGCCGCAGCCTGACCCCGGTGCTCGATAGGTGGTCCCTAAGAGGCTCACAGCTCCTCGGGGATGTTAAAAGGGGTAAATAAATCCCCCATAATAAAGTGCTCAGGTCATCGGGGAGATGCACAGCACTGGAGCTGTGGATTGCTTCGAGTCTGTATCGAAAAAAGGGGTTAAAAGTTTTGTTGGACACAGACTTCACCACGATCATGGTGTTGTGGGAATTCAACGGAGTTTGGCCCCATGCATTGGGATGTGCAATGGAGGAGGAGGGTGGCTGGGAGCCACGTTGCTGCTGCCCACCCCATTCCCCACCTTTTTTTTTTTTTTTTTCTTTTTTTCTTTTTTCTTTCTGGGATTTTCTGACAGCACAAAAGAGACTTTGCATCAATTACTGGTAGGAAGCCGGCAGCGTCCCACAGCAGAATTCTGTGCTGCCAGCCTTGGTTTGGTTAACTTCCCATTGTGTGCACCAGGGAATGGGCAGCGCTATTCAGACCCAAGGCAGGAGTCATTTTTTGTTCACATATTGGGGTTTCCTAACTCCTCTGTGAACATAAAATCTCCCCACCCCACTGTAGGGCAGTGCCATTGGTGAATGCTGAGCTGTCCCCATCTCTACCATTGGCGGCCCCCAACCTGTGGGTGCTGAGCTGTCGCTGTCTCCATCCCTGGCTGTCCCCAACCTCCTCCAGCTCCAAAGACCCAATCTGAACCCCATGACCCCTCTGCAGCCCCAGACCCAAAGGCTTCTCCCTTACCCCTCGGGTCCCCTCGGGTTTTGGGGACAGGGCGATGCGCTCAGGGAGCGCTGAGATCCCATGGGGCCGGGGGTCTATAGAAATGCAAAGCGTTATTATTTCCCTGGGCTGAAGCAGAGGCCTGAGAAAGGTTGAGTGAGAGAGGCAGCGAGCGGGGAACAGCGGGGGATTTAGATCCTGAAAGAGAGAGGGGGAAAAAGCGGGCGAAGAGCCCCATTGTGTGACGGGCAGGGGGGGTCACGAGTGAGTTAAACTGGTTAATGTATTGGAGCAGCTTCCTCCGAGCTGCTGGGGGAAAGCAGAGCCCTGCAACAAAAGGCTGGGGGAGCATTCTTGTGGGGAAAGTGGGCTCTCTTTAAAAGGATTTGATTTCTTTTCTGTCAGTTGAATGGAATTTGGTGGTGACTCCTTCAGGTCTAAGAATTTCGGGCTTTGGTGGTGGCGGGAGGGGACAGTCCCCCCCCTCATCTCCATCCCACATTCTTCTCCCACCAGAGCCATTTCCAACCCCACTGCCCCCAAATCAAGGCCCCATTGCTGGGAAGGGTTTGAGGACTCATGGACACACTGGAAGAAAGGCGGGGGCACAGGAGGGTGGACAGCATAGCTCCTTGTGCTCACCGTTCAGCTGGGATGAGGGGAGATGAAATGGCACTGGCCCAGCGAGTGCCCCTCCTGGGGCTCCATGGCCAGGGTGTAAGGTGTGCTTTCCTTGGGGGAATAGATTTGCTGTTTAAAATAATGGTGAATAGGCATGGAAGGGAGAGTGCACTGAGGATGAACAGACAGACAGACAGACAGACAGACAGAGCTCCCAGCTCACACCAGTGCTGGTACCTCAGAACTCCCCAGATGGATGCATGGTGCTGGGGTTTCTGTCCCTAAGGCAGCAGGTCCAGAGCTGTCCTTCCCCTCCATCTCCACACCTACCCCAGTAAATCCCCAGATCTCCCCCTCCCAGATTCCCTCGTGATGGACTGGGTGCCATTCTCTCCTCCCTGCTCACAGCCACCTGCACCTCCAGGTCCCCCAAACCTGATGGTGCAGAAGGATCCAGGATCCTTTTGGCTCCTTGCCCCAAGCATAAACACCTCTGCTACTCCCCACGGAAACCAGGGCTGCCTCAGAGCTCCTGCATTCACACACATCAGATATGTGTCACCAAGGCTATTTCCAATCCCCGGGGTATGTGGTTTCTCTGCAGGCTCCCACAGCTCCTTGGCTTCTCCATCACCCCGTTGCCGAGCACTCTGCAACATTCACCCACCACTTTCCCTGCCTTCCCTTGGTGGTCTCTGAAAGCCCCTTCCCCACGTCTCACACTCCCAGGAAATCTCTTGCTCCTTTCCCACCTCCCCCCCCCCCCCAGCAAAGGGGATTAAAAACCACAGTTCATTTTTCATGTGATGTTAGTATAAATTGGAATTTCGCTGCTCTGGTTTCCGGGAGCCAAAGCTGAGAGGGTGGTATGAGCGCGGTGCGGGGCAGCGAGGAGGAGGGGGGAGGTGGGAAGTGAACAGGGAAAAGGAGGTGGGGGGGACGGCTTGCGGGGGTGTGGACAGGATTAAAACATCCCATTAGAATTTCTGTTTTTGGAAAGCTCACAAAAATGTTGACATGCAGCATGACTAACATAGTGCAAATGTCAGCCCGGCGCTGCGAACGGGGGGCCCTCGCTCTCCTCCCAACACCATGGCCCCCTTTTAAGGCAAAAACATACAATGAACGGCACAATGGCCAAATTCCAGTGAGCAGCGCTAATTGTTCCTCGCTCACGTCGGGCTAATTGCTGCGCTGAAACCATTCGTGCCTGGCCTGGATCCCATGTGCTTTTACCCTTTAATTGGGAGCCGGGGCTGGGAATTGGGATGAGATAAAGGCAAGCAGGGTCTGGGTGCCCCGGTGTGGGGATGGAGACGTGCTGCTTGCCCCATAGAGCAGCCCAGTCCTGTGCAGGGCTCGAGATGTGCAGGGGGGCACTGGGATACTTCGGGTCCTGGTGAGCCTCATGTGATGGAGAAGCATTGGCAGCAGCGAATGCTTGCAAAGAACACCTTCATCCAGCTGCCTGGGATCTGTCCCAGTGGGGTGCACGCAGTAGGGTGATGCACACAAGGAGGTGTGTGCAGCTCATCACCAGTGCTGTAATTAGAAGGTCTGTCCCTTCGCAGACAGCGAGTTCAAAGCTTGATCAGGGGAACAATAGAAAGGCAGGAAATGCCTTACAGTGGCTGCCTATTGTCTTCCACCTTCTAGGGGAACTGGAAGTTTAACTATAGTCTTCCTCTTTCAGGTATTCCTGTAGGGTTTAGTCCTCAGAGGATGCGCCTGGACCACAGCATCATCCCGGTGCTGGGCTCCATTGTTCTGAAGAATGTGCACGTGGTTTTCCCCTTAGAATAGCTCCTCAGATACCCATGAGGGCCCCATGTGGCCAAAGGGTTTGCTCATGTGGACACCAAAGTGCATAGCCCAATGGCTCAGGGGGCTCAGCACAATTGTTTCAGATTGCTGTGGCAAGCCTGGGGATGAGGGACGTGCTTGGGCTCTGCATCTCTCCCAGCCCACGGCTTCCAGCTTTCAGGTCTCTAGAATACAGGCAGCATTTTGCCCAGCTGTGAATGAAGGGTGGAGATCAGCCATGAACAGAGGAAAAAAGCATCCAAGACAGAGAACCCCAAACTTCCAGGGTTCCCCAGCAAATCCGCATAGCAAGGGCAATCTTTGTGTTTCCATGAAAGCTTTTAAGTGCACACACAGCCTGAGGACAAGGATGTTGTCAGACACTGGAATTTACAGCAGTAATTTATTCAGAAAAAAAGGCTCCAGGTGAAAAGGGCTGAGACTTGAAGAAGAGAGGAAGAATTCTCCATAGATGCAAGCAGAATACTTATAAGTCAGTATTTGTTCTTGCCGTCTTTCAGCCCAGCTGCTGCAGGATTGCCTTGTTCAGAAGAACTCAGAACCACCCCTTAAACTTCATTAAAAAAAATGTATTTTTAAGCCTCTGGGGAGTTAGCCTGTTGTGACAAATCCTTCCTTCCCTTGAAATCCACCCATGCCGTGGGATGGCCTCATGGTGGCCAACCAAGAGCAGATGATCCTTTTGGGAAGAGAATATTTTCAGCCCCAAATATAGAGAAGCCAGAACAAATCCAAGTAGCAATAAGACGAGAAATCAGAACATTTCTTTCCATGTTCTTGTCCCCATGTTCTTGGTCTTGGATACTATTGATCCCAGGATACCCAAGCCCCACTAGTGCTTCTGCTTCCATCTGCTGGAACCTCCCACCGAGGTGCCCAGTGTGCGGTGCCCATCTGGGGGTCTGAGTGTTCCCCTTGGAATTACTCTCCCATATGTACAAGCTCAGTGCAAAGAACCCAAGCAGGTGATGGGGAAAGATGTTCCCACCACCCAGAGCCCTCAGACCTGGATTTATTTGCACAAAGAGGAATCCAAATCAAAATACTGAAGGAGGTACCCTGGGGCTCGTGGGCAGCCTGTGCCACCAGCTGTCTGGAGCCAAGGGGCAAGGGGGAGTCCCACGGGCTGGGAAACCACGGCAGAGATCTGTGCTGTCATTCTGTCACCTGGGGAGGGCTGATGTCAGTGGCTGTTCCAAAAGCCTGGTAGGAAAACACAAGGAAACTCTTTATTGCTACTCCCTGCAGCTTGAAAAGGTTCTTATCAGGAAGGGTGGAGGCAACATGGTTTGTACTCTTGGAAGGGACAAGGCGTCCTCGGCAGGGTGATCGCTCCTCTCACTGCAGCCTCTGTGCTGCGCCCCGTGAGTGTCCCCTGTCCCCTGACCTCAAAAGAACACGCCTAAAAATGACAAGGGCATTTCTTTTGGGTTTATCTCAGGTGTTGTCCAAACAGGGAATGAGCAGCTATCCCCAGCTGGGAACCACCTGTGTATGAGTTATCCCCTCTGCTGGAGAAAGAACTTCAGCCAAAAAGGAGCTCTCCCAGTTTGTACAGTCAGAATAATGTGGTTTTTATTCTGGAACAAGCACAGAGCCCTTGTGCCGAGCAGGGAGCAGCCTGAGGGCTGGGCACTGACAAGCTGTCATTTCCCCCAAGCCCAAACTGGGGCAAATGCAAAAGCCAGACTCCAGCCTCTACCACAGGCAGGTGTTCCCCAGGACCATACTGCTGGTGCATCCCCAGGGACACAAATCAGCAATGCGTGGGGATAGAGGCTCCCGAGATGCTCATTACCACACTCTCCCCTTGCACTGTGTGCCTGTCCCGTCTCTTTTTGGTTTAAACTCCTGACATCTCAATCCCCAGTCTGATGGAGTGCGTGGCTGTCAGCTCTGCCCACCCTAATCCGCTCATGGGGCTCCTAGGAGGGCTCTCAGGAACCATGGAGGAGGTTTCTCCTTTTTCACATCTAGGAAATTCAAGAGCCGGTTTCACATTTGTTTTTCTTTCAAACTTGAGGCTTTGCAGATATTAAAATATAATCCAGGAAGAATTTGTTTTGTGAGGGAACAGTGTGGGATCACCAAGGGGAGAAGGGTCATGGGGGAGTGCTGGGAGGTGGGGGAGCAAAGGGATTTTCATTTCCCCTCTGAGTCCCTTTGGGATCAAAGCCTTTACCTCCCTGTCAGTGGCAGTGGGGACTACGGGATGCACTCGGGGCTTGTCGGCTGTGGTGAAGACAAAAGGAATGCTCTTGGCAGGTCGTAAGAACTGCAGAAGAGGTGGGGACCATGGAGAAATGAGGAGAAAGGAGAGAGAACACTTCTCCTGGTACCAAGTTGTTGCTCTGGGTTAAAAACAAAACAAATCAAAACAGAAGAAAAAAGAAAAACAACAAGAAAACAAACAACAACAACAACAAAACCCTTAATTTGTGTTATAGGTAAACAGAGGAACCGGAGAGGCAGGACAGGAAGGCAGAGCCCCGTCAGAGTCCTGTGCCGCTCAAGGAGATAAACAAGAACTCAAGAAATGCGAAGATTCTTAAGGTGATGGCTCAACGCGTGAGGAAATACGGGGCAAAAGGCAGCTATCAAGGAGAGGAAGCTGGAGAAGGGCAGGCTGCTCCGAGCAGTGAGGTCAGCACTGCAAAAATAGCACGGGGAAGCTTCCTGCAGGCAGCCAGCCGCGAGCACACATGGCCCTGTGCTCCTCCTGCACACAGGTGGGCCCAGCTCCCAGCTCGAAACTGGGCTGAAATCTCCCGGCAGCACCGAGTTCCATCCACAAAGGGCTCCTCTGCTCCTGTCGCACCTGTAGCTGTGCTTTATTTCCCAGGGAGCGCTGCCAGCACAACGCTGCTCCGTTGGTGATGTCCTGTTGGGTTGCCCTAACTGAAGATCTCACCCTAAAGGCATGAGGAATGTGAGGCTGCATTCACTGAAAGCAGCTATTTTTCTTGAATGAGTATCAAAACTAGCCCTGGCCATTTGTCAGTGCAACAGACAGGCAGACAGACAGACAGACGGACACCCTCCTGGCTCTGTGGGATCCCCAGCTTGGTTGTGCAGAGAACTCATCACTCCAGCAGCGCGAGGCACAGCGCTGGGACAGCAGCCAGCTGAGCAGGGCCCAGTGCTGGCAGAGCGTTCTGTTTGGGTTCCCGTTGTGCCAGGGGTCTCAAGGCTTGTTTGGAGTTCATCTGCATGCGGCGGGTTGGATGGAGTCTGCCTTTCTGGTCACAAGCAGTTAGATATTCATACCAATCCTGCTCTGTGACAAACAGCATCCATAAATCTCTGGGCAAAGCCAAGGGAGCCTTGTCTTGCATTACTCCATGCTGCCCCTTTGGAGCTTTGAACCCCCGGTGCCTCCGCAAGCATGGAAGACTTAATCAATGTCCTATCAAAAGGAACAGAATAAATCTCGTTATCTTATGGGACAAGGTCACACTCCCTGTGTGGCCATTTGGCAACAGATGGGGCTGCTCCTAGGTTGTCCTCTCTTTGCAGGAAGTCTTCCATCAACTTTTGCAACACATGAGACTCTATTCATCTCCAAAATGCAGTTTCAGCAGTTGGCCCTGCCTTGGCTTGCTCAGTGGGTCACTTGTCAAACTTCCCATTACGGTTCACCAAGGATATAACGCAGCATTGTGCCCAGCCTTGTTTCCAGGACCTCACCACTGCATACGACCCAAATGGGATCCCTCTGAATCTTCAGTGCTGTATATACAAGATGAAATGAGAACAGATGTCTTTTCCTAGCATCTGTGTTCGTTCAGAACTAGACACTCCAAACACAGCCCTTACTTCTCCGGTTTCTCTGAAATAAGACTTTTCCTGTTGGTCTTCTGTGCTCAGCTGGATTGGTTTTTCAAGCTCACCTGCCCTCTGTTCTTGCTGCTTTGACTCCTTCTGCGATCCCAGTGATTCATTACAGGATTGCACAAAAGCGTGGCAAAATCTCTGGAAAAATGGCCTCTGACATCAGTGAGTCTTGGGTCAGAAATCCAATTTTCCTGTCCCATTGCCCCAGGCCGTCCAAGCCATGGACCTGTCAGCCCCTCCATTGGTCTACAGGCAAGGACAGCTGTGTAGGCAGAAATGCATTTTTTGGGCTGATTTTCCCTTCCACCCTCAGACAAGGAAGAGGATGCACAGCTGATAGCAACTCATGGCAGTGTTTGTTTGCATTTCCAACAGCCTTTGATAGAGCTGGGCTCCTGCCTGCACTGCCTGAGCTCTGGGGAGCTCGAGGACGTGGGAGGACCGTGTCCCCATCCGGGACAGGAGAGGGCTGCTGGCATTTTCAGCTGGACACACATTCCCTTCAAGGGACAAAGGGGCACGTTAAGAGAGGAAGAAACCCTGTGCAGCCTGCAGGAAGGAGGGGGCCGAAGAGGACTTGATTTCACCATCAGTGGGGAGAGAAGATAGGCATGGAAATCCAGAATGCATCCAGCTCTTGTCCCATGGGACAGAGGATACTGGGGCTATGTGTGAAGGAGCTGCTCACCAGGCCTCCCAGCACAGAGAGATGGGGTCTATTCTGCCTGCCACCCTATAGCCATGACCCAGTTTCACTGTGACATTTCTCAACTGTAGGCTTTTTCCTTTTTGTCCCCCTGCTCGCTGTTCCCTCCCTCCCCCTCGGCACGGGCATTTGATATTTACTCTCAGGCTGGGAGGGACAGAGGAGGCTTTTCCTTGCCTTGCCCCTGCATTGTTTCCTGCTGGTATTTGGGAACAAGTGTGACATTCAGGGGAGCCGCAGCGGACAAAGCCTGCCTGGAGGTAATGGTAGCACAGGCGGCCGGATCGGGTATCAGCGGACGCAGGGCATCCGAGAGCTTTTGACTCTGTCTTTTTTAGGAAGAGCTTTCTCAGCCTGGTATCTCTGAGATTAGGTTTTGTCCCCAGAGGAGCCCGTTGTGTCTCCTTTGTGAGTGCAGCTGTGGGAACCCGCGGCGCGATTCGGGCTGGGAGTTTTAGGACAATGCTGAAAGGCACCGGTGCTCCTGGCCGACCCGACACGTCCAGAGGGACTGCTCCCAGCAAGGAGCTGCCGACATCTGTTTGCCAGCACTATCTCTTCTCTACTCAGATGTCTGTAGAAGAGCAGGTATGCATGGAAGCTCTGCGCCCTTGGCAAGCAGCCCCAAGCCTGAGCATGGAGATGGAGAGGGTGAGACGCACACATTCCACTGAGGAATGGATGGTGATTGCTGATCACTGTATAAAAATATGGATGGAGGAGGAGGGTGCATCCTCTCGTTCCTGGTTCTGCACTGAGGAAATAGAAACAACTCAAAAAACTCAGTGATCAGTGGAAAAAGGCATGGGGAAGTACAGGGCTGCCAGCATCACAGTCTGGTGTGACCCTGCTCATCGGGGTGGGATGCTGTTAGGAGCACCAACAAGCCTGAGGAGCCTGCTGTGCCTCTTCCTCCCAAAGAAACCAGCAGCCCTGCCCAGTCCAGTTAAAATATCTGATATACTACAGCTCCTGACTGCATTCAGTCCCTATAAAGTCAGTGCTGGCTTTGCACTGCATCACCAGCAGTACGCAGCCCATGACCGAACCCTTATCTCCAGCCCTCTTGTGCTCACAGATCGATTCCTCCCTCCTCTCTGTTGAGTCTCTGTTCTGGGTTCAGACAGACTTTTCATCACAGTTAAATATCCCGGCCAGATGAAACACTGAAGTGCTTGAGAGCAAATAGAGCTGTTTACTGGCTTAACCTAAACGCGGGATGCAGTTGGATCGAGACATTTCTCCTCCTGCCCAGGGTTTCCCCCGCATGGCTCAGTGTCCTGGCTCCACTCCTCAGCATCATCTGTGGTTTCTCTGCTCCACAGCACACTGTCACTGAGAATTTGCAGTTTCCCATTTGTGACACACTGGTTTTGCTTAAGGTGACAGATGATCTCCTCACTCTGCGATAAAGTGATTCGCTCATCCCAGGCTGCATCTGCTGCTTAGTTGCAGCCCGCCCTTGGAGAGACTTTTGTTTCTGCTCAGCATCTGCACTGCAGCTGTTTGCCATTGACTTTCCCCTGTTGTCTTTAGCAGCTAGATACCCTCTTCCTACTGCACTTCAACTCATTGCATTTCCTTCTATTATTCTCAGTTCTCCAAACCAGGCCATTCCTTTCTACAGCTTTGAGGAAGAGCAGCACTCTGCTGCAACCCCACGCAGAGGGGTTGGTGTGATCCAGCAGGATGGGTTTGGTGAGAAATGATGGAAGTGAGAGTGCTGGAGACAACGGGGACAGTGGGGGACACCATAGGGGTGTGTGCCATCCAGGATGGCTGACTGGGAAGGTGATCTGATCAGGGAAGGGAGAGATGCTCTAGGATGAGCAGAATGGTCTGTGCTGCAGATCGGGAGCAGGAAGCCAGTCTCTCCCTGAGGCCACCAGCCTGCAGCCGCCGTGACATGTGCGAGAGCGCAGCCCTGGCTGAGGTGTCTGGGAGCAGTTCCAAGCTGATGCAAGCCAAGCCGGCTGCCGAACACACGCATCCTCCATGCAAGGAAAAGATGTCTTAGCGAGGACACAAAGTGTGCAATGGGCAGGTCCCTGGATGGAGCCACTTCCCTCCAGAACATCTGGAAAACTGCTCCCCTGCTCCAGTAAACAGGCGTCCAGAGGAAGATCTGAACTAGCATTGTCCTCCCTTTGGGACCTGGTGGAGCCAAGGTAGGAAAATCCAGCGGGATGGGAGGATGTAGGCTCTCCAAGAATAACTTACAGCTGTCCTGGATGCTCGGAGACCCAGAGGGCTGAAGAACGTGTTGGCAAAGTTGCAGATGTTATCAATTCTCTTTATTCTTGGCAAAGGGATGGAGGAAGTGACAGTTTCACAGGAGGCTCACCTGAAGGCAGGCTCAGCCATTTCTCCCACCTCTATGGGCACCAACAGGTCTTTGGGACAGGCTCAGGACTCCAGCAATGGGATATCTTTAAAACTACACCATTCTGCATTGGCAAGGATGGGTCACTGCTTTAAGAAGCAAGAAGAGAAAAGGCATTGGGGTATCAAGTCCTCTAAGGAAGGACAAAACAGAGTCAAGAGAAGGACATCACATCCTCAGCCTTGTGGTAGAAATTTGGAAAAGGTGAGGGCTGTTTCAGGGCTCCAGCTCCAGAACAGGTGCTGAGGAAGGGCTGCAGTGCACAGAGAGCAAAGAGAGGTTTTGTTTCAATCTCCGGTGGCAATAATTATGTCACAGCTGCAGAGGAGATGGCCCACAGCTATTTTTCTGGAGATTGCAGGCCCAGATAGGGGTGAATCAGGCAGATCAACTCTGTCCTCAGAGAGGGATAAGCAAGGAGCCTATTCTCCAGCATGGATGGAAGTGGAGCCTGGCCTGCACAGACTGAAGGAAACATTGGGATGAGAGCACCTTGGCTGTCCCCCTGGCCACTCTGTTTTCAGGGACAGGTCCAAAACACAAGGCAGCTGATTGCAGTGTTCTCCAGACACCAAAGATGGATGTCACACCTCCTACCACATAGAGAAAACGAAGCGGAGTGTGATGCTGAGGTCTTGTTCCAGGATGGTGCTCCAGCCTTGCCCAGCAACCACTGGCATGGGAACCTCCCATGCAGCTCTGGGGAAATCCAGGAGCCAGCTAAGCACAGCTCTGCTCGCAGCACTGAACCATCACACTGTAAATCTTTTTTTTGTGGCACCCTTGGCTAGGATGTTCTCCACCCAATGCATTGCTCTGTGCATTTCCCTTCTGTAGATAAAGACAGTTCCAAAGCAGCCTTCAGGGCATACTTGGACCTTGTGAGCCCAGCGGTGGGGCTGTGGGTTAAGGGGTCAGCATTGAGCTTAGGAGGCTTAAAAAAAAAACCTTACAAGAGCATATTTAGGCTGAGCTCTCCCTGGGATCTCTTTCCAGCCCCTCTCCCCTCCTCCGTGGGGCTCAGCGCAGCCTTCTGCGAAATCTCCAAGTGACAAAAGGCTCTTTGGACTCAGCATCAGCCACAGCCCATTGCCCAGGCCTGGGACAGAGGACAGGACCATCTGCTCCAGGGCAAATGAGCCCCATGGCCAGATGCTCCACTTCTGTAAAAGCCTTGGAGCCGGTTCATGGGAACAGCTTCACTCTCCCCCCCTCTCCCTCCTCCCGCTCCCATTAACCTCTTTACTGCCACTGATGTGTTCACAACAACATCCAAGGCAGAAGGAGAGGGAGGTGTGCTGGGAGCCGGCCTGACACGTTGGTGTGAAGTTTGCCATCCTCCCTTCCCCGTGCTGCGGCCATGGGTCGGAAGCCCCAGGCTGGCAGGAGGCTGCAGGCTGCACGGGAGCAGAGTGGGGGCACAGCAGGGTACTGGGAGGAGGTGTCAGAATTGGCACTGGCCCTGGGAAGTGGCCCCACAGGGGGTCTGCACCAGCCCGTTCCCACGAGCCAGTCCCAGGGGTCTTTCCCAGGGTTTCCCTTGCACGAGCACCAGCAGCATGGCCCATCGGCTGCAAAGTGCCCCAGCAGTGGGGAATAACATTCCAGAGACACCTCCCGTCCTTCTCCCATGCATAGCAGCCTTAGTGTCTGGGTGTCCTCACCTCTCAGCCGTGGGATATGGCTTCTTCTCTTCCCACTCCTCTTTCATGGGCATCCGCCAGCCCTGTGGTCCCAGTTACTCAGGAAGCAGTGCTATGGAGTTTGCTTCAGGTCTTTGGCTCTTCTGGGAAATACAAGAGGTGTCTCTGGGGTCGTGGTCCCCATCTACCTGTGCACTGCTCACTCTCAGCTGTCTGCTCCAAACCATACAGCATGCAACAGTCCACATCCAACCACGTGGGATGGGACAGAAACCTAGAGCTCCCCATCATGCTGTCAGCTGGGAAGAAGCCATGTAACTTCAGTACTCCCTATTACTTCCAGTGTCAGACAGGGGATAGCAGTGCCATTTGGCAGGGTGCTCCCACATAGCACCCAGTTCTGCCTGTCTGGAGCACAAGGATGCACCTCCTGCATGCCACAGACACCACAGAGCAACAAGTGCTCATCCAGGCTGCACCCAACTGGTTTTCTGCCCCTCTAAACTAATTTCCAACGCCCCAGGCCACCAAGGGTTAATGCCACCAGCTCCATAGGCTGTCCTGCTGGGGGGGAAAAAGGAGGGGGGGGGGCATGGATCACAGGTGGGACGCGAGCTCCCGAGGCACAGTGGCCTGCTGGAAGAGACCTTGACTATTGAACCCTGAAAAATCTCCCCATCTCAGGCAGATCCTTTCTCGCCCTGGTTCCCACAGGGCTCCACAGCCACGCCGCACCCCCGGAGGGTCACACGCTGCGGCTGCATCTCACCCGGCGCAGTGGGAATCCGATTAGCCACCGGCCCCAGCGCTGGGATTGGGCAAAAACGCGGGCGAGAGAAGGGCCCCGCGCCTTGGGAAGAGCTTTCCCACACTCCGTCCCCCAGCGCTGGCGACGGCGGAGGAAATGGTCCATATCTAAATGTGTCCTGATAGCCGCGCTAATCTAGGGCTGGGTGCGCGGCGTGGGGCGGGAGGGCTGGCAGGGCACACGGCCGCGTTCCTCCGGCACAAAGGGATGCTTTCACCCTCTCGGGCTGCTGGAAAAGCAGAGGGACCAGGGGACAGCACCCGGTGCGTGGGGCCCCGGTGTGGGGATGCACGGTGCAGGCATTCACAGCTCTGAAATCAGGCACTGAAAGGGACAGAAAGTGGTTTCTCGGCAGCCAAAGGGCATTTTGGGGTGGTTGCTGGGCAAACTCCAACTCCAATCCTCGGGGATGCTCCATGGGATGGGAGCTGCTCACTCTGCACCAAAAAAAAAAAGGGGGGGGGGGGGGGAAACATTGGCCAAATGTCAAAAAGAGCTCAACTCAACCTGGGACATCCCTTCCACCAACACCATGATGTTCTGTTGCTTTTTTTGGGATCTTTCTCACCTTTTAACTCTTCTTTCTGCAGCAGTGCAGTTGAAATAAGAAAAAAAAAGAAAAAGAAAAAAGAAAAAAAATAGCCACACAAAGCACAACCTATTTTGAAATGAAGAAGCCATCAATCTTTTGTTTTGAAAATGTTGAAGCAAGATGTTTCGACATCTTCAAATGATTTCCTTTGCTCGTTTTGGCTGAAGCCCTGCATTTGCATTTGACCTGAATTTGCACATTGTTGGTTCCCCACAAAAGGGCACATTTTTTTGTGAACTCAGCCTCATTTGTCAGCTCTGCAGCCAAGCTTCTGCAAGCAGTTTTCACAATGAGGGAATAAGGAGCTGGTCTGGGTAAAGGTGAAGATCCTCTTAAAGCTTGCCTCTGTGCCACGCAGAATCATAAAACTCCTTTTTCCTGTTCCCCCTTTTTCTGCACTGTCTCTTTTTGCCTCCACTCTTGGCTGCATACAGTGAATAAATGTTGTTGCCAACACAGCACTGAAACTGTCAGAGAACACAGAAACCACAAAGCTCAAAGCCAGGATGGGGTGATGTCCCCCTTGGAGACCATCCTAGGCTACCCTGTGCAGGACAGTGAAGTCACTGTCCCTGGAGGTGTTCCAGAATCATGGAGATGTGGCACCAGGGGACACGGTCAGCGCGCACATTGGGATCAGCTGGGGTTGGATGTGGGCACCATAGAGGACTTTCCCAACCTTAGCAACTCTGTGACTCTAAGATAAGGGAAAATTTCCACCTGGGAAGGAAGTGCCCCAGTGTTCCCCTGCTTCCCAAGCCTGGCGGGACATATAGGGCCGGATGAGAGGGAGCAGCAGAGCTGCCAGAAAAGAGCATCCCTCGCCTCATCTCCCTTCAGTTCACATTAGCAGCAAAGTCCCCACCCTTGCTCAGAGCCCCACCATGCAGCTCCTCACTGCCTCTGCCACCGGTGGGGCAACTTCCCTCCTCACTGAAGACCATCATACTGGGTGAAAAATCCTAGTGCTGGGAGCTGGAAAAGCAATGGCCTTCCTCATTTGCACCATGGAAAGGGAGAGAAGGCAGCCTTTCTGTGGCTGGCAAACCTTCCTCCATCCTTTCTCTTGGCCCTGTTGCACTGTGCCTGTTTTAACTTGTCTGAGTGTCTCACTGGGGAGATGGACTGGAAAACACCAGGCGGATCCAGGCAGCTTGCTCCACAGGGAAAGCTTTCAGCACATAATAGTCTTGGGCTGGTTTGATGCCTAGTGTAAGATGCAGCTGAACAAAAACATGGAGAAAGAGCTTGAATAGGAAAGAGCATCTCGAGAAACAGGCAGCCTTTCTTCCCTCTAATGCAGCAGAAGCTGCCCCAGAGCTGTGCGTGCGGGGAGAGGGGCTCCCATTTCATCTCAGTATGAAGGCTGCCACTGAAAATTAAAGTAAATACATAATTCCTCCAATTCCTGCCCCGTTGCTATGGGGACACGATTTAATTAATCACAGTGCCAATGCCCTGCACACCACAAAGCTGCCTGGGAAAATATGATGGGTATCTCTGCATATATATCAATGCCTTGCTTAAACCTCTTGGTTTTACTCACTTCCAGAACGTGCCAAAAGCCCTGGGAGGACACGTGGCGTAAGATGGGCCATAGGCACAGCAGCTCTGCTGTGGTCCAGACTGGGAGAGCAGGAGCTACCCGAACTGGATCCCTTGCTATGGCGTGCAGACTGGGTGGAAAAGCCACACACATGAGGAATTTCCAGAGAAGAAAGGGAAGAGTACAGCCTTATTTAGTCTGCCCAGGACTTCCCTTGGAAAACTCATGGAGATCCGACCGGTGCGATCCCAGTAACTTCTGCCTCATAGACCATGGTGCGATAGGAGGCAGTGGAGTTGGAGCAGAAGCATCTCCACCTCTCACCCACGTGAGGCACACTCTTCCCACACCCAAAATTTACCCAAATTCCTCATTTTGCAGACGAGCAGCCGAGTCCAGGAGCTGCACGGGGATTGCGGGGAGATCCACAGTGGGGACTTGGCAGCAGCACAGGAAATCCAGCTGTCAAGAAGGCTCCAGCACGCACCCATCCCTGCCCCACGGCAGCTTTTTCTGGTTTGTGTTTCAGACAGCGCTGATCCTGCTGGCCAGCCCTTACCTGCCAGCAGCTGTCAGACACCGCAGCAAAGAGTAGCCCCAAGGCACGAACAGCCCGCCGTGGGGCCGCACCTAGATCCACCTCCATGATGCAACCATGTCTTACTGCACAGCTGCTCACCTCGCTGCCAACAGCCCCTGCGGCCCCGCCGCAGAACGGGGCTCCGAGCTGCCCTCCGAAATGGGAGCTTGGCAGCAGCCCAGCTGTGTGCTCAGTCCCAGCCTCGACAGAGAAATCTCAGCAGAAGTGAGGGGCGAGGAGCTCAGCTCAGCAACAGGAATCCTCTTGGAGAAGGGTTGCGCATCCAGATTTAGCCTTTGTGAGGACATCAATGCATCATCTGGGCCAACTGCACTGGACAATGTTCTCCTGTAGGGTTACAATTTACTTCTCTCCCTGGTTGGAGTTTTGCTTCAATTCACTGCCTGTAAGTACTGCCCCAGGAGAGCTACAAGGAACAAAGAACAACAGAGGACCTGTGCTGTGCCTCAGTCCTCACACACGTCACACATCATGGAGCTTCACCAACGTAGAAAGGTTGTGGTCATGCAGGTGCTCTGCTCCTGGTGGTGTGGACCTGCCTGCTTCTAAGAGCTGCAAATGAAAGGAGAAGCTCAGGTGATAAGACTTGACTCGGTTAGACAAGGGCAGGATAGATAAGCAAACTCAAAGACCTGATCCCACATCCCCATAGCCATCATGCATGCCAAAGAGAAGTGGTCAACTCAGCTACAGAGCTCAGCTGGGGATGATCACCCTGCTGTTTGCACAGGGACCCTGAGGCGATGTGACAGCAGGTGCCCTGATGACACCCCTTGCTATCACAGATCTTCACTGCGGTGCTTTGAGGCAACACAATCAGCCATGCTGCTGCTCTGTGCTGTGTGCGTAAGCAGCTGCCAGCTAGGAAATAAAAGGATGGCCCCGAGCAGGATCAGATTTTACCACCCAGGTCCTGGTGAGAGCTGGCACAGGATGGCTGTGCTGCTATGCTAGCATATGGGCTACATCAGTACATGGGAACAGCACAGACACCTCCACAGAAGGACGTGGACATATCCAAAGACACAGAACATACAAACCCAGGCCTCGAAGAACAAAGTTGAGGGCTGACAAGGAGGAAGAGCCATCTGGTAGCTCCAGGCATCTTGACCCCATCTGAAGGGACTCACCTCTCCGGCTCATCTGGAGAGTTTATTTTTCCCTTGGTGCTTCCCGTTGGAAAATGTAGGCCCTCATTCCCATTCCTGAGCTCCCCAGGGAGCTGGAGGATTCCTTCACTGTTTTTACAGTTTGCGTCGCTTCCCCTCTCCCTGTTTTCCTTTTCCTCTTATCCGTGACACGAAGCTTAACTAAATCCAGGGGAGGGGAGTGAGGAGGAGGAACAAAACCCTGACTGTGACTCACCCTCCTGCATGATGCCCCAGCACAGAGGCAGATTTTCAGGTGCAGTGAGACAGAGAGCTGGGCACTGGCCATAGGGCAGCAGGTCTGGCTGCACAACCCCCATCCCAACTCTTCACTTCTTCCATGGGATTTCCCCTTCTCCTCTTTCCAGTACCTTCACCGCCGCTTGGGGACAAGGGGGGACAGTGCTCTAGAGAGCAGCCCCAACTTGAGGGCCATAAATCACCAGCAGTGGGAACAAAGGCGCCTGTTGGATGAGGAGGGGGCAAGAGGCATTGCTTCTGGCTGCCTGGATTTATGGCACCCTCTGGCTCCTTTAGCAATGGATGCATTCGACAGAGGACTGAAAGCAACAGTCTTAAAGGGGGAGATAAAAGACTAGGGGGAAAAAAGGATCATCCTTTTTTCTTCTCTTTTTTTTTCTTTTTTTTTTTTCTCAAATCAGTGGACGGTAAGCAGGAACCATGGCAACACCACCTCCTCAGGCTGCTCATGGAGACCCCGCACCCACCACCCTTTCCCCATCCTACAGTCCTCAATAAACCCAACGTCAGTGCCCCTGAGCATCGCACACCCGTCACCTGCTCTGTCCAGCCCACAACAGGAGAACCTCTTCCTGAGGATGAAATCAGCTACAGCTTTTGCCCTCGGTGCAGAGAAAGAGGAGGAAGCAAGGGAAAGGAGGAGGAGGGCAACCCTGTTAACAAACCCGGACTAAACAAGCTGCTGAGGACTGCAGGAGCAGAGCATGCCCTCATTGATATTGAAATCAGGTGCAATCCATCACCGGCAACAGGGCCCTTTCATGGGCAGCTGAAAAGAACCACTCTCAAAGGGAAAGGGAAAAACTTGTTCAGGGGAAGGGCGAACCAAAGCGTGGCAGGTGTGGTATGGAGAGGGATGCTGTCAACACCAGACCGTGATTCATTGCCGTGCCATCACCGGGGCCAGAGCAAAGTGCGGGCAGCACAGTGTCCCCTGGGCTTGGGGACACACTGGGTGTTGTCAGGATCTACCACAGAGGGGGAGATGGTTCAAGTCCCAGGGTGGGGAAGTTGGAATGCTCACACCAGAGCTGAGAGAGGAGGGCAGCCATGGTGCAGCAATGGGACATGAACCTCTGAGAGACCTGAGCTCCTTCCACCTGCACATGAGTGAAAACACAACACAAAGTGCAACTACATTTGGCTTCTTCAGTCTCGAAGCAACTTTCCCCTGAGCCCAAGGGTCACCACTGGCTCCAGCACATCCACATTCAGTGGGGACTAGCTTCCCCTGGGTCTGCTTCAAATGATCACCACTGGGAAGAGAGGGCACCACAGACAGGACCTGTCCATGGGCTCCCCCAAAACTGCTTCTGCAGATGCAGCATGGGCTCGAGGCCCCGATGCTCTCACCCCACAGGGTGCTGCCTTTCAGTGTATGTACACAGGGTCAGCCTGGAGTCATCCTGCCGCAGCCAAAGGCTTTAAGCAGAGTGATGCCAAATCGTCCCAGCGCTCAGCCTTTGGCCTCAGCTCCCCGCACCTGGACACAATCACAGAGCCATCCGAGGAATGGGAAAAAGCCATCAAGCTGCACTTCACCACCAGCTGCTGTTTATTTACCCGGGGTCCTTCCTACCCAGCAAAATCGGAGCGGGGGACGAGCGCTTCCCACTCACTCTGGGGACGATGCGGGATGCGGGGGATGCTCCATCGGCCGGGGGGAGCTGTGAAAGGACCGTGGCAGGTTTGAACTTTCCCAGCACTGTGCAGAGGCCTGAGGGAAGCCTACATCTGTGTGCGGGAGCCGGGCCAGCACCGGTGCCTGCGGGGGCGAGCAGGGAGGAAGCGAGCAGCGGGGCTGCAGCCCCACAGTACCCTGCGGAGGCGGGGGGGGGAGGGGGGGGGTTGCAAAAATTGCATTCTTCATTCTTCTCTGCTTTTCTTTTTTTTTCTTTCTTTTTTTTTTTTTCTTCCCCCAGAAGAAAGCCGTTCAGATTCTGGAGTTAATTAATCGATGGACGGAAAGGCTGGGGACATGCTGGCTGCAGCTATGAAAGCAATTCTGCTCCAATGGGAAAAGCTTTTCTTCCACAAGGCTGTCCCACGTGTTGTGGCACACTCTGCATTGACCACGGATGGGATACCCACAGGGCAGCCCCTTTGCTCCCATAACCAGGACAGAAAGTGATGCCCTGGGGCTCATCCAGCACTGCCAGCTCCTTGCTGAGCAAGCTTGGCCAGGACACACTTAGTGCTTTTTGCCTGCTGTAAACTTTGAATATTTTTTTGGCAGAGCTGCTACCTACAGTACCCTGTACCACCACGCACTAGAGAGCCTTATGAGACTGAAGTAAGCCTTACTCTCACTTCAGCTTGTTATATGGCCATGATGGCACATGAGACAGCAGCACACAGGGGAACCCTCTCCTGCAGTCCAGGGATAAGGGGATTTGTTCCAGGAGCTGAACTCCAGCACCCAGAGCAGGCAGGCATTCCTCGCAGGAAGGAAGAGCATCCTGGGCTCCATCTGTGCCATTGTGCTCAGCTGAATGATGGGAAGGGGGAGCCAGGGGGAGAATTAAATTTGCACCCTGATCCAGGAGATTAGTTTCCCATTATTGTTGTAGGAATAATTACAAATTGTTGGCTGCATTGTTCCTTCATCTTATAGCCCACTCACTGTATTCTATTCCACAGCCACCTCCTGGTAATTATGCTTTGCAGTGTGTTTTCATGGCCCTATACCTTCACTGTGACTGTGAGCTCTTTCTCACTGCCACTCTCCCTTCCCACTCCACAATTTGCCTCCCAGAGGGAGATGGACCCACAGAGGCAAGTGTATGACTGGGTCAGATAACCATGCTCACCAAGAAAAGACAAGGTACGAAAAGGACAAGGCCTCCTCCACATGATGCTCTCCCAGCAACAAAAAGCAGAGCTATTTGACCAGATGGGTCATTATTGCTTTTTCCCTAAAGCTTGGTTTGCTGCACAGCCTGACATGTGAAATGCTCTGCTTTGACTTCACATTATCTTTGCTGCCCTGTATCCCTCTATCCCCATATCCCCATGTGGATGTCCCATCCGTGAAGGCATTCAAGGCCAGGCTGGATGTGGCTCTGGGCAGCCTAGTCTGGTGGTTGGCAACCCTGCACATAGCAGGGAGGTTGAAACTAGATGATCTTTGTGATCCTTTTCAACCCAGGCCATTCTACGATTCTATGATACTGCATTATGAAGACTCCAGGAGAAAAATGCTTCGCTCCACAGCCAGCTCCATCCCCAGCCCTGCAGCTGACCCACGCATGCAGCAGAGCTGTGAAGCCCATTTCTCAGGCAGGACAAGCCTGAGGCAGGCACACTCTGGCCCCAGGGACCAACAACACGATCCCGCTGGGAAGCCCAAGCGCCGCTAGGATGAAGGCTGCCAGCCGATCCAGTCCTTGTGCTGCCTTACACAAACAAACACAGGGCCCCGGGCTGGCGGGGGCTTTCAGACAGTGATCGGTGGTGGTTTGACAGGTCACCAGGCCCCCGTGGCTGCCATCTGCTGCTGTAACCTGCAGGTCCCCAGGGACGGTGGGAAGGGGGACACTGGTGGGATGGGAGCAGGGGGGTAGGGAGATGGATACAGAGTACTCTGGCAGAATCTGTCTGAAAATAAACCTCATTGGATTTATTTTTAGCCCTGCTGCTGCTGATGGGACTATTTCTAGGCTGGCTGACACTGCGGTCTGGGGCTCAGTGACGAGAACCAGTTATCTTCTGTTTTGTCCCGAGATCATAAAAACTGCTGGGAGAGAGAAGATCCCTTCTGCACGTTGGTCAAAGACCCCATGCCTAGGATGCCTGAGCCCTTTGGTGTAGCAAACAATAAATACAACTAGTAATTCACCAAGAATTTACTGTCTGATATAAGCTATCCAGCTGTGAAGTGGGGAGAAGGAAATCCAGAGGGATGAGGCCAGCTGGGCATGGGCTCAGGG
Source organism: Tetrao urogallus (assembly GCF_951394365.1). NCBI lineage: Eukaryota > Metazoa > Chordata > Aves > Galliformes > Phasianidae > Tetrao > Tetrao urogallus. The sequence goes on from NC_136828.1 coordinate 11,835,508, forward strand.
CAGTCTAAGATAACTGACCAGACACTGAGGCTGATGTTCCAAGTCTGTTGCAAACCCACATCCCAGGAGATGCCCAAGGCAAGGTTGGATGGGGCCCAGGGCAGCCTGAGCTGGTGGGAGGCAAACAGCTCACAGCATGAACTTTAAGGTCCCTTCCAACCTAGGCCATTCTATGATTTTGTGAACATCAATTATTAGCAATCTTTGTGGAAAAGACAGTGAAGGAAGAAGAGATGTTAGGGCCTCACCATGGAGGAGCTGGACAGGCAGATGGAGTGATTGGGTTTGAGTAATGATGGAGAACCCATGAAACTCTACGTGTTCCAAGAGCAACACTGCCCTTCTTGCAGATAACAACCAGCTCCAGAAGTCCCAGCTCTGCTGAGAGGGGCCAGAGCAGAGGGACAGAGCAGCACATGGATCAGGGCACAGTGAGCACAGCCAAGCAACAGCTCTTCAATGTCAGGCTGTGCAATGAAGCAAGTTTTAAGGAAACTGACCAAACTGTTTTTTAATGGCTTTGAGACTTCTCTGTAAGACAGTTTGACAGGACAAACACATGCAGACCCATAAATAAGCCATAATAGCTGAAGCCCCATTGTGTAGGAACTGGCTCGCAGCACCCAGCAGCTACTCTCAGCTAACAATGTGAGGAAAGTCACTCCACACATTTTTTATCCTTTGACACACAGTGCAGCTGCAGGAATACCTCATGCACGGTTTTAATGAAAGGCAATCATGTTCTCTCAGCTTTGCATGTTTGAGAACAGACTCGTGGAGATAACGGGCCTGGGCTTACAGTGATAAACACGTCAAGATAATTAAAATTATGCCCTTCTTCTAGCTGAAATAGCAAGATCCTCATCTGCTGTACACCGCCACAGTTCTGTGCAGCCACTGGAGCCACTGCTGCTCACCCCACTGAGCCCATAGCATGAAATGGGAGCCAGCAGCCGGGCCCTGTGAGCTCAGTGTGGTCAGAGAGGTCACTGGTTGGTTGCACGTGCCAAATTCTCATCTTTCCCCATCCAAAATAAATCAGGGATTTTTGCATGTGCATGCAGCCGTTTGGGAGGCAGTCTGAAGGCAGGCGCGCCGCTTGTGCCGAAGAGGAGCAGCTTTCAGGGTGACAGGCAAAGCAGCAGAGGCTGCCTGCTAAGGGAAGGGCCCAAACAGAGTTTTAAAAGTGGGAATGACGCCGAGTTTGGCAGAGAGGCCACTACAGGCAGTGGGAACCTCAGGGTCACACGTATGCTGGGGACAGCTTTTGTAGGGATGAGCAGCCAAAGGCTGTGGGACTGCCAGGGCTGGGAGAAGTGCTGGCAAAGGGCACCGGGGGAGGGAGGTTGGAGGCTCTGGCTGCAGGAGGGGCGAGCAGGAGTGGGAGCGAGCACGGGTCGGTGTCGGGGCTTGTCAGCACAGAGGAGCTGCACGGAGCTGCTATTGTGGAGTAAAATATGCTGGAATGCGGACACGCCTATTCCAGAATAAAGCTGCTTTTTCCTAATTTAACTTAATCCACTATTTGTTTTTATTATTTTTATCATCATCAGATTCAGCTAATTTGGAAAAGCTGTTCCAATTAATTTCCCTGCATAGACATGCAGCTACATGCTGGAAAGCCTTTGTTTGTTCGGTGGCAGCCTGACCAGCAGCCTCTATTCACTTCCAAACCAGCTCCTTTCTTCTTTCCTACGACCATTTTTTCTACTTTACCTCATCAGATCACAAGAGGAACAGGAGTAGGATTTTTTTCTGGGAGCTTGTAGCTCTGTTTAAGAGCAGCTAATAGTCCTATTATAAGGAGGGAAGGCAGAGTCAGGAGAGTCAGAGCACAGAGCAGTGACCGAGGAGGCCACAGTGGATGGACAGCAGAGATACAGCACAAGCTACTGTCTGCTACCTCTTCTTCTGGGGCTATCTGTGCCTTGAGCAACGCATGACCTGAGACCTCAGCGGGGCCCGGAGGCTGGTGCAGGCAGGCAGGGTGCCCAGCATCCTTCCCTTTGACTGGGAGATGAAAGAAACTGGCAGGAGCTTAGGGCTATGAGCTGGTGACTGATTAACCAGTGCTGCAGCTGCTGTGAGAGCTGAGGTGCTGCTCATGCACAGCTCCCTCACCACTCCTCTCACCCTCTTCTTCTCTCTTCTTCCATCTTTTTGCCTTTGGGCAGCTCTGGCTCCACACTCTGTCCCATGTGCCACTGTCCTTTGGCACACTGGAGGTTTGGCTCATCCTCCTCCAAACTGGCAAACGCTGGGAGCCCACACCAACACATTCATTGCCAGAAGCAACCTGAAAATGGTCCAGTCTGGCATTCCCTGTGGTCTGATCAATGCCAGCAGAACAAGCCAAGTGTCCCTGTTGCATGTGTGGCAAGAGAACAGGGTCAGAACAGAAGCCCACAAGCCAAAAAACCAATCTCTTGCCAGCTGCTGGGTGCACCTAAAGAGATGGCTGTCAGCATAAGGAAGGGCAATCAGATTTCCTCTCTTCCAGGCAATACCTATGCTGTTTGTGGAGTCTTTTTCCTCTTAGACCAGCCTTGTGAGACACCATAAACACCTTAAGTCTTCAGCACGGGACATTTGGGATTACCTTAGTGTGCAATCAGGTTATCATTTCAGAAGAGTGCTTCCCTTCTGCCCCTCAGTTTTGAGAAGGATTCATTCATGGAGAAACCCCACGCATGCCTTCTGATGAGTCTAAAAACAAAGCCTTCTACCCTACCATGTATTTGCTGCCCCTACCCAAGGCTTTCTGGAGCTATACCTCTTTAATGACAAAGCCTGGTGCTCTGCAAGAGAACAACAAGCGTTGAGAAAAGGGATGTGCTGCCAGCCCCCTCCCTTTGCTGCCTATGTTTGTGCAGTCCTGATTTCCGTGCGGAGGCTCAGATCTGCGCGCCGTGTTTGCGACCATAAACCAGAGATTAGTTCTTATCTCTGACAGGCAGCACGAGCAGGCACCAGCCCTCACTGCAGAGCGTTGGCAGCTGAGAGCCAGCCCGGCACACGAACTTGTTGGAAGAGGAGGAAGTAAACAACATGGGGAAAACCATTTGTGGGAGGTTGAATTTGGAGCAAGGGACAGTGCCAACCAAGCCATGGAGCCCTGAGCCCCAGCGGTGGGTGAGCAACAGGGGAGGAAGCAGTGATCAGAGCCCAGCATCTGCAATCAAGAGGCAGGAAGCGCCCGCGCCAGGAAGTGCTCCCCTCTCACCAGTGCTGATAAGCCCTGAGGAGGAGGCACTGTGCCCTTCTGTGTCCTCCTGGTGTGGTGCCCAGCCCTGGGCATGAGAGGAGGTGGCTTTCTTTGCTGAGCCATCAGTAGCATGTTGTCTGGCTGCTGGTGGCCACCCACTGCTAAGGCTCCAAAGGAAATCCCAACCAGTTGGGTGCCCCAGCATGGAGGTATTCCCAGCATCATCTCCCTCACAATTCCCCCATTTTCCTGGTTCCCTTCTCCGTGAAGGATAGCAGGCTTCACCCTCAGCCTCTGGCCTTGGCTGTGGAGCTGCTGGAAGTTGGGTGTAGTTGTACCTGCAGGAAGGAGCTGTAGAGACAAGCGAAAAATGGGGCCAGTTTGGTGGCTTACAGCAAGACAAACACCCTAACAGCACTGTGTGTGGAGGGAGGTGGTCCATTTAGTGGTCTGGGGGCAGGCTCTGGTCATCAGGTGGGTGCAAGAGAAACACAATAAGAGAGAAGAGTGAGAGAGTAGTGGAGAAAGGAGAAGGAGAAGGCAAAATGAAAGAGAACACAAGAAAAAAAAAGAGAGAGAGGAAAAAAAAAAAAGAAAAGGGATAGAAAAGGAGAAAGGAAAAGAAAAAGAAAAAAAAAAAAAAAAGGAAAAAAAAAGAGACCAAAGAGAGAGAAACCCCCGTCTGAAAGCTCTAAACTCTTTATCTCCCTAATCTGTATTTCCCCCCAAAAGCCTCTTTCTGTACAGGATGAAAGCAGATTTCTCCTCTTTATTTTCGTTTTCTGTGTCCTTTAGGAAGGCATTTGCTCGAGACTAATTGAATTTTCTGCCCGTGAAGAGAAAGACACGACACAGAGTGAGTTAAAGTCCGACACCAGGACAGGGCTCAGGAGCCGTGTTAACTGGTGTGGGGAACAGCCCCTCACTTAACAAAAGTGTTTGATTCTGTCCCCTCTTGTTAAGAGAGGGCGGAAGGAGGGGATATTTATTCTGTTCCTTTCTCAAGGTTTTTCCTTTCGGGTCACAAAGTGCCCCCCACGCTCCCACCCGCCCCCTCCTCCTCCTCTGCCCGCTTTTGTGGCAGCAGCAGCTGGTGTGTTGCAAAGGGGACAGGCTTTGTCTTTTGACACATTTGAACATTTCTGTGCAGAGCTGGGGAAACCTTTCCCTTCCCCACCTCTCATGTTTCCTGGTGAGGAGGAGGGAGCGAGGCGTTAAGGAGATGCTTGGGGATGAAGTGGCACAAAAAAGCAGGGCTGGGGTTGTGAGAGCAGATGGCCACGGTGCTGGGAAGGGTGGGATGGCCCTGTGTGCTGGAGGTTTGTGTCCAGCACGCAACTGGAGGGGGAAAGGAACGCGAGAGAAGAGTGCAGAGGCTGTGAGCAGCTCCAATAGAGACCTCTTCTTTCCCCTGGTCACCTGGGGACAGGCCATGGTTATTCTTCCAGCCACAGCATGTGGAGGATTTGCTTGGTTGCTGCTACAAGTCCATAAGAAGAGCTCCTTCTGCACAGCTCCCTCACAACCTCCCCAAAGGATGTGCAAGACTTTGGGTCCCTCCATGCCTCCTTCAGAGATGGAGATCAGGGCTGGCTGCCTTACACAAGGATGCAAGGCATCAAGCATGTCACACTGGCACCTAATGGGTCTGGCTGGGACCAGGATCCCCACAGATATAAGCAGAAACTGGGGCTTGATCCTGAGCCCACCACACAGTGGCTGGCACAACCCACCTGCATCCATGCTGCCCAGTGCAGGTTCACAGCCTAGGAACGGCCCCAGTGCTTTGTCCTCAGCAAAGTTGTTCTGAAAGCAGGAAGTTAAAGCCCAGCTTTCTGAGGAGCTCACAGCCTGAATTCAAGATTAAATGTTTCTTCTGCCTTCCCCGTGACCAAGCACTTGCCACAAGAGCCCCAGTCCTCACTCTGGAACAAGAGTGCCTATCTTCATTGGTGAGAACCAAGTCCTCTCAGCCTCATTCCTGCCCTTGGGCAGCTACAGCCAGTACCAGAAGATCCCCATCTCTAGAAACACAGGGATGCTCCTTGTCTGGCCTCACAGATTGCAGCCAGTGGCCTGCTAAAAGCCCGTTTAACTCTTCCTTATATTAGTGCGAGCTTCAAGGGGCACACAGTGGAATAAAACCAGTACAAGATGAGTGAGAACAGAGATGTTGGGTTTCAGCCTTTGAGTAGCACCAGATATCTACCTGAAGTTTGGGAAACACCTGCTTCCACATAGGCTTTCAGGAGAGTCCTCATGAGTGGAAAAATAGATGGATACCGTTTGTTATCCAAATAAGTCTTATTTTGGTGGAGGCTCTTGTGCAAAGCCTCTTCTGAGGCTGTCCTAATTGCTTCGCAATAGACCAGAGATAAATATTTATCAAACAGCTGCATCAGGAAACCGCATTTCAGAGAACCTGCACAGGGCCTGGTGTCTCGGGAAGGATGAGTCTGAGTGGTTTCACCCCATTGACCTGCCAGGCTTCCCGCTCCCATGAGCCAGAGTTTCCCTGTGCCCAGCCCACACCATTGCCTGGAGTCAATCACACAGAGCCATTGCCTGGGGTCAACCACACAGCTCTTCATGCCCAAGACCCTCCACTCCCTGGTCCATTGACTCAGTGTTTTCTGACACCTTTCCTTCCTCCATCTTCATGGCCCTGCTTGCTTTCTATTAAAAACCTCAGAGATGTGGCTGCCTCTAGGAGCCTGAGTGCTAAAAGAGGCCCACATGCAAATATTTACCAGACTATTATTAGTGCGGGTGCATCCAACCAGATGGCAGCAGGTCGAGGTCCTGCTGTGCACAACTGGCTCCTCAGCAGAACCAGGCAGGGACAAAGCTCCAGGATCTCCTGTGGTCCCAAAACACCACACCAACAAAGCAGGGCATGTGGGATGAGGGCTTCTCCAGCATCTTACCCATGTGGGACATCCCCTTGGCAAGTGGCTGTTTATCTAAAAAGAGAGGAAGTTATGCTTGCAACCAAATGCTAAGGTTCATGAGTTTAGTGAGGTGTCAGCACATGGGTGTGCAGGGCCCCCACTCCAGTTTCAGCTCCACTTTTGCCTCGACTTTACTGCACCATGTGCTGACCACAGCCGGAAGGACAGAATCCCTGCACTAAGGCTGATGTCAGCACTAAGCATGCTCCGTAGCAAACGGGAACAGAATTTCCTCTGCTGAACAGTTAATGCCCATCCTCTAAAAAACTTCCCCAAACCTCTTGAGTTCAAAATGCCCAAGGAGATTATTTTAATGCCAAGCACAAGCCAGCTGAAGTGCCGACATAAGCTTCAGATGGCTGACGTTCCCTTTTAATTGGGAGCGGGTGCTTTTTTGACTCATGCAAAGGGCATGCTATTTTTATTGTGAGCTGACTTCAGATCACAGCCTCCTTATGTTAAGCTCTGCACATACATCTAATGAAAACCAGGCTCTGCCTAAATGCCCGGCTGAGATTTGGGAAGAGAGCTCCAAAGCATCTCACCCAGGGGCTTTGAGAGGTTGCCTGGCAGGGTCTGTTTTTTCCATCCTCGCTCATGTTGTAGAAGTTAAATATTTACTGGTGCTACTAAATATTTATGCTAAGCTACTCATCCTGCAGGGAGCCATCCCATCGTGAGCTCCCAGGGGTCTGTATCCAACTGGCTCACATGCCTGCACCCGGCTCTGTTCTACTGATGGCTCTTTGAGTGACTTCCTTAAGGGGAGAGATACTGGTCAAGTCCTTGACTGGTCAAGCCAAAGGTGTGGGTTGCTCTTTACTGTTCTTCACCTTGTGGTTTTGTGATGATACCTTGTCCCAGCGTGGGGGGAGTAAGGGGAGGATGTAAAGCTCAAATCGGCCCTCAATTCTTCCATCCTCTGTAAGGGCAGCAGGACGCTAACCCACAGCACACAGGAAGACCTACCACCAGCACAGTAAGAGCAGCAAACCCCATTGCCATGCCGTACCCTGCTGCTCCACAACACACCTCACAGAACAAGCCCCATACTCAGGAATAGCCCCAGGCTGCACTGCTCCATCCCACCCCGTGCTGAGTGAGTTAATGCTGCTGCTCTGCTCCGCTGGAACATGGCCAAAGGAAAAAGGGCTCCACCGCTTCCCCGTCCGCCTGGAAAACAGGCTGGCTGTTTGCTTGGGAGGGATGGCAGCACGAGGCTGTTTATTCTGGGCCAGGTTCAGCAGCACTTCATGCTTTCAGCTCGCCGGGAACACAGAGGGCACAGCCTGCCCAGGGAGCTGGGTGCTCACCCTGCCACACGGGGGTCTCTCCGGGTGCTACTCTGTCCTTCCTGTTCCCATCCCCTTCCTCCCCTCCTGGTGCTGGGGTCACCCTTTCCTGCCTGGCACACAGCTGCCCCCAGGGCTGGATGCTGTCACCAGACACCGCACCCCATCCTGCTCCCTGACATCACGTTATCACCTCCACACAATATTGATCAGAAAAAGCATGCACGGTAAAGGAGAAGAAAAGAAAGAAAGAAAGAAAAAGGAAGGAGGAAAGAAACCAACCCTTGGCTCAAGCATGCTGAAGGGACAAAGGCAGCGACAGCACACATGGACTTGGCTGCTTTCCCCGCCAGCTCTTTTCCCAGTGGAGCGATAAGAGACGGAGCGAGCGCTATCGCCAGCAGAGCGGGTCCCGGCAGCTCGGCCGAAGGGCACTGTATGCTCCACGGGGACATAGTTCTGAAATAAAGTCATTCTGGTGCTCCTCCAGCCACGCCATCCCCTGACAGCCTCCTGCAAACATCACTGCCACCCCCACAGTCAAAATAAAGCTGCGGGAGCCCTGACCTGGTGAGGGCATGTCTGACAGATGTCCCACAGCTTCTCCTCAGGCTGCAGTGCTTTTGGTGCCCACTCCCTCCTGTCTTCCCCATTTTCTTTCTTCCCTCCACATTGCTGCTCTGAAACCACCTTCCTCATGGAGTACATCCACATGCACTCAACCAGTAGGAATACACCGGTTGGTTTCGTACACTGTGAATGGATCTTGGCTCATTTTGAACACAAAATGAGTGTTCTTGGCCCAAAATATGGCTGGTGGTGGAGATCAGCAGCACAGAGGCTTGTTCCGAGCCTGCTCCTCAGCTGAATCTATGGGTTTCAGTCACGAGGACAAGGAGGGCACTTTCAAGCACATGAGCCTTGGGTTGAGATAGCAGAGGAACTTGCTCTAGACAAACCAGCTCACAGGAAATTAAGGCTGAGAGAGTTTGGAGGACACCTCAGGAGGCACAGCCATGAAACCATCCTGCAGAGCTTTCAAAGCTTCCCTTGTTACCCCTAACCCACCCTACAGCCCCCTCTGCTCCAGCCCCATCCTGTGCCAGAGGCCCCTAGCAGTGAATAGGATCCCAAGACCATCATCCACTCCAAAATAACATTGTCAGACCTTGAGATGCTGCCCTCACAGATGTCAGGGAGCATCCCAAGACAACGGTAGCCCAAGCTCCTCAGGGAACAGTCTCTAAATCAGGAGGCTTGCACATCACCATTTATCCATCTCAGCCTCTAGCACAGGAAATATGTACAACTGGCAAACCCTCTGAGTACTATTCCTCCCCTCTCCCCCTCCCATCTGCTACCTTGTTTCTTCCTGACCATAACAAGATAAAAATCAGGTGGCTACTACAGGTGATGACAGTCATTCTCATTATCCTCTCATCAGCACTAAATCAGCAACTCCGACGATGTCCTGATAACAGCACCAGCTGAGAAAAGCAGCAATAATAAATGCAAAGCAATTCCTCCATGACACTGTGTGGGGTTTGAGGTGTGCTGGTACTAAGGGGTACTTGGGGCTGTCCTACCAAAGGCCATGCTAGGGATGCTCAGCATCCCATAACACCCCCCAAGAGACTGAGGTCACTAACTGGAACTCTTTAGGTGGGTCTGGGAGCTTGTCCCTATGCGAGGTGCAAATAGAATGGAGGAGAGACCTTCAATTTCCATTAGAGGAGGCTGGGACAAAGCAAACTAATTGATGTCCTTACTGCTCTCCTGTTAGAGACAGGGATGTCTGTGGGATGTCTCTGTCTCTGCCTGGAAGCCTCCTTTGAAATACCTGTAGGCACCTCTGACTTTCCATCTTCCTGGGAAATAGGCAGAAGAAGAAAAGTTGCAATGGCCAGAGTGAGTTTCCCCCAGTTTGTGATCTGGATGGGGGAGGGAGCAGGCTGTTACTGGTCCCCAGAGAGGTGAAGGGAGAGGTGGGACACACACCCCTCGGGAGGGGTTCCTGTTTTGAGGGAAGAAGGAAAGGACACGGACGTGGCAGTCAGGGATGTAGTGTTGGCCCTGCTAATAGAAACCCTCTGTATAAACAGGGAGAGGATCCAACAGAGATCAGAAATGGTTTTTCTTTCAAGAAAATTAAACATTTAAAACATTTGAGAACACACGCCCTCACCCCCTGGACAGTAATTAACTTCTTCCTGTGCAGAGCATGGAGCATTTTCCAAAAACAGAGTTAGATGGATTATTTTTCAAAGGAAATGTTGTTGAAAGGATCTTCTGTTATGTCCTAAAGTGGGAAAACAGTCACAGTGGCTGAGGAGGGGCTTGTTCCATGCCTGTGCCATGTTGGGGCTGCTCGAGGAGATGGAGATACTCTGGGTCCTGCAGGTTCAGCCCAGGAGCAGTCACTTCATTTCACTGAAGAAGTCCTTGTCTGGTCATTGTAAGACCCTAGAAATCAGTGCAAAGTAAACCAGTCAACAGCAGTGAGAAAAAATCCCATGCTCAACCCATGAATGATGCATTGCGTTTCTCCAATGCACCGCGATGGGGAGAATCCTGCGATGAGAAAGAGGATGCAAATTCAGATGCAGATGCAAATATATGCAGTGTTCAAGGGGATTTACATCCCACGTCCCCATCCAAGCCCATCTTCCTGTGAACTTCAGATGAGCTCAGTCCTTGTGAATCTCCGTTCTCAGAGCAGTAGCATGAAAAGAGGCAGCTGGTATGTGTGTTAAACAAGCACAGTGTGAATGACATCCCGGCAATAAAAGGACTCCACAGCTAGCCAAGGTGTTTGGTGGGAACAGTGCAGCTTCCCAGGCTGATCCCACCACACTGCCCGAGCCTGTGGAGGGGAGGGGAGCAGCACGAGGAGGCAAGACCGGATAGAAATGTATAAGAGTTGGGCTGGAGAGACAATTGTGCTTTGTAGCAAAGCCTGAGGTTTGGTTGTTTGTTTTCAGTGCAGCATTGGGAAGAAAATAAAACCCAGCATTTTTTTGTGACACAGATTTGTGGGGAAGCAGCCACTCTCTGGTTGAAAAGGTCAGGTTTGCTTTCCGTATCTCCCTCTCATCAAAAATGTCGTGCAATCCATGGAACTCGGGAGAAATTTCCTCTTGCAGAGTTAAGTGAGGGCAGGCCTAGAGGGAGAGCGGGTTGCTTTTCCTAGATCAGCTCAAGGCAGCTGGAGGAGATGGGTCCACATCTGAGCACTCAGGGGCTCTTTCATAGGGTCACTGGGACCGTCAGGACTCGGGTACACAACCATTTCTGAGCCATGGTCAAGCAGACCAGAAGGGACATCACAGCAGGGACATTCCCTCTGGGGCCCTTCCCTGGCACAAGGGAGCTTCTGTCACTCATGTGCAGCCCTACACCCATCCATTCAGCTTTCAGCACCTTTGCTGTAGGAAGGTTCCCACTGTGTCACCCCCATGAGGGGTTTGGCACCGTCAGCTCCTCCATCACAATGAGACAGAGAGTGCTGAGCCTGGAAGGACAGCAAACACATACAAAGAAAAAGAAAACAATGAAAAGAGACAAGACAAAAGGATCTGTTGGATGGCGACCAGTGCATCTGGGGAAACATCTTTGTTTGGGGGAGGGAAGAGAGAGAAGGAAAAGAGGAAAAATGCATCTGGAGCAGAGCTGCTGCTTGCTTGTGTGTGCACGCAGGGAATGCAGAACAGCTCTGTGCATTTGTGACAATAAGAGCATGGCAGGCTGGTCACCGGTGGCTGCTCAATCCTCGCTCCCTTCTGAGGTGTTTTGTTCCCATGCCTGCAGGCAGAGCTTCGTCCTTTTCTCTTCCCCACCATCTGCTGTTGCAAATTCCCCTGAACATTGCCTGCCCCGGCATAGAGTTTCAGTCTATGGTGGAAAACAAGAGGGAGAGAAATCCAACCCCCAGCCCCAATCCCAGCCCCTTGCCCATGTGCTGCTGCATCTCTGGCCACTGTCCCCACGGAGCGGTGGGTGCCGGAGGCACCTCTGGGTACCAGTGCTCCTTAAGGGTGCTGGGGGCTCCTTGTGCTGTGCCGAGCAGGGGCAGGATGGGAATGCAGGGCCATAGACATAGTGGGATCCTCTTCCCTTGTATGGCTAGGACCAGCGGCACATTCCCGGCTAACCCCACTGTTTCAAATTACAAAGCTGCCCCAATCCCACCGAGCCACCTCAGATCTCAGGAGAGAGACGTCGGCGCTTTGAAATCCAGGCTGGAGCGTTGCCAGCAGGCAGTGCTCACAGCAACAGCTGGGCTCCTTCCCGACAGGACACATGACCCAACCTGGCATCAGGGGCAGAAACACGGGCTTGGGACAAAGGAAGAGGGCTCTGGAAACTGGGGCCCTGCCAGCGCCTCTTGCATCATGTCCTGCCATTAGCCATTTCCCATAGGCGACCAGAGCAGACCCCAGGTCCTGGTATGTAATGCACAGGGATGCTATCCTGATCCCCTGTGTGTGCTGTCCCCTTTAGATTTGCTCATGACAGCCACAGCATGAGACCTCTCCTGCATTGTACAGAATATTCTCCAAAGATAGAGCAATTGTAATGGGTTGGAATAACTACAATTGCCAATTTTATTGGCCTATGTTGGGCTTAATTCCCTTTGTGCACAAGTGTCCCCGGCTCATCCCTGGCCACATGTCCCTGACCTTGCAGGGAGCAGGACCATCACCAGGACAAACTTGGTCACGCTCAACCAAATTCCTGCCTTCAAAAGGGCCCGCAGTGCCTGGGCCTCTCTGGACAACAGCTCCAGAAGCTCACATTACTGCAGCTTTTGTAGCCTTAACAGCCGTGACAGCACAGCCAATAGCTGTTAGTGTGTGCTGGGAGCTGGGGGGGGGGGGAGGTAGCTCAGCTCAGCATTAATACCCCAAAGAGATTAATGATGCTGAGTGCTTTGAAGAGGAGAATAAGGGAATGGGAGACTAATTGGGGAGATCAATGAGAGGAAAGCCCCCATAACACCCCTCAGCACGCCAACTGGTGCACAAGGGGTTGGCTTCCCCTTGGGGACCATCCTTACAAAGGTGCAGTCCCCATTTACCTGCTCACAGTATCCCCGTAAGACTTCTCCCAAAGGAAAGGGTCTCTCCCCCTCTCCAAGGATCCAGACAAGGGATGCTTTATTGTGGTCAGGTCATCCATCCAGGCCATGATTACAGTTTGTTGGTATTGTCTCCTCCATATGGTGACAGGCATTTTATATATACATGTAAATAGAATCATAGAATCGAGTTGGAAAGGACCCTTAAAGGCCATCTGGTCCTACTCCTCTGCAATGAACAGGGACACCCACAGCTTCATCAGGTGCTCAGAGCTCCATCCAGCCTGACCATGGTTATCTCCAGGGAGGGGGGCATCCACCCTCTCTCTGGGCACGCTGTGTCAGTGTGCACAAAACACAGCCCCAGGAGAGGAGTGCTGTCCCAGGTGCACAGCCAGGCGTGCCACGCAGTGCCATGCCATGCCATGCCCTGCAGGCAGACTTGTTGGCTCTGGGTGTTGCTGCATCCTTTGCTCTGAGCTGGCACAGGTAGAGCTGCAATCTCTGAGCGGAAGATCTGAACACATCCAAAACTTTCTTCCTAACCCGTTTTAACCCAGATTTGTTGCCCCAGCCTGCACACATGTGGGTGTCCCGCTGTGTGCTGCATCCCGCTGGAATTCAGCTCCTCTGTCCTCCTGTGCCTTGGCTCCACGTTGGAGCTCTGCCACAGGGAGGAGAAGAGGCTGCACACCTTTCCCTGCCTCTCACAATTCTCTCCTGCTTTACTTTCACCCATCTCTCTCACATCCCCCTACTGGGGTATAACTGCATCTCCACTGAGCTGATGGAAGAGCCCCATGGTCCCCCGTCACCCTCTGCTGCTTCTCCACAGAGAGCCCCTGTTTTGCAGAGATAGGAATTAAAGCGGCTGGCAATGCTTTCAGGCTCATCTAACGACTTCCAGAGCCTTAATTTAATTTAATTACCATCCCCTTCTTATCTTAATCATCCCGCCTGTGTTTATAAACAAAACACTGCCTCCCTGCCCCACGGGCTGCAACCTGAGCGCAGCACCTCTCATCTGCACAGCTCGTTACATTCCTGCTGCCTGCACAGCCCAGCTGCCAGATGTCTGCAAGGAAGCCCATGCAAGCTGTGACTGGAACAGCAGTGCAGAAGGGGCTGAGTGTAACCACTCGGCTTCCATCCCACATGGGGCTGGGATGTGCTGCCCAGTCCTTGTGGGTGATGGTTGTTCCCATTGCTGCTTGCCCAGCCTCGGCCTTTCAGCTGGGATATTTACATCAAATGAATATGGGATGATGTGGGGAAATGTGGGGTGTGGGGAAATGAGCAGCCAATGGGGTGTCTGTAAGATGCTGCCCTGCACAAACTCAGCAGTGAATGTGGGATGAGCCACCTTATGAGCCCCTGATGGAATCATTGCTGGAGGTCACACTGGAATTCTGAAACCCCCAAATGAGCCTAGAAATGCAGGGAACCCATGGCAAACCTGCTGTTCCTGGGGATACTGTCAGTCCCCCCACCCGACAGTGTGGATAGAGGGGTGAAGAATGGCATGAGTGACTCCATGATTTTAAAGTTTTCCCTGTTTCTTCTATAGAACGTCTGCCTGGTCTGCCCCTACTCCTCCACATCTCCTTGGTTGTCCCACCATGGGCCACAGCTGAGCAGAAAGCAGGAAGCCCTCCAAGGCTGCTGTCATTTGCCTTCCCTCCTGACACTGGCTTGAGCTCATCTTCATGCCAACCCTGCTGAGCACTGAGATGCTCCCTGCTTCAGAAGGTGAGGCGAGCCTCCGCAAACAGAAGAGCATCTTGTAAACACCCCAACAAGGGGCTTGGCTCGATACACATGTAAAAACAAACCTTGGCTATCACTTCAAAAGCCTCGTAGCTTAAAAAGTTGTTATGATATAACCTTGCACGTACACAAGTGCGTGCAGGAATGCCAGCTGCTGGAGGAGGCTGAAGTTTGAGTTCCCAAAACACTGGGAATCATCAGGATTGTCAGATCTGGGACAGCCAGACATCCCAGGGAATTGGGTCAGCACAGCCATGGCCAGCCAACACCTGGGGGAATTTCCTCTGGAGAGGTTTTTCTGTCCCTGCAATTTAGGCAAACATCTTAGAATCATAGAATCATAGACTCATTTGAGTTGGAAAGGACCCTTAAAGGCAATCTGGTCCCATGAACAGGGACACCCACAACTCCAACAGTGCTCAGAGCCCCATCCAGCCTGACCTCAGGCGATCTGGGGATAAAGGAGAACAGAAACCCCTCAAATGTGGCTGTGAGAGCAGAGAGCATGGGCAGGGTGCTCACTGGGATCTGCTGTCCTTACACCAGGAGCTGGCAGGAAGGATGCAGGTTTTTCCTATTATAACTTAGTCATGGGGCTAATAAAGCTCTTCAATCGTTGTTCGTCACTTGTACGCACACGCACAAAAAGGCTCAGAGCAAAAGTGGAGAGGGAGCGAGCACCTGGCAAAGACCTTATTGGCCACCTCCTATTTCTAAAATAATGCTTAAAAAAAAAAGGTGAAGGGAGAAACATGGGGATCCATCCCAGGGCTAAGTGGGCACAGAGCTGCCCGACCCCCCTGCCCCCACCCAAGTGCAGGATCCCCACCTCTTGATTCCAGACATCCCATCAATAAGGCTGTCGGCAATAGAAGCTTATCAGCCCATAAAACGCACCCTCCTGTGCACATATTCCCGGGGCAAGGCTGTGATAAGGGGTTCAAATGCAGGAAATGTGAGAGAGCACAATAACAAAGGCACATTGAGGAGGCCCTACATAAACAATGGCCCGGCCATGGGCTAAGCAAGGGGCACAGTGAATGGCACCCATATCTCTATGGTGGAACAGGCATCTGTGGAGTGTGATTCAGGTCTTGGAGTGTGATTCATGGACTTGGATATGACCAAATCTGCAGGGATTTGGCCCAGGAACAGCCTGGCTCAGCAATGGTGCTGAAGGTGGCTGCTAGGGCTCAGAGCTGAGCGAGACACCAGGAAATATGCAGATATCACATCTGTTAGAACCCAGCGACACTGATTTCTTACCATTATTTTTTAGTTTGTTGTGGAATAGCATGTACTGCAACAGTAAACCTTATTCAAATATTTGTGAAGTCAGGGCTGGTGCACTCCGTGTGCCGGCAGCTTCCTCGTGTCCTTTCTCAGAGCCCAGAAAAAATCAACCCATCTGCAAGGGAAAATACTTCAGTGACATGTTTACTTTTTTCACAGCTTGTTTTCTCGCCTGGATGGGAAAAGCCTGAGGCCATCAGCGGGGCTCCCGTCCCGTCCCACTGTAGGCTGGCAGGTGGCAGTGCCCTGCAGAGTTTAAGGTTTCACAGCAGAGGAGCAGGGTGTCCAGGTTTCCATTTGAATCCATCAGATGAACCAAGCGTCCCAAAGCCGTGCTCTTTCAGTGTCCATCCATTCAATCTACCCTGCTGGTGGCTGTCAGCTGGGAAACTCTCCCTTGTCACCAACCTGACCTTTACGGATGCCACGACCCATCAGCCAAAATTCTTCCACAGTATCACATTAAATAAACTGAGTACAACACTCCATCTGCACCAGCAACATTTCCAGTCCCTTAATCATTTCTGAGGCTCTTTTCCTGGACTTTCTCTTTATACCACCCTCCTGCTTGGCCAGGGGACACTGGAGCTGGGACACCGCTTCCCCCACTGCCGCAGCAAAGACCACAGATGAGCTTGGAGTTGCTGCAGTGCTTTGCAGCCACACACATGGGCACTCCAGGAACCTGGCTTCCCTTTAGGGGAACATAGAGACGTTTTTAGGGGTTGTCCCACTAAAATTAAGCCAAAACCCACAGTTCTGCCATGGCTTTCAAGTTTTTAGATTCTTTTCAAGGTTGTCCCATTCTATAAACATATCTTCCCTTTTCATTCCTAGAAATATCTGTGGTTGTATTTAAAAAAAAAAAAAAAAGCACTTTTTGGCTTGCACCAAGCTGGCTTACCCTCTAACAGCCATTTACAAATATTATCCAAAGGGTTTCATTTTTTTCCACAGGTAAAGCTGGGGAGGCTCAAGAGCCAGTTTCTGTGCAGCCCTGCTGGAAAAGCAGCTGTGTGACCACATTTCCCCCTGGCAGCAGCATTTTGTAGCCCATAGGCACCCATGTTTGACCTCCCATCAGCATGCCATTGTGGTTTTACATCACCGGTGTTTATCAATCTGTGTATCAATGTAAGTGGTAGGCTCCACTCTGGCTCCATTTGTACCACAGCCAGACACCAAATCAAACCACACAGCCAGGCCTGTTGCACTGACAGTATCATCTTTATCAGCCCAAATCCTAGCTCTGCAGAAACGAAGAATTTAGCAGAGATCTATTTTCATCATCTGCTGGGACTGGCATCAGTCACACCCCTCCTTTAATTAACTTCACATTGCTTTCTGTAAAAGCTCTCTCAGTATGTCAGCCTTGATGGATGTCAAGCTGGCAGGCTCTAAATAACCCCAGGGGCCCTATTGCCCTTTTCAAAATACTGACTTCTTTCTCGACCTCCTGTCAGTTTGCCACATAGGAGAAAATGTTGGAGCTGGGAGACCTAAACAGCAGAGTGCCACATCCATGCACAAAGACAATAGGTACCAATGGGCGCTGGGCACAATGGGTCCAGAAACATCCCCCAGGCACAGACCCCATGAGCAGGACCTGGAGGCAGGCAGTGGTTTTGTGGTGTGGACAAACATCTCCCAGGAACTCACCAGGATTTTTTCAACTCTTTTCCTTTATGAGGGAGGGGGTGAGGTTTTGACCTCAAGCCTTCCCAAGTGTTGCTCTCGAGCATTAATCCAATGGGGTGCCTCCGTTTCCATGACCCTATTTCCACTCTCAGCGTTACAATCCTCTTCCAGCTCCATGAGCTGTTCCAGATGTTTTGGAGTTTGGTTAAACACTCCAGAAAAGAGAGAAAAGAAAAAAAAAGAAAATAAAAAGGGATTTCTCCCAGCAGTTGGATCCGAAGGAGAAGGAGGGAAAGCAGAGGGTGTGAGGAGCAGAGTCATGGGGTGGTAACCTCTGCCCAGGCTACACTCTGCATCATGTACAAAATAGGATTGATTAAGTGCTCAGGCAGATCAGAGTTATCCCAGATCGTTTGTGGAGATTGGGGGTGGAACCCTGCAGCCCCTTTTCCATCCTATCCATGGGAGCTATGCCCCAGCCATGACTGATGGACATCTCTCTGCATGGTTGGTCCCTGCATGGGGTTGGAAACTCACTATCAGCCTTGGTGGGAGTGCAGCCAAGCGCAGCACAAGGAAGAGCTGCAGATACATCCTCAGCTCTCCTGAGCTCCAAGCTGATGGACTTTCAGCCCCACTCCCCAGCTCAGCTCTATGAGCAGGAACATTGCAGTCAGGATGTGGGTATGTCTGCGGTGAGCCTCAGCCTTCCCTGGATGAACCCCTTCACAGGGCATGAGGCATCTCCCAGCACTGTGCCCTTGTTACCAGTTTACGGCTGTTCCTCTCACACACACTGATGGTTCACTCATAAACCACCCTTCACGTCCCCACTGAAATTCTCATGCTCTGCACAGCTATATCTGTAACTACATAGGAATAAATTATATATAAGCCCATCACCAGAAATAGAGAGGGACTGAATCAGCAGCCTCCACCCAAGGCACTGGGAGCTGGATTTGTGGCTGGAGCCCATCTGCAGCTATAAAAGCCGATATGAAAATAAAGAAGAAACCAAATGACATGGCATCTCCTTGCCTTGACCACAGGTTCCCTGGGGCACTGACTGTCTTATTGTTCATCTCAAGAACAACTTTGCTCTCTGCAGATGAGGAGCTGGAGGAGAGTCAGAGAGTCTCTGTGCGGGAAGGGGCAGAGGGAAGCAGAACTCCCGAAGGGGATCAGGGTGAGCAGCAGGATGAGCAACAGCAAACAGGGCTAGAGGGAAGGAAAATGTGGTGCCACCAGCTGCCACCTTCTTGGCTTAACCTGGTGCAGCCTGGGTTCTGAGGTGCTACCATCAGGCAGCTGGTGCTGGTAGCAAGCTCTGCATGGTGGCAGAGCTGAGGGCTGCTGGGGGAAAAGAGAGAAAGGATTCAGGCTTAAGGTTTAGGTGTTTGGCTGAAGGGGTCTCCCAGCCCCTGTGTGGGTCTGGAGGGAGTGAGACTGGCAGACTTTGCTCCATCCCCAAAATCCATTCAACTTGAGATGTTTCAAGTCAATAACACAAACGTGCTTCTCTCAGTTTGAGCTATCCTGATCACATCAGGAAACAAATACACTTGGTTCCCCAAATGGGAGAAGGTTTTTTTGTCACCATCGTCATTTTTCGAGTTTCAGTCTTTGTCAGCAGCCCTTCCTCTTCCTCCCTGCTCTCCAAAATAGCAGGAAGCTGCATCCTCCCCCCTGCTGCCTCGCAGCTTGCTGCAACACCCTGATGCCAGCCCCATGCAGCAGAGGTCACAGCTCATGTGGGGAGGACCAAGACTCCAAGCTCAGGCTTTGCTGACTTGGTGGTCAGGCTGATCATTGTCTGGAGTCTTGCTGGTATTGATTCCTTTCAGGCCTGCCAAGCCAAAAATGCCCTTCTGTACACTCATCTCCTGTGTATCATTCCCCCATCACTCCAGGGGCTGGGATGGATGCAGCCTCCAGGATAGTTGTCGTCAGGGTTTCAGACATGAACATGGGAAGGCCTGTGTGATCCCTGCATGCCACTGTGATTTCCTTGTGCCAACAACCCTTGCAAAGAGCTGGTGGGCTCCACACCTCCCGATGTCCCCACACCCAAACCATCCACACGGAACCTGCCAAGAGCTTCCAGAGCTCCAGCTCAATGGATGCACCTGTATCTGATGTATACTCAAACCTCGCAGGTCAGCTCCCTCCTTCCACCCAGCTCTGGGCTTCCCCCTCCTCTTCCTCCTCCCCAACAGCAGCTGCAGGCGCACGACTGCAGCTCCATCCCACGCACAGCTCCCGGGGAGGAATGCAGCCTTTGATGATATGTGGCTGCCTGTGCCGTGCTCAGGCCTGTTGCCACGTGGGTCCCTGTCCAAGGAGCTGGCATGGGGCTTGCAGGGGGAGCATTAGCAAGAGGCTGTTGTGCTGTTACTTGTGGGAGTGAAAGCCCGCGGCCAAGCTGCAACCCCCTCCCCCAGCAGTAAATCACTCAGCATCAAATCAGAGTGACTTAGACCAAGGAAACCTGGCCCTCAAAGCCTCACTTCACCTGGGGAGTGCTTCTGGATTGACAGTACTTTTTGATGAGGCTGCAGGGGATGGAATGGGCTTTGCCAAACCTGACTGCATCTCCAGGAAGCAGAAATTCCCCACATCCAGACAGGAGTGGAGAATGGAGGGCTCACATTTCTCCCCTCTCCATCCCAGAGCTCTGTCATCACTTTAGCCATGAGTCAGAGATCCCATGAGGGCCACACACAGCACCCACACTCTGACACCGGGGACCACAGGAGCTCTGCACCAGCGCTGCTTCTCCCCATCCATCCTGAGGAGAAGGAGGCAGGTGTTTCCCTGAGGAGTTTGGAAGGGATAAATCAGGTATCAGCAAACACAGCAGGGCAAATACTTACGGATGATCAAATATTAGCTCAAGGAATCCTGGGTGGTAAACAACACCCCGCACCAAGCCTTGCTTTTTGACAGAACAGCCATGCCCTGACTGCAGCAGAGCCAGAGCATGCAGCCAGCCCTGGCCAGGGGAATGGAGGTGGCTGTAGCCTGAGCTCACCCACCCTCTGTTGCCTCCTGCTTGTCACACATAGACAGGTCCCTGGCTCACTGTTGGAGCCTGAATGTCCCACACCAGAAGCAGCAAGGTACCAGCAAGCAGCGCCTGGTGGAATGCCCATATAAGAGCAAACGTGAGCTCCAGAATATACGCAAAACTCCTCTTTCATTTACTCATTTAACCCGGTGGTGCTGGAGCTGATAGTGCCGGCCTCCTTTCAAGCAGACGCCAGATATAAATAAAATAAACCAGGCGAGCTTTGTGCTTCCACCGTGCCGCCTTTCATCCCCACTCCTCAAAGCTGCCCGGAGGAAAGTCCCAATGAGGGAGCAGGGAGCAGCAGGCCTTGGCCTCAGCTGCACTCCTGCAATGCACGGCCCAGAGAGGAGTGGCACTGCCATGCACAGAGGCAGAGATTTGTGCCATCGTTCACATGCCTGCCAACAGGAGCTCATAACCAAGAGCTGCAGGCGCACTGGAGGAGCAGCACCACTTCCCTTTCCCCAGACAGGAGGACCACGGGGCACGCTGCCACTGCGCCAAGGCACGGATAAACAGACACAGGGTGGGACCCAACGCCTCAGCAGCTCGTTAGGGCCGTGCTGGAGCTGACACTTCACAGGGCCGGGCACAGGCAGCGTGTGCCGGTGGGTGTGAGCTTTCCCATGTCTCTTGCCGCCCTGCAGGGTGTGATGTTTTTCTTTCCTCGTGACTTTTTTTAGGCTGAGCTCGCTCTGCAGGGCGCTTTCAGAGGGGCAGCGGTCTCTTTAAGGAGCTGCATGGAGAGGTGCGGGCTGCAGAGCAGAGCACATCCCGGAGCGGAGGCACAGAGGTGTTGCATCAGGCTGCGCTGGCATCAGACTCGTGCACTGCGCCGTTTGTCTGATGGTTATCAGTCGTCTAAGCGAACTGCCCGGAGTCTCCAGCCCTCTTCTGGCAGGTCCTACAAATTGCAACGTGGAGAGAGCAGAAACAGCGGTTAGCAGAGGCTGTAAAGCAGGCAGTAGGGTGGGGATGCTCAAAACACAGTTATCCCCAACCCCACGGCAGCCAGCACAGGGAGGACAGAACCCCAGCCCCGACACGGCTGCTGGTTCGTTGGACAGAATAAGAAATGAAAAAGGAGACATGAGACATTACTGAGTTGGTGGAGCAAATATGGCCAAGCCTGCACCCCCCAAACCAAAAAACACACAATTCCTAGGTTAAATATTGCTGGTTCTTTAAGGCTTCAGGCCTGAAGGCTCCTGTGCTAATAATCCCAAGGGAGTTATCAGGGGTGGCTCCCAAGTTTCTCCATCCCTGAGCAGCAATGGGGCAGAGGAGCGTGGCTCTGGCTGCAGCCCAGCACCAGGTACCAAAGCAACCCTGCATGCACCAGCCCAGTGCCTCGTTGGTGTATTTTGAGCATGTGGGCTGATCTGTAAGCCACCAGTAGGTGTGTATCACTGAGGTTTCCCAGCTGCTATATATGTATATATATAAATATATATATGCATGAGTACATATAGGGTCAGATATTAATAGGGCATAGGCCAATAGCATCCAAGGGCATACATAGCACTGTAAGAGGTGTGGACACAGCCAGGTCAGCGTGCTGTAGTTTCTGGCTGGCAGGACAAAGTAAATAAAGAACAGCATGCAGCACTGCAGGGGGAGTATGCCTAATGTCGGGGCACAACTGAGTTAATTGTGGGATGGACACCACATTCCTACAAGAGCTCACAGTAAAATACAAGCAGGTATCAGAAGCCAAAGAATCACGGGCAGAGCAGTCGCAAGAACACAGGAAAATTGGTTTATGGAGTGTAGATGCAAGGAATGCACTGGGGTCCTGCGAATGCATCCTGTGTGTTTGGAGACCTCTACAGACTAATGAACGCAACCGCACTTGCAGAGAAGCAGTTTCTCACAGGGGAGATCTGTGTGAAAATCCCCGTGGGAAGCATCAGTGTTGGGCTCCTCGCTGAGCACTTCTGTCACTCCATGAACAGCAGGAGAAGAGCCTGGGGACAAATGACCGAGAGCAGGACAAGGATTGTAACGGCTTAGGGATAGGTGCAAACACTGCCTGTTGTACAACCAAATGGCTGACAAATGCGTGAGCAGGTCTGCTAATAAGAGATTTGATAATCACCAAAGTGTCACGCTAACGAAGAGCCCCTGCAGCTAGCCAAGCTGTCAGACCATCAGCTCATTTTCTGTGCCGTGTTTTTCTTTGCTGTAAGCCAGCAGCACGCAGTCAGCATGCCTGGGAAAAGCAATGCCACTGAGAGCCAACCGCCCACCTCCAACAGCTGACTTTAAACGTGTTCCCACTCCCTTCCTCCTTGTTAAGCAGAGGTGATGATGGCTCCCAAGGAATGGCACAACAGGCAGAAGGCAAACAAGGCACACCTGTACAACCAGCCCCTATTTGGGCACAATTTGCTGTGTTTGCACCTTTCCCAAAGCTTTTACTGCTCTCACCAAAAGGAGTCAAACTGAATTTTGGGAGCACTGAGCATCTCCATAGTTGCTGTCCCCAAAAGCAGAGCAGTCAGAACCTTCTCCACCCTCAAGAGTTCACCCATCTCTCCAAAAAATATTTATGCTGCTTTTCGTGCTCCTGCAGGGCAGCCCTGCAGAAAAGCCACAACTCCAGCACTGCTTGGCCAAGCACCACTGTTAGCGGGGCAGTGAGCTCAGCACTTGCTACTGCTGGTGGCTTCAGCAGCTGCACTGGGAACTCTCACGGGGCCCAGCTGGACATCGTCCTGCCAGGACAGCTGCAGATCTGTGGGCAGTGCTTGGTTTCACGAGACAAAACCAGCACTTCCAGCAGCTTCTCCAGAAACTGTGACTTGTGCTGGTGTCTGTGCTGCAGGGGTGAGGTGGGCACTGGCACAGAAAGGAGCCCTGCTTCTTCCTCTCTGCACAGCATCCTTTGCCTCCTCAGTACCTTCACTGAAACATAGAATAGAATCATGATTGGAAAAGAACTCTAAGACTGCCAAATCCAAATCCAACCCGTCCCCACTGTGACACCAAACCATGTCCCTCAGCACTTCCCAGCACTGCCATCTGAAGCACAGAGTTCTGCTCCAGTGCTCCCAGCACATTTCCTCACCACGAGCACTTTGCTTTTGCAGGAGACCAAAGGGGCAAAACCCAGCCTGGGATTTGGTTTTACAGCCCCAGGAGAGGCTCTTGGCTTAGATGCCTGTTGGATTGAGTTTTAAGTCATCTGCCAAGGGCGCCAGGGCCTGGGATAGCAGCTCTCATTCTGCTTAGCTGCTGGAAACAAAGCAAACATTAAGTAACATCAGCACCATGGCCCCTAGCACAAGAAGTTTTCAACCACAGAAGCCAGGGATTCCTGTAGGACCATCCAGGGAGAATCAAGGCCTCCCAGGCACAAAGGGGTGGCCAGAACGTGCTTTTGGTGCACTGACCCTGTGAAAATGGGTGCACAGCAGCCCTTCCCTTCCCTGGCATAGCTTTGCCCAACTATACATTAACAAATGCTGATGCAAACTCCCATCTCTAGCATACATCAACTTTCATTTCATCACAACCTGTTTCTTGGTGCCTTTCCACACCAGGAAACATCTGACAAAAGCTCTCTCATCCCCAGATTCCTACTTTGTTTCCAGCAGGGAAGGGAACCACTCTGAGCTCAGCACAGTGGCATCCCAAACCTGCTGGCTCCATACAGGCTGTGAGAAAAAAATAAAAATAAAAAAAAAATAAAAGGAAAACATTAAAAAAAAGATTGTACAGACTTTGCAGCAAAAAGAGCTGCTGTTATCTCCTCCACCTTCAGGAGCCCACATTCTTGTTTTGTGCCCTGTTGCTCCCACCCTTGGGAGCTCAGTGGATGAGTGGGGCTGAATGAGCTTTGCACGCCTGAGTGGGCTGACCCTGCCTGGGGAGCAGGATTTGCTGCTCCCCATCACCCAGCACTAAAAAGTGACCTCAGGCTGCTGCCTCTGCTAATCCCTGGCTGACAGCCCTATATAGACTCCCCCACCCTGGCTGCACAACCACATCTGCTGCACAGAGCAGGACAGCAGGATGGCATTGCGGGTAAGTGCTGGGGATGAGCTTAACCTGCACATCCCAAAAATGCACTGGAAATGGGAAATGGTAACAGAGAAAGGGAAGGGGTGTGAAAGAACTGAGCCATGGGAAGGGAGAGTTGGGAAAGGGGCTGCCAAAGCTGGAGAGATTTTTTTCCCAATGAGTTTGGGAAGGGCAATGCTCAGAAATGCAAGATCATAAAGAGTGCTAAAAAAAAGTGGGATGAAATGGCAAGCCCTTCTTATTAAAATGAGTTATTTAATAAAACTATGAATTATTCAACAAGGAACATTTTCTAGCTTGTTCTATGCACATTTAACATTGAAAATGGGAGGGGAGCTGGTGGAATGGGATCAGAAAGGAGATCTTGGGATGTCATCCATGTAACACTGATAGGGATGGGCTGGATGCCACATTACTCCGCTCCTTTGTCAGTCCCTGCCTTTCACATGCTGCTTCAAAGCATCACCGAGGATTTCACAGATTTCACATTGTCCAGGCAGGGAGAAGGAGCAGTTGCTTTTGTGCCAGGCAGGATTTCTGCCCTGAGGTCTTCTCTAGAGAGCTGGGTGGCAAATACAAAAGAAAATCCTGAGAAGAAGGGGGAACATCCTGAGGCTCAGAGCAAGAAAAAGGCTGGAGCAGAGAGCGTGTGGGAAGGGGGACGGAGGAGAAGAGGATCAGAGACGTGGAGCAGTGGCTGGGGATGGGCTGTGATGTGCTGTTCCCCACCGTGCCCTGTTTTGCCATCACCTCCTGGCGGCAGTTCGAGGCTCTGTACCCAGAGGGGATGTGTCCCGGCTGGAGCGTCGTGGTCAAGGGTGAAACCAGCTCCAGCACCAGCATGTGAGTACAGCCGTGCTCACAGCTCCCCTGGGACAGCAGTGCTGCTCCACGGCCCTCTGCATCCCTTTCTCTCGCTTTTATAGGTTTGAAATTAATTTCCTCAGTCATCCCGGAGATCAGATCGCTTTCCACTTTAACCCCCGCTTCGCCAGCTCCAGAATTGTTTGCAACTCCTTCCTGGCCAACCACTGGGGGAAGGAGGAGGTGAACAAAACCTTCCCCTTCGAAGCCAAGGAACCCTTCCAGGTAGCCCCGGGTCACACCATGGATGTCCTTGGGTGGGGCAGGAGCATCCCAGCCAATACTGGGGTGGTCCTCAAGGATCTGCCTTCACCTTTCCAGCCAGCACTGTACCCAGTGAGGTCCCCTTTCTGAATCTGCCTCCTGTCAGTATTTCTTTTGTCCCTGCTATTTTGCTGCTGATTTACAGCCAGCTCTGGCGCAGATGCGCACAGCTCCAGCAATAATCCCTGGTGCTTTTGTCATCAGTTTAAGCTTTGCACTGTCACCAGTTTCTGCTATCACAAAGCAAAAAGCTCTATTATTCTTTTCTTCTGCCCAAAGGAGAGATGACCTGTTCACGTGTCAGCTGGGGGAGGGTTTGGATGCACATTCCCAGATCTGAGTGCTCACCGATGTGACAACAGTGAGGTCTGGGGAGGATGTGTCCACCTGGTGAATGTAACACAGTCTCTCTTTCAGGTTGAAATCTATTCTGACCAGGATTATTTCCACATTTTCATTGATGAAAACAAAATCCTGCAGTACAAGCATCGCCAAAAACAGCTTTCATCCATCACCAAGCTGCAGATTCTCAATGATATTGAAATTTCTTCAGTGGAAATCACCAAACGAGGCCTTTACTAGCAAAGAAAGTTGGGATAGCCTCACCAGCCACTCCTCCTTAATTTCCTGATCCAGCTGGGGGCCACATCCTCCACATCTCCACCCATCATCAGCCACCCAGATAGATGCAGCACATCCTTGCAGTGGAAATGATGGCCACAGCCATTGCGTGCCACAGCACTACAGCAGCACCCAGCCATGCTGTTAACTTGTAGCCACGTCACTGAAGACCTTCTGCCCCTGTGCCCTGAAGTGCACAATGCTCTTATCTTTGCTGCTAGAGAGACTGACAGATCACTGCTTCACATCAAAATCTGCCTTGAATAGCCTGGATATTTTAATGCTGCCCTAGAAATTGTATTTGCCCTGGAGTAGGATGCAAATTAGTGCTAGTCCTCAGCTGGCCGCATGGCAATGGATGCGATGTGTGTGGATGTTACCAATGGAAACGAACAGCTCACTGCAGGAGCTGGGTTAAAATGCCACTGTATTTGCCAATAAAATCCAACAAGGAAATCCCTGCTGAAACATCCCTCACTGGGCAGATCAACTGTTGTTTGTTCCCTGCAAACCTATAGGTATGAAATAGGTATGAGCAACAGCCAGCTGTGGGGCAGGAGGACACAGGTTGGGGGTTGCTTTACTCTGCACTGGGAAAGCACTGCCCTTTAGCTCTGAGAGCTAATGAAGTCCTATCTATGTAGGCAGATTGCAAGATATTTCCAGAAGATACATTCCACAGAGATGTTTGCTCAGCCTGTGTCCTGCCAGCTCCAGCCTTGCTAGACAGAGCATGGGAGTTGGTGTAGTGGGTCAAAAAAGGGTAAAGTTCATCAGGACACATAAAGGAACATAGGCCCTTCAGCATGCAACAGAGATGCAGCTGGACTCCAAAAACAAAAGGACATCCTCAGAAGCCAGCATCTAGAAGCCCATGAGTTCAGAATGAACAAACTGCCACTTTCCCTGTAGATGTTCTGACTTTTCTCTTTGCCCTGCCTGCTTTCATTTCCTCCTCTTTTTCAGTTGCCCTTCATACACATCCTTCTGCCTTACACCCTGTTCTCTTTGCATTTGCCTCTTCCTTGAAAAGGAAAATATGTCTGATTCCTTGACCAAGCCACTGCAGGCAAAGATGATGTTATTTTTACTGTTTTAATTGCACACATTAGAAGCATAATGTCACAGTGTTAAATCTGAACAGGAACTCGCTCCAAAAACGCAATTACAGCTGCCCCCAAATCACTCCTTTGTTTCTCAGACGTAAGACAGACCACATTCCTGATGGCAAGCAATAACACAGACGGTCCCGCCTTGCAGTCCTTTCCTTCAGGACGATGACACTTGGTAACAAAGCAGCCCTGACCCATCCTTGTCTTTGGATGGGATCACCAAAGGCCATAGTTGCACTCCAGACTTCTCAGAGCTTAAATTGGCCATTCCCAACTCTTTCCTCTGTTTATAGTCTCAAGGACTTAACAAAGAAGAGGTGACCACAAAGCCAACCACAACACAGGATGCCACTAAGCTGACATTTATGAGTCTGCTGAAACGCTTATCATTTTCTTCCAGACCATAAAAAACACCAACTGGAACTGGGCCTGTTCTCACGGTGGAGAATGCAATGGGAACTCAAAATAGTCTCAAACAGTACCTCTTCCCCCCAAAGAGAGCAGAAATTACCATTTGGAAATAACAACTGTCTTGGTGGCAAGTTGGGAGAGCTTGGAGATGGCGAGACCTCCTTTGGAATAAATCCATCACCACTGAGGCAAAACAGTTGCCAGCATCTGGCTTATATTGTAGTTGTGATGCCGCTCAAGGGCTCCACACACTTCACTCCTCCAGCCATCCCTTCAGTAAGACAGACACAAGTGCAGGCAAAAATAGTCCTGTTGGGATCTCTGTGTCACACTTCTGATAATGCTGAACTGCATTTGAAAGAAATTGTTCTTTTTATTCATGCCTGTTTGGGGGTTGATAGACAGATCATTTTTCACAGAGGAAAAGTGATGAAACAATTTATGAGGCTAATACTTTGTACCTACATAGCTACAAAATCCATTTACAGCCACCGCTGCAGTAATACACCACAATTTCATTTTTCTCCCCAGAAGCGAGGACAAAAGACCTTGGACAAACAGGGCAAAAGTATTTCAAGTACAAACAAATCAAGAGATGCCACACCAAATCAGGCAGCAGCAGGGATTGTGCCACATCTGCGAGCACCTTCCCCACAGCTGGTGCCAGTGGCCACTCTCATGTGTTACCATCCACACTGAGCAAGCCCAATCCCTCCTGACACATCCACAGTACTACTGCAGGGCTTTTTACTTGGGCTTTTATCTGCTGCCTCCTCTAGCCAAAACAGTCCCAAGGGTAAAAGGGTCTTTGGAGCAATGTGGTTCTAGGGAGCTACAGAGTATCTCTGCAAGGAAAGCTTTTGGCTGGTTAGGAGAAATGCTCTCTAACTCTCTCGCCCTCATCTGCCCCTTAAGGAGAAACTCCAGGGAAAAAAATGAAGCCACACTATTAAGATGATCAATTAAACTCTCAGGAGGGAGTTGACACATCACCACCACACAGAGGCACTGTGTGCTGGTGTTGAGCTGATCAGAGAGAAGCAGCTCATGCTCCTTCCACATCTCAATCAGCTTTCCTATTCACATCCTGGAGCCTGGGACTGTAGAGGGAACTCTTAGGCACTCTTGCCCAGCTTGGAAAGGTCCTTTTGAACCTCAAGATGAACATTTAACTGCCCAGGCAGTTGGGGCCAACCAGCACAGGAGCCAGATTGAAATGCTTCCAGAGATAGAAGGTACTGCAGGAGGGGATGGGGACTGTCTTATCAGTTCTGCTTATAAAGCAGAAGATGCTGCCCTTACTGCTTTCACCAACCAGGGAGGGCCAGCAGGGAGCAATGCCCCTCAGGAGGCAAAGCTAGGAGAGGTGGTGACCCCACAGGGGAGCTCTCCCATTCCCACTTGTGTTCCTCATTTGGGCTGGATTTGCAGAGCTCAGTGAACTGCTCTGGCTTGTCCCAGATCAATTGGAGGGAAAACAGGCTCATAATCCCTCGTGCTTGAGCTCTGCCAGAACTCCCAGGGCCAAGGTCTCCTCTGGCAGCATCTCAGGGCTGCGGATCTCTTGTAGAGCATCTGATGGTGCACAATTAGCAAGCACTCCTCAGTTCTGCTGACGCCGCTGGCAGTCATCACACACCCTGGCAGCAGCACCAGTGATTTCCTCATGGGCCAGCAAGCAAAAGGCTCCCACGTCAATGACAGTCACATTCTATCAGCAGGGCAGCAGCCTGGACACATCAGGCTGAGTGATGCTGTCTCTGCCAACCTTAGCAAGAGACATGCGAATAGCAAACACTTGGTCCTGCCCTGAGATGAGGCAGAGTGCCAGTACAGTGAGAAAGATGTCTAGAAAAGAATTAAAAGGGAAAAAGTCGTGCAGGTTGCATCTGCTTCCCATTTGCTTTCTGATTTAATGTCCACCTTTCTACAAAAAAAAAAAAAAAAAAAAAAAAAAAACACCATCACAAAACACTTTGATGTTGGTGGTTTAGCTATGCAGCCATGGCTGGAGGGCAGCTCTGGTGAAGAGATGCAGAAGGGCCATTGGGAACTGTTTAGGTGACAGATGAGTTTTCTGCCATTTCAGTGCTTCCACGAACATCCCCTGAAGGAGGCAGAGCTGTGTGAAGCATTGCTCCTTGCCACTGATTCAATGCAGTCGTGCTGTGGTGCAGCTCAATGACCAACCCACATCTACAGCACCTCACTTCTCACCTCCCCAGGGCGTCAGTTCTCCCAGCACATTGCCACACAATACAGCCACCAGCAAGAGCAGAACTTAAAAGCCACGACTTTCTTCTTCACGTCTCTGAGCCCTTACCTAAGAGAGTGCTTACTCAACACGTGGGCTGTCAAACTCCTTGAATGCTCAGGAGTCATAGATGTCTGCCAGAAGGGCAGATTCAACTTCCCAGAAGAGTCCATAATAAACAAATAAACAGAACAAGAAGAAAGGAGGAATAGCAGCTCTGTTCTAACTGAGAGAGAGAACTCTGAGGCACTATGCAGCTGAAAAGGAGCCTCTGCAGAAAAGCAGAGAAATGCTTCTTTTACTGCATTTAAAAGGAGCTTCATGAAGTCACTAACTCGCACCACCTCCATCCAGAGCCAGCTCAGACAGGAGCACATCTCAGCTCTGATCTTGCATGCGTAGCGGCAGGTATCGAGTTGCAGACATTAAATGCAGGCTGCAAAGGGATTATTTTCCAAAAGAAAAGATCTGCTGTAGAGGTTGAAGCATTGGAAGTGATGGTACTGCTTTGCTTGACAGATGAGTTATTGTATACCTCTGCTGCATAAGAAAAGAGTGACAGAAATTAACCCTACGTATGAATTTGCTGACCTTCCTGTTCTGCAGTCTGTTCAAGACCCTCTTGCTGGAGCTGAACATAATCTATCATGTTATGACTTCAAGCTGCAAGAATACAGCCAGCCAAAGCTCTGACCTGCCCAGAGCACAAGAGCCAATGGAGATCAGGCAGCTTTCCCTGCCCCCATCTCAACCTATGCTGCCTGGCTGGGTCTCACAGAGCACTTTGCAGCTTCAAACTAGAAAGAGAAAGAAGTGTCATAACACCTTTATAGAGGTGAAGAAATCAAGGCATGTGGTGGGAAAAGAGCAGGGAGGAAAAGGGAGTGACCAGGTGCATTTGCCTCCAGGCAAGTGCTCTCACTCTGCAGCTCATGGCCTATCTATGTAGCTTATGTCTTAGCTTGGCTGGAACTTTCTGTGACATAGGAGAGTTTGCCTTGATACAGTAACAAACTCTATGCTGAATCCCTCTATGATCTGCAACACAGCCTAGGTTGCACAGACAAGTTAGCCCCTTGTCTTAATAAGCTGAGCTTAATGAGTCTTCCATTCACCCTGTACATAGGCATCATTGCTACGGTCTCAGCTGCTAATCAGTATTTCTTCAACTTCTTTACTTCCTGCTCCATCCTAAACAATGGTCAAAGAGCCACAAGCACCCCTTCATTCTTCCCCTTCCTCTCCTAAGCAAGGTTCAGCGATTGCTGTGTGATTTATTGCACATGAGATTGCTGGTTTTGTAGAATGGGAGTAAGACTGAGGTGCAGCTATTTCACCTCCTGGCCTCAGCCTCTGCACTAAACTCCATCTACTGTCATAATTCATTTCCTGAAGTCGCCTTGTGCTGTGAGCACACACTGGAACCAGAGAGACAAACATGGTCAGTGGTGCTGAGGGAGCAGTGATTGCCCGAGTCGTTCCAGATGAGTCACTGCACAATGAAAGGTTATGCATTATTACTAGAGAGAAAAAGAAGTATGCAGCTGATCCTGACAGAGCTTAACAAACGCTCTGAGCCTCTGACTGATTTTGTATGACTCTAGTTGTGATATTCCTCTGAAAAGGCTGCCCAAGATAAATAGAAGCTCACAGATATTTTTTTTTCCTTACCTTGCCAGAACATTAGAGCAGATTGCTGGAGAGGATTCAGAGCCACAGTGTCACCTCTCCCTGCTTCCCAGTTGATCTCCCTCTCAAATCCACACGGCAGGAACCCTAAGAGCTTCCTAGCCAAGAACACAAAAGAGAGGACAGCTTATTATCACGCACACCACCTGATAGCCAAGCCCTTGTTGCAAAAGTGCTCAAGCTCTAAATCTCACTACAACCTGATCCCAGCCTCATCAGCCAAGAGTGAATCTCCGTGCACAGACAGACGAGCTCCCTGCTATTGTGTTCTCTAAAACCTTTACCTGCTCTGCTGGCAGCTGTGGGCCCTGCAAGTGCCTTTCCTTCCGGCTCCCACACGTTTCTCCTCTGGTTCTGCAAGCAGCTGCAGCTGGGAAAGGCAAACTGTGGCAAATTTAAAGCCTTTGTCAGATTTCCCCCAGCTGGCAATCAGCTGATGGAGCCAAGAAAGCTCTGTCATGTAAAGACCTCTTTCTTATCTTGTTGCAGCCAGCTACTGAGCACTGGGAAAGCAATGTTTTTGTGCAGCTCTGGCAGCACTCATGTGTAAGGAGAGACTGCCTCAGCAGCCTCAGCAGCCTCTGCTATGATATGGTTTTATCTGCCTATCCTCTCAGTAGCTGCACTGGCAAACTGCTTTGACCAAAACAGGCTGAAATGGAGACTCACAAACCTGATCAGACCAGCCGGTTTCCACAGTTAGCCAAATCTGCTTAATTTGGGCCTTGCTTTCAGTCTGATCCTGATTTTTCCTAAGGATTGGTCTTGCCTCTTCTGAGCAAAAGAAAGAGACCTCCACACCACATGTGAGCAGAGAGAAAATTCCCTGGGCTATGAACTAGGGATCCAAAGCACTGATCTCTCCTAGAAACCACTTTGCTGTGCAGTCACAGAATCATTTGAGCTGGAATGGACCCCTAAAGGCCATCTGGTCCCACTCCTTGCAATGCACAGGGACACCCACAGCTCCATCACTGCTCAGATCCCATCCCCTGACCTTGGGTGTTTGCAGGGATGGGGCATCACCACTGCTTTGGGCAGCCTGTGCAATGCCTCAAATCTCTTATCTCCGTTCATCGACTCTCCTTTTAATGAGACAGGGCTGTATTTTAAACAGGGTCCCATCAGGGGTACATTCAACCCTGTACTTCCCAGTCTGCTGCTTGCCTGTCCTTCTGTACGAACCAAAAGCAAAGATATCAGAAAGATGGATTTTCAATCACACTTATCCCAAAATGGTGTTTCATTGTTCTTGAGTGAGCGCACATCATATCAGACAAATTCTTCTGTACAAAATTATCTTTTCATTTCAGCCACTACATTTCTGAAGCACTCAATCTAAGAGGCTTCCAATAACAAAGAAAGAAGATAAAGAAGTTGGCACGTATCTGTTTATGAAAACAGACAGCAGTGAATATTCCCAGGCAGAAAAACGCACACATTCCTCATTTAAAATCCTCAAAAGGACCATAGAAATAGTTTAAACACTTCATTCTTTGATAGAGAGGGGAAGAACAATGAGAGAAGAAAGGTTTCCTCTCCTTGGACTAATTACAAACAATAAACATCAATTCCCAGTTGTTCTTACTTGTTTTGCAATAGTAGTTCCTAATATTCTGAAGCGCACTTGACATCTTTTGTGCCTCGTCTTGGTGCACTGCATCGGCCTCTTATCTCTTCCTGTCTCTACACCACGTCAACATGCTGACATCAGTGAACTCCACATCGGAGTGATGCTGAGGACGTGGGCCACGGTGCCTGAAAAGTCCTTGTGTGCCCACCAAAACCGCAGTGCCAGAGCAGCTCTGCAAGGCCCAAAGCTCTGCCACCAGCAGAGGGAGTGGCAATCTCAGCTCACATGTCCCCCAAATTCTGTGATTCTGTGAAAACTGACAGTGCTGGGGATTTGGGGAGTTTTCTTGTTGGAAGAAAGTGTCCCAGAGGAGGATGGACGATTTTTTTGTCTTGTATTTTGTCCAATATACAGTAGCAAACAATAACGCTGCTGCTTTGCCCTGATGGTACAAGAGGCAGATAGACAGGTTTCAGCATGCTGTGCATATCAAGCATTAGAAATGCACGGGACTCCTGGGTGGCAGTGGCCCATGGGTGGCAGCAAGGGGTGTATGCAGTATGAGCAGGTGAAAGGGCTCCCAAGCTTCCTTTCCCCATAGTTCTCCCAGCTATGTGCCAAAGAGTGAGGGATGGGAGGATTCAGAGGCAGTGATGAACCACTCTGGGTGTTATCCAGTGCTTTTCATGAGCAATCTGACCAGCTCCTTCCAGTAAAACCAAAGGGAATCAGTTTCACTGGTGTTAGCATTTCCCAGCTCACTGTCTTTTCTCCAAGCCAGCGGCCCAGCTGCCAAAACTCCTCCCCTGTACTTAGCAGGGAGAAAGTTTTACAAGGGGAAGGTACACAAGCTGCTGTGAAATTTCTCCATTTTCATGCTCACAAGGAGCCAATCCATCTGGTCACCAGTACAAGCTAGAAAAGCCTCAGGATTTCTCTAATGTATACCAGTTCTTGGGCCTGGAACAGTCAGAACACAACAGCCCAGCTCGTGCTCTTGCTGCAGTGGGAGCGGTGAGGTTTGTGCTGAGACAGCTATGCTAAATTTACCCCACTCTGGGACTGTGACGTGGAGTGAGCAGAGCAGGTTTGGGCAGACGTGCCAGGCCTGGGAGCTGCTGTGAGTTTTTCTGAGATTCTGGCAAAGCCCCAGAGTGGCTGACTCACTCCTCCTCTCAGGTCAGATCTTCACAGCTGTAACTCCGGTGAGACCAGCGGGTTATTTCTGATGCACACTGCTGTAGGATCACAGTCCAGTCCGTTGCCCTTGCTGGTGAAGGATGGCTTCTGTTTCCAGTGGGCCTCCTTTAGCTTTTACTCTAAAGCCACTCTGTAAGAGGGGAACCAGTGTGAAAAGAGTTTTTGCTGGAGATTCCCCATCTTGAGCTATTTGGTGACTTTGAACTTGTTGTAGTCAATGAACTTGTTATAACTAATGACCTTGTCCTTTCTAACTGCTGTATACAGTATATAGATTTGTGATTTGTTGTTAGAGGTGGCTTGGCCCTTGTGAGCTGTGCCAATGGATGCAAAAGCAGATTTATCCTAATTATATCGAACCACTGATTAACTTAGTAATCTAGCCTAGAGGTTCCTTAGCAGTGAATCATGCAGGTTACAAATAAAGTGCATGGGGAAAAAATGATAATGTTACCTGCATTTATTAGACTGAACAATTGCAAAGCAATAACCTTAACAAAAGAGGTTTAAAGAGTCCGGGTACCTTTCTTTGCTCTCTTCTCTTGCAGTCTGTTAATACCCTTCTAAAACTGTTGACTTAAACACCTCCATTCTGTTGTTTTCTGCATGTAATGACAAATCTGCTTTAGAAGGCTGAGCTGTGGCTGGCAAGGAGTCGGGTGCATGGAGGTTTCCAATTGCTAGCTTCGACCTGGCCTCTATTGTTGCCTGTTTGCAATAGATCAATTTGGTTGTGGAGCAGCTGCGAAATTGCAGCAGATTTTAGGTATCCATGTGAGTATCTGGACAATTCTCTGCATAGAATAATGTGTACCCTGCGCTCTGGGCAACACACTGTAATTAGTTTATAGAAGTTGTTTGTCTCTGAAGATCTATAAATACACATACATAAAACTATAAGGGAATAAACAGTCACATGCCTAAAGCAAATGCATTCTAATGCAGAAGAGCTTTATATGCCGATCACATTCCTCTGCCCAGAGTTGTTCCACTGCTGATCTTTCTTTCACTTCACGTCAGGATGACCAAAAATATTTACTTTCTTCATTCACATAAATAGACTAAAATGGATGGAGAATTTCCCACCGAAATCAAGGACATTCACCACTCAGTGACAAAAAGCTTCCACTCAGCCTGCGTTTGTCACCGTGCTCTCTCTTAGAGAAAGCAATGAAAGAAAATACAGAATAAACTCCTCAGGCAGAAGTATTGGTTCCTCTTGTCAAACATTTTCTTCAGTGATTCACTGGCATCACCTGATTACCCCCAAGTCTAAAGCTTCATTTAACAAAATAACTTTGTTCCCCAACCTAGCCCTTCAACTTTTTTAAGTGACATTTTCTATGGAACGTTTGTCCCATTCCTGCAGCCTAAGAGAAAAGACACAAAGCTGTGTTTCTTCCCGAGTGCTCGTTGATCAAGTGGGTTCCCACCAACACACGGATACGGCGTTGACCGCAGGCTGTCGGCTTCTGTGGGAAGGCGCAAAAGGAGCCCAGTGGATTTGATCTTATGCTAGAGGTAGGTGCAGAAGTGCCTGGGTGCACTGTTCTGATTCCGTGATTCTATGAAGGCCGGGGAACAGCGGGAGAGGAGAAGGCCCAGGGGAGGCGGTCCGTGCACGGCGCCCCCTCGGCGGAGCTGTCCTTCAGCACCACGGCCCGGGCACGGGGAGCCCGGCGGGAGGAGCGGCTGGCAGCGCTCGGCTCGGCTCGGAGAAAGTGAGCACGGAGCTGCATTGCTTGGCCGGGAGCGAGCCGGGACGGCACGGCCTGGAACAGCTCGGATCCAGCCAGCAATCCCGGCAGAGGACACGGAGGTGTCCGTGAAAAGGGGGGTGTGCAGGATGCGCGCGTGTGGGTGCAAAGAGGGAGTGCAAAGGGTTAGCAGGGGGAGTGTGACCGCGGAGTGCAAAAGGAGGAGGTGTGCGGGGAGGGGTGTGCAAGGTAATATGTGTGTGCAGAGGTTGTGTGCCCGAAGAGGGTTGTGAGGCACCTGTAGAAAGGTGCATGCGGCAAGTGTGGCAAGGTTAGGGTGCGCAGCGTGCGTGTAGAGTGTCTGTATAAGTGTATAAGGGGATCTATAAACCTACGTGTGTGCTGGGAGCGCATGCGACGGATGAGGAGTCTGCAGAGTGGTCTGTACGCACGGTGGTGTGCAACAACGCAGAAGTGTGAGGGAGGGAGGTGGGGGTGTTGTTGCGGCTTGCAGGACGGGCTGAAGGAGGGTTGCGTGTGCTTCGTGCGTGTGCAGGGCTCCGTGTGTGCGTGTCAGCGCAGAGGGACGCGAGTGCCGCCGTGCGCGGGGTGGGCGCAGGGAGCGCGGTGCCGCTGGTGCGTGTGTCCGGGTGCGCGTGTATGCGAGCGAGTGTGAGTGTGTGTGTGAGCCCGCGGGTCCTGCGCTGCCAGCACACGGCGGAACGGCCGGCAGAGCGGGAGGATCCCGGCCCGCCGCTGCCCGCCCTACGCCCGGTGAGTGCCGCCGCGCCGCGACGTGGGGCCGGGGCAGAACCGGGAGGGGGGAACCGGGAGAATCGCGGTTTAGCGGGGACAGCCCGTGTTCGGGGCCGGTAGCGCGGGGCATGCAACTTTGCCGGGAGGACGGGGGAGTACCGGTGTGGCTGGGGCTGCTCCCCAGGGGGTTGATGTGCCCTCCGTTCTCGTCCCGTCTCCCTCCGGCCAAGCAAGGAGCCGGTGCCCGCAGAGACGCGCTGCGCTTCCCGGGCCACCCGCTCGTATCCGCGGCTCAACTAAGTTACCGAGAAGCCATTTCCGACAGGCAGTTTCCCTGGGAGAAGAAAATATCGGGGCTCGCTCTCATCCCTTTTCTATTCACCCTCTCTTGCAGGCGTGGTCCCAGGTAGACATGGCCGGAGCGCTCAGAGCAGCGTGGCAGGCTCTGCCCTGTTAGCCCCCGGGGAGGCTCAGCCATGAATTCCTCTCCCTCCACTCCCGGTATTCCCCCCAGCCTGCTCCAATTGTGGCAGGAGGAGAACCAGACCCAGGGCGGTTTCTGGAATGGAAGCCAGGAGCTGGGCTGGGAAGAGCTGGAGGAGATGCTGTTCCTCTTCGCCAAGGAGCCCATCACCATCAGCCTGACTGCCATGTACCTCGTGTCCTTCGTGGTGGGCTTTGTGGGGAACATCATGTCCATCAGGGTGCTGACGCGGAAGCGCCGGAGCCGGGTGTCCAGCCTGAGTGCCACCCGCAGCCTCCTCATCAACCTGGCGGTGTGTGACCTCATGGTGGTGTGTGTCTGCATGCCCATCACCGTGGGCAACCTCATCTACAAAGCCTGGGTGTACGGGGACTTCCTCTGCCGGGCTGTGCCCTTCATCCAGGCTGTTTCCGTCTCTGCCAGCGTTCTCAGCCTGACCGTCATCAGCGTGAACCGGTACTACAGTGTGCACAACCCACTCAATGCCCGCTCCTTCTTCACCCAAAAGAGGATCCTCAGTGCCATCCTGGTGGTGTGGTTGCTGTCCTCAGGAATATGCATGCCCCTCATCTTCATGAACAGACGGGATGAGATTGGGGTAGTGGAGGGCTTGCCCCTGGTGTTCTCCATCTGCAGGGAGATTTGGCCTCAGGAGAGGCTCAAGCAAGCCTATAACTTTCTGCTTTTCTGTGCCCTTTACTGCCTGCCGGTCCTGTTCAACATGGTCATCTGCTTCCTGACAGTACGCCGGCTGTGGAGCCGCAGCAGCCAGCTGAAGGAGAGCAGTGCCCTGAACCGCTCGCTGCCAGCCTCCAGGCTGAAGATTCGCAAGAAGGTAGCCCAGATGGTGGTGGCCCTGGTCCTGCTGTTTGCCATCTCCTGGCTGCCCGTCTACCTGATGGACATCTGGATCGATTTCAACATCCCCAAGTCTTTGCAGGATGTGACTCCTTCTCCTTGGATCCTGCAGCTCAGACCTTTCGCCCAGTGGCTTGGCCTGAACAATTCCAGCCTCAACCCTATATGCTATTGTTTTGTTGGGAACCTCTACAGATCAGCCAAGGAAATGAAGAGTAAATACCACCAAAGAATGATCTCTCTCTTTAACTTCTCTCTGTCCGAAGGGACAACACGTTCCTCAGTCCCAGAGCTGTTCTCCTACCAGAGCCCAATGGAGCCTGCAAGGAAAGGACGCTCTGCTACACCTACCATGGGCAAGAGGGCCCAGGGAGACCCTGGCACTAAGAACAAGGGTGGACACTTGAAGTCTTGCCAGCACCCACCTCTGAACACTGTCTCCAGTGAGAACACTTCCTTATGATTCTGCTCAGGAAGTGCACCTCATTTCCTCCTCTGCATTTAAGGACTCTTAAAAGGTCTTCACGAACCAGGCACATTAATGACAGAAAAAAAAACTTTCTTCTAAGCACTCCCACCACCAGCTCAAAAATCCAGACAGGGAAAGAAGAGAAGAACATGTGGAAAATATAACATATTTTAACTCAGATCAACTTTTAAGACAAACGATTTCCACTGGGGACAACCAGCTGCACAACATCTTGCCCAACGGGCAGAGCAGCTCCCTGATGGGGAGGCTCTCCTCTGCAGCTTAATCTCCCAAAGAAACAGCAGAGCCATTGGGATGAAGCAGCAATTTGACTGCTTGCTGCTGCTTGTCCTGTGCTGATAGCAAGCAGCCAGGACAGGCACTCTGATGCAAAGACGTCAGCTGTCATCACAAATAGTGAAGAAATGCTAGGAACAGTATCATAAAAAAATTAGTGGGGGATTTCACACACTTTATCACTTTGGATTTCATTGCCTGACCATATTGTTTCACTACACCGTACAAATAAATTCTCCTGATGTGAAGAGATGGTGCCAGAAGTGCTGAAGCAACCATTGCCACTCCACTTCAGTAATTCAGAAGGGAGAATATGGCCTTGGAGGTGATGTAGAAAATGCAGTAAGAAAATATTTGTTGGGTATCAGCTCTCTTTTTCTTACAGTTATGTTCCTGTGCACGGAGTGGAAAGAACTGGGCTTCTATTAACATGATTTGCACTTGAAAAACCAGCTCTTTCTCAGCTCTGTCCGTACCAAACAAAGTCATTGGCATGTGAAAATAAAAATAGGAAGTGTTTTACAGCTAATAAAATCAGAAGCAAATAACGCAATGCTATTTGTCTGGGAAGGAGAGAATCAAAGTGCTTTCTCTCTCTGAGGATCAGAAGCAGGTTAAAACTTATTTCTTCCACCATATCTTTGGAAAGAGACCTTCGTAAATAAACGCTATATTTTTATTACGTTAGCATTGAAAGACCTCACTAAAGCTTAGGAACCCTATTGCAATGAACATCTGTATTTGTAAGGAAACCTTTCTCCCAAAGATCTTGGAATGAAAACACACCAGACCAGGCAACAGGTGAGAGGGAAAAGCAGCAAACTGTGACCCACAAGGATGGAAGGAACACAGATCAGCCCCTGCTCTGTGTCTGCACGGGGCTGTGCATAAGGGGCTGTGGAAACGTCGGTGCCACGGTGCTGAGCTCCGGGTGGGAGCTGCAGGGAGAAGGCCTTGGGCAGCCCAGGTTGGGGTCTGCATCTCATGGGACTTCGGAAGATCATGAGCTTTCTTATTGCTGAACAGTGGAATGATGCCTGGGGAAATAGAGGTGCACATCCTCTTGCCTTTTAGGGCACCTTTTGCTCACACGAAAGAATAAAATAATAGAGGTCAAATATAGCCATGCTTGACAGCAGGATTTCCACCTTTTTAATGATTGTTAACAAACATTTTACGTTGCTAATTATCCGCTCAGAAAACAAGAGATTCCTTTTAAATGCAGCACCATCCGCAATTTGTATTCCCTCTTTGTGTGAAGGAGAAAGAAATTACAACAGCCAGCTTTACTTTGCGTGAGGAATGTCTTTTATGTGTTTTGGCAGATGAGATCATCTGCATTTCTGCAGGTGATATAGGAGCGTTACCCCCTGCTCGGTGTTTTAGCAGCTGGAGAGGAAAACCTGTGAAGATTTTATTTCCTCTTTCAAGGCACATTTTTAGGGCTGGCACAATGTGCTGGGCTGAGGAGCAATGTCAGCTTGCTGCAGATG
The DNA here is from genome assembly GCF_951394365.1 of Tetrao urogallus. Lineage (NCBI taxonomy): Eukaryota > Metazoa > Chordata > Aves > Galliformes > Phasianidae > Tetrao > Tetrao urogallus. The sequence goes on from NC_136828.1 coordinate 11,875,869, forward strand.
CCTGCTGCCCACAGACCAGATGTGACGGTGCTGAGACCTCCCCACCTTGCCCCGACCAACGTGTTTAATCCTGTTCTGAATAAACTGCAGTCAAAGGGACAAGGAAATGCTGGCCCTGTTGCATCCCACGTGGCAGGCAGCTCTGAGGATGGCTGGATCAAATGATGCCATCAGAGAGGCAAGAAACCCACACTGACAAAGCCTCCCATTGGAATTTTATTGCTCCCTCAGCTCATGAGCTGTCTCCTGGATCCCACCCTGGAGGTCCCTCTGGCCTCCATAGAGACCCAGTGGGGCTGTAGGTTCTCCTGGAGGTTCCTGTGCCTTTTCTTCCTGACAGCAAATGCCCAGGTTCTTTTCCAACCACACAGACCTCCAAGACACACCGTGACAAATACCCCTCCTGCTGCACAGGGCTATCTCTTCACACTCTTCAATGTACTGTTTTTCAGTCTCGTTCAGTGTTCATTTTCCTATAATAAAGACAAACTGCTCAGTTGAACTCCTCTTGGTCTCCTTCTGTCACCCCTTCTCCAGCTGCTTCTCCCCTGTTTGCTCTGCAGAGAAATGTCCCCACACCCCTCCACTGTCCCTGCCCAGTGGTCAGTTTCTCCCAGTCTATTTCCTATTCCCTTCTCTGATTCCAATCCTGGTGCAATCTGCCCCTTTTTGCATTGCTCAAGGAGCCCTGGCTTCTTTTACCCAGCAGTTGCCAGGTAATGATGGATTTTGGCCACCACCACCTTGGGGTGACATCAGTGCAAATGAGGAGTGGTGACGTCAGTGCAAAAGGCACTGCATCCCGTGAGCAGCTCTGGTGGTGATTCCATTAACCTGAGCCAGGCTGTGCAGCACAGCAGTGCCTGTGTGTCTCATGTGGGCTGAAATCTCTGCTTCTTGGGAATCAACTTCTCCTCACGCCCCAACTGATAAAACACATGACGTTTATGCCCAAAAAGACATGGAGGGTCCTCCAGGCCATGCAAGCATCTCGTTCTGGATGTACTCATAGGCATTCAAGGTCTCGTGGCCCTTTGGGGAATGGGAGCAGACACAGCTCTGGGTGGTGAACGAGGATGGTTTCCTCAAAGGAGCCCAAAGCAAAAGCCTCACACTTGGTGTGAGGTTGAGGAAATGTGTTTCTCTCTAAATGCACCCAGACAGACTGGAAATGGGAATTTGAGATGTCTCGAAGACAATGTTTTCCCTCAGCAGTGCTGCTAATGCATCTCAGTCCCACTCTTACCCCCATGGGTCCTCCCTTTCCTCTTTGCCATCCCAGTCAATACAAGCATTTTACCACTCCACCAAAATAGCATATTTAAAACAGCTTCACTTGAATCCTTTTGCTGCTGTATGGACTTACAGATAGCCACTATTTGCTAGCTCTTGCTGGGAATATCCCGTGGTCTCTTCTTGTACTGTCAGTATTGTCTCAATAATGCTATGGATTTATTCTCCTCCTGTGAACCACTGGAGAGAGAAATAAATAAATAGAGCCTTTCATATGAGGCATCACAGAGGCATGTAAAATCATGACTGGTATGTAGCACTCATATGGAGAATGATGAATCACTCCTTATAATAATACACCCCAGGAAGCCAATGGAATGATGAGGTGCATGCAGAAATGCAAGGCAGCCCCTCGTGCCCCACTGCCAGCAGGGCATGTGCTGAGCTGGGAGCAATGTGAGGGGCTCAAGAGGAGACAGGAGAGTTCCCAGAAAAAAGGGCCATTGGGGGCTATGAGTAGCAGTGGTGCAATATGTAGCAGAAAGGGTGCTGTGTCCATAACCTGTAACTTTAAGTCCTTCCCAACACTGCTCCTGACTTAGCAAGGGAAGCAGGATGCAGGGCTCCCTGCAAGTTAGGATCATAGAATCAGAAAGGTTGGAAAAGATCTCTGAGATCATCTGGTCCAGCCATCAACCCATCACCACCATGCCCAGGGCTGGACCATTCCCTACAGTTACTTCTACATCCCTATGCAAAAAAAAAAAATTATATATATATATATATATATATAAAGACCTACATTAATCTGAGTCCTGTTTTAAAGAGCAGAAGGAGAGCAGATGCTGATTTCAGATCAGGCATAAATTGGTCAAGAGTAAAACTGCCCAGGACACAACCCCCCGGAGGTAGGACACGTCCTTGCTGACACAACACTGAGAAATGCTCACACAGCCACTTGCAAAACAGCACCCAAGGAGTCCCAGCAGACACACACAGTGCCCTTCTCCAATGCAACAAACCAGCAACAGCAGCTCCAGCCTGCTTTTAGCTTTCATCAGTCCTCCTGGAGAGTCAGCGCTTTGTTGCAACAATCCTGAGCATCCCAGAGAGAAGAATTTCCTCTGAAGGGAAACTCCTGCCTGTTGGTGCCTTGCATATATCCTTTTTAATAAAGGTGGTGAGGCAGTGGCACAGGGTGCCCAGCAAGGGGATGGTGCCCCATCCATGGAGACACCCGGGGTTGGGCAGGATGGGGCTCTGAGCAGCTGATGGAGCTGTGGGTGTCCCGGTTCATTGCAGGGGAGTTGGAGTAGATAGCCTTTAAAGGTCCCTTCCAACTCAAACCATTCTGTGATCCTATGATTCTATCACATACGCTGATGTTGGGATTCAACATAGGTTGGAATCTGGCTGTTGAGTTATCCACGCCACCAGCAGCCCCAGGCACAGCTCCACTGCCTCCTTCCACACCCCAGCACCTCTCATACACCAAAACCTGAGCTGTCCTGGCTCAGAATAACTAAAGGAATGGGGAGAGCACAGGAGATGTTTGGGTTTCCGTCATGCTGCAATGTCCTTGTTGTGGAGAAGCAGAGAGTGGAAGTTTTCCAGGGAAATTCAGCGCAGCTCACTTAACCTCTGTGATTATATTCAGCATAAAAATAAGTCCTGGAGACTGCTGGAAAAACAAATGAAGGCAACTACGAGCAGGCACAGCTAAGGAGACCACCCCAGCCCTGCAGGAAAGAGGCAGCACACACAGCAGTGCTGCTTGCCTGGCAGACACAGGGCTCATGGAAGGCTTTCCAAACCCTATGGAAATGAATAGTGAGTTCAGTCCTGGGCACAGGGGCTGCAGTGGATGCTTCTTCTCACCTGCTGAAGGCCTTCAGGCAAAGCCCCAGCGCTCAGAGCCAACACGAGGCCACGCGAGGTCAGCACAGCACTGCTGCTGCTCCCAGTCATCCCTTACAGCCCACAGCGGTGGCTCCACGTGTCCTAATTTAAGGTCTGCACTCTTAGCTTCAGTCAGATGGGAAAACCTGACTTGGGGCAGAGGGTGAAGCAAACATTCTATTTGGAGAGGAGAGGATGGTGCTTTCTGCCTTACATGGGTACCACTGGATAAAGGCTGTCTCATAACTTTTATTGCATTAATATTTTATTAAAGTAATAATTAAAAATATACATATTTCAGCAGTAAGGGTGGATTTAGCACTTGCAAAGAGCATTTTTTGAAGGGGGGAATTCAGAGCAAAGCCCTCCTGCTTGTTGTCTCTGGCTGATGGCTGCAAAGCCCCTGAAACAGTCAGAGCCCACAGTGTGGCTGTGGAGGTAGCTCAGTGCTGGCAGAGCAGGGGCTTGTCACTGTCTGAGAAGGGGACACGCCATGGAGATGCAGTGTGACTCTTGATTTCAGCTATTTCCTATGCCTGATATTTTCCTCTTGCACCTTTGCACCCTGAATGGAACCATTGGCTCATGTTGCTAGCTAGGGGAAATGTAACCCAAGGAGAACATATTTTTAAAAATACATACGAAATTTCTGCAGTTGAGCTTTGAAAAAATCCAGGAAGGATCAGTGTGTCCTCATGTGCCTCACTCTGTCTCTCTGAGTTTTTACGACAACAGGCAGACACTGCAGAGCACAGAACGCCGTGTGCAGGGCAGGATAGAATAGCCGGGCCTCAATCATTCCTTTATCAGACATACCTCTCCCAACTGCAGCCCTGTCCGGTCTGCAGAGAAGTGAGCAGGCAGCACTGGCTGTACTACAAAGCAGGAGCACCCCGGGGTGTTGGTGCCTGTCTGAGCAGCACCCCCAGCTCCACACCGAGGAGGATGGATGGATTGAAGCAGCCATTTCGGATCCTCAGCAAGGCTGAGCATGAAGAAGGCAGGGTAATCACAAGCTGGAGATGCCCCAGCACCTCTGGGTGGCTTCATAGCTCATCCCTGCCCCACGTGCTGCCCACTCTTAGCCTATTTCCATTTTCCACTTGAGGTTATTGCAGTCAATCTCTGCTTTCCTCAGCCACTCGCTAACAAGACTGGGGCTGATGAATTAAAGATCTGTGCAGAGGGATGTTTAGGCAGATGTAGCCCTCACCTGGTGTTTGAGAGGCACAAGCTGTTATTTCACACTGTGAGGTAGGAAAAAGTGGGAAAACATCCAGGAAATAACCGAAAGAATAAAAAAGAGAATGTAAGAGAAGCAAATCCAGACAGCGAGATGAAACTATCTTTAAGCAATTACTGGGGAAGAAATAGAGCTGCCAAGGATATTAGAGCTCTCATGCACCTGCTAATCTGTTCTGATAAAGGTCTGACCAGCTCAGCTAAGAACACCATTAAATCTGCAGTAATCAGTGCCAGAGGCAGCCCAAGGGCTCAGCAGCCCCAGGAAGGCCATTTCCAGCAGGGATGTGCACAGCCCACAGCAGGGACGTGCTGCACACCCCTGGGATGGCATCACATCACCCACATTTCCTAAGGCTCCATCCAGCACTTCTGAATTCTAACATTGTTCTTTCGGGATCTGCGTAGCGTAGGGGAAAACAAGAAGTTCCTATGTGGCCTCGCAGCGTGGATCAGGGATCAGTATTTAGAGCTGACTCACAAAGCCTCCACAAAAGCTGCCATGTTCTCCTTCCAAAGCCAACGACCTGGCGAGGCCCCTGGCAGAAATACATCAAGAATATGCAACAGGAAGAGGAAAGGAGCAAAAATTCTCCTAAACCCTGTAGATGCAAAGCTTCAAACTGCCTCTCGGTGAGCCGGAGTGGAACAAGCATCACAAGTCTGTGTGCAGCCTGGAGCCCACGCCAGGACAGGTCAGGGCTGTCAGCTGGGCACGAATGTGTGTGCCTGACAAGGCGATGGGAGGCTGCCTCCCCCGCAACGTGTCCGAGCCTCCTTTGTGGCTGGAGACGTTATCTGCTGCCTGAAAGCACACAGGCTGCCTTCCTTTTCATTGCCTCTCCACCAGTGTTGACTACAGCCGCATTTCTTCTGATTTATACCAGCAGAAGCTCAGAGCGAAGCCCACAGCGAGCAAAGTGCTGTCAAGGTGAGGTTCCTGTCACATCAGCTGCCATAATTCCATCGACTTAATGAATCTACACCTAATTTACAAGTCAGAGCCGGATCCAGCACCAGCAGCTGAGTATAATGGTGCCATTTTTATATATTCAAATTTATACCTGAAATAAACACCATGTTAGATCTTCCCAACAGGTCTGAACTGCAGTGTGTTCCTATTTCTTTCTGCAGAAGGGTGAAATCTCTTTAATGTTTTGAGATAGCCTTCATGTCTCAGTGCTGAAGGCTTTTCAGGGTCTCTAATAGGCAGCTGTGTCCTACAGCCATGGGCTGTGGGGGCTGGGTGCCCTTCCTATGGAGGTGGGTTCCTGGGCCCAGCCCAGCATCCTGACGAGGTGCAGTGGAAATTAAGATAAAGTAGAAGAAATAATGCATTTCCTTCCAGAGTGGCTTTTCTTGTATACTCCAGGAATAAGCAGAGGTGTGTGATATACCTCCCTGCCAATAATGGGGATCAGGACAGCTCAGTCCTGTGTGATCACAGGTTTTGAATAGAGATTCATGGCTTAACCAATATCACACCACAAGGATGGGCAATTCCAGACTGCAGAATTGTAAGACAGATCCAATGCTGACCTGCATCCCCAAAGAGAAACCATTCATCCACAGCATGCAGCTTTGTGCCTGCGACCGTGAGCACAGTGCAGGAAGGCTATGTAGGGTGGGAAAGTCTCTACTCTAAAATGAAATAACAAAATTCTCTTCTTGATCTCATCTCCCATATTCCCTTTCTAGGCAGGATGGCCCAGAAGCCAGAAAGCTGACATAATTGTCATGGAAACAGCAAAACTTTTGTGCACAGCACGATGCCAGAACTGGAAGCCAGAACTCCTAGCAACAGCAAACAACTCATTCGTGAACCTTTCACTCCATCGAGCAACCAATGAAACCTGGGAAAGCAGGGGTGGTGGGGTTGCAGGGGTCCAGGTGCTGGCAATGGAGCAGCTCCATCTCCTTGCCCTTTTCCCTGCCCTCTTTCCCATGGGGAAAGTTCTCACTCCCACTTGGGTTGGCCATGAGCTTGCAATGCAACCCAACAGCCAGATCTTGAATTTCTTACCTGCAGACCTGAAGCTGTAAAACAAAGCACAAAACCAGAGAGGCAGCCAGAGGTGTCATTTGCTGCCTGATCTTGTAGCACAGAAATATGGCCAGTAACCCCAACACTGCTTTCTGCATATGGAAGTGGCTGGAGAAAAGCCCCAGGGCATAGCACTTCAAGGGGAAGGTCTCTACCCCGCTCAGTGGGAGCAGAGATTTGCTCTGCTGGTGAGAAGGGCTCTGGAGGAGTGAGAAAAGCAGTGTTTCATTTCTGTTTGTAAGCTTGAGCATGCTTGGTCAAGAAGCTTTTGCCCATGGGAAATGTTTTGATAGATTATTGCTGTTCATGTTTTTTTCCCCCAAGTTCTTTCTCAACTGTGAGAAAAGTTAAGCACTACATTTTTATTATCCCTTGGCAAGCTGTGCTGGAATAAAAGAAATCTGCAAATAAAGGGGAGAGACTATGGAGTGTGACCATAAATTGGATGCATATAGAGTTGAGAACAGCTTGGATGCTGAAGCAGTGAGAAAGAATGTAAAAGTATCCATACATGAGTGTACGTGTGCTAGGAGTAGCTCCGAGATCCAGATAGCCAACCTGAATCGACCTTATTATGAATTATTATGAATTCTGAATTTACCTTATCCTTTGTGTCTTAAAATCATAGAACTGTTGAAGTTGGAAAAGACCACTAAGATCATCCAGTGCAACCATAAGCCCATCATCATCCGCAGTGCATGAGGTCTGATGTCCATCCAGTGGAGGGGAGGACAGTGGGTTTTGACATTCCCTGCTGTCCCTTCCACGGCCCTTGCAAAGGGAAAACATCAAGAGACTCTCCCCGTGCATCTCTCATGCACCAACCTGAGCTTGAGTTGACTTGCCCCAATCCTTCCACCCCTGAGGAGGTGCTACATCCCACAGCACCGCAGGGCTTTGGTCTGGAAAGGGATGAGCTGGAGCTGTAGGACACCCCTGCAAAGTCTGAGCCCCCAGAGGAAAGCTATCTGCATACATCTGGAAGCGTAGAGATTTAATTTGTCCTTTCTTTGCTGCTTAAATTATACAAATGAGGTGGCATTTTTTTTTCTTGCCTTATCCCCAGAGAGTCAATGCATTAAACAAAACATTAAAATATACTCACAATCACGGAAATTCTCTCATATATATTTATAATCTCCAAATTACTGGCATTAATGCAGAAGTAGCTCCTATGTGCTTATCTCTTCTCCCCGCTCGTATACCCAAAATATACAGCACAAGAAAGATAAACACATTGAAACTACCCATCCATTAACACATCTGCCACCCAGAAACAAATGCAAGGGACGCATTTTCAAAGGGAAGCAGAGAAGGAGACAAACACAATTACTGCAATGTGTCTCCACCACTGTCTGATCATTAGAGACGACGATAAGGGAATTAAGCATCGCCCCAGAGCCTCTGGCTGCTTGGTGGCTGTTTCCAGCATGAGAACCACTAAGAGCAGAGTAAGGGCAAGGTGGGAAGTGGGCACACAGCTGTGTGCAGAGCAGGGCTCCCCAGTGGCGCTGGGGACAGCTTTCCTCCAAATATTTCTGAACTTTAAGGCGGGGAATGCTCTCCATTACGCTGGCTCACTGACCTGGCTTATTAAAAAGGGTTCAGCCTCCACCTCCCACTTCATGCTGATGCTCTGCACCGAGGGCTGTGTGCGGCCAGCTTGATTTGTGGGCACCCCCACAGCACTCAGCCTCACTGGCAAATTCAATCAACCACCCTCGCAGGAATCACTCCCACAGCCACACAGAGTGTGAGGGATGTTATTGGAGTGTCCAGTTGTGAAAACCTGACCTTCATCCTCAATAACTTAGCGCTGTGAAAGCCGACTCCTCTGACATTAGTGAGACCGACTGCTGCTTCCCCAAGACGCATCGACGCCAAGCGCACCTTGACTGTGCATTAGTAATAATTTACTGGGGGTGCCTCTCAGTTTCTTCAATCAAAAAGCAATCGCCCTCCTCCCTTCCCCATGGCAACCGGGGTTCTGTAATCACCTCATCACCTATTCCAAATTGACACTGAAACACACGTTCCCAAAGACAGAGAGCTCTGGTCTCCATTAAACCGCAAATATTTGTTACTGCTCAGACAAAGCACCTTCCAGTCTGCCTCCGGATAGACGTCCCCTTCTCCACTTTGAAGGATGGTGGGATGGGAAGCGTGGGGGAGGTCAATATTTAAACAGCCTGCTAAAGGAAAACTGTGCTCTGAGGGCCGGAAAGCCAAATGCTCCGCAGGTGAAACTTCCAGCAAAACCAACAAACAAAGGATCGGGGATGAAGTATTGTGCTTTGGCTGTTGGGAGGCCTCCTTTCACCTTTTGTTTTCTGGCTTTGGCAGGCAAGTTGACAGCCTGAATTGCCATAGCATTTATGCTGCACAGAAGGTATCTTAATTTTGAAGCCAATGCAACAGGAGACATCTAAGCCAGAAATAAAGATCACCATTTGTTCTTCCGTTGTCATCTGCAATGGCAAGAAAGCAGCTGCCCTGACAGCCAGCCAGAGGGAGAGCCAGGGCAGATCCCAGCGCTCACAGACACTGTGAGATCCAGGATTTGACCTCCAGGTGTGAGCAACGATGCTGTGTGCTCACAACTTTCCTTCTCCAAAACCGTTTGCTCTGTACAGCCTTTCCAAGACTTCCTGTACGGACAGGACAAAATCGAGGCTCTGCGTTTTGCTCCGAAAGTAAAACAATAAATAAACTTCAGGGTGATGGTGTGAATTCAAAACTGAAGGATACGAATTTCAGGCTTTTTTTTTCCTAAACGTTCGTGCTGTATAAGTCACACTAGTTTGAAGGCATATAGGGAAATATAGGAAAACTGGGCAAATCGAGGTATAGATCATTGGGGCAGTATTCAGTACGAGGAGGAAAAGCAACGATTCTTCGAAGAGGAGGAAGGATGGGAATTCTGACGGACAGCGAGGTGTGCGCGGCTCTTGACGGGAATATAAAAAACCTCCGGATAAGAAACCGCACACACAAACACGTTGCTTCGTGGCACCATCTGCTGGGAGAGAGCAGGAACGGCCCAGAGCAGGAGGCACAGAGGCTGTTTGTTGCTTCCAAGAGGCGCAGGTGAAACGCGGAGCGTCAGCCCCTGAATGATGTGGAGTTACACACAGCCGTAACAAGGAGGGGCTGGGTTGGGGCTGAGAAATTGCTTGATCCTCGCCTAAGTTTCTTGCAAGGCTGCTTTCGGTTCCATGCTTCATACATTTGGTATCTGGATTTAACCTCCAGGGCCACGTGTTGCTGTGGCTCTTGGAGAAGTAATAATCTCCTCCGTGACGTCGGTGCAAAGATCTCTAAGATGATATGGAATTCAGAGGAAGTCCTGTGTCTTCCAGCAACAGCTCAGGGTTCCATCCCACCCCCTGATTGTGTGGCTCAGCCGTTCATTAAGCATCTCCATTTGAAGAGCAGTGGCAAATTAAAAATCTTCTTGAAAAGAATCCAGCATTTAAATCAGCCTCCGGACTCTCTCAAGAAAGGCCATTACGTTTAATTCCCATTCTTCTGCAGCATATTTCAGATAGACAAATGGAGAAGGCTTTTTTTAGAACTCAGCTTTGAAATCCTGCTGATGTCTGAGCAGAATCAGTGCCTCACATCCCCGACTGCTAGAGACTGCAGCAGTGTGCCTTGAGGAAGAGGAAGGGGATTCACACAGGAGTTTTTGATGGAACAAAGGTGGATTGTTCTCATCAACATAATGAGAGAATCTCCGTTCCATCTAAACAGAACTTAAATTATTTATAGAGGGGCCACTTCAGCCACTAATTCTGCAAGAAAATTCTGGATCCCACCCCATTTCCCAGCTGGAGATAAAGGCAACTTGGAGATGTTCCCATGACTCTGTGGTGATTTTGAACAGCAGCTCCTCCCCACACAAAGCCCAGTGTCTCCTGCAGGTCAGAGATGTGGATTCCATCCCCTCTGTCAGCTTCCATTTATGGGGAGAAAGACCACATCTCTGCTGTGAGCTGCACTCTCTGCTATCAGAGCTTGAAAAGCAAACAGCAGAACTGCACGCTGCACGACCTCATAAACTGCAGAATAATGCTAAAATTGAACATGGCAATGGCTCTGCTTTGGCTTCAGCCACCACTGAGGACCTGTTCTGCAGTTTTATTCATTTTGTTTTTAAGAGCATCAGAAAGCTACGACTGAAGATTATTTGTGTATCTGTTACAGTGGAGCTTTGGTACTTTGCTTTTAAGATAAACAAAGCGGCACAAGCCAAACTCCACGGCGCTGCATTTTGCAAACTAGAGGAATATAAATGAAGGGCTTGAAACAACGCTTTGCCAAGGATGCAGGGCCACTACACAGCGAGGTTTAGTGACATATACTTCATCATGCCAATCGATAAAGTAATTGGAATATTTCAGGTTTTCCTTTTCATTAGACATGAATATTAGATGCATACTTTCAAAACACTTGAAGGTTGCAGCTCTTAAAACGACACAAAGCTCTGAGCCTTCTCAGGCCCTTTGTACTTCTCGGGTCTGTTGGGGCACTTAGAAGCCATTAGTCACCCACTGGCATATTTAGGGAGCTAATGGCTTTGAAAACCTGATCCTTGTGAGCAAAAAGCATTTGGTTGTATGGGACGTGCGGAGCATCAGAACGTTGGGCAGTGCAAATACACAGTGGCAAGAGGATGTGTACATAATTGCCTGTCCTCGTGTGTGATGCCATGATGGTGTTCACTGCTGATGGCTCTCCAGCTCCCAATGAGCCTCACGCATAGCAGACCCAAAATCCGGGCTCCTGTATCACTCAGCACTCTGAAAATACCGATGCACTTCCCAAGAAGTTCCCCCGCAGACTGCGACTGGGATTCCCCGACCGGGCACTAGATGGCAAAGCATCCTGAGAATGGGGATTTCACGTCTGCGTTGTCCCCTTTGGAAAGACTTACGGGAGGTTTTTCAAACTCCGTTCCAAATAAGGAATTTGCGAATGTAAATGCACGGAGCCCAAGAGAGATGCGAGTGAATTTGTATTCCCCTCCTACCTCCAGGCTGAGGAATTTGTGCACGAACGTCTGACGCTGTTTCCATCGTGGCTGCTCCCCCACTGACGGATTGTGGCCATAGTGCTTCAAATATGCAAACGCTGCACTGCTTCAGGAGAGCCCTGCTGCTAAGGCAGGCATGCTGCTCCCTGCAATGGGCACAGCAATGTGCAGCACGTGAGCCCTAGCGCCTCCAAAATTATGTAGGAATCACTGAGCCACCGGGGTTGCTACACAGGGCATAGAGATGTGGAACTCAGCCCTGGGTGGCCTCCCCAGATCTCTATCTTTCACCCTGAAAGGCTGCAGCCCCATCCATGCAGCGCAACCCACAGCGCTTGTCACACAGAGGGAGATGCCCACTGCTCCCCACTGCACGTGGGGGATTCAGCAGATTTAGGGACAAGTGAGTGACAGATCCCCACTATTCATCCACCAGGTTCCTGTGCCAAATCCCACCTCAGCACACCACTGCATGGCTTTGATGCTACACAGAGCAGCTGCTCCTCCTGGGACAGGCTGATACAGCATGACGGCGGCACGCTGGGCACGATGGCATAGGGCATCCTGCATTTCCCCAAGGTGCTCATTGCCACCATCCTTATGACAGCGAGCCAAAGAGCAGCATCACCATTCCACTTATGGACAGCATCACACGGTGATTCGGGACCTCAGAAGCCCTCCAGCCATGTATTTCATGTGCAGTAGTCTCACCTGTGCACACCTGGACCTCACTGGGATGCTGTAAGCTCTCCTCTCCCCCCCAGGGTCGCTGTCCTTTGCTCACCAGGTTCTGTGCCTGCTGGAGAGGTTTACTCCTATGTGAAGGCATTGCAAGAGGATCCCAGTGCCAACCACACTGCTTGGCAAACAGAGGGGAAAATGTGTTAAAAAATGAGACTTCCGTGGATGTTCTCTGTCTGGAATCTGCCCGCAGAGCAACTCACATTTCTCAAAGGGATCCATTATTTCAAACTATTTGCTGAATAACTTCAGAGCGTAATTGCAGGGCTGAAGCTCTCCTGCAAACAATTCCTGAGGACATCCGGGTGGCTGTGGCTCTGCTCAGCCCTCTCTCTGTGCTCCTTAGTTGTGCGTGGATAAGCCCTGAGTCAGGCAGGAAGGGCAAATAAACCTGTTTACAAAATCCTGACCATAAGAAAAAAGAGAGGCAGAACCTTAAAATTCCATGCTTCTAATGTAACTGTGGCTGAAATAGCCTGACAGGGAGAACAGGGCAGCTGTGGACTCCCACACACCTGGTGCAGGGCTCTGTTTGAGATATGCATTTCCGATTACCATTCATTAAGTCAAATAAGGAGTCCTCTATCTGCCCCGGTGTCCAAACAGAACTGAGTCCCCAGCAGAGGGGTGGGAGGAGCTGCCTGCAGAAGTGCTGGGCTGGGTACCAAAGTCATCATTCAGGCCCCATTTCCTGCTGAAATCATGAAATAATAGAGTCCAATTAACTGGTAAAGCAAAATGCAAAGAGAAATATTGCTTACAGAGAGCTGGCATAATGGGAATATTTTACGTGCCTGGGCTTTAGATAACCTATTTCTATTCTCTCCCTTGCTGCCCTTGGGGCTCCTGGGAGAATGTCATCTTCTTGGAATGACTTTTCTCCTCCAGCATCTCAAGTCCTCTCCCTGCTCCACCAGGGCAAACGACCACAACTGCTGCTAGACTAAACACAGGCCGAATAGCTGGAGTGAGAGGCCAGGTTATCTGACACAGGCTGCAGCCCTGAGGCCTGGGTGTCCTGCTGTGGTTGTCTCCACAAGGTGCCTGTGTGGGAAGCAGGGAAACAGCACGGGGAACCAACATCTCTGCATGAGATGTGCAGCGAATGGAGGTGCTCAATGGCTCAGTGCCTCCTTGCTTCACAATTCATTTCACCTGCCACGTAATCACAGCCCGAAGCAGCAAACAACCCAAACCATTGAATTGTTGCAGCTGATAACGTACAATATGCTTTCTGTAGTTCCTGGCACCTGTCTGGCCCAAGAACATTCCCAACGCTCAGGAAGAAGCCATCACCCCAGCACAACCAGAGGCAGAGAGAGCAGTGACTCACTGAGCATCGGGGTGTGACCGGGGAATGGAAAACCCTTTGTGTTGATTTCTGAGAACAGAGAGAACTGCAAATGCTCAGGAAAGGAAACAGAGGCAGCCCGACACACTGCCACATGTGGAGCTTGCATCAGACTGCTGCTGAGGCAGTCCAGGCCCACAATCAACAGAGGGTTTCCTATTCCTTCTCTTTTGTTCTAAAGTCTCCCATTTTGAAAAGCCTCTCTTTATCTGCAGACAGCTTTGCTGGGGACAAGCGTGGGGTTTGTCACTAATGGGAAGAGAGCCCTAAAAGCTGCTGAAGGAGGCACTGCTTTATCATTTCTTAATCCAGCCCCAGTGCCCTGACCCTAAAGAGCTGTTTTTGTAGCATGAGCAAAACCACCCCCGTGCCCCCTGTGGAAAAGAAAATGATGTAAGCTGTGGGGATGCAGCTCCAAGCTAGAAAAATCTCACAGCTCCAGCAACCTCGATGGAGCTGTGGTGGCAACATGGTTTTATCTCCCACTGGGAGCTGTTGCAGAGAACTCACAGGGATGCAGGTGGCCCTGAGTCTGGCTCTGGAGGTGATGACAAACCCCAGGGCACAGGGGGGTGAGGATGCTTGCCTTCCCCTCTGGAGCTGCCCTGGGAGTGTGGCACAGCCCCAGTTCTCAGCAGTGGGAGCCTGGTGCAGGTGCAGCACCGCAGTGAGCAACCAAAAACACTGCGGCACAGCCTCTTCCTGCCCCTTCCTGACCTCATCCTGTCTCAAAGCAAATATGCTTCTCTTTCAGGGGGGAGATATCCTCTGTTGCTGTGGGCCAAACAAGAAAAGGAGAAAAACAAACAGCCCCACCTCCCGCTATCTCTGGGAAGCTGTCTGAGAAGGGTTGGGAAGAGCACTGTCTGTGCCATGTCCTCCAGCCCTGCAGCTGGGCAGCAGCAAGCTGCAACACCGCCAGCACCAGCAGTGCCTCACCAGGTCAGGCAAACGTGTGCATCTTCCCCATTTTATAGGGAAAATATTGACTTGGCCTCCAGGCTCAGCGCTGTGCAAAGACGCAGGATCATAGAATTATTAAGGCTGGAAAAGATCACCAGCCATCAACCCATCACCACCGTGGCCACCAAGCCACATCATGAGACACCACGTGACATCCTGGAGGTCAGTACAGACAGCCGCCCTCCCAGGAGGCAGAAGGTCAGACGATAAGAGAGGAGCAGGTTGCGTGGTCACTCGTTGGTCCTCCAACACGTGGGACTCCTGCCACCACTCCCAGTACCACACAGATCTACATGGAGCCACGGTGGGGCAGGGAGAGCACTTTGCCTGCAGACACACAGCAGGGATCACTGCTGCAGAGTGGTAACAGCTTTGTCCAAAGCAAACACCAGCAAGAAAAATACATCATGAAAACAACAAGCTCAGAGCCGAAAACAAAGCAGCCACTTTCCGTGTGTTCTCTCGTTAAACGGCAGTACTGTGAGGAGTGAGCTGGGATATTGAACCAAGATGTTCCAATACAGGATTTGTCTCTGGCAGCTGGGCTGTATTGGAAATTTCCTTCCAATAGGCACTGCCAGAAAGAAGCTGACACTGACAAGAGCAACCTAACCTATGCTGAAACTTCTTTCTTTTATATTGAGGGGAAAGAAATCAACAAAACACACCGCCTTGTTGTCTCTAGTTGTCTTTTCAGATCAAGCTGACAAATCCAAGAGCTAGATTTTAGCTGGTGTCTCAGTTCCAAAGGCAAACTGTGCAAGCAGGCTGTTTCCCTATTACAAATAAAAGCATTACTTTCAAACCTGCAGACTTTCCAAAAGGGAGGAACTGCATCCAAGCACGCTGACCTTTTTCTAAGCTCTAAAAAATGTAATAAATGCAAACTGCAACAGCATCTGGAGCCTGCCCCAACATCTTGAATTCACATTCTCATTTGCTGATGACAAATGCTCTGCATTTTTCTTACTTTTTTTTTTTTTTTTTATTTTAACAGATTTGCTCCCAGAAACCACTGCGTAGAGCAATGGCTGCTCTGGAGGACCCAATGTGGGGATGTGAGGGGGACCATAATGTGTCAGCTTCATCTTGCTATTGGGCTTCCATCCACAGCTGTGGGGGGGGTGGAACAGAAGCGCATCTCATCCTGGTCTTACAAAGGGCTTTTGGTTAAAAAGTGGCTCCTGGCACCTCAATATTCCCCAGGAAAACCTGAGCACACAACGCAAAGTTAACTGCAGCAATGCAGTACCTGTGGGATAACTTTGAGCATTCCTCCCACTACTGCAGTCTTGGAAGAAACCAATGATTATATCCCAGAAATGGGCCAGAAAGTTCAGGTTTAAGGTCTGAAAAGGAAAAGGGAAAACCAGTACAGTTCTGATTCCTTCATGGTGAAACAGGAATTAGAGGCAGCTCCCAGTCCTGCTAGCTGGGTACCTGCTACAGAGCCCAGACCCAAGCCATAAGGACTAAAGCACACAGCAGCTGTGTCTGCAGTGCCCTCAGTTCAGTCCTTGACTGCTGACTGCAGCTGGAACAGGAATACAGCAAGCTGCTGGCCTGGGGATATGGAGCTGGAGGGACACCCACAGCTGCTGATGGAGTCTGGCTGTCCCACACCCACTGCAACAACCACATGGAGGTTGCACAACATGAGCATCCCTAGGACAACAGCAGAGAATGGAGCTGTTTTATGGGGGGAGCAGACAGTCTGGGGGTGAACGGGCATTGGATACCTGAGTGATGCTATGTTGGGTCCCCACCACGCACAGCATTACTTGGGAAACGCTGCCTACACTTCATTCATCGATTCCCCATTAGCTAAAGGTCAGTGAAGCCTTTGTAAAAAAGCTTTGCACTCTCAGCACGATTATTCTAGATGACAAAAATACTTCTGATTTACCCAAGAGCCAAAATATATATAGTCTGAAATCAATAAGGCATGCAAAGGTTGAGAGAGGGGAAATAGAGATGGACAGAGGTGCCCAACACCACTGAAGGGGCAGCGGCACCAGCCCTTCTGCCCACCCATCCCCTCTATAGGTCACGCTGCTTTTGCAAAATAATTCCTCGTGGCATTTCATCCCAGTTAGAGCTGCCGTTTTAAAGAAGAGAGCCAGCCTGTCCCTGCTCTGGTTGGTGATCTGGGGACAGCTCGATGTGGGCATCACTTTCCCACAGAACCCGGGGCTCTGACCCTGCACCTCGTGTCAGCATCCCTCACGCTCTCCCTGCTCACCTCAGCCCCCGCAGCCCTTGCACCCCCCAGCAGCACATTCCAGCTCCCTCCTCTCCCTGCTGACCACACTTTTGGCCATGCTGCCTCTCTGACACACACCATGCTGGCTCATCCCTATCCCTGCTCCTCCCATTTTTCCACAGAGAACTGTCCAGGATCCAACCAAAACAAGAGGCGATCCTGGGCACATTCTCTTCCACCCATTTTGAATTCTTGCAGTGACAGAGAAAAACACTGCAGCTGCAGCCTCCCTTCTTCAAAATGCAGTGCTGCCAGGGCCGGGTGCCATCCATCCACCCCAGGCACCAAACACAGCGAAGGCACTGCCCAGTGGGCCAGGACATCTCCTCTCTTGGTTAACACGTGGGTCAGATGGGGCTGGGTGTACACTGGCATCAGTCTGGCACTCAGATTCAGCGCAGACTGAGGATAAGAACCTGAGGACATAATTGCGAAACCCTTCACTAGGGGAAAAGCAGTGCTTCAGTGCTCAGGGACATCGCAGCCAGCCAAGCCCCTCTGCTCTGCCCAGCCCTGGGGACACCCAAGGACACCACGCATAGCAGACAGACCTGAGGAACCCACTGCGCCTTCAGGCCAACCAGGGACAGAGCCGTGACCTCTGAGCCATCCCCCAGCTGGGTTTTGCCCAGTTTAGAGCTGCACATGGAAAACATGCCCTCACCTCGACGCCGTGGTGTGAAGAAAACGTAGACCATGGTGGGAGTCATGTAGTCACATCAAGGAAAATTCCTGCTGCTCCACATTCCTTGGGATCACCATCACCCCAGATCTCACAGGCAGAAAGTTGAAGCAATAAGCAGCAGCCTTAAGGTGTAAAGCAGAGAGCAAAGAGCAGCACAGCCAAGCACATGGCAGCTGCCCCCAGGACAGCTGCTAGCATCACCATGCTGTTCTACTGGCATTGCTCCACGTGCACCTACAGGTTAAGTTGTAAATGATCTCCTTGCACATGACTCTAAGAGCCTCTGGTATTTTGTAGCAGCAATTAATTTTTCAAGCCCAGGGAAAGGCTCATCAAAAAGCCAACAGAAATGTGACTGGAAACTTCCTCTTCCCCTCTCCCCCAAGGTCATGCTGCTCCCAACAGGAACCAAGCTGAGTTTCCACAGTTCCTCCACTTCCTTCTTTTTTATTTTTACTTTATTTTAAGCTATTTCTGCACAAAAGCCAAGACACAGCAGAGCTGGGAAGACAGTGGGCAGTGATACCAGCACAGCAGGGAGGCAGTGCAGCACACATGGGGATGCAGCAGCCGGAGGGGCCCTGCTCTTGTGGGAGCCAGGCAGGGGGCAGCAGCCCACCCAGCAGCAGCAAAGGCCAGGAGCAGCAAACAGGTTCCAGCTCAGCCTCTGCAGAGCTGCCACAGCCCAACTGCAGGCAGAGATGGATCCACTGTCCAACATTGCTGCTCAGCTCTTCTGCAGCCAAATGCCAGCCAGCCCATACAGGGACAAGTGTCAACCTCCACAGCACAAGCTGTATCCTTGATTAAAGCAAACAGAACTACCTTAGCTCTGCTTCAGACCATGCACTGCTCACTTCCATTTCTTCCCCAGACAGGCATCACTGTCCTCATTAAATCCCATCTTTCCTTTTTCTCCTACCCCCAGTGAGGTTTCCAACTGTGGGCAAGCCTTTACGTCGGAGCCACCTCGTTTGCCTGTCCTGTCATCACACCCCGCACCCTTCCTGGCACTGCTCAGCACCACAGCCACACACACACAGCCCTGCCAAGTCACCGGCCTTCCCCGTGCTCCAGCTTACATAAGGAGGAACAAGCTGGCTTTTCTTCGTCACCCCTTCAATGCTGCCATTCATCCCCTGCCCTCCACCCGCCCGGTGCCACCTTGAGGGATTCAAAGCACACAGCCAAAAGCCTTCAAGCGTGATCCGAGGGCAACTTTTTACTCCATGATGATTTCTCCACACTTGGTGGCTCTACGATTTTGTCGCCAGAAATGAGTGAAAGGGTTAAAGGGAAAATGATTGAGATTTGAAGGAAACCACGTGGTTAAGGACATCCCGTACCCTGGCAAAGCTGTGCCACTGCTCAGAAAGCAAAGAGCTCTGAAGCCTGACAGCCCTTCCCTGGAGCACACAGGGGCTGCGGGGCTGGGTTGCATACCTTGTGCCATAGCACAAGTGAGTGAGGGACCCCATCTGTCACATGGCTGCAAAAAGACCTTGACTGCAATGCTGAGCAAGCACTAAAGCTGGTCTCAGTTCCACCTGGAAACATCTCAGTCAAACCCCTGGATATTTTTGCATCCACACATTGGTTCTGCCTCATTGGGCACCAGGCTGGCTTTGGCCAAGTGGTCAGAAGCAAGCCAGAAGGAGAACAGGACGTAATTTTGCAGGCTGAGCATGAAACAACAGAGCCAGGTTTATTTAGACACAAATAGGCCACTTCAAAGCATTTTTCTACCTCTCATAAAATCAGCACTAGCATCACAACCATCTAAACTCACAATTTTTAGCTCTATTCTGACTTCAGGCCAGCATGCACACTGCCTGCCCTCGCCGGTCCTTCTGCCATTGACAAATACTGAATTCCAGCTCCTTCAGAAAACTGGGGGGAGGAAGCAAGGCTGGTTTAAACCCTTTGTCCTTCTCTCCCCCCTACGTACTCTTTTACATCATCAGAACAGTGCAAGAAACCCACAGAAAAAAAATATATAAATGCACATTCCTAAAGCTGGAGGCTCTGTCCCAGTCCCCCCAGTGGCCTCACCACAAAGCTCAGAGCAGCCTGGGTTGCCTTTGACTCCTTCACAATACATTCACAGCAGTGGGAGGGTGGGGAGGAAGGCTTCAAAAGGAAGAAGCAGCAAGGAGCAGGCTATGGGGAAGCAGCAGCAGAGCAAACCCTCTCCATGTGAGCCTCACTGCTCTTCTCTGCAGGCACTTAGGAGAATGGCTTTGGCTGGGTATGGGCTTGCAGACATTGAAATGGCTTAAAGCAAACGCAGGCTGGGCTTGACAGGGTGACAGCCTTCTCCCACCACCACCCTTACCACTCGAGCTCTCCTGAGGGTGAAGCCATGAAATACAATCTGCCTGGGACAAGCTGCAGCCGTGGTCATGGAGTGGTGTAGGTGAGGATGCAGCTGCAGCCGGTTTGCAGGATGAGCATCACAGAGGCCCTGCAACTGAGCACAGCTCAGAGGGGCAGGATTTGGTCAAGAGGTGCAGGGGAAGCAGCTGGGAGGAAGTTTGCACAGCTCGGGCAATGCGGTGCTCATCAGCACATCTGCGCTGCGTCCCCAGCTGCCCACGTCTGCAAATACTAAACATCAATTAAATGGAAATTAGAAGAGGAAAAAAAAAAACCAACCAAAAAACAAACACGTTGTAAAGACAACAGCCGAAAACATCCACGCTGTAACTTTGAAGAGCAGGATGAAGCCACCCTGAAGAAATGTAAATATTGCAGGAACCGACAGCCTCCCAGGATTACTCATTACAGCAGATGAGAGTCTCAACATCTTTCTGTTTTGCAGCAATTAGCTTGTAATTGAAAAAATAAATTGAAGAGATCAACACTTTTCTATTATTAGTTTTAAATAATGACTCATAAACAAGCACTTCCTTTTTCCCCAAGCTGTGAAGATCTAAGCACTAAGAATCAGATCATGGCTTCAGGCTCATTTAAACTGCAAATATCTCTGCAGAAATTACAGGAGGGTGCTGTGAATACAATTCTTTGCTCCTAGCATAACTACTAGCTATTACCTTTCACTTAAAGATTAAAAAGCTTGGTGCAGCACATTCACCAGGAGGAGCACACAATGCTGAGACAACACACGTGTACAGAGGTCGGAAAAGCGAGGAGACGGAGGGGGAACGTCACACCTCCTGCTGGTCTCTGAGCAGAACAAGGAGGCCAGCCCCAAGGCAGCTGCCCAGAACACAAAGCTGCTTCCTGAGGCTTGGACCTCCATCGTTTTCACAGCTCAGGAAAGTAATTAATTAAGCATTTCAGCTCTCTGCCTGATCACAGAGCAATTCAGAGAGATGCAGATTCAGCTGATGAGACACAAAGCCTGTCTCCAAAAGCTGCATCCTTTGGGAAGCGGCCCGCAGGCGCCGAGCACAGTGGGCCACCATCACTGCTGCAGCAGGGCCCAGCAAGGCAGGTGACTAAATCTGCTTCGGTCAGTTGCTACAAGCATGAATGCAGCAGATGAGGGCACAGCATCACAAGCAGTAGCTGGCAAACTGATAACAAATGAATTCAGAGATCACCTCGATGCACACAAACTGAAAGAAATCTTCCAGCTTTTCTTCACCCAGGGGTAAATATCCACACCCTGCCACATTCCCCTAAAGCACTGGGAGTTGTGTTATATCCCCATTGCTGCAAGTTACCTGTGCTGAGCACAGCAGACATCACATCAGAGAAGATTCTCCATGCTAGCAATGCAGAGGCTGAGCAAATGCAGTGTTCTGTACAGCACAGCTCCTCCACCACGCTGCTGGAAGTGGAAGCAGAGCAGAGGCTCTGGGCTGGCCATCTGCACATCCTGAATCACCCCGTGGGCCTCAACCACTTCCGTCCTGTGATCCTGGCTGTGAGCTGCATGCCTCACCGCAGCACGGGTGCTCGGGCACTGAGTGACCCATCTGCTGGGCTCCCAGCCCTGAAGAGATTCAAGTGCCCTGCAACATCACAAACAGCCTTGGGACGACACACAGAGGCAAATGCATCAGCACTTTTTAGGTTTTTCTTTCACTTCTTTTTTTTTTTTTTTTTTTATTCCTTCCTTTCCTTTTGCCACAACACAAACTTCGTATTAAATATCTTAAATATATTAATTTTAAAAAATGTATTAATAAAAAGCTACTGAAGGACACAGCTGGCAGAGTGACCATGGGCAGTGACCCACTGCAAAACATGGAGACATTAAAAAAAAAAAAAAAAAAAAAAAAAAAAAAGGAAACCCAGAAAACAATGATAAAAATACTGGCATTTTTTCCATATGCACAGCTGGATGGAAATATCCTGAACTTGGCATTACTGCAAAAACAGAAGGGGAAACGGTAGAAAAAATATATTCCATTGTACCAACCTTTATGGAAAAGGGAGGTAAAAGCAAAAAAAATGAGGAGGCTTTAAACATTTTTGGTATTTCAGATGTTCCCTCCCCCACCCGCAGCCCAATCACTTTTAGTCTTTAAGCAAGTTTTCCGGCTTGGGGTAGCCAAAGAGCACAAAGTCTGCCTCATACAGCTTGTAGAGCTGCTGCCTCCAAGCCAGGGGGATTTTAGCAAACCAGTCATCCTCCCAGCTGCTGGCAGTCCTGTTCCGGTAGCTGGGGGGGAAGCGGAGCAGCCTGTCCACCTTGAGAAGCTGCAAGAGATAAGCAGCGTCCTCATCCAGCGTCTCCAGCTTCCCGATGAAATCATAGTCTATCTGGCACGGGTGGCACAGCCGGTACACCTGCCGCCAGTGCTCGTTGAAAGGGGCCATCTTCTCTGTCCTGGGATCCAGTAAGTACTGGATGAAGTCCGAAAAGGAGACTTTGAGGCCGGCCCCGAAGGCCTCGCTAACAGAGGTGGGAAGGTTGGTATGGTTGGAGTACAGCTTTAGCATGGGGATGGCAAAACGCCGGTAGAACTCCTCGTTCTCCAGCTCAAATTTGCTGCGAAAGGCAGAGATGAGGCGGACAAAAGGGTCCCTCACGAAGAGGAACTTTGTGTATTTCTTCAGTTTGATCTTCATGAGATGCCGGGAGAATTTCCCGTATCGACGCCAGAATTTGTTGAAAGTCAAGTGGGTGCTGGTATTGTGGACGTGCTCCCGTGGGATGTCCAGGGGGTTCCGGTATGGGACTCCTTGGTCCAGCAGGCTCTCACTCAGCACAATCATCACCCGTTTCCAGTTGGTGCAGGCAACCTTGGGGACGTAGCAGTAGATGATGCCGTGGCGGTCATCCACAATCAGATGGTTGAGCTCATAGTTTGGGATGTCATCAAAGGAGCGCTCCTTGGTGGGGAAGGCAAAGCTGGAATTGGCACAAAACTCCCGCAGCGTTCTCTGCCTCTCTATCTGCAGCTTCTCTTGGTCCAAGCTGTTTCTGGCATTGTGCGTCGACCAGTCATAGCCCCGTATGTTCTCCTCCAAATTGCTCACCACAGGCTTGTTGGAGCCCTGGACGAGCAGCTGCTCTGTCTTTCGGGAAGTAGAGCTGTTCTGTTTCAGGCTTGAACTAAGCAGCTTTGCTAAAAACTCATCCACCTCTGGCAAGGCTTCCCAGTCCCCACCTGCAGTGATACCGGGGATGGACTCTGGGGAATGAGGCCTGGAAAAGGACGTGTGCAGGTAGAAGTGAGCTGTTCCCACGTTGTCCCAGTAGACGATGATCAGGAGGATCATGAAGATGGAGACCAGCACCACAGAGAGACGGAGGAGCCGTGCTTTGGTCATCCTGACAGCTACCACAATAGCTGGCCTTCCCATGGATTCACCTCTGGCTCGCAGAGCGAGGGCTGGGATCCTGCATGGTGCTGCAGACCATGAGCCTGGAAAGGAACCAGAAATAAAGTTCAGTCAATTTCTTAACTACTTTGGTTTAGAGACAATGACCTTGCACGATCAAGGCTCTGCACAGGGCTGACCATCTCACAGTATTGCACAGGAAGAGCTGTGTGCTCCCCAAGTACCTACAGTGGCTACACAGAGAGGCACCAATTCTCTTGTTGACAAAGCCCGACCTTCCATCCTGTTGGCCCTCCCTTGGCAGTTTTAATAGCATCTGGTTCTGCAACTGAGCAGATGGGGCCATGAGATCTCAAAGTATCCCAGGGACAGACCACAGCCTTCAGCTTCTGCTCCAGCTCCTTCCTCGAGGAGGAAAAGCTGCACTCATCCTATGAACCAAGGGACGCTGTCAGGAGTGGACATTCGGGCTCCTAGAGGCTAGCCTGGAATTCACTTGAAAGCTCTGATTTTCTGTCCAAAAGGAGACATAACATGTTACAAGTTTACTCATTTCCATAGCAACAAAGGTTTGTTCATTGCTCTCCAGCTTCCTGAATCGCACGATTTCATCAGGAGTTCTGTTTCCATTTAAAAACAAATAAACAAAAATATTAACATTTCAGGCCTCAAGTTATCAGAGGGAAGTGTAGGAGTATTAAAAATCTAAAACCATACACAGAAAGTACCAACTGCCTTGCAGACCTCCTTGATTTTTAAGCATATCTAACACACCAAGCAAGAGGGCTCGATCCATGACTTCAGCTTTTGGGATCACACTGCAGTCCCATCTCGCCCATAAAGAGGGCCACTGTACTGAAGCCACTGTACTAAAAACAAAAGCCTTATCAGACTTCTAAACACGTAGGCACATTGCCTCAGTGGCTAAAGAAAGCTTGTGTTGACAGAACATCACCGACCGAACGCACTGTTTCATCTAATCTGTGCGAAGGCACCCAGAGGATGTCACCTCCACCACCTTTCTTGGTAACTACTTCATTTTGTCAAGGGCAGCAATTACACCAACAGTTTTCCTGTGAGAACCCACAGGGACACTACCCTGACAAGAGCTAAGCATCAATAAAAACCTGGAAGAATGATTACTTTTAGCCAAATTGTTTCTGAGATTAAGGATGCTCTGGTAGATCTCTGTCCACTTCTGGGCTGTGTGCAAGTCAGTCACTTTCCCAGCTTAACATAACGTTTCTGTCAGCATCACCCCTAACAGCTCCCAGTCTCCAAAGGCAGGTGAGAAATCACTGTTACATGATCCTTCCTGGAGGGTGCAGAGATTCCTTCTCGTGGCTGTTGGATGAACACAAAGATGTTCACTCCTCACCAGCAGGTGCGAGGTTCGACAGTCCAAACAGTCCTAAACACCCCAGAATTGAGGAGCAAAGACTGACAGCAGTGGAGGAATAATGCAGGAAAGCCAGGAGCAGCTCTATGACATTTTGGGAGAGAATTCAAAGCCTGCTGTTTCACACAGACTATCTGTGAGGGTTAGAATCAAAAGCCAAGCACAAAAGCAGGCACCCCACAGTCTTGGAAAGATTATTCCCTAGCCAGTTCAGTTCTTGGACAGCACCAACCCTATGCTGTATATGGATGCAAAGAACCCCAGAGTCCAGATATGCAGAAGTACTGAACCCCTTTGCTCTCTATGGGCAACACGCTCAGCACCTGTGAAAGCTACAGAAGCCTTAAATTGAGTCACTTGTCTAAAGAGCCAACCTCCATGGCTGTGTTCATGCCTCAGACACAGCAGATTTTAACAAGCAAAGTCCTGATTTCAAGCACTGGACCAAAAGCATTAGACCAGAATTTACTAATGAACAGGAACAACATCAAAGTATTAGCCCAGTTTGTCCCAAAAGATGTAAAATGCAGAACTGTGGGTTTGGGATTTTTCCACCAATGTATTTATTTGCATTTTGGAGTAGGGAGAGCCAGAAACTCAGCATAGCTGTAGCCTACCACGTGGCATCACAGTGCAGCACCAACGGCTGTGCTCCTTGGAGTCAGGCTCTTATCCTACATCTCAAAAGGAGCTGGAAGAACCAGGCAGACACAACACACAGCACTCTGCAGAGCAAAGCACCACTCAGCAGCAATTCTCTAGGTTTAGCTCATTCAGGATAAGGATGGATCAAATCTAGGAAGAAGCACCCAGAGATGAGCATGGAGTTAAGGAAGGGGAAAATTACATATGTGCGTCAGCACTCCAGGCCAACATCTCAGCCCAACAACAGAAGATAATGGAGTGATGCTGCCAAGCCTACTGCTTGGCACATCTCTGGTTGTGCATTTTGCCTCAATCTGTTCTTGCTTTTGAGACAGTTAGCTGTTCAGGGCAGGGAATGCTTCCTATTCTGGATGAATACGGCGCCTGCTGCGTACACAATCCGTAGCACGCTGGGTTTCAGGGTGGCTGGAATGCAATAAGTCTGGAAAGCTGCAAAGAGCATCCATCCTTTCTTGCCATCTCCCCATGCCCAGCAGCTCCCACTGCTCCAGGCTGCTGCCAGCATTTCTACAGAGCTGTCCCACCCAGCGCAGACAGATTATACTCTCAGCACCAATAGAAGAAGCCCAGCACTGTGTGTGGCACAGCCAGCACACGCATTCCTCTGGGTAAATGGAAGGATGCTCCTCATTAGAGCCACCCCAATCACATCGCTCCCTCCAGAAGCCCAAGGGTTCCTGCCTGCTTTCCAGGACACAGCACACAGCCTCAGCATTTGGCTTTCCCAAGTCGCACAGCAGAGAGCAGCACAGAATTGAAATGACTCTGCTCCCATTGACTCTGTCAGCAACTGAGAGGAACCCTGGAAAAGAACAGTAGTGCAACTTAATTTCTTCTCCTGAGAAAGCTGCCGCAGAACACAGAGTTACTCTATTGACTATGATACATCCTCTTTCTGAGCACTTCATAAAGGATGCCAGGCTGAAAGCACAAATTAGAGGTCTCCGAGCACATCAGAGGGAATGTGCCTTCATTCTCCCCTTGCCAGAATCAAGAGGAAAACCTCCAGGAGAAGCCAAGAATTTACATTCAAGTTTAACCCAAAGTCACCAGCCAACAAGAATGTGCACCAGGATCCATACAAAGCTGCTTCTGTGACACGATGCCTGCAAACTGGGAAATGGACCAAGTGCTATAATCATCCTACACAGCCTCCTGAACAGCCGTCACGGGATTATCTCCAACCTGAACTTTGCCTGGGGGCAAACCGATGGCTTTTCTCCCAGCCTCAGTCATGACAGACACCGAGGTGCAAAGTCACCGCTGCCATCCCCTCCTTCACAAGGTACCACGTCAAATAACCATCTCTCCAGATGGTTCAAAATCCACCTAAACAGAAATGAAGGGGAGGCCTCCCCCAGCACTTATTGCAAAAGCCATTGCACATCTGGCTCCTTGGGGATTTGGAAACCCTACTTGCACTTCACAGCCAGTTCGTAACCGTTTGTTCTGAGGGCAAACATCAGCTTAAGCAACTCCCGTCTCTTTCTTCCTGTCCTCTCTACAACACATCTGTGCAGCGATGTTCTCTCACTGCAGAAAGTAACTCCAGCTCTGCTTGCTCCTTTGCTGGAGCAAGAAGGTCTACAGAAAATAAGAACTCACATACAGATCCATGCTGGAGATGATGGACACAACTCCGCTGTTAACAGCACTGTGCCTCCAAAAGTTTCAGTTTTGCATTTCTCCTCACTTTGCATCCTCCCAGGTTTGCTCCCAGCTCCCTCTGGGGATGCACAGACACAGCCCAGGCACCAAGAATTGGCTCACCTGCTGCACAGCCTGTTTGCCCACACACAGGGAGCTGCAGGACATCACACAATCTTGCTCAGCCTTCACTTCTCAAGGTGGAGAGCAGTGGAATAAGAACTTTTTTAAATGCACAGAAAATAAATTCAAACCAACGCTTGTCCTTGTGGCAATTCGATTCACCAGCAGTCACCACGCAACCCATGCAGCTTTCTTCACCCACGTGCAGAGGAGCACACCTGCTGCAGGTGAGGCTGAGGGAATTAGCAGGCTGCAGGGCAGTCAAACCAAACGAACCTCCGCAAGTGTAGGGGAACAAACTCCCCTCATCCACAGACAACGCACCAATAACCAGAACAAACATCACTTTTGTCCATCACTCAACACACTGCTTCTCCTAAGCTCTACCAAAACCCAGCGTAGAGCAGGGAAGTTTTAACCTCGGTAACAACGTCCAGCATTTACTGAATCACATAAACGCAGGGCGTAAATGAGAAAAATAAAAGAACATCTTGATGGACACAGCTCTGCCACCACAAAGGCAGGTTTGTACAGCCGTGGCAGTGCCAGGCTCCTCTCTCTTAACACCCATCCTAGGAAGTCGGCTCGATAAGCCTATTCCCAATGCTCCCAGGAGGAACCAGCCCAAGGCAGCGTGCTCTGCTCGCTCCTGACCCCCATCCAAGCTTCCAGCCCTCCCGGCGGTACGAGCACAGAAGATCGCAGCGTGTCCCGGTGCCCGCAGCCAACACAAACCTGGAGCCTTTGGTGCACGTCAACATCGGCTCCAAAAGGCTCCGAATCAGCGCCCCGCCGGCCGCGTTCGCCTCGGAAATGCTTTATTTAAGAGCGGTCTCGCAGCTCAAGCTCCGTCTGAAGTTCCGTCTTTCAAGTTTTCAAGCCGTCCATCGCGGTGCAGGCTGTCCCCGCTCCGCAGCGACGGCTCGGCTGCTAAAAGCCACGCACCTCGCTGGGACGGAAAGCTCTCTGCCTGCTCACCGCTCCCCGGCTTTGAGCCGCAGAGCAGCACGGAAAGCAAAGCGCACACACAGCTCCGCAGACCCCACCCGAGGGGCCGGTTAAAGGCCCACCACCCCCAGCCGAGGGGGAAGCCAGCGTCCGCGCACCGCCGCGCTCACCCGCCGCCCCGCCGGGACGGACGGCACGGGACGGCGCTGAAGCCCTGGAGCAGCCCCGAGGGCGCAGGGCGGATGCGGGCACGGCGGCGCTGCCATTACCTGCTGCCACCGGGAGGTCCCGGCCGCCCTCGGGACCGCCGCTTTCCTCAGCCCCCGGCCCGGCTGCGCGGCAACGGAACGAAGCGGCGGCCGCTCCCACCGACCGTCCTCAGCGAAGGGCCGCTCCGCCGCTACCCGCTCCGCCGATACCCGCGGCCGCCGGCCCCGCCCCGTCCCGCCCCGCCCCGCCGTGGGCGGCCCCGCGTTCACCTCCCGCGCGGGCAGCGGGGCCGGCGGCGGCGCTTCCCTCCACCTTCCCCCCCTTCCCCCTGTCCCGTCCCGCCGCCCCCCGCTGCTGCCGCCTCTCGCGAGACGCCGGCACGGGCAGCTCGGCGGGGCCGTGGCGCAGGCGCTGCTCCGCCCGTCGGCGGGAGGCCCGGCCCGGGGCGCGATCCCGCCGGAGGTCGCTTCTGCCGTTCGAAGCCGCGGCCGGCCCTCAGCCCCTACGGGAGCGGGGCTCGGGCGTCGCGGAGCCGGCCATTTTCCTGCTGGTGGAAGGGGGAAACGGCGCGGCCTTTGGGGGTCTGTGGCAGTAGACGGGAGCAGGATGTAAGCGGTGACAAAGCACAGCCAAAGGCTGCTGCTCGAAAAGCACAGGGTGGTTTAAATTCCATCTCCTACTCGTAGAGATCGAGAAAAGTCCTCAGGAGAGGAACGGGAGGTGGCTGTGGGCTGCAGCCTCCGTTCCAGCGGCTCTCAAAGCTGCAAACAGTACTTCCACGTTCTGCTTCTGAGCTCTCAGCCCCCACGTTTCGTATTTCTTAACATCAGCTTAAAACGTAGGTTTTACAGGCAGGGAAACGGGCGCATCGCACGGCCCCGCGCCCTTCACAGCAGCTGCGGCCAATGGTCTGACTCGTGACAGCCTCCCTGCAGAGATGCAGCCTCAAAGCAGTGCATCAGACTCCAGCCCTTGCTTTAAATAGCTCTGAACACTGCAACTTTTCATGGTGATTCAGCCCAAAGGTATGCAGTGGAGATGTATGCACTCGGAAAACTCCACTTTTCCCTCGCTTTTGCTCCTTCAGTGCTCGCAGGTCACGTGAGGTTTTGTAAATAGAGGTTGGCTTAAGCCTTGGTAGCCCAGGTTTGTTTTACAGACACACTGTGCTTATTTTATCTGTCTTTTTTTGTATCTTCATTTATGTGAGAGTCCACACAAGGAACAAGTTTTCCTGACCTCTCTGCTTTGCAGTTGCACCTCCTCCTACTTAGTAAGTAAAATTGGTTGCATTCCTGTGCCCATTCACATGCTTGTATTGCATCCCACTACAGGAGTGTGAGGCATTTTACAAATAAACATAATTTAAGCTTCCTTGTCTCCCGACTGAACTACCCCTCATCTTCCCGCCGGGTTGCAAAGCAGGAGGCACAGAGGGA
Source organism: Tetrao urogallus (assembly GCF_951394365.1). Taxonomy (NCBI): domain Eukaryota; kingdom Metazoa; phylum Chordata; class Aves; order Galliformes; family Phasianidae; genus Tetrao; species Tetrao urogallus. Next base: position 11,905,517 of record NC_136828.1, read on the forward strand.
TGGAGATGATCCCAGTGTCACAGCAAGTCAGACAGAGCACATAGGATTTTTTCCAAGTCCTGCAGCTGTAAAAATGGTTTTGATCCACGTGAGGAATGCGTGAACCTACCTGAGAATGTCAGCTTTAAATGCTTCTTGGCAGACCCAGGAGAGCAGTCAGGTCTCTGTGCTCTGGCATGAAGTCATTGTTCAATGGAATGACCAGAACGACTTTATTTGAAACACATTTAAAAGCTGGAAAAAGAACAATTGAGAAGGCTGCTGGCTGGAGCTGTACGTTCCAAAGAGAATAACCTCATTCCCGCTATTAACATCCAGACTAGCTCTTATCAGGGTCTTCACGTATCACCACACTGCTTCTCCTGGCTGCAGTCAGACCTGAAATGCTTGCCACCTGGAAAAGAGCTTGCAGCAGTCTCTGGCTGCTCCACAGCCAAACATCTGCTCACCCAAAGAGCGTTCCAGGAGTGCATCACACCTCTCAGCTCCACAGGAATGGCAATGGCAAAAGAAGAAAGGCAAAGGTATTTCTGGGCCTTTTCCATTTGGATCTAATGGCTGCCATCCACACATTTGCCCTGGGAAAAAGGCAGTGTGGGTTTCGTCTTGTAGGAGAGCACTGCTGGGAAAATGAGGTTTTCTTCTTGCCCTCTGTTAACAGCTTGTTTGTCTTAAAGTGAAACTAATACCTAATGCACACGGAACAGAAGTAGGGTAGAAAAAGTCATATTGAAAATGTAAGTTCCCATTCCCCACTGCTTTTCAGCAACACAGAAGCTAAAACGCAGACTTTTCATGCTCCTCCTGAACCCATCCCTGTGGGTAGTGGTAGCAGGGGCCTCACACCTCATCTGTTAGAGAACTATTGTTGACTACTGACTACATTGTTGACTATTTGTTTCATTCCTTGCCAGATTCACTGACAAAAGAAACAATCATCAGGGCAGAACAATCAGTGTTTTAAAAGTTTCGCCTTGCCTCTCTCCTTAATGAAGTGTAACGAGCCATAGAGCAGAGCTCTGTGTCCAAACACAGCATCAGAGCCTATGATGACCCAAGCTATGGACTCTGTCACTGCTCTGAGAGTCAGGATTTCACACAGCCAACGCCACTCCTCAATATCAAAGCTCTCTTCAGGGGCACGTTTGTGACAGTGATCACATTTTAATGTTGGGGAAGATGGCAAAAAGGTTGTGTTGTCCTGATCAAATTCTGGGCAATTCCCAGAAGGCAACACAGAGTGGCCAGGGACCTTGTGTCCACAGGGAAAACACTGAGGGATCCACAGAGTGAAAATGCTATCATAGATCATTGCTCATCTTCCTTCACCTCATCTTCTCCTTTTATTTCTCCTTCCTGCACAACCCTAATTCTCTTCAGGACAAAGAATCTCTACATAGGGATTCCCGTACATTGTCCTCCAAATCACTGCCTTCCATCTATCATTCCTGACGTTCTACACCCCAGTCCATACCAGACACCTCATCCTCTGCCTTTCCACTAATCCACCCTCTTGTCTTGTCCCTCATATTCTTTTCATCCACCAACCTCACACTGCTTTCAACTCTTCTTCATTTGCTCTTCGTTTACCACTTTGTATCACACACACAGTCTCCATTCTACATCTCCACTCCTCAAGTTTCCTCTCCTTCCATCCACTACATCCTACATTTCCACACTGCTTTTAAACACTAACTTCCCTTGTGACTTGTTTCCTCATTTCCTTGTCTTGATGGGTTTTGCTTGATAAACACAGCTCAGGGGCATTCAAGGTTCTTCAAAGGAGGTGCTGTCCTGATGTCTGCAATCATAACACTGCTGCTGTTATGAGTCCTGGAGGGATGGATGCAGCTTTGCCATGGTTAGAATGGAGGTGATGGGGACTGCTCAGGGCTGAGCCCCTGCAAGTCAGTCATTGGGACTCTAGTGGAGAATCCATTAGGAGTGAAGGACGTGCTGGTAAAAGACCATTCATTAGGCTTTCTTTCCATCAACAGCAAGATCAATAAGTAATTAACTTTCTGCAATAGGATTTTTGCAAGAAAATCACGGTTCCCCCAAAAACACTGGCAGCTTCTCAATTCTGCCCACAACAGAAACCTTCAGTTTCTCTCCATCCTTTCTCCTCCTCGTCATCCTCTGGAAAACACATCAGTCAGGCAGCAACAGCAGTAACTCAGCACCAAGGCCTGAGGTAAGGCTCATAAACAGAGCTGTAAAGAATCCACAAAGTAACCAGGGCAGCAACAAGCGTGCAGGGGATCTTTTTGATTTCCTAGGGGAGAGACGACTTACGACAGCACCATCACTCTCAGTTACAACTCCTGCTGCCCCAGTAACACCCAAATTTATTGGCCAATTTCAGCCGAACCTTACAGAAGGGATGAAAACACTCCCAGGCAGTGAGTTTATAGGAAGGACTGGTACACTGACTGCATAGCAAAGTCCACACAAAACCCCAGAGGAGTATTCCAAGCGGGATAAAGTTGATGCATGGAGATACTCTCTGTACTTTTGATTATTTCCTTGGACTCCGAACGTGGAATGCTTTGCTTATTCTTTGTACCTGCTGAAGAAAGGAGTAAATTCCCTCCCCGACCTTATCCTTTCTATTGAAAGTGCCAGCAGGGCTCCAAAAGCATGAGGGTGCTACACTAGAATTTCCCATGAAAGAAAATGGATGTATCTGAATTGCTTTTGAGAAGCAAGGCTGCAGGCACAAAATACTGTGAGTGGAGTCACAGATACTAGCTTGAAAACTAGCAGCTGGTGCAAGATGCATGGGAAATGGTATTGGGTCAGTACAGGGCCATGGCAACATTGCATCCAACTCATCCCCATGCAGGCAAGAGGGGCACAGGACCTCTAAGCTGATTCAGACAGAGGAACACTGACAGAAAATAATTAAGTTCTTTGGGAGCAGAAGTGCCCAAGGTCACCTTGCAAAGCCTCTTCTGCTCAAGGACTGATTTGTCATTCCATTTGCAGCTCTTACCAGGGGAAAAAAACAAGAGGATGGGGGGGGGGGGGGGGGGAGGGAAGAAAAAGGGAATTGCATCAAGTTACAGACTGGTTCTGTTTCTTCTCAGACCCTTAGGATCTATTTTGGTATATAATTATTACAGTATATAATTACAGCGTAGAAGGGTATTCTTCCTCCTCCACTGACATGGCTCTGGAGGCATTCAAACCTTGAGGGAAGGGACCAAGATCCCTGAACCTTGTATTCAGAGCACCAGATTAACAGGTCATCAGATAAACAATTAGAGCATAGATCAACCATCATTCAGACCTACAAAATTACTGTGTTGGTGTGCTAAGCATGGCAAAGAGCTAAGTGTCTGGGCCACATACCCATAAGAAACACCAATACTTTGATCTCTCTCTTGATTTACTTGCATATCCTAACAAGTACCTCCACTTTTGATCTGCAAGTTTTCAACTACCTGAACAATATTTATTCCTCTTTGGTTTTTACTCCATCTATAAAAACTGAAGCAACCCCAAAGCAGCAGAAGGGAAGCCCAAGCAGTGGGTGCCTGCCCAAGGGTGAGCACAGCCCCATGCACACGAAGGCACAGAGGCCAGGAGCAGTGCCAGGCAAGGAGCTCAGCCTGGTTTTTTCTGAAGTCTGGTCTGCAACTCTTTCAGACCTCTCTGATTCAGCCCTTGCAATATCCAAATTTTGCTCACACATGCCAAAATACTTCTTTTACCAGCTGCTTGAAGGGATGCTTTGATGTGGATTAAACAGCAATCTGGGGCTAGCACCTTGCTTTTAGAACACTGCTGGTGAGACATCAATCTTCTGCTACTGCACAGAAGCCTTAAAACACAACAAGGCATCAACAGAGCTGGTTTGATTTAGGATCAATAAGCAGATAAGAGCAGCTCTAAATAAGTTACACTGAGAGTAAAAATAGCAGAGAACAAGATGCAACCCAAAACACATCAAGAAATCTCAGTACTTCTGCCCAGTCAATTAATTTCCTTTCACATTATTAGTTGTATCATTAAGGAGGACTCATTCTCATGGATGAAATTCACTGACACTAAAAATGATTGTTTCTTTCCCAGATATCTATTAGAGAAAACAGATCTCAGGGCAGATGGTGCAAGTCTGAATAATCTGTATAAAAATAAAGCTGTGGTTAATGACTCAAAAAAAAAAAAAAAAAAAAAAAAGACAATTCCCCTGTAAGGTGGTGAACAAAAAATACATTTGTAAGATTAGCCATAGGGAGGAAAGAGACAAAGTCCTGCTCCCTGCCTCTGAGCTGCCATCATTTGAATACTGCATTTAAATGAAATATTGCAAAATTAGCATATATTCAGAAAGGGTTCAAAGAAAGATCAGCTGAAACAAGATAGAAAATAATGAGATTTACATAGGAAAAGGCAGCAAATAAAAAGAGCATAATAAAAATACGCGAACAGATGCAGTCATGTACAAAAGACAGGCCAAGAAGTTCTGCAATCCTTGTCTCTTAGAAGAAGGGCAAGAGCTGAAGGATGCAGAACCAGTGAAAGGAAGTGTGATTTGCACAGAGCTGCACAACACAGCAAGGCCAGGAGCTCTGCAGGATCTGAAAGCAAGCATCCGTAGGGGAACCAGCAGAGCTGAAGTGCATGCGTGGCAGAGCCAGGGCTTGTGTATACCCAGTCTTACCCACAACACACATCAGCAATAGCAACCACTTCACCCTAGGCCTGACCCAGTCATTGATCTTAGGGCCTTAAGCTCAGAGCCTGGAGAGTTTATAGCAGTTTATCAAGTTTAATCCAGTTAATTCTCCCCCACTTCCGCCTCTCACACAGTCAGACTCGCGCTGACTGACAAAGGCAATGAGCTCAGCAATGCCATTGCTGCTGTCAGCAGGAGCCTCCAGAGGCCTGGGACTGCACTACCAGCAGCTGCAGAGCTGAGCGAGCCTCCGGGTTCAGCCAAGGTTCCCAAAATGCTGATCAAAGTTACCCATGACAAAGAAGAGAATTGCATTTCACTAAGCACCCATTTCATTTAATTCCAGGTAGCGATCATTATGAGCCTGTTGGAGCAGATCAGAGCAAGTTGGCCCTGAACTGTGCAGGTCCCAGGGGTTCAGCAAAAGCTGCTTGCATGGAATTCATTGCAGGGCTGGAGCAATTACAGAGCAGCAATTAACTGCCAGCTCAATCAGGCAGAATCGAAGCACTGCCTTGGCCCCAAATCAGGGGCCACATGAGGAACACATGAGCTGTGTGGAATCAGACCTGATTCCAGACCTGCGTGCCTGAAGAAGGATCACCAGCGAAGACCACCAATGCAAAAATCCCACCTAAAAGCTGTTCTTGGAGTCTCAGCTGATAAGAGTTGAAAAACTCTTTTCACCTTTCCGTGCCTGCTTTCCTCTTCATAAAATACAGCAGCGTCTCCTTAACAGCTCTCTAAAACACTGCACAATGCACCTAAGTGATGTCTTATCAGGAGAGCATGCAATTACTGAAACACTCGTTACACAGCCCCACCACTCACAGGCAATGAGTTTCTATAGCAACCAAATCCATTTCCACAATAACAAGGTAAGCTACCTGTCAATTTAATGAGGGCTTCTGCATGCAGCTCCACATCTAGAGCACTGAGCAGACAATTCTGAATGGTTCAAACAGCAGCAGTTACTTTCCTTCAGTGTGTGTCTCAGAGCACAGGGTGGGCTCTCTGCATTTTCATAACTTTTGAGTCAGAGGAATGCAACAATTAACTTCAACTCATTACCTCCCTGAACACATTCGAACACCCATGGGCCCAACTATTTGATTGCTGATTTACAATCAACATGTGTTCCAAGGAACGCTACAGAAGAGCCAGTAATCGAAATGAGCCATGTCAAAAATGACAGAATTACAGAAGGAAGAGCCCTTAATTGCTGGTCAGGGCTTCTTGTCAGCTTCCAAAGCTTCCATGTCAAGGTGTTTTGTTGCCGTGTTTTTTTTTTTAATCATTATTTCCTCATTGATGATCCACACTTCAGAGAAGAACATCAGGAGGACTTAAAATTAGCCTTACACTACTTCACTTTGAAAACGGCCAGTAGCTTATTAAAAATCCACTGCAGGGAGGTATGAGAAAACTCTTCAATTCTTCATAAAATGATTGAGAAGACAGCTCTTCACAACTACAGGGTTTATGTAATAAAGATAATGGGTATTAAAAACATCTCGTCATTAATGGCAATGCTGAAGTTCTGCACTGTTTTTGGCAGAAAGTACTTTCTCCAGTCCAAATGAAAGATGAGCCTGCTAAGCACTGTAGATTTAAGTTTATCTTATAATAATGTACATACTGATTATGAATGAACAAATTCAGAAACCAGAAACTAAAACAGACTTCAGGGAAAAAATTCTGTTAGCACAAGAACGACCAATTGACACTTCAGCTCAATAGCATTACTGAACAATAACTTTGAAGAGTCTTCCTGATGAAGGGAAGGAGTGCCAGCTGAGATTTGGGTGTTTCTGATCACAGCAAGCTCACCTAAGGACAAAGAAAAGCGACTGGTAGAACTGCTGACCCTTAGCTTCAGACAGCTGAGCAGGGGCACCCAATGCAAGAAGAATACTTGCTGCCTTCCACTTCAGATCCATCAGATAAAGCACCATGTTAAGCGAGCTGAGGCACCCATGGGCTGACATTAGTCCTGGAAAGGGGACAGGTAAACATTCTCATTCTCCTCTAGTCCTCAAAGGAAAAGCAGCAGGCCAGCAGTGTCTGTCACTGCTCTGTTAATATACAGAAAATCATTTCTGCTCGTAGATACAAATACTGAAAAGTTGCTCCACCAACTTTAAGTGCACTTTCCCCCACTAAACAGGGAGAGCTTCAGAAATGAAGTCACATATGTAAGATGGAGCCTAAGGCATATATATAAACACTACTTCTCAGACAGTTTTCAAATTCGCTAGCAAGTGAGACTATTCCAGGAGTTCCCAAGGCTCATATCAGTTTCCAAATGGTGTAAGAAACCAATTTATTTCCTAGTCACTCCATTAATCTTGGCAAATTAACCTGCTAATTATAATGAGTTGTAGTATCACTAAAAACACAAAAAGCAAAACCACAGCAACACACAGAAACAGAATAGCCACAAGAAACAGAGAAAATACAATCCAAAGCAACTGTGAAGCAAATACAGCTAACGTTCATATTAATCTGGGTATATTTGATCACTTAGGGAAAGATTCCCTATGAACAACACATAGCCAGACTGGTTTTAGTATTAGTCTGCATTTATTTCCATATTCAGCTCTTTGAGGGAGACATCCTTTCGCAATCTGAAAGGAGGAGGATATAGCCCACTGTAGTGCTGCTTCAGCACACTAAAACGCATCATACGAAAAATGGATCTGTTGACTTTTCCCCAAACAAAGTGAACATCTGTCCATGCACTCGGGACATAAAAAGAGTCCTGAAACAGAAACATTGTGTGTAAGAGATGCGCGCTGATGGATCTCACTTCACTGGCAGGAAGTCAAAAATGCCAGTTGGGAAGGACTGCACAGGAGTCAGGAAGTAAATACTGGTGTTAGTGGATCTTAAAAGAAAAATGAACCCTAAAAAAAAGAATAAAAATTTAAAAGCAGTGCCTTTTCAGTATCTCACTGCAGCAGGCAGCAAGACTTAAAGGCACTACAGTGTGGCAGAATGGAGAAAATCTGGTGCATCCACCCTTCCAGAGTGCAAGAATATGGATTAAAAATTCCAAAATTGATGTAGACTTTCTGAAAATGAACAAACCTCTTTTCAGCACAAGTTACGGTGGTGCTGCAAAAAGGAAGAAAGAGATGAGTCAGTTGCCGTGCTTTTTACAAACAGCCCTATCACAGATGTTAGCTGGTGAAAGGCTACAAAGTACATGCTTCACCTGTTCTTAAACCGATATTTAAATCCAGAAACTAGGCAGTTTCTCCCCCTCCCCCTTCCATAAAAAATCTCTCATACATGGAACATAAATAAGCTAGATTCAAATAAATCTCTAAATACGAAGTCCACTAATTTCTCCTATAGGTACAAGAGTTATACTGCTCCACATTTTACACTGACTCCTTAGATACCCAGGGGCTACAGAGCTGTACAGAGACAGCTGCAGAAGGCATGTTTCCAGCCTCCCCTTCCTTCAGGGAAGTCCTCAACAACAGAAAACCTGGATTACATTCCTGTGTCAGACCAGTAAACTTTCTTCTCCCTCCTGAGTACAACAATTTAAAACTCCTTAAAGAGAAAACATTTCCTACAGGAGCTGCTAGAACTAGCATCTGTTTTCAACACACAAGGATACAATATGAATTCATGAAGTAGAACCTGGAAAATCATTGGATTAAATAAAAGTTTCAGCATCAAGCAGCGACAGTCAGACAAGAGAAAGTGCTGCTGCCAGATTTCTAACCATTTCTGGAAAATTATAGCTTTAACATGGATATTTAAACACCTACTCAGTTATGTTACAGTTAATTCAGTGTTTAATCTAAAGCATATTATTTAAGCCCCCACCCAACATCACCTAGCATGAAATTCTTACAGGAAGCAAATTTTGAAATCTTATATTAGAGTTCTGTCAGTAGGACAAATTGAAGAGCTTGCAATGAACTCTGTTTAAAAGCTGACCCTAATTATCACAGCAGTGATTACTCTGGTTAAGAAAAAAAAAAAAAAAAAAAGACAGTATTCCACTCAGCTCTTAAATCTGCTCAGCTCATAAATCTGACTGTATTTAAGAAAGCCTGTTTGTTCACTTCAGCCACATAAACAAACCAACTCAGAACAGCACATGCGTTCACACAACAAGCAGACAACAACCTTCTGAAACAAATTAATTTATAGTGGCAGTGAAGTGAAGTTTCTTCTTTTCTGAAAGCTTTCTTACCACAGTTTATTAGATTACTCTGGTTCTGCAAGGGTAATAATTTCTTCATTGATAAAAAATTCAACAGTCTCCTCCTCCCAGTCATCAACATTGCTGTCCAGCTCATCCGTGTCTACCCCTGGAATGGAGAAAGGATTAACACAGTGCCTCAAACACAGCAATGACAGAATGATTCTATGCTCATTCAAAGAACAGTTCTTAAAATAGCACTGAAATAAGAGGTATTTGATGCTTTAAATCACAACAAGGACATGCTAATCTAGCTGTTCCTGCTCCAGCAGGGGGATTGGACTAGATGATTATTCGAGGTCCCTTCCAATCCCTGACATTCTGTGCAGTGTCATTAAATGACAAACAAGGCATTGCTGTCTCCCACCACAGAGTTTTTTGAGGACTTCTCTGGTTATACATAACATCCAAATCTATTATGCCAAGGTCAAACCAATGCTTGCCTTGAAGCAGAAAGAAGCTATGTGAAGCACAGGCAGCCAAGCCTGGCAGCCACCACTTTCAGTTTTCTCCCATGCGAAAATTCATTGTGATTTAAGAAAACAAAAATGAAGGACAAAACCTTCAGAAAGGGTTTGTCAGAAAAACAATAGAGAGAAAAAGAAAACAAGTTCCCAGAACAGTTGTCACTTGCTAAGAAGTGGTCGCTATCTAACATCAAGTCTTCACAAGCACTGCTCACCTCCTCGAAGCTCCAGGCGCTCGTTCCTCTGCTCCATGTACAGCTCTTGTGCCATCTTGCGGTACTTCCTGAATTCTTCCATCATCGTACGTCTCCTTTCCACCAGCTCCTACAGAGGCAAGCAGCAGCTGTTAACTCTCATAATAACAGCATGGAAAGCTTCTCTTCAATCCTTTCTACTGACTTAAAACCTTTTATGTAACGTAAAATTGTTTCAGTAAGGGTTTGTTTTGTTTTCCTGTTATTAAAGGCTTTTTTTATTAGTTTAAAGAGTGTCTAGTACCACACTAAGAATCCCAAACTTCCAATGCTTCTGCTTACTGAACTATCACCATTGCCTCTCCAGATTCATTACCACTTAACCTGACAGTTGTGTGGCATCTGTGTGTGCTACCCATAGGAAGCAAGTCTAAGCACCTGGATTAACGTGATCACAGATGTTCATTATAAAAGAAATCTAACATACATAACCATTACAACATCATACAGCTTAAAAGAGCTTCATTTATGTTTCATTATGTTTTATTTATTCTATTTCAAAAGTTGTCTTACTTTTGAAGCTTTAGACTGGCTCAGGCGATCCTTCTGCTCAAATATCTTTGAGTACTTCTTCAGATCCTTCTTAATTTGCTGTAAAACAGAATTTTATTTCAAGTAAGGTTGAAGTCAGACTAGCAATCACAATCGTTACATTCTAATAGGAATTACTCTGGCAGTTTTGAGCAGGCTTAATGTATTTAAAAACTGCTTTTCTAAGCAATTCCCCTCCACTATGATTTTATTTGTTCTTCCTGGCTTACAGATAACAACATCTCTGTAAGCATTCAATTACAGAAGTCTGGACAGTAAATTCAGTTATGTTTCACTTCGTATCCTTTCACAATACCACAGCTGTAAGCACAACTGGTTACAGTTTCTATTCCAAACATAAAGAACAGTTAATATTTATCAGTCACTCCCACAAGTGAGGTCCACTACGGCAATACGGTTTTTCAAAAGCTCAGGGAGAAAGGCAATTCTACAGCTCTAACAGTTCAAGCCTCATTCTCAAGAAAAGAAAGAATTTCTGGCTTGTATATATATATATATATGTGTATATATATATATATATATATATATGTATATATGTACACACACGCGCACACACACACACACCAAACCCATGTCCAACAGGATTGAGTGGAACACGCTACCTTGATCTGATCCTCACTGAGCAAGGTGGCTGGTCGTGGTCTCCACAGAAGCTGACAGAACCTGTCCTTATTGTTTTTCTGAAGCAGACGTCCTTGGAAGGTCCATAACCAATATGCATTGTCCACCTGCAAGAGTGGTGTAACATCTCATCAAGGCAAGCCGTAACTTAACACTCTCATTCTCACTATGTATCTTTTAAGGATTTTTCATTTGTACGTAATAAAAGTAGCATCATTAGTCAAGGAAAAGGACATGCTCTTTTTGTTAGCATCTTCTTTGCACAAGCCAAATTCATCAGCAAAATAGAGTTCAATTGTTCCACTGAAGCCTTGCATGAAGTTATATTCTGGATGCTCAAAGTTTACGATAGCAGACCTTGCTTAATTTTAAAGTCTCGCATTCTCTGTCTGCACAGAAGATGATTACAGCACAGGGGCTGGAACCATGTGAAAGTAGTAACAAATGCAGTTATTCTTCTTATTCTATGCAGACCACACAGATGACATCAAGCTCCAGTAGCTAAAGATACATTAAGAGATATAATGAAAATCCAGAAAAAGGACATTCGCTTTAGAACTGCAAACAGCTCAGCCAGAACTAGTTTTCAGCAATCTGCAAAGCATACAGCCCAAATAAACACTGATATTTACAAATTAATGTGCAAAACTACAGTGCAGGTTGTAAGTATAGGATAAGTGACAGGTGTCCACTTTCTCTTCATAACCAATAGCTGTTGCCAACATCTCCAGAAGGGGAAGGATGAGTGCTCTGGTACCTTATGGCTCCACCAAGACACAGAAGTCACGATGTATCTGCCTGTAGGATCCCATTCCACATCTGAAGCTGTATAGTGTTCAGCAATATTCATCATGGTGCAATCAGATGTATCAACAAATGCTAAGGCACCGTTCATGCTGCAAAGATAAAAGTGACAGTCTTAACACTAGCATAGCTCATTTTTTTAAATAGGTTTCACATTTTTTCAGCAAGCAGCCAAGACTCAGCACAATAACTTGCATCTGTGGTTAAAATTTAATTAAATATAACCAAAAATCAACATAAGAACAAAAAACTTCCATTAGTATGTTCAAGGACCTTTAACCCATTTTACATTCATTCCTTAAGTCACGATAAAAACACATTAAGTCAAGTTACAGGTGAAGTTTAACAACAGTATGCCAAGACACTTAAGAAATGAAGATAAGTTCAGAAATACAAATAGATTTCTCAGATGAGCAGCATCACTTGTCTGAAACACACAAAGCCAAATACTGCCCAGCTGGTTAATAGAAGTCTTCACTTAGTCTAACGTGAAGCTCTTCTGATATATATAAGCAGTGTGTACACACATACACGTGTATATAAATAACAGGGCTCTGTTGTAAGAGCATTCTAAGAGTGCTGCCCATAAGAAGGCACAAGGCTATGGCAACAACCCATTACAGGAGTCCATGGATTAGTTCAGCAATTAAACACCAGAGTGTTTCTAAATATCCACTCAGCTGTTGAAAAAATTATTCTTCGTTTTACGTGGCAGAAATACCAAGTCAAGGTTAGTGTTTCATGATAGAGCTTGGTCCTTTGCATCTTTGTCTTCCCTTTGTTTCTACAAAGCCTTCTCAAGGTTCTACTAATGCAACTGGACAGGGTTTCAATAAAGCAATGAAAGCCCTTGTGAGCTTTAATAATGTCAAGTACCGAATAGATTCAAGCTGTCAGATTACCAGAGGTCCAAAGTAACTTCTTCCCTCCAGAGACTCTCAAAGTAGTAAGATTTTTTTGCCCATTTAAATATCAAAACTTTGATTTAAAACATTTGTGGAGATAGCAAATACTTCCTGATGAGATCATCTAGCCCTTTTTTCCTCCTTTAAAAGCAGCATGGTATTCAGTAATCCGTGCAATGCCCACCTTCTGAGGCCAGCCAACACTACAAATTGACCTTGAGGACTCCAGAATATCGTGTTTGCCTGCTGTTTGTCAAACGTCTCTGGAAAGAAAGGAGGAATTCAGAAAAATAGTTACAATCCAATCAATCCCATTGGTTAGATCATTAGCAGTAAATACACCCATTACTCAAAAGACATATCTGAACTCAGCAATGAAGTCTACAACAGTCCTTAGCTGCAGGCTTCTGAAGACAACACCCAGTAGTACAAAAACATCCAAAGTCAGCAGAAGAAGGGAGATCAGAAGATCCAATGCCCATCTTGAAAAAATTTTACCTAGTCAGTTAAGTCTGTGTTATTGCCTTGCACAAGCATCCCAAGACCACATAATTGTTCCAGCTTGTAAGCCTTGTGTTCTCAGACACTGGCCTGATTTCAAGTGGAAACAGTTTAGCTGTCACCAAAAACCTAGGTTTCTCAAATACATCAGGTATAGCACCTACTGCCACACTGCCACAACCAGTCACAGTTTGAGTTTGCTGCACACAAAATGCTTACCATCTGCATTTCACTTATCTTTCCTGTTACTTACTGATGAGTTCTATCTTCCCATTGTTTTTAACGTGGTAAAAGGAAACTGAAATTCGTGGAGTTTCTCCATGCAACACAGCAAACTTGCTTCCATTTGGTTCCCAAGCAAAGGCTATGATGCTTTCTGCAAAAAAATAAATAAAGAGAGGTCAAAACTATGTAAAAAACAAAGAAACCTATAATAAAGAGCTTCAGTTACAAGAAGTTATCAAAGAAAACCAAGTTGTTGAAAACGGAATCCAGAAGTTAAACTCTGCCATAAATAAAACCTGCTTTTAAAAAACAAAGGCTGCTAAGGCAAGTGCAGGACCCTGGGGAAGTGTTCTGATAGACCCAATAGCTCCAAAGTCTCTCACACTAAAAGAGTGTTTTCAGATAGTCAGACCTTCATCTTTGCAAGCGTTTTCAATCCCGTCATTAAGTTCGCTACAAGCATGAACAGCACTGAAAGCACTGCCTTCCCACATCACATGAGAAGCCTTGCAACATGAATACCATAGTTCCCATCAGGAGCAAGTGCCCTCATTATCATCAACAAATGTTACATGTTGATGGGAACCACGTAAGGCACCACATCTGCCAAAAGAAAAGGCTACGTAGAACAGTTAAGCATCAGAACGTTGGAATTACCTTTCATTTCCACCACATCCACAGGCACCTGTTTCTCTCTCATTCGGAATATTTCAAAGTTGGTCACTACTCCCTGCAAGGGCCAACATCAGCTCATTAATCAGTACAGAAGCAACAGACCAGGCAACACCAGGCATAGAAGGATGGCTACAAGACTGGTCCAAGACAACTCAGGATGACAGTCAAAGCTCAAGATTTTTTTCTTAGTAAACAGTGCATCCTCATTACTGAGCTACTCTAAATCCTTTTGTTCTGTTAAAGAATAACAGAAGGATTGGATACAGTATTTTCTTTCAGACTTGAATTAGGCTGAAGTAGATAAAACATGGTAAATTCTGCAGCATAGCCTATGGCTTCAACACCTGATTTCACAGAGAGCAGGGAAAGAGACCTAGCACTCACTCATTTAAAAAAAAACAAAGCAACACACTAATTAACTCCACCGTATCAGTAAATTCAAAGCAAATCCTGGATGCAAACATCCAGGACATCTGGCTCTCCACATACTTCAAACTCAGCAGTCAAAGCTATTTTTATTTTTCCACTGTAGAATTTAAACTAGCTATGTTGAAAGACAATATTGAAAGAAAATGAAGCGTCAGCATGAAAGGAACCAAGTTTTATGAACACAATCACAGCCTACCCACCTGTGTGCCTTTGGGAGTCCTGTCTACCTTCACACACAGGTAATCACCATTCTTCTGCCAGTGTAGTTTACAATCTACAACATTGAACAAATTCCGCACACGGATCTCTTGTCTGGCAGGCAGTTGCATTAAGGTCACTCTTGCTGGGATGTCTTTGTCCTCAGGCACCCAGAAAGCAATTATGTTACCACCTGGAGACCATGAGAAATCTCTACAGGAATGAAGTCAGACATATTCCACTTTAATTTTCAGTTAGAGATGCTGCAAGCAGAAATGATTTTCTGTGTTCTGAATGCTGCAGACAAGTATATCAACTCTCAGTAAAAAGGCACATACAGATGAGCAACTCAAGAGTTTCTAACCTTACACACAGCATGTTTTTAATTGCCATTTAAACCTGCTGTATCACCAGTGTTATCAAAACAGTCAGATTCATTTAAGAGAAGGGTAGCATAAACCCAGACAATGTATGAAACATGATTAAACCAATGAGCAACTTTCCCTCTATGAAATTACAGAGAAGACAATCCTCCTGCACCTGAGTACACTGGATTTTATAGCTGTTTTTTCCAAAAGGCCCCTCAAAAACTCACAGGAATTAGCATCTACTGTGCAGGCATGCACAGAGCCAAACTAGTTCCTTGCCAGTAGGCAGCACAGAGTGCACAGCACACCAGTCTTAAAAGATGTTACATAAACTGCATACCAGTCTTGTTTGGTAGATGAGGAACCAGGATGCCACGTTAGAACTACATTACTACAAAGATTCCTAAGTACAGACTGACGTACACAGCTAACAGCCTAAGTGAAAGCTTTCTGCTTTTTTCTTTTTTGGCAGTTTGTCTAAAATTAACACTTCAGTATCAGGCTATTTGCTCTAATCAGTATGAAATTCACTTCACTAAATGAAGTCCTAGACATAAAGACAAAACAGAGCAGTTACTTTTAGAAAGGGAAACACTCACCTTATCCCATTGATTTTCAAGCTTTTTTTGTCCAACAATCCCATAGACTAAAAGAAGAGAAAGCTGTCAACTTTCAAGTAACATTCTTACACATACATTAAGAGTAGAAGGCTTATGTCTAAGAGCATAAACCAGGAAATTTTGGACAGAGATCCTCTATCCCCTATATTAACATAAGTATGCCACAGTAACCAATAAGACTAATTCTATGTAATGATTTTTTAATGAGTAGCAGCCCATGCTATAATAAAAACATAAAACAGACTAGATTGTGCTGCAATTTATTATGTCTTTTGGGTATTCTGCAAACACCTGCCACCAAGGCCTGGATGGCATCGCATAACTTTGATTCTGTTAACTACTACATTGAGCTCTCCAGGCTTTCTAGAAGCACAGCAAGAACACTGCAGCACCGCTGTCAGGCTCAGCTAGTTTTTTGATCCAGGAAAAATCAAGAGATGAGCAAATGGATTTCTTCCCTTTTAAGCTGTAGAGTGCATTATTAAAACATAACTTTAAAACATATACCACGTGAAATGCTGACACTGTAAAGCAATAAACATTGCACAGAAACAAAACAACATCTTACAGGTGTTTCATAGATGCTGAGGGTATCTGAAGTCATTCGAGCGAAGAATTTCCCATCATGACTCCATCTAAGAAAATAAAAAAAGAAAACCAGGTGAGAGTTGCCTGCTCGTCAAACAAAGTCTAGGGCTGCTTGCTCTCTAACACTGCTTTGCAACCTACTTAAAAATAGGCCAGTGAGCTGAGTTTTCACAGTGGAATCCTCGTTTCTTCTGCCCAGTCAGAATATCCCAGATGATAATAGCCTGAGGGTCATCCTGTGTGTCCATCAAAGGGCTGAAGGTCACTAAATATCTACAAAGGAAATAATCAATTTTACTAATAAGATTTGATTTAATACATGAGTACAAGCAGGCTTTCATCCAAATAATATTAAAATACAATGCACTTTTAAGCAGCACTTCCTCTAACAGGATGTTCTAGAGATGAAAGAAAAGCTTCCAAGGCATGGTAATTCCTAGCATCCCTTCAGCTGAAAAGTCTCTAGATTTACATGCAAGTTTTCTTGTACCAATCTTACAAGGGAAATTTCCCCAGATACCTTGTTACCTACTATGTCATTTTGTGACCATCACTGACTTCAAATCAAATACAAATCCATAACCTGTGCCAACCAGAAATACACGTATGCCAGACATCTCCATTTAAAGATAAATAATCTCTTTCAAGTACAAAGAACAAATGTTACTGCTTCCAAGTATCTTACTTGATAACTAGCAAAGATGCATCTCAGTCCCAGAATGATTTAGAAATGATTCCCTAAAGAACTTTTAAATGCGAAAGAAAGCTTAAAGTATAAATTTCAATACTACAGATGTGAAAGATGCTTCTCAGCTAAATTTTCTCAGAGAATCTGAAGTCTAACACTACAGACCATCCCCATCTAACCAAAGAGAAAAAAATACCATTCCCTCAGATAATAATGACTGCAACAAAGCCTGCCAATTCAGGTTTGTAGAACAGTAAGCTCCAGGCTGCCTTAAATGTATTCCCTGAAGTCAAAGCAAAGTTTAACAGTTTCAGTTATCCTGAAAAGGGTCTGCCTATGAAAAGCAACACTTCCAAAGGCAGAGGAGAACTAAAAACCTCAGTCACACAAGATCTGACAACGCAGCAGAACGCACGCGCTTCACTTCTGATCTCTTTGCCCAAACCAATGTCACCCTCCATACCTCTCACAGGGCGAGAAGTCAATAAGCTGTACTCCCTGGTGACTAAACCTTTGAATCTGCTTGAACTTCTCTCCACCCCAAAGGGCGATGCCCCTCTGGTGGAACGTAGCCAGATAGGTACCCTTGGGAGACCAACGTACGTAGGTTTCTGTCCACCGCTGCAAAAAAAATAATTAAAAAATAATTAAAAGTGTATATAAAACAATCAAACTTCGTGCTCAATAACTGAAGGAGAAAAACTCCACATGTGGCCAGTAACATCATATTTCACAAATCCACTTGCTCAGTGAAGATCTCGGAATGAGCGATGTTCACACACAATTCATAGCACTCGTTCATTCTTCACTTGAGATTGTTTCACCTTTGTCACGGAGTTGACCAGATCAATCCATGTCCGTGACAGGGGCGACAGGCCTCTGCCCTCCCCCCCCCACCCCAGTCCCACAAAAATGGGAAGGAAGGAAGGAAGGGAGGAAAAGAGCAGTGGCAACAATCTATGGAGGAAAACTTATTTTACTATAATATTGGAATACAAGATAACACAATATATACAATTTAATTGAAATTGAGATTAATAAATCAGACAAGATGAGAGAGAGAGAGAGTTCCCGGAACCGAGTCAAACCTGAAAAGCTTGGAACGGCCAGGAAAGCACCTCCAGCACCCACTGCAAGGCAGCAAGAGAGCGCCCCCCCCACCCAGAAGGGCCAGATCCCGTGACTGCTGTAACGTACAGGGATAGGTACTTGGAATTGGGGCAGTGACACTTCAATGCCCCGTACACTACATGATGTTTTGATGTGGAATACTGAAACCCAAAAACAAAAAACAAAAACAAAAAAAAACATAGAACCATGACAACCTTACTGAGCTGCAGAAGTATTTACCAGGGACAGTAACAACCAGTGTTGAGTAACAATTGCAACAACCCAGCAGCTTCAGATTCTTTCATGGACTGCAGCTCTGGCGAGAACATCTGCCTTCTCAGGAAGCTGAGACTCCTCACACTTCTAACAACACTACATCAGATAGGTACCAGCAACACAGATCATGGCCAGTGCTACCCATGGTGTTGAGCACAACTGCTCTCCACCCCAGAGGCAGTTTCTTTCAACTGTAACACGTAATGGTTGTTAGAGAAAGAAAATGTTTCCGGGCACCTGCAGTTCTTAGCAGGTCAGCTGGCTTATAGCAGGCATGCACACTAACTTCCCCATTTATATGGTATTACCAAACCAGCTGGTCTTCTTCAGCACCTCTGCGGTGAGCACAAAGGGAAAAAATGACCAGAAGCCACATGCTTAAGTACATACTCAGCACCAACAAACAGTATTCCTCAAACTCTGACTATGCATTTTCACTCACATCTTCCTGAATCACTTACAGTGTACAAATGGTGTACATATAATGTACTAATAAGCATCACGGACAGGTTAAATTAAAAGAAAAGGAAGACAGACTTAAAGGAAGTTAACTCCACATTTGTTTTACCTATGCAGCTAAGCCTAATTCTAAAGGACAATTTTACTGCTCACTTTCTAAAGGAAGGAAAGAGAGAAAAAGTACTTCAGCAGGGGAAGATTTGCTTTTTTTTTTTTTAAACTACAAGCCTGAAGTGTTACAAAAAGAACACAAGTGACAGTGTATCTGCAATACACAGCACTTCCATGACACTCACTGCTCTGTCCTCAATTTGAACAGGCTCCTTGATATCATTCCAAAAAATGGAGGTCCGGTCTCCTGACTCAAAGATCACACTGTACTGATCTCTACAATCAGGATCTTCCAACCAGTAACGAAGATTCCCCTAAGAAAAACAAAAGATCATCAGCAAATCAAAGACAGGAAGACAAGCAAATTGCTATCCATATGGCAGGTGGAAGTTTGTCTCCGCATAGCATGCACCATTGGTGTTCTATCATTCTATCATATCTATCAAATAAGTTACTGAAGTGAAATTACATAATCCAGACCCAGTGGTTATTTGAGGCTGTAATGCTATAATGGGATGATAATAGCAGGGTGGCAAAGTCTTTGGCTACAGTGAGAATGAGCCCAAATACAGCAGCCACCAATACAGAAATGAAGGAAAAGATCTGCTTTCCTTTGGAATGCCTCAGGTAGGCAACACCTCCAGCAAAAGATATCCTCACCTCCACTGCCATCCCTTAAATGAGATCTGAGAAGGGGAGGATCCTGTCTCCATCCCTTCCAGTCACTCAGGTCACTGCTTGAACCTGAGCTCCCCTGGGTGGGCCTTGCCTTTCTACCAGGTGCTCAATCACTGCTGCAGGCCATGATTTAGCATTTCCACTACAGAGGCTAACAGTACACATCATAAAAAGGTGGACCTTCAAGGTAGTTCAATAACATTTAACACATTTCGCCCTAAGTAACACAAGGTTTTGTTTGTTTTAGAGGTTTTTTTGTTGTTGCCATTTGGGGTTTTACTTATTCAACTATCCCTTCCTCCAGAGTGCATTTCACAAAGCTAGTGGTAACCAGGCACAGTTTAAGTTGCCCTCAAACATTTAAAAATATAATAAGATGCTTTCAAAATTCTATTTTTAAATAGGTTGCATCAGGTCACTGTTTATCCTACGTTTCTAGGTGGAACTTCAAGCAGAACCACTAATGTGAGAACAAAGGAACTGGAGTATGCAATCAGCACTGTCCCTGTCATTAACTGCATAATTTGTCAGTATTCACTTTTCAAAAAACCCTTACCAAATCTTTAAAAGGCTGTTTCTCAGGGATTTCCCACTCGTCACTGATTGTCATATACCTGAAAGAACAGTTGGAGTGGTTATACTTAGTGTAGGTGCTCTTGATTTGAATCCAGAAGACTATAAACTTGTGATAGTTGTACTCACTTGTCAAAGTCTGTGAAAAGATTGACTCTGAAAGTGTGCTGCTTATCCAGTTTGTATCCATCTGCATTCTTCACAGCATCCACTGCATGAGATGGAGACATGTACTCCAGAAAGATGTACCTACAATGCAGGAATACAAGAATGTAAGAGGATGTTCACTGGTCACTACATAAAAGAATGAATACGTTAAAAACAAAGTATGATGTTAATGATGGGTAAGTAAGAGCAGTGTTTCAAACCTAACCCCCAGCAGGTGCTATCATGACTTACCCTTTTGTCTTCCCATCTGCTTCTGGATAAAATTCATTTATAATTTTACCAAACTTGGAAAATATTTTGTGGATGACATTCTTGAGTTTCTCAAGTCGGTCTGGTCCAACCTGGGGAACATTATCCACTACGATCACTGAATCAATTCCATCTGCTTCCTGTGGCTGGTCTTTCAGCACATCGCCAAGTAATTCTGCAAACAAGAAGCAAGAATGAAGCACTGGCCTATATCACAAAAGAGAAAAACTGAAGGATAAAAATAACTAGAGATAATAAGAGAAGGGAAAGACCTGAAATTCAGGAAACTGGTTCAGTAACATTTAAGAAATCTGGTGGTCAGTGCAGCCTTCATCAGAGAAACTAAGTGAATACAAGGTTCCCCACCAGCACTTGTTTGTTGAGATACGACAGTCCTCCATTTCTTGACAAGCTTCGAGGAATTAACTCCTGAAATCTTTCTTAATGAAATGCATTGGAGACATCAACAGTCCTCCTATTAGCTCGTTTCAGGAGCTGGAATTGGCTCAAGAAGCTCTCAAAACCAACAGAGCAGAACACGGTAAGAATCACTACCCAGTGACAGGTAGACTTACCAAATCATAACCACGCAACTGACAGATCTAACACCCAAATCA
The DNA here is from genome assembly GCF_951394365.1 of Tetrao urogallus. Classification (NCBI taxonomy): domain Eukaryota; kingdom Metazoa; phylum Chordata; class Aves; order Galliformes; family Phasianidae; genus Tetrao; species Tetrao urogallus. Next base: position 11,926,562 of record NC_136828.1, read on the forward strand.
TAACCACATGACTTTGACAGATCTAACACGTACCTCCCTTCCTTCCACACTACAACAGCTTTAGCACAATTCTAAACCACCTTCCATTTCAGAAGCTCTGCATGTATTAGTATCACTGTAATTATGGCAGAGAACTCAAGCTCATTCAAAACCTTTAATTAAACAAAATTAAGGCGTCTTAAGACACCACGAACCACATTAAGCTAGCAACTAATGAATACAAGCACATCTTTTGTTACCCTGTATATTCTTCAATCATACCAAACCCCCCTCGCCTACCATTTTACACATTGAGTACTTGCTGGTGGAATGGTTTGTTCAGTGCTGTCAGCTTCATCTTCTTCTTACCAGAGTAAAATTGCCAAGATCTTGCAACACAGTTGAAATCATACCAGCAAAGAAGGAAGAACGTTCAGAATGACCGTAACCCAGCAGTTGTGGTTTTAATATCACACCAAGATTAAAGCAGCTGAAAGGCACACCATACATCCCCTTTGTCACACACAAAAACCATGCTCAATTAGCCTCAAGCAGCAGGCTTCACAACACAGTTTACCTGTGGAATTTTCTACACATCTTACTTTAAGCCGCATCTCAAGTCAATTCCATTTAATTATTTTGTATCTACAAACTTAACCCCATTGGTAACACTGAATTTAAACACATTTGGGTTGCTCTCCCCTCAATTTTTTTCTACAAAGATGAAGGCTAACCCAGTTTGAGCCAAAGACTCAGAAGAAAGGAGATAGCTGCAAATAAGTTGATTTCTAAGTACCTATCGTACCTCAGAGCATATTAAGATATATTGCCATTACCCAGCCAGCTAACAACACACATACACTGAAGCTGTGGACATGTAACCACCTGCCTGATAGCTAAGAGATGGGCAGGGAAGCATCTGTTATGCCTACAAAAACTCCAAGGACCAAAAGAAGGACTTTCAAAGGCTGCTATTATAGGAAAACAGTATCATTTTCTAGTTCTAGAATTCCTCACGTCTTTCATTTTCCCTGCATAAAATGCATAACATGGAAGCACGCCCCACAAAGAACAGCAAGAATAATTCCATAAAATATCACGAAAAAAGAGATAATTCTTAGGCTTCAATAACCACTTCTTCATAGCCACTCCCCACGAAAGGCTATAAAAGAAAGGAATGCTTGTTTAGCTGAGCACAGAAGTAGACAACATTCTATACCAAGTCAGAACTGCAACAGGTCAAACACATACCTACACTGTGTAACTCCTCTACCTCAAACTCAAAACTATGAACAAAGGAACCTTCAAAGGGCAGGCAGCTGGTTCAGCCAGCTCTTTTCCCACAGGCCAGAAGAGAGGGGTGTGGTGGGTACACAGCTATCTTCAGCTGGCAGAATTTTAAGGACCTCTCTCATTATCTGAACTAAAACCTCATCGCACCCGAGCGATGATCTGACACATTCTTTCTGTGGAAGATGGAACAGCCGTTCTGCTGTGCCAACACCACTCTGGAAAAAAAAACCAAACCAACACCAGTCAAAGTAACACCTGAGATGACCCAATCTTAAAGCCAGTCTGACTCAAAATTGGTACTGAACATGTAATTCTTATCATAAACACTGAAATAGCTTTGAATCAGTGACACTGATGGCCTGGAATTGATTCTCCTGTAGAGTTATCAGGGTAAAGCAAAAGGACAAAGGTAGCCCAAGAAGTAGCACAGGTAGATGGAAAACCAGACCAGCAGGAGTGACTAAACTTAAACACTGTAATTCAGCCACTAACGCTGTATTATTCACACAGATGAAGAGTTAGCCAAATTAACCCTAAAGAATAAAACACAAGACGACAGAAAACGTTCCCAGGCTCTATCTACACACTGACATGAACCTGATAATCCCCAATGTAGACAAAGCATCCAAAGCGAACACTTCACCAGACAACAAGAATCCAGCGATAAACTTGCAGACACTTTTGCCAACGTGTCTCTAAGATACGCACATGTTCAAAGTGCTATACAGACTGCTAAGAATAACATGCTTTTTTAATTCAAAATACTTCTCCGCTTATTTATTAAGCTAAACATAGAACTGGAACACAAGAAAGCACAATTATCACCTGTGTTCCACCACCGATCCAAACCACCTGCTGACTTAGGAAGCAGCGCCTGCTTTAAGATGCATTTTTCCGGTTCTGATACGTGTGACTATTACAGAGCCTACAGCAGCATTTACGTCAGACTGGCACAACAGACAAGTGGCTTTGCTACTCAAGAATTGGCACGGTTGATCTCGAAAGATTTGTCCGAAACCGCTGAAATACTGAAGCACCATTAGCGCCCTTACACCAGAGACTGCTGCTGCCACAACGCCTTACAGGGCCAGACGACGGCTGGGTCACAGCACGACAGTCACCGTGCAGTTTTTCTCTGAGGTCCCAAGTTGCTGCACACCACAACTCACCGCCACGTTTCAGGAGGGCAGCGCGGGACGCGGCCCGCACGGACACGGCGCGGCCTCCCCGTGCTCCCGCAGCGCCCGGCCCAGCCCGGCCCGCCGCCCCCCGCCCGCACCTTCGTCGCTGATGTCGTCCACGAAACCCTCGGGATCGCTGAAGGAAAGCTCGTCCTCGGGCTCGGCGGGCGCAGCCTCCCCGTCCTCCCGCGGCTCGCAGGGCTCGGCCGGCGGCTCGCTCTCGGCCTCCTCCGGCGGCGGCTCGGCCTCGGGCCCGGTTTGAGGCTCAGCCCGCTCGGGGCTCTCCCGGCCGGACGCCGGCCGAGGGGAGGGCGGCTGAGGCGGCTGCGGCTCGACGGGTGGCTCCGAGGCGGCGGGCGGCGGCTCAAGGGGACCCTCGGAGCCGCCCTGTTCCTCCGGCCCTTCTCTCTCGTCCTCCTTCAGTTGCTGCTCAGGCGGCGGCTCGGGCGGCGCTCCGTCGGGCCGCTCGGGCTCCTCGGCCGGGCCCTGGGGGCCGGGCGGCGAGGGGCTGTCCTCGGTGCCCTGCATGGGGGTCGGTGCGGGGCCCCGGCGGCCGCGCGTTCCCAGCTCGAGGGCGACGGGAAAAGGAGCGGGGGAGGGGCGAGGAGGCTCCTACGGCCGGGCCATGTGCGCCAGGCCCCGCGAGCCGCCGCTACCAACGGGCCGGAAGGCGGGGGGGAAGCGGCCCCGCCCCGACGGAGCTTTCGTCCGCCGCCGCCGCCGCCGCTTCCTCCCCGCTCTGCCCCGCAGCAATCGCCACCTCCTTCGCCGCTCACTCCCCCTCGCTCGGCCGGCAGCGCCGTCCGTCCTTTCCTGGCGCTCACGGCTGCAGCTCCCCCCGCTCCGCCGCTCCGTGGTTGAGCCCAACATGGCGGCTCCGGCCCGTTCGCTGAGGTGGGGTTGGGCCGAACCATTTCGCGGGAGACCAAAAGCTGAACGCGTCTCGGTGCTTAACAGGAAAGGCGACGGCAGAACCCTCCGCTCAGTGCCGATGCCTCAGACCGTCCCCGCGTCCAGCACCAGCCAGGAGCCGACGGCACAGCGCAGCGAAACTTGCCGCCTTCCCCCCCCTCGGAACTCCCGCCATGGGCCCGCCCGAAGGCGGTGGGGCGAGCGCGGGCTCTACCAAAGCTTCTGAGGGGGTAGGGGGTGCGGTGCTGATCCCAGCGCCCCGCCATCGCATCGCCCGGCGTGGGGATGGGCCGGTGCTGAGGGAGTTGAGCGGGGCTGTGAGCTGGGAACGGGCTGTGAGTGCACGGCCGGCTCAGAGAGCTGAGCTCTGTGTTCGTTAAACCATGATTTTCTACCGAGGAGACTTCAGGCTGATGCAGAAATGTGTGTATGTTCAGCGTGTGCCGATGTATCCAAACTGACGCAGAGAACCTGCAGCTTTTCTTTGGTGCCATCAGGTTTAAGGGATGGCTTTAGAGGAAAAAGGATCAGAGCAGTTCTTGAGGAAGAATTAATCTCCGTTTGAGCTCCTGATCCTGCTGCTGTGTGTCGCTGCACTGTATTTCAAGCCATCGAACACTGAGGTGCAGACTGGCAGCATAGCAGTGTCGTGAGGAGATCGGGCGCTGCGGTTCGCATTTCGAGTCCGGATCGTATCTTACAGCGCAGCCGCTTTCAAACTTCGATGAAAGTGAAAAAGAAAAGAAAGGAAAAAAAGAAAAAAAAAAAGCTAGGAAAAACTAGTTTGTAATTTATCAGGTAGCCACAAGATGTCAGCCGAGCTCCATTCCAATTCAGCTGGGTGCTGAGTGTCAGTTCCCTCTTTAAGCCACGGGCGGTGTTATGAATGGAAACGATGACTGGCGCTGCGGTCACTTCTCCCCGCTTTGTCATGGCGCTTGGCTAGACTTTGACTTCCTGATTTTCAGCAGTAAATGTGTGAAAGTAAAGGAAAAGCTGCTGCCTCTCCTGCCCTCACAAGCACGTGTTTTGTTTTTTTTTTGTCCAGATAGGAGGACATGCTGTGCTCCAATCCAGAGGACCAGCTGGATCCTCGAGATTACATGGCTTTTCCAACAGCACGTTTGTGACTCAGCCTTCACAGCTCTTCACAGTTGCCCGCACTGTTGGGATAGGCAAATTTTCTATATTACCTTTCTTTCTGTTTACAAGCTATTTGCAAATTTAAATGCTGGGTCCTTCTTTCCTGTCGTCTATTTGCACTTTCTCTTACTTTAGAGCAATTTTTGATTTATCTCCTCTTCCTTCCTTCCTTCCATTTCCTTTCTTCAACTGAAAGTTCCCTTCAGTCCCTGTGCTGCCATCTCACTGTTACTCTTTGTCTGCCAGTGCTTACTCAGCAATCCAAGGGCGAGTGGAACAACTTTTAAAGTAGAGCTTTTTGCTGACAGATGAGGTTTGTTCCTGCACGTATTGCACACACGAAAATCCTAATCAGTGGGAAAAGTGGGGTAAGAAGGCCAATCAGAAATGGCTTTTTGTAACACAACTATCAAAGCAGAAATGCTTTATGTATTTTACTGTGTGCAAGTGACCTGAGAATGATGGAACGGAAAACAGTGATGCCTAAACTGAACCCTGAAGGAGTATTCAAGCTCTTATCTGTATGAACTGTATGAAGTAGTATCTCATACTGATAGGACACGCACAGAATGACCCATTGCAAGACCAGGGCCTCAGGTAGCCCTGTACTTCTGTGAAACTTTGTTGCCTGCAACTTAGTGACATCAGCCTTATCCTTTTTCTAGTGGTGATAGTTTCTTCATGCTACAGGTTTTCCAGAAGCTTTCGCTGTGTTTACAATACACAGGGACAGGTTCAATAACTTTTGTCAAGCAGTCTTTTTCTCCTTGTCAAAAATTATTTCAGCAATTGGATTATTTCTTTCACAGTATTTTTCTTCAAGACTCCTTCCGCAGATTGCAAAAACAATTTGCAGTTAGAATGTCTTATTTATACCAAATAAATAGTTATGCTATTAGCTGGACTACGGGCCAGTCAAGGATCCGTAGTTACAAAGGAACATGTTGATTCCTTCATTCATTTTCCCAAAAAATGCTATATAGGCAAAAAATGATACAGTGCTTAGTTTCCAGAAGTGCTGAGCATGCAAAACTCTGCCCTCAGCTGCTGTATAAACACGATTTGAAGAGCTTCTCATCTTAAATAGTGCCATCCTTTGATGGTTTTACACAGGTTCAGCCTGCACCCGCACTTGTGGGGATCCCAGGAAACAGAGTCCTTCCAAACATTTGTGTCTCTGTAGTCTTTTCCTTTGAGGGGGAAAAAAAAAAGTATATTATCTTCATAGTAAAGTTTTGGTTCCTAAGTATCGAGATTCCTCAAAATATATAAAATATTCAGCGTAGGAACCATCTGAAAGGCATGACCAAATGGCAGAAGGATTGAAACACTGTGGGAAAGGGTAATTCCACGGAAGAAAATACCACATGTTGTGCTGGTGCATCTTGTCTGCCAGAAGCTGTGAAGCACGGCCTGCTCTCCCTGTCACTGTGTGCCTGGATGGTCTTAGAAGAAAAGAAATATGTAGTCTGATTCCAGCATCAGGGCTATGTTACACCCATGAACCCCCACACTGCCAACGCTGGGACATTTACATCGAGGTCAGGAGTGAGATCACAGCTAGGGATATGGAATCCCAAAGCTTCTTCCTACATCCGACACAAGAGGAGCCTCTCTGATAGGACGGGATGGCCTCAAACCGTGCCAGGGGAGGCAGGGGTTGGATAGCAGACGAGTATCCTCAGACCGAGCGGTGCTGCACTGGTACCGCTGCTCGTAGAGCGGCGCGGCGTTGTGGCGCTGAGGCGCTCGGCTGCGGCTCTCGCAGCAGTTCTCCAACCCGAAGGACTCCGGCACCGCGCTGCCACGCGCCCCGCCGCCGCCGCCGCCGCCGCCCCCCTCCCGGCCCGGCCCCGCCCGCGCTCACAGGCGGGCGCTGCGGAGGAAGGGGAGGGCGCCCGCCGGGCCGCGGCCTCACATGACTGCGGCCGCGATGGACGGAGACCCGTCCGCGGGCAGCGCGGGTGTCGGCACAGGTACGGGGCGGCTGCGGTCGGCGCCGCGGGGCCCTTCCTAAGCGCCGCCGGCTCGGGGAGGGCGACGGGGTCCTACGGGGTGGGCGGTCAGGGCTGCTGCCTCCGCCGAAACCTGAGGTAAAACGCGGCCGCCTTCCCCTTCTCTGCCCGGGGCGGCGGCCGCTCGGCTGGACCCGGCGCCGGTTGGGTTCTCTGGGCGGCGCCCGCCGTTGGCTCGGCGAGGGGCGGCTCCGCTCCGCGGGTGGGAAACGCGCGGTGGGCGCAGCGGAGCCGCGTCCCGCTCGGCTCGGGGCGGAGGAGCGCCCGTCGGGGCTGCGGGAGGCGGCCGGAGCGCCGTGTTAATCGAGCCCTTCTGCTGGGAGGCGGGCGGGGAGCGGAGCAGCGCGGGGCGCCGCCTCGCTTAGAGCCACGCGGCCGGGCGCTGCCACGGTGACTTTATTTCGCCCGGAGCCGCTCGCTGCGTGCTGCGTCCGAGGCTTTGGCGCCTCTCTGCGCTGCGCCCATCGCGGGGCCGATCCCGGGCACGGGGGGCCGGGAGGCGCGGTGTCACCGCACGGCGCTTCTCCGGAGCGCTGCTTTGAGAGCTTTTTTCTCCCGTCCTCTGGAAGGAGGGGTTACAAGTGAGCGCTGTGTACGCAGGGGAGAGCGGTGCGCTTGGAATCGAAGCGGGGACCGCACTGAGGATTGTGCGGATGGGCCTCTGGTGCTCTTGGTGCCTGTCACGGGTTCGTAAATCAATACGTTATTTTGGAATATTTTCGTCCAGGGCTGATGTAAGATATTGGGACATGGAGCAGCAGCCTTGGTGGAAAAAATGTCCTACTGTGTCAAAGAGAGAGCTCCACCAGGTATGGCTGTGCGGTTCTGCGTCAGCTCCCGGAGCTCGGCAGGGTGAGGCGGAGGTCCTGAACTGCTCCGCTCAGCCCTAGAAAATGTAGCTTTATTTGGGAAAAGGTTACGTTGTGAACACGGAGTGAGCGTCTGATGACTGCAGTGGAAGAGGAATATGCTGTGAAAGGAGGTGTCTGTTTAGTTTGTAGCGTTCTGGTTTGGGATCGGAGATCTTGGGAGGCCAGTGGCCATGCTGAACTTCTTCAGGGAGCAGCAGTTTGTCAGTGGGAGTTCTGGCAGGACCAGGGCACGCAAATTCTTTGATTTGCAGGATTAGAAGTATCTTAAAGCAATAAAAATGGAAAGAAAAAAAAATAATCAATGGTTGGTATATGAAGTCGTTTCTGTTGACTTGCTTGTATTGATCTTCTAAAATTTTTTTTGGCTCTTGCTCCCCTTTGAATCTGTTTTGCAGTGACCGCAGAGAGCTCATGCGGCTGTGCTGGCTGGGATGGGGGCTGCCCCTTCCCTTCCGATGGTAGATCTTCAGCTGTGTGTGCTGCTTCACCAAGGCTTGGTGGGGAAGGCTGCTCCCACTGCAGATAGCAGAGTTTGAGTGGAACTGCTCTGTTTTCCCTCAGAACCACCAAGCTTTAGTGGGTTGGCATGAGCGATGGAGGGCAACGTGGCAGTTAGAAAGGGAGTTGGTACAAAAGGATGGGAGCATTTCAATACAATGGATGAACTTGTTAAAAATATATTAAAAAAGAAGAGTAAAAAGACCATCCAGAGACTGGTGTGGCTGGAGTGGCAGTGCTTAAATACTTGGATTGAGTATTGCAAAGCAGAGGATAACTTCTGACAGGGTCTCCTTGGACAGGGGTGTTCGTGGAAATTTGGCAGTTTTATGGTTAAAATAAACTCTCCCTGTATAAGACTTGTGTGTGAATTTGTATGGGACGTAGCAATGGCTCATGGCTTCCTGCAGAATGGTTGCATCTGTTCTTGTTAGTTAGGTCTCAATTTTCACACTTCCACACTTCTTTGTTAGAGCTGGGTGTGAAGATGGAGAAAAGTTCAGTCCTCCACTGGGAGCTGAAGGCTGTCCTAGCCGGGTTGGCTTTTATCTCTGTAGTCTTTGTGAAAATTCCTCCATGGATTTTCCCCCTTAATCCTGTTACTTCTTCAACATTTGTAGCTCCATCCCGCTCTGTGTCTGCTGCAGCTCCACTCTGCGGCTGACTGGGAGATGAAATGCGTTCCTTGTGTTCCCAGACTGGGAAATTACTTAATTAATTCACTTGATCTAACAGCATGGTTACAAGAGCAGGGCACGAAGCTCCAAGTTGGTTCTCTGGTCTGGCATACAGATTTACTCTGTGATATTGGAAGGAGATAACTTGCTGCTTTTTCTCTCTTTTTTTTCCCTCCTGCTGTAGTGTGATTGTGATAAGCAGTTAGAGACCTATGGCTGTAGGGGAATGCAGAAATGCTGGCACTTAACAGTTATTAAATGAAGCTTAGAGAACCTCACTTGACTATCTTTGAGCTGTTACGCTGCTGCTTTTCTTGCACCAAATACCGAGCAGCAATTTGAATTTTAGTTGGAGAATCAAACAAAAACCAACCACCAAACAACAGAGCCTGCCCCCAAGCCCTCAAAACAGAGGAAAAAACCAGCGCAGAGCAGCCAGCACAGAGCATGTGCTTGATATCCAGAGTGAGGAAGCTGGAGAATTTAAGGAGGAAAGTAAAATGTTGGAGCCTGCGTTCCCGTGTCTCATTTCTGATAGCATACTTATAATCTTGTCTTGTTTTGGCAGCGGGCAGCATGGATTTACAACCAAATTGTTGGTCTGCAGCTGCACCATCTGTTAATCAGTGAAACTTTCCTTATACCTACAGATCTGTGGATCATTGTTATTGGACAAAGTAGGCTGATTCTTTCAGCTTTTTCCTTTCCCAGTAAGAATGATGTGGTTTGAAGTTCCTTTGAAATACAGAAACAACTGAGTTGCGTACTGTTGTCTCAGTCTTAAAAATATCTGAAGCCTTAAGAAGAAAGGTGGTTTTTTTTTTTTTTTTTTTTTTTTTTTTTTGTCCCCTAGAACTTCTGTTTTTTCTTTTTTAGTTTTCAGGGGATTTCAGATTGTGTAAGCATAATGAAAAATAAAAAGGAAGGGAGTAGTGGCACAGTGTGCTCTTGGAGGGGCTGGGATGGACACTGGAAGAGAATTCTCAGACCAGGGAGGAATGTGTTGAGCACAGCTGGGGGAAAGGCATTTCCACAACTCCTGAGGCTTCTCATGAGAAGGCAGAAGGGAAGTGCTGATGCCTGATTGCTGGTAAGTGTGCCTTGCCTGGGAGCTCATGGTGGAGCCTGCATTTTTTGCCAGGTGGAAATGTGAGGTGTCAGCACACAGAAATACACACTGCTGGGGCTCTGTTTCCGAGAGCTGCTGCCTTGTGCCCCCGAGGCCGTGGCTGTGATAACAGCAAGGAAGCAGTTACTTTTCCTGAAGGCATTCCTCTCTTTAGCATTCCTTTCTCCTTACAGTCAGACCGCTACACATGCAACCAGTGATTCCATGGCACCTTCTACTTAAGCTGTCTCATACATGGAGTGGATTAGCACCCGAGTGTGATAAAGAGCAGCGTGTGGCAGTCAGCTGCAATCCAGAGGGAAGCCCTCCAGCTTTGCCTGTCTGCATTCCAGCAGGGAGGAGAGATGGGCACAGCTGTGCAGGGTGTGTTGTAGGGTGGCTTGGAGGCTGCTGGTATGGGATGGAGTGGTGAGTTCTGGGTGCTGACTGGAGTCTGAAATGCATGGCATGGAAGGGCACAGCTTTCCATTTTGTTCCCTGTGCACTTTCAGCCCAAGGGCTACCAGACCTACAGGGCAGCAGTTACTGCAGCTCTTCTCTTTCAGAAGCAAACAAAAACTGGGCTGTGCTTTAAACGCTTCTTTAAGCTTCCACTCCTTGTCTCTTTGCTCTCTGCCTGTTTGTATATGTATGCATATGTGCATTCCTTCTAATTTTGATATCAAATTGTTTTCAGTTACCCCAGGCTGCTTCCCTGTGTCTTATCGACAACAGATTGAAAAGCTCTGCTGTGGCTGAGAGATAGCTTGCACAAAGACCTCATTTCATTTTATCTGCTTCCCTGTGTTCTGGGGTACCATTCCCTACCTCATTCCTGTATTCATTTACAGCTCTACGTATATAAACTTTGCTAGATGATGATCTGAGATGAAAGGGAACGTTTCAAAATTAGCTGTTCTCCAGCAGAGCGCGTGATGGGAAGCATTAAGTGTTTTGTTACCATGCGTGTAAATCCTTTTATTGCTTGAACGCAGGAGCTCATACCAATGATTTCCCACTATTATCCACCATGCCTGGCCTGTATTATCCACTGTTTCTGGCTGGGGCTCTCCAGGCTGTTTGTGAATTGACTCTTCGGTAAGCAGGGCGAAGGATGGGCTGCTGAATGCTTGCAGTGTGTTGTTCTGCAGGGTTAATGTTAATGCTGGAGTGGTGCTTTCTGGAACAAGTTAACAGCTCCAAAGTAACCGCTGTGTTCTCAGACCAGTGTTTGAGGATGCACGTTTGTGTTGGCTAGCTGTCCTGCTAATATGAAAGACATGTTATTAATTAAAAGTGTAATGACTCTGTACAGTTATCTGATTTGTATGATTTAGACAAGGTGGGATGTAGAGAAGCTACAGAGCGTTTTGGGAAGAGCCGGATGCGCTGATAAAGAGAAGGTATTTCCTGTAGATGAGTCGTAGAGCACAAATTTAGGGAATAACTTGGCAAAGTATTTCAAGTGAAGGAACGTCATGTCTTGATCTCTGTGTGGGGTTCACTGTGGTAAACATGGGAGTCCTTCTCAGCATCAGGTGGTGCACAGTTTGAGTCCTGCAGCAGATCCAGGGACTTGAAGGATAGCCGTGAAGCCTTCAGTATCTCCTCTGTGAATCCTTTCTTGTGGTCCAGATCTGTTCCCACCAGGGCTGCAGTAGCTCATCGGCTGGTGCTGAGCCCCTGATCAAGGAGCAGTGGGTGCCATGGAATCACAGCTGGCCAGCAGGGCAATGAAAGGCAGGCAGAGAGGCTCAATGGGCAGCAGGAGGGTGCAGATCTGTGCTGCTCTCAGAAGAGGTGGGTTGTGTTTGGACCAGCTCCTTTTTGGGAGACCGGTTTGCTGTGACTTCCTCTGAAATGTGAGCCAGTGGTTGAGCAACACAGGACCGTGGAAATCTGTTTAAGCGTGTGTGCCTGCATGGCAGAAATAACCGAACCTCCTGCGTCACGTTGCGTTTCAGTCGTGCGAGTGAGCAATTCCACCATGAATTACCAGGGCGAACAGCTGGAGAGCTGCTGCTCCAGGAGCGAGGCTGCCTTGTGCTTTTCATAGTGCTCTCTGTGTGTTTTCGATGCTTCCTCTTGGTAGCACGGCTGCTGATATCCTGCAGCACAGTCAGATATCAGGTGGGAGGGTTTTATTACACTAGGAAATAATTTGCTTTACTCTCTGCGTCTTGAGTTCTTTTTCTTCCCCTTCCTTTCCTTCTCAGTTCAGCATCTGTTTGAAATGTAGTATAGCTATATTAACTCTTTATCCAGCAGAGTCCCATATCAGCTTGAATTAGCTTGTATTTTTACAACAGACTTCTGGCAATTAACTGGAACTTTTAGAAGCTTTTTGGAGGTGGGGTTAACAGGTGATTATTCAATTAAAGCGCAGGTGTTAAGACTTGCTTCTCTGAGTCATGTTAGCAGGAATCTGAAGCCTGACAAGACGTGTGGGGTAAGGTCATCTGTCCTGGGTTTGGGTTGGACTCTTTGAGCCCTTCTACAGAACAAAGACTGAAGCTGCATATCTGAGGAGTTGGAGGTTGCCTGCTTTCTCCATTTTCCAGAGCCAGAACAGGTGGGAAACCCTTAGGAGAAGATCAAGGCTTTCAAGTTGAGGTTATGAATCTGTGTCGTCTTGAAGGAATCTCTAAGGCAGATACCAACCTTTTCAACTATGTATCAAAGCTTGCAGGGAGGATTCTTGCTTCTGTAATTACTGTCGTCTTGAGTTGCCAACATTTTAGATGTGTTTAAAAAGGGCTGCAACTTCCACACACTTGCAGTGAGGGAATAGTTAATACTCCACAGCTTTAAGCAGTTTTTCATTAGTGGATTCAACTTGCTTTATAAAAAAAGCTTGCTCACCATATCTCTTAGACAGACATCTTTGGAGAGGAAGCAGCTCATCTGTTCCAGACAGGAGAGCAGAACCCAGGTGTGGGTTGGATAGATTCCAGGATTATATCCATATTTTCTGTCTTCTCCTATGTGTAAAATGGGTAGGAAAAAAAAAATCGCTTTGCAGAAGAATGTGAGCTTGCTTTACAATCATGTAACATACAGTTATGAAGTCAAATTCAGAGAGTGGACTTCAGTTTGGTCATTCAGAAAGAAGAGAGCACTTGGAATCTTCCTCCTTCTCCCTTCCTTGGTGCGCCCTCTTCATGGCCATACTGTCACAGCCACTTTGTTTCCCTTTTGCATCTTGCTGTGAGTTAGTTAGGATCTCTCAGACCGAAGCTGCCCAGCTATGACTGAATTCAATGTGTGGGGAAAACAAAACAAAACAACCCAAACTCAACAAAATAAATACCAAACAGGATGGGTTTATCTACAAGCAATAGAGTTCGTGCATCTGTAAGATTTTGCCTGAGCTTGCTGAGATAGAGGAACTCTAGGGTTGATAAACATTGCTAGGATCTGTTTCCTGCTGCTGTTGAACTTAAACATACTGACATAGTAAATTACTGCAAGTCGTGCACGCTCCAGCACACTGTCATACAATTTAATATAGCAATGTCAAACAAAGTGTCTCTTTCCTTTGTAATGGCCTGTGCAATGAATGTAATAACTTTCTGCAGAGCAGTCAAATAACACATTTTCTTTACTTCCACGATTTGTTCTAGGCAGGATCCAAAAGTGCTGAGCCAGGGCTTCATTCATTTTGGCAGATCCTGCTGTGGTGGGAGCTGGACAGACAGGAAACACAGGCCTCCGAGCTGAATCACAGCATGAATTTGGCCCGTGATTCTTCTGCTCAGTAGAGATGGCTTCCTGACTCGATATAATTGGTGGTGCTTCTGGGTGTAGTGCAGAGGGAGGCACCGAGGTCTCCAACGTGTGGGAAGTAGCAGAGCCTCCTGGGGGAGGAGTGGCTCGAGTGCTCTTGTGGTGGTGTTGCACCACTGTGGGAACTCTGAGAGAGGGAACGGAATACTTGAAGTCTCCCTTTGCTGTATCATCTCGAGATCTGTTGGACAGCTTGTTTTATCCCCTTTTGCCTTTCAGATTTTGCAAAGCCTCCAGTAAATGAAACGCGGGAACCGGAACAATTCCTAATGCAGGCACCCCCAGGAAATCCACTGCTGCTTCCCCACACCTTGCAAGAGCTATTGAGCAAGGATAGCGTGCAGGTGGAGCTCATACCTGAGAAGAAAGGCCTTTTTCTGAAACATGTGGAATACGAAGTTTCCAGCAAGGTAACGTGAGCAAGCATTGGTTTCGGTGAGGCCTCTGAGGAATCTCTGTGCACTTGCTTTTGGCAAAGTTCTGTCTGAGTTGCTCTGTGGGATGATGCTGCTTTGAGCAGGCTGGGTGGATGGGGTGGGTTTCAATGCGCTGGCTTATACTTTCTTGACAAGTGCTTCTGCAGTGTGGCACGGCTTCTTAGCTGAGGTCTGATGCACCGTCAGCTAGTTTTGCAAAGTCACTGGGTAATATTCAGGTTACTGGCTAACCAGACACACCTGCAATGTGAGCTCTGTACAAAACCAGATGTATAACACTGAAAACCAACGATTCCATTATCCTGTGTTTCAGGCTGTTCAGAACTTGTGAAGAAATGATATTGGCAGTGCTAAACTGAAATCCTTAATGAACACAAAAGTTACAGAAACAAAAAATCCTTCCGCAGAGTCGGGGCCATTCATTTCCAGTTTAGTTGTTCTAATCCTGACCTGTAGCCTCTGACTGTGGGGTTGGCAAATCTCAAGTTGATGTATCTCTTCCTTTTTATGGATTGGACGGTGATACAGCTCTCCAGTAGACTGGGTAGCTTTTTTCAACAGAGTAATCTATTCCAAGTAGACTGTGAGCAATTTGCGTGTCCTAGGCCACAAAAAAAACAACAGTTACTGAGCAGCAATTGAACTGCTGTACATATTTGGCATCACTTATTTGTGGTGACGTTTAGGGCTTTAGATTAATGTCTGGAAGATCATCAAAGACTGTTGTATGGAAGAAATGGCAACAGAGTGAATGTTTGTGGCCTCTTGAGGATGCAGTGTTTTTAGCCCATGACTGCAAGATACTGGTCTGAAGGACTCTGCTGGTTCTCTCTAGGTTTTGAATTTAGGAATCCATTACCAACTCGTCTCAGTTGCTCTCATCCCTCTCAGTTCTAGATGTAGATGCTTCTGCAGGAAGTAGAATAACTTGCCCTTGATCTTCATCAAGGAACTGCAATGCAAATCAGCATCAGATTTCACATCAGACCGAGGGAGGCCCTAGGGGCTGTTCCTGTTGTGCTCCAGTTATCTGCCTCCTTACTTCTGAAAATGCATAGTGCCAGTAAGTGATGGGTGATGTGCAGAGCAAAAGTGGTGAGAAAACATAGAGTTGTAGTAGTCTTCCTTACAAGCTGTTCCAGTGCAGTATTTTCTACCACCTTCCTACCACAAGCCCCTAGAAATGAGGAATATTTCATTTCTGTTCAATCTGGGTGTGACTTTCCTTTCCCTTCTACAGCTTATGTTAGGAAGTTGTGGAAGTGCTGCTGATTGTCCAGCCTGGATTGATGGATTGATTTCAAGTTGTTATTTCTCTCTTCCTCCATTGCAGAGATTCAAATGCTCGGTCTACAGGCGCTACAATGATTTTGTGGTGTTCCATGAGATGCTGCTGCAGAAGTTCCCGTATCGAATGGTGCCAGCACTTCCACCAAAGAGGATGCTGGGAGGTAACGTGGGTCTTTGTTTTGTTGTGTGAGTGTGATCGAGTTGATATCACTGGAAATCATTGAAAGAGCTCAGTTCAGGACTGGCAGCCCGGTGATGCTAAGTGAACAGCTTCAGCAGGAAGCGTTCCTCACACAGAAGCCTTATGGCAACATGAACCCCACTTTGAGCTTACCTACACAAAGGTGTCCTTCTTGCAGATTAACCAAGTGCCTTGAAGTGACCATTTCCCTCTTGATTTTTTTTTTTTTCCTGTTATAAGGAGCTTGTCAATCTGCTTAAGGTTAGAAAGGAAAAAAAAAAGGCTGGAATCGATGCCATTTCACTCAAGTGTGCTGCAGCTCTTAGAAACCAATGAAGTAACCCAAAACAAAAGGCGTATCAAAGCTCCTCAAACATTTTTGTAGGCACAGTTTTCAAACTTCTGTTAAAATGTTGCACAACTGTATAAGATCCTATCTTGTTTTTCGCTTCATCTGCGGAAGGATGTGCTTTTCACTGCCTTGTCTCCTGCCCCTGCTGCTAAGTTTAAAATGTTTCAGTTAAATAATTGATTTTAGTTGAGGAGTCCATGTATTGCTACAGTAAAAAGGAGCTGATGAATGGGTTTGTAGTGAGCCAGAACCCAGCAAAATAACATTATTAGGAACTTCCAATGGTCATTCTTTACAATGGAGTGCAAGCTGAAATGATCTTTCTTTTGGGGTTGTGAAAACTAATCTTTGAAGTTGGCCTGATTTAGTGCTCTCTGCTGGGACTTCCAGGATTTCTGCTTCGTGCAACACTTATAAACAAAGTGACCTTTCTGATCTATCTTAGCAGAGACAAGATGCTTGAAAGATGTTTCCAATACATAAAACCTGTCTGTTCGTATTTCCTAGCATTTCTGATGTGTTGATATTTCTCTGTGTTCACTGGAGCATTTCTTCTCATACATGTGAGATGTCTCAAAAGAAATGGGAACAAATGCTAGTAGAACAGTCCTGATGTAGTCCAAAACTTTAAGGCAGAAAGTGATGTTACTTTCTTCTCCTTCGGATTTATTTTAGTTGATTTTTTTTCTCACCTTTCCTGCAAAGGTGCTGGGATCTCTGATGTGCAGCCTTACTGCATTGCCACCAGACTGAAACCCTTCCTGTTTTGGGAAGGAAGATGAGCTGAACTCCTTCCAGTTGGACAAGGAAGGCCTTTGGGTGGATGTACCGCAGGTTGAAATGTAGATTTTCAGGGCACTTTCACTACTGTGGGAAAAAGATAAGTGCAGATATTGGCAAAGCAGCTGAATAAACCCAACCTTTTCTTTGTAAGTAGAGGTTTCTGGTCTTAGACTCAGTTGTTTAACCTGCTTGCTTGACCTGTCCTGTGGAAATAGACATGTGAATGTATATGCAGGATATTTCGGTAAGGTATGAAGCATCACTTGAGGGAATAATTGAACCATTCTTTGGTTTTCTTCAAGTGCTTCAGCAAGGTTATTACCTTGGAATATTACTGAGGAAATTACTGGACAGAGTGTTTTATTTTGATTTTTTTCTTTCTGAGCAACTGTAGTTTTGTACTCTGTTAATTGAAATTTGGTGTTCCTTCCTGCAGCCGATCGAGAATTCATAGAATCAAGGAGGAGAGCTCTGAAGCGCTTCATAAACCTGGTGGCTCGACATCCCCCCTTCTCAGAAGATGTGCTCTTGAAGCTCTTTCTGTCATTCAGTGGCTCAGTGAGTATTTGTTGGTGATAAAACTCAGTTTGCACACCTTCCTGTCACTGCTCTCCTGGGCAGAGTTCAGAGTTGTTTTTGACCTGCATGTTGTTGCTCTCTAACATCTTCTCTCAGCCAGAGAGGCTGTGGGTGCTCCGTCCCTGGAGCTGTTCAAGACCAGGCTGGATGGGGCCCTGGGCAGCCTGATCAAGTGCCAGGTCTGGGTGTTGGTGCCCCTGCTGGTGATGGGGGAGTTGAAATTTGATGATCCTTCAGGTCACTTCCAACATAAGGCATTCTGTAGTTCTGTAATAATTATATGATATTTCTGCAGCTGGGAAGTGGAATGCAAGTTCATTTGATGCCAGGAATGCAATATTTTGAAAATGGTAACTGTTATTAGGAGAATACTGATGGCAATTCCCCTCGAACTAAACTTAGCCTGAATAAAGCTCAATCTGATAAATTGTGACTTACTATTATAATGTGAGAGTCCTGTGTAGGCTGACTTTTCTTAGAATCAAATGAGCATGAAAGAACTGTGTCTCCTTTAGGATGTACAGAATAAACTAAGAGAGTTGGTGCAGGGAGTGGGAGATGAATTTCTGACCTGCAGATTGGCCACCCAGGCCAAGGTATGTATACACATTGCTTACCTCGTTTAATGCTGATTTAAATGTCTCTCTTCTCCAGGTGGATCAGTTCTGGTGTTTGTTTGGTGATAGAGTCCTTAGCAAGGAGAGAGCTGTTTCCAGATTTGGAAGGACTTTCAGACTCCTAATTTCTTAGGAAACAGAAATAAATATTTGAGCCTGATAGTTCTACCTAAATGCTGGTTCATGAACATGAGACAACAAATCCTGCTCAGAACCCGATTTTTAGTGAATGCTTGCATAACAGGATTTAAGAGCTAATATCTAGACTGATGTCCTCTTGTGTTCAAGTCATCCTTCTGTCTTCCTTGCTGTGGGAGAGTAATTTGGATTGCTTTAGAGAAGTCAGGTGGAAGTTCTGCATTGATCTCTTTATCCCAGTGGTCAGTGCTGTGGTGAACTTTAAGTATACATTTACTGTTCATTGAGCAATTTTGAAGTGGTTGTTCAGGTTCAGGTACTGCTAGCAGAAGGTTTTGCAATTGAAGCTTAATTGAGGCTCTACTGGTGCTGCACAGGTCAGAAAGAACTTATTTGAACTCTGAGTACGTGCTCACCTTAGCAGTGCTGGCAGCTATTGGTAGCTTCTGATCAGAATCGTTGAACTGGAAACCTCCCAGTTCCTGCTCTGTGTAGTAGAGTTGTGCATTTTGGTATCTGCATTTGAACCTCTTTCTGCCTCTGAGATTTGGGGGTGTTTGTGTGACATCTGACATGTATATCTAAATTATAATCCTAATTTTTAAAATTATATATCCTAATTATAACCCTGACTCTCCAGGGTTGTCACAGCACGGAGGGAGAGAGTGCCAGAGGTGTTTGTCTCTCTCCTAACTGTCTGGTGCCCCTGTGGTTGTGATATGTGAATGCCTCTCATGTATCCACTAGTAACCTCCCTTGTGCCTCTTCAGGACTTCCTCCCAGCTGACATACAGGCCCAGTTTGCTGCCAGCAGGGAGCTCATCCGGAATATTTATAACAGCTTCTACAAGCTCCGGGACCGTGCAGAGAGGATAGCATCTCGAGCCATCGATAACGCCTCAGATCTCCTCATATTTGGGAAGGAACTAAGGTAGGCTGGGTGGAAGAAGATTTGCTCATGTGAACGCTTCTCCTTGTTGCTTTGGAACTGAAGGCTGTTGTGAGGTTTACTTGCAAAGGGTCTAGTGAGTGTGTGTGTTTGAATGCATGCTGCATGCCCTAATCGAGTTCTCCTAACTGAAAAAGAAGAAAACCTGTGCTGCGTTCCATAGACCAACAGAGATAAATAGCAATACTTTGATACTCAGGTACTGATATATTGTCTCTCCTTCCAGAATATACTTGGCAATGTGTCTGTGACTGTGCACTAGTACCTCTGTGCTGTGAGCTCTTTGAAATTCTGAGCTGCTTTCTGCAAACTAGTGCACCTACCAAGTGGAGTTTGTTTCCTAAACTTAATCATTAATTCTGTTCTCCTAGTGCTTTGGGCTCAGACACTACACCTCTTCCTTCCTGGGCTGCTTTGAATAATAACACGTGGGGGACTTTGAAACAGGCCTTGAAGGGTCTGTCTGTTGAATTTGCACTTCTGGCAGATAAAGCTGTGCAGCAGGTGAGTTCATTTTTTTTCTGTGTGTTCCTTTTTGTATAATGAGGAAGGTGCATGGCTGTCTTATGTTTCATCTTGAATTGTGATCTCTACAGGTGTAGACATTTAAAAAGTTAAAAGGGAGATTGTAATCCAAGCTTGCATCCTCAGCCACCAGCCTGCTTGTTCAGGTGTGAATGAAAGAGCTGGCTGTTTGAATGGGGGAAGAAAGAAAAGGAGGGAAAAGCCTGCTTTCTTTTTTGCTTCCAGGTGGTTATCAGACAAGTGCAGTTGTGTTGCTGTACTGAGCTGTCCAGAAGGCCTGTGTTCTGTGTGATTTACCTGCTGCAGAGAATCCAGAACCTCTGAATCAAATTTTGACGTTCGTGTTACTTAGACAAAACACGAGAATCATTCAGACAGAAGTGCCTTGTGTGAATGTGCAGTGTGGTACTGACAGAGCAGTGCGAGATCGTGACAGTCTGGGAAGCAAAGTAATAGTTTTGTCTTCTCATCTCAGTGTGTTAAAATATTCAGCGTGCTTTTATAGATCAGTCAGACCAGCTCTTTTACTCCAGTTTGTTCCAGAGAGCTCTACTGACACGGGAAGAAAAGGCGCTGTTTAGTAAAAGGGGGAAAAAAAAGAAAGTTGTCAAATTTAGCTTGGTGTCTCATTTATGCTTTCTGATGCATGAACTGTTATGGGAAATATGCAGGTATTTATAGATTTAACAGATTAATAATTTTATAAGAAGGAAAGTCAAAAATTGGAGGAGTCTACAAAAACAAATTTTGAGGCAGAGAGAGTTGAAAGGCCTGGCATGCAGTGCTGGGAAACTGACTGCTCTGGTTGTAATAATCAGTCAGTTGGAATAGCTGTTCTCACTCCAGTTCAGGTTTTTGTTCTGCGTGCTGGAGACTGAGCACTACTGTTACGTCTGAAAGGTTTTTGATGCAGTTGTGTAAGCACTGACATGCCCTAGGGAGTACTGTGGAGGGCCTGCATGGGGTAAGGATTTGAAGAACTCTGATGTTGGTGCTTGCTGGGCTTACGTAAAATGTACTTTTTCCTTGTTTTCTAGGGTAAACAGGAAGAGAATGATGTGGTGGAGAAGCTGAACCTTTTCCTGGATTTACTCCAGTCCTATAAAGTGAGCTTTGCCGTTCTTCTGCCAGTGAAAAAGTTGTTTAGAGCTTGTGCTCTTCAGAGGGTGTGATGCCAATGAGATGGAAAAGCGTCTGGGAGGGCAGTTTGGAGGCACAGAGGGGATGTGGCAGAGGGGTGGGAGTGGCTGTTAGCCTTAGTTAGCTGCATAGCTTACTGATCAGCTTTTCCTGTGATGAGATGTTGCCAAATGGCAAACACATCTGGGAGGAACTCAGAAATCTGACTGCTTGAATTGCGTGGGTCAGCCAACCTTTTTCCAGATTTGACTGCTTTCGAGTCAAACCAGTGAATGAGATGTTCTGTCAGTGGAGACAGTTTGTGAGCTCAGCTACAAACAAAAGAATTGTTTTAATATCAATCTCTCAAAGGCACTTCTTTTAGAAGCACCTAGTGGAACTGTACTTGGCAGCCTCTCCTGACATTCGCATGCTGGGACTGAAATAGAAGGGCACTGGGAAGCTATTGCTACAGTTAATTGCCAGCACTTAATATTGAGAAGGTCATGGAAGATAAGTGGTCTGATAAGATCCAAAATGTTGGCCAAAGTGGTGTTCTAGATTGCTTGGACCTGTGCCACTGAGCTTAAGTGGCACTTCTGTTTCTTGAATTCTTAGCTAACGTTTTTACTCTCCTAAGAAGAAAAAAAAAACCATCTGCAGCATAGAAATAGCATAAAGCATGACTGTCTTTTATGTTCCTGATGTAAATGGCTTGCCTGCTCGCTGTCCCTTTGCACTATGCCTTGCTTCCACTCAGTACCTACTTTTTATTTGCTTCTTTTCCTCTATAAAGGACCTGTGTGAAAGACATGAGAAGGGAGTACTGCACAAGCACCAGCGAGCACTGCATAAGTACAGCATGATGAAGAAGCAGATGATGAGTGCCACTGTGCAGAACAAAGAACCAGAATCAGTGGAGCAACTGGAATCTCGAATTGTGGAGGTAGTGCAGATGCATGGGGAAAGCAGAGAGGGGCACAGCTCAGTTGTATCTGCAGAGAGCCATTAGCCTGCAAATGTAGCTGCTACCTGAGTGATTTGAGCTATCTGCTGTGCTACAAGGATAACACGTTTGTTTTCCTCAGTTATTTACCAGGACTTACTACTGGTTTTCTGGCAACGTGACGTTTTCAGGAGATGAGGAAAGCAATATTCTGTGTGATGGAAAATGCAGTTGCTGTCATGTCATGTGAGCGCAGGCGCTGCCTTTTTGGGTTCCTGTTGTGTGTTTGAATTGCCAGGTGGTGAGGAATGCTGTTTTCTCCTGCTGCAAATGGATCTCCTTGGCACTCTCTTCCTGGCATTGTGTTTCACTGAATTCCTTCTCTTTCAGCAAGAAAACGCCATCCTAACTATGGAGCTTCGGAATTACTTCTCTTTGTATTGCCTGCACCAGGAGACACAGCTCATCCATATCTATCTGCCTCTCACATCTCACATCTTGGGGGCCTTTGTCAATTCCCAGATCCAGGGCCACAAAGAGGTGAGTTCTTTGACCTATGCCCTTTTCCCCAAAACAGCAATGAAACTTTTGAACTGATTTGTTTTCTCCTGTGGGTCTTCCTCCTCTAATGATCAAATGGGATTTTTCATAACTTGTTAAAAAGTCACCTAAGGTATTTTCAATGAAGGGTGAGGATCAAGGCTCGCCTGTAAGCCTTTTTGAAGAAAGATTTCTGTTCAGTCATTATAGCACCATCTAAAAGAGATGCTCTGGATACACTGGACTTCTCCAAAGTGCTCTGTCAAACTTGTGTTGTGCTGTTGGGTATCTTGAAACTGCTGCTAAAATACAGAGTGGTGAATTCCTACCTTACCTCGCTCTCCTGCTTGTGTCCTCTCCCTTTCTACTCACAGATGAGTAAAGTTTGGAACGAATTGAAGCCGAAGTTGAGCTGCCTATTTGTGGGATCGAGCAATATGCCAACTCCACCACTGTCACCTCCAGATGGAAACTTCTTTTCCAATTAATACTCCGAGCACCTACCGTGAGCAAGAAGTGCAATCAAGGGAGGGGTCGGACCTCTACCTCCAGATGTTAGAATGAATCCTCCAAACAGCTTTTTTTTTTTCCTTTTTAAATACTGCTGCTTTGAGCTGCTCTCTGGTTTAGACAGACTGGATGTGGGGCAGAACATACAGATAAAAAGACACTTAATTTTGGAATGCTCTAGGGCAGAGCTGATTTTTTGTTATCTTGCAGACAGTCTCTGTGGGGTCAGGATGTGGCATGGTGCAGTAGGTGCTGCAGTGTGATTGCTGATGCCTCTGCACTGTGTACTAACTGTCCTTCGAGAAGGCTTATCTGCACACATGCTGAGAAGCTTCTGAAGTGCTGAGATGGACAGGATATCTGAAGCACTTGCTCATAGAGGAGATATGGATTTCCCTTTAAGTTTGGGAGGGGCCTGTGTTACGGGCATATGGAGAAAAGGAAAGCTGAAAGCCATCCCATGGGTAGTTGGCTGGATTTGAATTGTTATTGCTAAACCTTAAAGCAAAATATATGAACAAAGTGTCTGGGTTCACTAAGCTGGATGGGTGCAGGGCCCTGCTGCTGTAGCACAGCTGTTTTCCCATGGAGGCTCAGCACTGTGTGTGTCAGTATTGATTCAGTTTGTGGCGGCAGGGCAGCCTGGGGACTTGCTCATCTGATTCGGTCCTGGGCCAAAGATGACTGGGTTGGGGAACCTAGAGGAGTTTTCCTGGCATAAATGGGAATAGAATTGAATGAGGCACTCCTTAATTGTAATCTACTTGTGTTATCTGGACAGCTACAGCAGAGCATGTCTAATTTCTCCTGGAGGTTCTGACATCCACCTGCTGAGTGGCTGTTTAGGACTGTGGGAGAGCTGTGATCCCATGGCTGGTGTCTCCTCTGTCCAGTATGAGATGAAGGATCCTGTCACGCTGGTGGGCTGGGACACAGTGCTGATAAAATGGATTAGCAGAATCAGTATTTACTGGGTATTACTGCAGTTGTCTTTTCCAGCTCTGGATAGCACCGGAGTGTGTGAAGAGAAGGCCCTGGCAGTGGCAGTTCTTTCTCTCTAGAAATAGCACAGCCCTCAGTAATGGGGTTTTCAGGATGATATCTGATAAAGGGACTAATTATTCTCCGTGTCTCACTTTGTATCTCCGGTGACTTTCCCTCTTGAGGCTAATGGCAGGGGGAGAACTTGCGTGTCACGTTACTTTAGGGGGAATTTTCTCCTCTGGAGAAAGTGATAAGTGAAGAAACTATAAATGTATACAACAAAACTCAACGTGATCAGGACTCCCCTTAACCTACTTTTGTGGGACCAAGCGAGCTGCCGAAGGGGAGCTTGACACTTGGCTTCTTACTGTTTTCTTCTCTAGGTAGAAAGGAAGCACATTATGAAGGGTGAAAGCTCACTGTTAAACTGGAACTGTTACAGTATTTTCCCTTTGGGGAACTTCCTCAGTAGCAGGAAATAGATTTACATCTTCCCATCACAAAAGGCTTTTTTTAATGTCTTTTATTTAGAAAATTAAATGCAACAAGAGATCTTCCTCAACCAGGTGGAAATTACGAGTTAGATTCAAGAGGAACATAATAAGCTATTTGCCCAGTTTCATATCCCCATTTCCCCCTCACTATGAGGGAAAGTGCACTTTCTGTGGGTGAAGTTTAGGGGCGCTGGGCCTTCAGGAGTCTGTAGGGTGCTTGTTTAACAACCTTGTTCAGAATACACTTTCAAAAGCTTTTTATAGCAATTCAGATGTTAACTCTCTTCTGAGTCTTCCCTCCTATGCACTGCCCTGGTCCACTAACTGAAATGGCTGTGACAGGTCTTTCCTGAAGATTTCCAAAGTGATGTAGAAGAGATTCTGTTTGCAAACCAGAGCAAAACTGGTTGGGGAGGGAAATGTTTCTACAGTAAAATAGCAAATAAGGCATCATCTCAAGAACATCACAAAAGGGGGATGTAGGATTGGTTTGTTTGGGTTCTTTTCCCCCCTCCCTTGCTTGACCTTGTCTTGACTGGGAACGCAGTAAGCGTGAAAAACATTTAACCATATTCTTCAAAACATTTAACCATATTCTTCAGTGCTCTTCATCCTATTGCCTTTAGAAGTTGCTGGCTGGTTATAGACAGTGACTTGTTTTGTCTTAGTACCCATCCTCCTTTACTGAGCTTTGATTGTTGAAGTGGTGAGCAGACAAATTGAGAAAATGCTGTATGTTCCAGTGGAAGATCTGGTCTGACTGGGGTGTGCTCTGTGAGCTTGTCCTTGGCAAGTTCTCTGCAGTGAAATATTTCTTTTTCTTCCCCCTAACTGAAAAGTATAATTTCAGATTTTAAAAACAAAAGAGCCCACAAAAAGAATGGAATTTGCTGTTCTTCCAAGCAAGAATTCTCTAGTTCAGATGTACAGACTGCTATACATATGCACAGACCACACAGCCTCTAAAGAAACTGGAATTATGTTACTTGAGAAAACACTTGTTATTACGTTGTCAGCTGTTCCCTCTTTGAGGACAGCGGTTTTGGGGTGGGATTTTCTTGTTTTGCTTTTCTTTTGTTTTTATTTCATTCATCTGCTATTTTGAAAACAAAAGGCTGGTATCCTCAAAGCTGATACAGCTGATGGCACTCTGAGTTCATTTCATACCAAACCATCAAGCTCCTGCCCAGAGTTTCATACAGCCATTCATTTTCAAACCTTCAGTGTGGGAGGCTGACCAGTGTACCAACAGCAGTATCATATTTACTTCAGTAGCTGAGGGATGTCTTTACTGTTTCGGTCCTGCTGAGAGATGTGTCAGACCTGCAGACAGGTCCTTGCTCCAGAGGAATGCAGCAGGGAATCAACCGAGTTGTCTTCAGTTCTCTATCTACCCTAATTCCAATGGACAGGGGACAGAACGAGTTGCCTGTGTGCTGTTGCTGCAGCAAACCGTGACTGTCTGCAAGGGTGAGAAGAGGACTTCAGTTGTTGGTTCCATTGCTGTAGCTGGGTAGATTGCAATGAGCACTGAGCAAACGATGAGGCTAACTGAAGAGCAGTGCTGCCTGTCGCAGTACTGCTGCTCCTGTAAGATGTTGCACCAAAGAGTTAATGTGCCTTCTCCAGTGGAAGCTTTCTGTGCAGTGCTGGAGCTTACAGTGACTCTCACGTTTAAAATAACAGTGATAGAAAAGGCCTCCAGTCTTTCTGTCTGTGTCTCAAATATCATAGAGGTATCAGGGTGGCAAACAATGGGGACCTGGAAAAATGTCTTACCAGAAGGGCTATGTGTTTTTGTCACTCTTAAGGTCACCTCTGCTCTAAGCTGTGACTGGCACTTTTCAGGCTTTTTGACCAACACTGCATGTTGAAAAGCTTTCCAAATGACTACATTTACAATACAACCTTGATCTTTGCTTCTTTTCCTCTTTCCCCCTTCTTTGAAAGCTGCTCTTTGTAACGTTTCCAACAGTGCCTTGCTGCATTCCCGTGCTTTTACTCTTCTACTCTGATCACACAGGGGTGCAGTTCCTGGCATTTGTACAGACTAATTCATGGTCTCCACTTTCTGCTGCTCCTAAAAGACAAACTACTAGCTGGGGATGTAAGCAGTCTCCACACCTGCAGCACAAGCAATAGTCACTACTTACGAGCAAAAACTCAGTGCTGGTGAAAGCATCTTCATAAAAGGATTGAACTGATTGCATAATAAATGCAAGTGCAGGCCTGAGCTGTGCTTGTTCTTTTCTCATCCACGTTCCCAGAGCAAGAGAATGTAATTTGTTCGCTCTTGATTTACAGTTTCCACCAGGAAATAAATTGGGATAACACAAGAGGTATCAGCTGCCAGTCACTCCCTTTCCTACCATGCAGTAAGGTTTTACATCCCATTACTAACAACCTCACCTCTTTGTGCTCACTTTCTCTCCCTTCCTTTCCTCAAGCCATTCTCTGAACTAGAACAGCTAGAAACTCATACAGCTATGTCAGAAACACAGGTGAGCATCAAAAGCTTTGTAAATAGTCATTGTGCAGCACAAAAAAAAAAAAGAAAAAAAATATAAGATAACTCCTATCCTTTAAGTCTGAGCTGTGGCTTATGGAGCAGATGAAGCAGGACATTTTTTGTGTGATGTGAGTGATTCAGAATTGCAGGGAGGAGAGGAGAAGAAACAATCTTGTTCAGAGGGTATGAATCTGCCTGCCTGGAATATCCTGTATCTTTGCTTTGCTCAAATAGCCTTATGTATGAAGCACTTTATCCAAATGCAGGAATTAAAGACCTATTACTACAGCTGGTAGACTGGAAATGTTTACAGGTTCTATATGACATTCCATGATTCTGTTACGTGTGTTTGTAAAAATGTTTAAAGAAAACAAAAGACCTATAAAGTTCCATATGTGATATTTCCAGCAGAGTGCTATGTGTATTTCACTGTCCACCATGCTGAGTTGGGCTCATCTGAGAGCTGTCAGCTCACAGGCTGCAGGCACGTGGCAGAGCCTGCAACCATGGGTGCACTGCACTTTGTAGCATGGAGTTGCTGAAAGGTGGGACTTTGTTCAGTGTGTTTCTGCCTGTCTGTATATCCAAGCTGACAGCAGGAACTGCACACTGAAGGCAGAGCTCAAACAGGACAGCTCTAGCAGAAGTTGTTTTCTTGACTTGTACAAATTTATGCAAATCTGAGCTGGAGAATCTGGAAGGGAGCCCCACCAGAGCTTTTCCAAGGGCTCTCACAGCACTTACCAAGCCTTGCTTTCTCCTGGGAAGTAATGCTGAATATGGAACTGCATAAAAGCTGATACAGAGAAGATGCTCGATAGCTTTTGCTATTAGCCTGAGAGAGACAGCAAACATTGCTATAGAAGGAAGCAGTCTGCAGAGAAGCCCATCAACCTTCCAGAAACCTGGCAGCTGTTTACAATGGGACAACACATGCTTTTGCTGAAAAAACACTTTAATTTTCTAAAAATGTTTCTAGCCATGATGGAAAACCCAAATATATTAACAACATGAGAACTTCCTGTTAGCCCTCCATTTCTTGAGAGTTGTAATCAAGTAACTACTCAGGCATATCATAGGGACTTCACAGCATGGAAATTCTTACTATGTTTATTTCTGCTCTAAGAAATCCCCTTATTTTCTTTACTTCCCTGTGAGCTGGCAGTCAGCCTCTTCTTGCGGGGGAGCTGAGAAAAGAGCCCCCTGTGGAAGCACTCGTGGTGTCCCAGCCCAATGTGGGCAGCAGCACAAGGAATGAATGCTTCTGCCTTCCTCTTAAACTTCCTCCACTTCTTTCAGGGTGTGTTCCACAATGGTGTCTTGTCCTTGGAACTTAAAGTAGCCACGAAACAACTTTCTCTGAAGCACCAATGGGAACCAAAAGACATCATCTGGCCACATTTGTTTGAACGGCACCTCATCCAGTTGAAACCACTGAGGCTGCATTTCTGTTGGGGGAAAAAACAATTTTGTTTGAAATTTTCTCATGGTTTCTTGCCACCTGGAGTTCCACTGTGTCAACAAACAGCTTTGGGTTACAGCCCCGCTGCCTCCCTCCTCTGGAATTTCTGCAGGAACAGTTCTGCATTTATGTATGAGCAGTGCATTTCAAAAGCAAACACACATCAGCTCTGTGAGTTACCCACCATCGCTTTCCTTTGGCTCTCCGTGAAACTGATCCGCTCGGAAAATGTGAACTTCCATCAGTTCAGAGTTGCCTATAAATTCAAAAGTGATCTGACCCATCTTCTGCAAGGTGTCCACAGTCAGCCCGCTCTCTTCCAGGAGCTCCCTATACAAAAAACAGGCATTTTTATAGGAAAGCAAGCAGTGGGAGAACAAAAAGCAGCCGTTAACTTTACATCCAGAACTCCTCCTGTGCCTGCAACAAAGCAGAGTTCTGGCTCACATCACACTACGTAGCCCACTGACACCAGACTGGAGCGATGTCAGACTGACTCATGAGTTACCTCAGTGTGCTATAGAGGCCATGGGGAAAGTACTCTGTTAGAGGGGGAGGATTCACCAAGATGACCTGGCAGGGCTTACATTCCATGCAAGAGGATGGTATTTCCTGAGGTTACTTAGAAATGGGCTATCACAAATGTGTTAAGCTGCATGTGGCTTAAGAACTCTGAGAAGAGCTTTGTTTAGACGAGCAGAAGGCTTTGCCAACATCAGGCTAAAGCTTTTAGAACTGCGGTGACACAAATAAGGAACGTGAGAACATCTCATCTATGCTGCTACAAAAATCGGCGACTTCTGAGGCAAAGCGAAGCTCATGTAAGTAACAGTATGCACTGTGTGACCTCCCAGTTAAAAGCCATATCAAAACCACAAAATAATCATGTAAACCTTCAGTTTCTGCTCCTCAGAAGTACTTTCCGTGTCAGAGAGAGACTGAGAGACAAGTCTTCTAAGAGCAGTCTGTGAGACTTGCCAAGCAGCTCTTTCCAAGCCCTTACCACGCGTGGCCACTTGAAGCCCTTCAAATCACTTTTTCTTTCTGTGCCACACGCTCATGTTGTTTGTTTGCTTTTTTTTTTAACCTGCTGCTAAGAGACTTTGAAACTTGTCCTGGTTAGTCTACTCCCTGCAAAGGTAAGAGATACTTTGAACTATCTTCAGATAAAGATAATAACTAACGCAGTTGTACATTTGGCAGAAACCCGACAATTTCAAAACAGAAATGATTTTTAAGGCTCCAGCTTTCTCTGGCATCAGTTTCATGGATCCCATCCTTCAAAACTGTACTGCAATCTGATGCCTTAGCTAACTCTGGTTGATATTCCTGGAAAATGATGCCAAAAACAGAGGCAGTTTTCAACCAAGAAAACTAAAAGCCTCGTTTCACAGGCTGTGGTAAAGGTCCAATAAATACAACACTGCTGTGGTTTATTCAATAATTTATCTGTGAGCTGTTGGGCTCTGGATATAGTAAACACAAACACTGCAGTGGATAGAAAACTGGAGAAATTGCACTAGCTGACAGCTTTCCTTACAGGATGTGCCACTGAATAGCTGTGAGCACCCAGGCGCCTGTGTGAACATGATGCACTCAGCGGAGCACAGTGATCATTCAGGGCACTCTGTTCTCATTGCAGCTTAATACCCAGCAGCCCAGTCTGTAAAGATTAACTTCAGGTTACACCACTGCCAGCTGAGGCAACCACAGCCTAACAGCTCAAATCCTGCCACAAAGCAGAGCGCTGCAGTGAAGTTTTACTTGGGCTGCACGACACCTCCTGGAGGAGAGCTGAACCCACACCCGTCCCAGGGCCGGCAGCCCCGTGCTGGTGCAGCTCCCAGTCAGGAAGGAGGGCAGCGTGCCCAGCTGGCCCTGTCTCTGGGGTCTGCTTTCTCCTCAGCTGACCTGAGCAGGAGTCAGGGGTATAATTCTGCACTCAATTCCAACGAGCTCTGAAGAAATGGCTGCAGAGCAGGCTGTGTCACGGTCTGCAGCAGCAGGCGTTGTTTCTGCTGTGTCACATTGCACTGAGATGGCTGGAACATCCACCACCAAGCATCTCGTGGGAATTACAACTCAGAGATGATAAATTGTACGTAGACACGATGTAAGCACCAGCCGCATTAACCTGGTGCTCCGCTGCACACAGCCAGAGGCCTCTTCCCCCCTGATGAGCTCACTCACCACACAGCCCCGGCGGTTGCACTGACACAGCTGAGGAAACAGTGCAAAAGCTGTTAGGAATCTGTTAAGCAACACTAAACTTCCTGCAGGTGCAAAGGTAAAGTTGGGGATAGATCAAGAAGGTAGCAAAGCACGGCTTTGTATCTGCAAAGCTCGTGTAAACAAGAAGGTAGAACCTGCTGTTTCATTTCAGTGACTAAAATGAAGAAAGTCCTGCAGTGAACCACTGCTGTCCAAACCCTGGAATGACAGAATTCTGTTCCTGAATTCAGTGCCTGCATGCAGTGAAACAGTTTCTACAGTGCCGTTTATGAGGCACCTCCAAGTGAAATTCCTAGTATTCTTCACTAAGCTCTTCTCACGGAGTACTAAAAATGTAAGTGGAATTTAGCACCTTTAACGCAGCAGCAGCCCGCTGCCATAAGCTGCAGCGCCGCTATACGGCCAAACGAGAACGGTGCATCTGTCGCAAGAGCCTCTGCTCTCTGCTCGAGCAATAGGTGTCAGCGGCTCAGGACGGCGGCAGGGAGGATGCTCGCTAGCTGCAGTTACTCGTGGAATGGAAGACGCTCGGAACTTTGCAGCAGCCAGGTGACGGGGAGCCGGGATGGTCCGTAACGGCGGTGCTGAGCCGCCTGCGTGCAGGAAGGAGCGCTGCACGGACCTGTGAAGGCGGCACGGCGCTTACGGGGCCGCTACGGATCCGCAGGAGCGCCCGACTCCCTCCGCCCCTCTCCCAGGCCGGGCCTCACCTGCGCGCAGCATCCTCGATGCTCTCTCCCGGCTGCACTTTTCCTCCAAAGCCGTTCCAGAGCCCGGCCCCGAACCCGCGTTTCTTCATGCCCAGAAGGACGCGGGGCGGCTGCACCACCAGCACGAGGGTGAAGAGCCTGGAGACGGACATGGCGCCGCGCCGGGCGCCTGAGGGCAGCGCGCGGGCCGAGGAAGCACGAGGCGCAGCGGAGCCCCTCCGCACAGCGCGGGGCGCCTCACGCACCGCCACCCCGTCACGGACCCTCCAGCTCGCCGCTCCCCCCGCTCTCCCTTCACCTTCCTGTGTCCCCTCGCTCCCGGCCCTGCCCCAAACACCACGGTTTCCCCTTCTCCCCGCGCCCGGCTCTTCCCGCGCCTCATCGGCCGCGGCTCCGCCCTCAGCTCCGCCCCAGCGCGGGGCGGGAGGCGGCGGCCGCCATGGCGTGGTGCGGGGCGCGGTGCGTGGCGGGGAGCAGGGCTCAGGGTAGCCGTCCCTGCGCCCTGGGAGCTGCGGGGCCCGTCCCTTGGTGACCGGCACCCGTGGCCCAGGGGAACGGCGCGGAGCTGCCAGGGGAGGGGCGGCTGGGGGTCGGGGACGGGCGGTGAGCACGGCCCGAACTGCTGGAGCTCAGGGAGCGCTGGGACGCCGCTGTGAGCCTTAGGGGCTTGGGTGGTACAGCGTGGTTCCGTGATCCAACTGCCTGTAAGAGCACTGCAATTCCCCTTAAGACGATGGATTCTCGGCTTTAGAAGCCTTTCAGGAAGGTGACGTTCAGCCGTGCTCACATCTCTGACACGGCGCTTGGGGTCAGTGAGGAGCGTGAGCTGGTGGTGAGGTCGTAGCCCAGCTCTGCTGCTGGCACACAGGCTGTGCAGCCCCGTGGCACGGCTGGCGGACTCGTTAAGGCTTGTTCACAGCACCAGGTGTCCATGTGAACAGAAAACACCTGAGGAGAGCTGCAGAGCTCCAGCAATGAGATCCCCCTTCTTCCCCCTTGGTTCAGGGGGTAACCAGTGAGGTGTTGATCCCCATTACAGCTCTTCTTGTGGTAAGTGGAGCAGGGAACTGAAGAGGCCAAGAATCTCTGAAGTTGTGAGGCTTTTGGTGAGCGTGGTGACAGATGGGAGGAGCCGTGTTCAGGGTGGAAATGAATCAATATGTGCTTCAGAAACCTGTGCTGTGGCCGTGCACGATCTGACTGTCACCTTTCTCCTTGGGCAGCTGTCAGTGTTTGCTGAGCCTTCCTCTGCAGCGCAGCTGTCTGCACAGCGCAGTGAGGCTCCTGAAGAAGAAAACTGCCGCAGAGAACTGGTGGCTGGAGCGGCAGTTGAGGGATCCCTTCGTCAAGGCAGCGAAACAGCAGCATTACCGTTGCCGGAGTGCCTTCAAGTTACTGGAGATAGATGACAGGCTTCATATTCTCCGCCCGGGACTTTCCGTTCTTGACTGCGGAGCAGCACCTGGTGCTTGGAGTCAGGTTGCTGTAGAGAGGGTCAATGCCTTAGGTACTGGTGAGTGCACATTTTTGGTGTTCGGGATGGGGAGTGGTTTGTGTGTTTTGAGACGCTCATAGTTATAAGGAAAAGCATTATCATGTGTACTGTTGTTGGATTATACTGCCAGCTCTGCAAAAATAAAAAAACAAAAAACCTCCCAAAAACACAATAGGATTACCTCTTGCCTATCTGATGTAACTGGGTTTTAACATTGTAAGTGCTTTGACTAGTAGCAGACCATATCACTGCATGCAGCAAACCAGTTATGGATGGGCAGGAAGTCTGTGGCAGGCAGTGATAACTTTTTGTTTACTGAATATAATGGAGTTCATGTATATGCAAGTTGTTTTCAAGCACAAGAATTCAATTTGATGTTCATCCTTACAACCTAGATCCTGCTTCCCCTACTGGCTTCGTCCTTGGAGTTGACCTCCTACGGATTGCCCCGCTGGAAGGCGCAGTCTTCTTGTCACAGGCTGACATTACAGACCCAAGCACACAAAGGGAGATTCAGAATCTGCTTCCTGCAAAGAAGGTGGATGTTATCTTGAGCGACATGGCACCGAATGCAACAGGCATTAAAGAGCTGGATCATCAGAAGTTGATCAGTTTGTGTTTAGGCCTTGTGAATCTGTCACAAAGTATTTTAAAGCCAAAAGGGACAATACTGTGTAAATTCTGGGATGGACATGAGTCCCGTGTTCTTCAAAACAAATTGAAGGAGCAGTTCCAAGACGTGAGAACTATAAAGCCTCAGGCCAGCCGGAAGGACTCATCTGAGTCTTATTACTTGGCAAGATTGTACAAAGGGAAATGAAAGCTGGGAAATACAGAATATCAAACAGGTGATCAGAGACAGACTGGAAATCTGAACGTGGCATGTGTTTAAAGAAAACTCCCAGCATGAAGATCCCCAGCTTGAACTGTTAGATTGCTGAGAACAACCTCAGGAAATCTGCTGCAATTCTCACAAAGTACATCATGCTTTTCAAATATGAAAATAAAACCAGGGTGCTGCCCCACTGAGTTTATCCACTAATTGCACAAGCAGAGACATCCAATCTAGCTTCACACCTGTGGAGAAAACAGTTGGGAATGGAGAGCAATAATGGAGAGCAATAATCTGAAAGGCAACCTCTGGGGCTGTTGTAATGGAAATGAAAATAAAGCAGTGATTATATGAGTTCTTAACGTGTGCTTGAAAATCATTGCATTTCTAATGCTGTCAGATTTGAGACTAACCATAAAGGCGCCTGTCAGAACGAGAGGGGCTGGCTGGGGGGGGGGTTGAGCCAATTTATTTCCTCTTCATCTTTCCTAAAAGCTGATGTCATTTATTAGCACACATCAAAACAGCGTTTTTGTGCACGTCAGAATCTGCATTGTCACATGTAGTCTCCAATGCAGACATTTCAAATGTCCGGCTCTGGCCCTGGAGTATTCAGCTGATGGCTTTGCTGCATTTCCTAAAGATACACCTTACGTTTAGGAATTGCTACTTCACTGTGCTCATAAATCCAGTGACAGCAGGGCAGCATCGCCGCAGCTGAGATAATTCCTGCCTACTTTCTCAGTAACGTTTTATGGCTGACCAGTAATGTTTATGAGGCAAAATGACAAGATTTTCCTAGAGCCCAGACAGGTAGAACTACTGATAAAACCGTGATTGAATTGCCAGAGTTCAGTTTGCAAAAACAGATTTGGCCACTGCCTTATCTGGAAGCGACGGCTCCTCCATTAAACAGCGCTGCTATCGGGCTGGCTGTGCCAGGCGTTGTAAAAGGGGCTTCCGCATCTTCCTCGTCATAAATATACCATTTCGAATGGCTCGCGGATTTATCAGATGGCAACTACTGTCAACTTCCGTTTTTCATTTCCACACGATTGCCAGCAGGCTCGGCACAGCCCGGCCCGCCGCCACACAGCCGCGCCGCGACCCAGGC
Organism: Tetrao urogallus; assembly: GCF_951394365.1. Classification (NCBI taxonomy): domain Eukaryota; kingdom Metazoa; phylum Chordata; class Aves; order Galliformes; family Phasianidae; genus Tetrao; species Tetrao urogallus. The sequence continues at coordinate 11,960,824 of NC_136828.1, forward strand.
GGAGCATTACGGTACGAACATGAGCTGCGCGCCTCGTGCCGTCATTACGGTGTGGCGGGCCGCTCTTCTCGCGAGAGGCGGGCGCGAGTTCGCGTGAGATCTCGGCGGCGGGGCGAGGAGGGAGATCCAAGCGGGCAGCGGCGGTGAGTGCGGGTGGAGGGGGAGCGGCGGGGAGGCGGCGTGCAGCGCTGCGCCCGGGGATCCCGCACCGCACTGCCCGCCGCAGCCCGCCTCCGCCCTTTGGCCTCGCCCATGGCTGAAGGCGGCGCTATGGGAGCGAGCGCGGCGGGCAGCGCCGCGTCCCCGTGCTCCCGTCCCGTGAGCGCAGGGCACGGCTGTGCCTCGCTCTGCCCCGCTCTGCCGTCTCGCGGACGGAGCCCCTCGCCCCGTGCTGCCCGTCCTTCGGCTGCTCGCGCCGAGGTGGGGTTGGGGGCTGCTGTGGGGCGCTGAACGGAACAAAAATAAAACAAACGGTGGTGTTTTGCAGCAGGGCAGCAGGGCGTGCCTGACTCGTTTGCTGGTGCTGTCCCTGTTCTCCCCGCGCCCGGTTTGAGATCGGTTTGCTGGAAGCCTGTTGGCAGCGTTGTCTTGTCGTGCGTAGTAATGCAGAGCTTGTTTCTAATAAACGTGTTCGTTTGGGTTTTGAGTGATCTCTTCCCAGCGTGCTTCTGTTGTATCGGCTCCTTGTGATGACGTGAGTCCAAAGAGTGTTATTGCCGTGAGCTCGTGGGCCTGAGGGTCAGCCCTGAGCCTGGGCTGCTGTAAGTCAGTGTGTGTCCCGGTGCCTTTCCTGGCCCAGCCTCCTTTTGTGCTTCTGGGACTTGTAGGGCTTGCAGTTTCAGAGGAATTCACTTAAAGCTTCCCCAGGCATTCTGGGAGCGCCTTGCCAGCCTCTCCCACCTCCAGCTTCGATGCATTTGTGGCCATTCAGTACTATTGCAAATCTGAAGGAAGATTTTGCAAAAACTTCTACATGAACAAGGAGCTACGTCTCGCTGATGGAAGCGGTCTGTCAGATGGGTGAGAGGTGTTGAAAGTTACATACCAAAGTGCTGTTTGGAAACCAGAATCAGGCTGCATACAAGGTAGAGCTTGCTATCCGTGTGGGATTTATTCTCTTCCTGCCCCAGCCCTTTTTTTGTTTGGGGGGCAGAGTAAGAAGTTCCTTTTGTGTGATGTGCTGCAGAGCTTCCTGTCCTGTGGTGTTAACTTGTATCCCTGAATCTATCCTGCTTACAGTGGAAGGGAGAACTCATTTTGGTGTAACTTAAGGCAACTTCTGTTTGTATATTAACTTGCAGAGATTTGGGGGAATGTATCTAAATAAAAGCAAACCACTTTGGTTATAACACCAAGAAGAGGACAGTTTTTCTTTTGCCTCAGTTCTTCATTCCAGAGATCTACAACTTCTGCCTCAGTTGTGTGGTGTTTTCTGGTTGAGGTGACCCCAGCAGTGGCAGGCAGGTTAGATTCTGTGCAGTGTAAGATGGAAGGTGTTGCATTTTGTGTCATTTTAGGGCAGATGTGTATATATATATATATATATATATATATATATATATATATATATATTTTTTAGTAGAGCATCTGTATACTCCAGATTGTTCTGGATGCTTCACTGATAACTTTTTATGTATTTCCAGAGCTATGGAAGACTTGGAAGGTAATACCACTGTCTTCTCCACCTTGAGATCCTTCAACAACTTCATTTCACAGCGTATGGAGGGGGTGTCCGGGCAGCCTGTGCCAGCATCATCTCAGAGCTCCTTGCAGATTCAGTACCAGCAGAGGGTGCAGGTGAGGTGTCCTCAGCGTGCTGGTGCCTGCAGCTTCTCTTCTGTATGGCTGTAGCCTCCTTTGCATCTAAGCATTGCATTTCTAAGCATCGGGGTTATTTCATTAAGATATGACCATTCTTTATAAAACTGCTACTCATGCATGCTCAGTAACAGAGATTTGTTTTCTGAGAATGTTCTAGAATCTTTATACTTGTTAATGTAATTCCAGTAAGTTGCTTATTTACCTTAAATTTTTCTTGTGTGGAGACATGGAAGAGACTTGCTGTGGCTTCAGTGTGCCAGTCAGCTGGGACTTCTTGTCTGCCTCTCTCTGTATTCCCAAGTCATCTTGACTTTTCCTGCAAGCTGCATTTTGCTCTTACAGCATGTGATAAGTTGACATCTTACATTGTAAGCTCTATTATGCTGCAATAAAGTTTCTGTATGTTGATATGATTTCTAAGTAGGGCTCTAGATAATAGTATGATATCATTGCCTTTTAATAAAAAAATGCTTTACATTTCAAATACTAAAAGTACTGAAAAAACGTGTGGATTTTTTGTCAGTGGTGCATCTCTGGTTGCACCACCTCCACCAGTGATGTAGAATGTACATTGCTTAGAAGAGAGGTATTGTAATATACCTCTCTTGGTAATATACCTCTCCAATTTAATTGGAATGGCAGCAGTGCCAACCATGTGTGTGTTGTAAAGTAATTTAATCTGAAGTGTCATATTGTAGTGGGTCATAGAAAAAAGAAAACACGTTATTTTGCTCCATGCTTACACTTAATGGGTGCCTGATCTCTGCTTATTGGTAGCTGCTGTTAATCTTATAATGCTTGGGGAGTTTTTTGTAATTCTTAATTTTGTAATTAACTTTTCCTAGATAGAGGAATACATTTTGTCAGATAAAGTACCTCTAGAGATGGAATGAGGAATCCTGCACAAAACTCTAAACTGAAATTCAGAACTTAAATTCGCGTCCTTCCAGCTAACGCTGTTTTGATTCAGGTTCCTGGGCGTGTGGTTGAGCTCTTGGCCTTGGCTTCCTGATCTGCAACTGGTGTGAGAGGACAAGCACCACAAATGTGGTGACAATTGGCTTTTAGTTTGTGAAATGCTATGCAGCTATCAGCTGGATAGCACAGAGCAGGGGGTAGCAGTATTATTGCAGCACTGTTAATGATGCGCGCTCTCTCTTTTCACATATGAACTGGACAGTTGGAAGAACAAGCTGGGCAGATCCATTCCAAATCGCAGCTCCTGCAGGTGGAACGGGAGAAGATGCAGATGGAGCTTAGCCACAAACGAGCTCGCATTGAGCTGGAGAAGGCAGCTAACACTAATGCCAGAAACTATGAGGTAAGAAGAACAACCGTAGATGGTCTGTTATTGCGGGTCTGAGTTAGAACATGTGGTGTTCTGTGTTGGTGTTTTACTGTGGATCAGGGAAAGGCTTCTGGCTGTTCTCGCGTGCTGCGCTTTGGTTTGCAGTGCTGTGTCTCAGGGTGTGCATACCAGACTCTTTTTGGATGAAACTAAACTAAAAGATGCAGTCCAGGAGCAAGTGCTCTCCGGCTGCTAATGAGCACTCAGTCTGCAGAGCAAGACTTGAGCTCATGGGTAGGGAAGGCTTCTGAGGAGCATATGGTGTGCATGCTTTGTGCTACTTGCTAACGTGCACAAATCCTGTGTGAATGTCAGAACGTTGTTTGCTCAGTGAGCAGTGATCTGATCACTGGGGTTTGTTAGCATCGCGTTGGAATTGTCATGGGTAGCAGTAACAAAAAGAGATTTGTGCTTTGTTTCTCCTGGAAATATTTAAGCGCTTTTTTCTCCCCAATGTATTTAAACTTCTGCTGGCACAATTGCAAGTATTTCATTTTTGTGACTGTAATTTAATTGGAATGGCAGCAGTGCCAACCGTGCACTGTCACACAAGAGAGCTTTCATTGATAAGACTGTGAGCCTCACTCGGGGACTAATAGCTTTTCTTGGTTTCTGACTTTATGCCCATATATGTTTGCTTAGCTTTGTCACTGCAAGTGGCAGTAGAGCTCTGGGTTCTGTATGATAATGAAGGTCTTACATGCAACTGATTATTTAAAATTACTTCTTTTAAGCATGTTTTGTTGTGTTTTAAGAGTGTTGGGTGATGGATTTAGTGTGTGGTTGTGAAATAGTGGGTCAGTGACTCAGGTCTTCGTTCCTGTTGAAGTCAGGTGATACAGGATTAAGCCATGAAGAGTTCAAACTGGAATCTAGCTGAGTCAGTCACAGAAACCCTTGAAATACTAGTGCAGAAAAGGGAGCAGCACTAATCCAGCACTGTGCTAATCACCCTGCTCAGATTCTGTGTTTTTTTGAGTCATGTGAATGAAGGTTTTAGGAAGCTGCTTTGCATAATCCTTACTTACTATGTAAATCCATGTCTCGATTTGCTTTGATTAGCAAAGCAATTTACTACAGATTTTTCAAATAAGCATTAATCAATTTGTGGTAGGAAAAAACTGAGAAGGTGTATGAAAGATTGTCAGAGTGCAAAAAGGTTTGTTGTGTTCATTGATGATACTGCGCTTGCTTCTCCATTAAATAACCTCATACAACTGCCAGAAGTTGCAGAGGAAAGTTTGTCTTACTGACCCAACTACCGAGCTCTGAGGTTCTGAAAGTCCACTTGCTATGTGTGGCTGAATTGCAAACCAGAGCAGGGAATGTTTTCATCTTTGATCTGCTGTGGAGTGTGCAGCGCAGTCTGTGAGGCCGTGTCTGCATTCCAGGATTCATGCCTCTAACAGAGGGAGCAAGGGTCTGTTTCCTAGCTTTGTTACTGCCAGGAGTTCCTTGGCGTTGAGCTGCTGGTCCTGTCCTTGCTAGTGGAAGGGTTGAAGGCTATTGGTGTAGGTAACATGGCTTCGTGGTGATGCTGTGGTGACCACAGCAACGAGGAGCAGAGGTGAGGGAGGCAAAAAGAGCTTCGCCTTTGTGCTGGTTTTCTATGTCTTTTCATGTTGTTTTTTCTTCTTTGCAAGCGAGAGGCTGACCGTAACCAGGAGCTGCTCACACGCATAAAGCAGTACCAGGAAAGGGAAACAGAAGCTGAAAATAAACTGAAGGAACAAATGGAGATGAACAAATCCTATAAGAAGAGTATGGAGACAATGAGTAAGAAACTGCAAGAGAAGGAGAGCAAATTAGCTGAAGCTAATGAAGTAAGAACAGAATAACTTTCTTATCCGTTTATAGATTCAGGTGACTTTGCAGTTCTTGTGAATGGAAAATGGCTGTTTTGATTTACAGAAAAAAGAAATATGTTGCTAGATGTCAGATCAACTTTGAATAAAGAATGCAGGAGGTGAGGGAGGAGATATTAAGATGGAAATTGTTCAGGGGCACTGGGGGAGTTGTAGTGTGGATGAGACTGAAGTTACCTGCAGTTCATTCTTTGGAATCATTAGTTGGATGTGACTTCTGTGTACTACAATCCATAATCTCCAGTTTATTCTTTATTCCCACTAATGCAGACGATCACTATATTAAAAGGGAAAATATCTGAGCTACAATGGAATATAATGAATCAGGAGATGCAGATGACAAGCCAAGACTCGCAGAAGCAAGAGCTGATGGAACAGCTGGATGTTCAACATAAGTAAGCAGAAGATGAATAACTATGAGGAGAAAAAAGCAAACAAAACTTGAGTCTTATGCAGCTGTTGTCACTCAAACCTTTCAACGCTGTTTGATTTCCACTCTTCAAAGGGATTCTTTGAACTGGATGTGCAGGTTATAAGTGTTGTTTGAAAGTAGCTCTTAGGAGAATTTTATTTGTACCTTGAGGGAAAAAAACCTCAAGTTTAAAATCTCTCTCACTGATGTTTCATGTTCATGCTGGAGAGTTAACAGAAGGCAGGTGGGTGGGAAAGGCTGATCTGAATTTTATAGACTGAACAGAAGAAAAATATCAAGCCGTAAATCATAGGTGAGGGGTACTTGACAGATGAGTGTGTTTTTCTTTGCTTTCCTTGGTTTTCCTTATTTACTGTGTATAAATATTTATTGATTTCAGAATAAAAGAGGCTTGACTGTTTTGAATATTTCTCGAGGTGCATCTTTTCAGTGAAGAAATTGTTTTTTTTTCTCTCTGAATTACAGGAAGATTGAGTGTGAGGTGATCTTATATAACAGTACCAAACACTTTGTTAATGGTATTTGGAAATGTTTGTGTCACGTGTCTTTCTCTGGTACGTGTTTCCTGCGTGCTAAATCTCTCTTGTCTGTGTCTAATAGGAAATGGCAAGAGGCTACTCAGCAAATCCAGACATTGCAAGCAAGCCAGTCCCTACTGGCAGAATATGAACAGAAGATTAAGGTAAGACACTGGGTCTGTGTGAACCTTGTGTTGATTTTCTTTAAAAATTTCTTCAGTGTCAGAGCAGAAGTATTCTGGATGAATGCTCTGTTTGATGTTGAGCCCAGTGCATTAGTATTCTAGAGCAACCTGGTGTGTTGTCTTGTTTTTTTTTTTCTTTCCCCTGCTCAAATGCTGGAGAATGAACCTAGCAGCTGTAGTTTCTGCTTCCCAGAAAATCCTTTCTCTGGAGTTGAGGTTAGCTCTCTTCATAAACTGCAACTACTTGCAAAGCTTTCAAAATCACAATAAAATGTAAGCGTAGATATTTTATGTCCTTTCAAATTACCTTTTATGTTGGTGTGTCTTTACCACTTGCTTTTGATCTTCCTGGAGGAGGTAGGGTTGCTTTGCTCTGAGCGGATGCTGGTTATGACTTCATAGCATCATACAATCACAGAATGGCCTGGGTTGCAAAGGAGCACAGTGCTCATCCAGTTCCAACCCCCTGCTGTGTGCAGGTTGCCAACCAGCAGCCCAGGCTGCCCAGAGCCACATCCAGCCTGGCCTTGAATGCCTGCAGGGATGGGGCATCCACAGCCTCCTTGGGCAACCTGTGCCAGTGCCTCACCACCCTCTGGCTGAAAAACTTCCTCCTAAGGACTTGCTTTGCTTGTAGCTGCTGTAAAGTTGTGCTGAAAGATAGTCTCATTGCTCATTCTGTGATTGCAAGGAGAGGCTTCCATCTGTAGGCAAATCCATTAAAAAGAAAGGTGGAAAAACAAGGTATCAAATGACATTACAGCTCTAAATAAATGTCCCCTACCTCCATGAAAATGTTTGCCATAATGCTGAAATGGGCTCTTATATCTCTTTTGATTCCTAATTCCTCAGGACTATCCAAATGTCCGTCTTTACACTTAGTTAATGGAGGGCTAGAGGACAAGAAAATCTGAATTTTGGCTTAGTATGAAGTTGTTTTATTGATTGAGATTACTTTTTTCTTAGGAACTTAGGGTAAACAGAAGGGTGTAGAGAAGAAGCTAGCCCATGTGTTGGAAATGTAACAAATGTCCTTGTTTTGAGCAGTGGATTTGACTTGTGTGATCTACTGAGGCACGTTCTGAGTTTGGTTCCAGTGTTCATAAGTACAGAGGAAATGTAGTTTTGAAGAGTTCCAAGTAAATCATGGCCGTCCTTCTGTCATCTCTTGCCTTCCAGGACCTGGAGCAGAAGTTCTCCCAGCAGGAACACGATGCTGTTATCGTCAAGAACATGAAGACAGAACTGTCCCGTTTCCCAAAAATGGAGCGGGAGCTGCGACAGCTGAGGGAGGAAAATGCATACTACAGGTGAAAGAAGGCCTCAGTTGTTGAGGGGGTTACCTTCTGTTCTTCTACAGCTCTTACAACTCCACTATGTACACTTCCAAATCCTTCTGTCAGAATTACCAGGTTTACAGTGTGGCATGTGATACTTTCATATGGGAAACGTTAGAGGAAAGTTGAAATATCTCGTGTAAATCCTGAACGTGGGTTGATGGTTAACACATTAACCCTGTGGACAGGGTTTGACAAGACCTGCTAATCTTCCCTAACACTCTGAAAGCCTCACACAATACGTAGTGATAACTTTGCATAGCAGTATCTATTTATTAAAACCATATTCAGTGCTTAAAGATGGTGATGAACTCTGTACAGGTTTGGGAAAGAAAGAACTGTAAAGAAAGCTGTACATTAAGTAACTAAAATCTAAATAACATTAAATATTACTACATAGTTATTGTTACTCCTAGTCTGATAATCATTTTAAATTGTTTCTCTTGGAATGTTTTCTCACTCTATTTTGTGCACCTGAAGAACCACGCTATCAACAGAAGTGGTTCTTTTCTTTTTTGAAAGAGTTTATCTCACCCTTGCACAGCTCTGTTGAAGTGCAAGCAAGCAGTCTCAATACTGGCTCAGTCATCATAGACTACAAAAAACCTGCACTGTCTACCACTTGCTGTGTTCCAACCCTGCATTCAGCCAGGCTGAAGATCAGAGTTGGGAGCCTTGCAAGCCTTCATGCTGTTTTGCCAATCGAAAAGGCTGATACAAAACTTCAGGTTGTTTGGACATAATTAGGATGGTGCTTGTAGTGGGAAAACTTCAATTTTTTTTTTGGTAGCAGCAGCTTTGCAGTGGAGATGATAGAAGTGAGTCAGTTGAATGTCGTAATGTACGCTGTCATATTACTCCTTTGTAATTGCATATATATGTGGAAGTTTGTGAGAGCATACTGACTTGTGTGACTTTTCATTTGCTGCCTGTCTTCTCACCACAGGGAAATGAAAGAAAACAATGGTTTGCTTAAAGAAGAAGTGGAAGGTCTCCAAAGAAAATTGGAACGCTATGAGAAAGTCCAAGCACAGTTAGTGACTGCTGAATTGGAAAATGAGGTGAGGAGCTAAGAATACTTGGAGGAGCAGAATGGGGTTTCCTTTGTTGCCCAGCCTGTGCTCTAGGCTCTCCCTGCATTGTCTTACTTGAGGCACGTTCGAAGCAGTGAACGTGGCTTTCACCAACTTAAATGTCAGCGTGTGAGAGTGAAGAATAAAAAGCAGCTGAGTCTGTTACAATCTTAGTGTTCTTTTTGGCTTTGCTATTGCATCTTTATTTTGGGGGGTGGGGGAGCATTAAGCCTGTGGTGTTACTGGGCACGTGTATGGTTAGAACCTCAATACCCCCTTGGATTGCTTCCCGTGCGCTACCAAGGCCAGAATGTGGTTTCAGTTGAGTAAAGCTGTCTTGTTTTCATCCCACCCTGTGTCAAGCCAAGAGATCAAACTAAATGTATAGAATTACTAATTTGCAGAACTACATTGGTGTCTGGTTAAATTTGGCTCACATCTGATCAGTACCAGATCTGGTACTGATTAAAAATACAGAAGCTGTAGAAGAAATTGGTGGAGAATTGTGTGCTTCAGCTACTGCAGTGTGAGTGTTGGGAATATAACTTGTTTTCTTCCTCTACAAAGAGTCTCATCTACTAAGGTCTTGTACAGTGGTAGTTGCTCACAGGTGTGGTGTAGCAGAAATGCTAAGTCATGGCTTGAAGCAGTGATTGAGCACCTGGTGGGAAGGCAGGGCCAAACCAGGGGAGCTCAGGTGTATGCAATGCAGCTGAGTGACCAGAAGGTGTGGAGCCAGGATCCACCCCTTCCCAGTCCTCATTTAAGGGTTGGCAGGGGAGGCAAGGGGATCTTTCAGGAGATCCCTGCCTACCTGAGGCCTTTGAAGGTAAGAAGCTTTTTTTCTCTTCTTTCTGTGTCCTTTGCTGTTATGGCTGTGTGAATCCTTGCTTGCTGTAGCCTATCAGGGCTCTGCCATTCTGTTATCTTTGCTGTGCTTTCCATCACATTATAGCATTACAGCTGGAAAATAAAGTGCTGAAGTAAGATGTGGGTTCCTCCCAGTATAACAGGGCTGTGGTGTCTGGGAAAATGGTTGTGGCATCTGCAGTATGACAGCCCAGATGTGCTAGATAAGATAGTAAAATCCATAGACAAAAAAGAGAATGCACTGAGTTTGACTGGAGAATTATCAGAAAACTATGTGGGGAAACAAGCTGTTGAAATGTTCTGCTGTGTCTCTAACTTTCCTTTGCTTTATATTTCAGAAACTTCTGGGAAAACTAAAAAGCTGGGAGAAACTGGACCAGAGCACTGGCTTGAATATCAGGTATGAGCTCAATGCATTGGAGGTAAAACTTTTTCAAACGCTTTCCTTCCTTAGTTATTTGGGTTCCTCAAGTGTGGTGTGATGCTTTCTTACTATCTTTTTATGTAGAAGCTGTTCTGATACTTATTATTATGTATAAAAAGAGACATAAGATACATCCTGCTATAAAGTATCTTTGGGGACAGACTTGTTTTTCATTAAGTCAGCTTGACCAGCCTGGATTTAATTGAGTTCTTTGAACTTCTTGCGTATTGCTTCATTGGGGTTTAGGTGGAGGTTCTCCTAACTTAATAGGAGAAAAGGAATAAACTCAGTTTTTTTTTAAATTGAAAACAAGCAGCTGCCAACTGGTGTTCTGTAAGACTGCCAGTCTCTTTGCCTACTCCTCTATTTCTGATGTCTGGAGCCTCAAACCTGGTTTTTTAAGGTCTTTGGTATGTATGTATGGGTACTGCTGAATTATGGCCTGAACCTCTGAGCACCTGGAGAAAAGACCTGGTCAGCCACAGGAGCACAAGTGCAAGCAATTCAGCTGTGTGACTGGAAAGGGTGGAGCCTGGCTGCACCTCTCTTAGACCTCATTTGAGGGCTGACTGGCACTGGGGATGGATCTCTGGATGGAGATCCCTCCTCTGTGGAGTTTTTTTCTGTGAGCCCAGGTCTTTGGAGACAGGTGAGCATATTCCTTCTTTCCTAACTTCCTCTCATTGTGCTGGTCCTTCTGCCAGCACAGCATAGTAACTCCATAGTACAATGAAAGACTGGAAGTGGTGAATCTCAGGATCTTTTTCTTCTGCTGCAGAAGTTTCTCTGAATAGGTATGATGTATTTGTGTGGTTCAGCTCTGCTTTATCTTCCCTGAATGTTTGCATTATTATGCTAGAAGTACTGATGCTTCTTGCTTAAGAGCCGTTTTGATGTAATTATTGCACAGATCACATTTAATATTGGTTCAAGCTTTGAGCTGCAACATGAACTGCAAAACTTAATTATACCAATTGTTTCTTTATTGCATTCATTACACGTGTCTGAGTTATGCCTGCAGCCTAATAGGGATTATTTGCAAGTAGGAGTGTTTGGGTATGCATGTACGATTTGGGCACGTTACTGCTTCGTGTGACAGACACTTGAGTTCAGCTGAGGAAAGCCCCTGTAGTTCTTGCAATGTTTTCTGTTTAATGATGATAACGACCCCTTTTCTAGGTGTATGAAGGTAATGTGGTTAAGATTCTCCTCTTCATTCTGATGAAGGTGTGTGCGTTCAGATGGAATTAGAATTGGGTTACGTCTCCAATGGCACAGAATGGACAGAACAAGCATGGACCCTTTTCAAAGAACTCATTCTACCAGACAGTAGAGTAAAAGCTTTTTGCTTAGCTCAAGCTGTTAAAGGTTTAATGAGGTAATTTCACAGTGGGAGAGAAATGGAACCAAGTGATTCTGCCTGTTGAAGTCTAGTAACTCCTTCATTTAAAATCAGGATATTCGCTGTTAAGCGTTGGGTTTTTGATTGGGCCACATTGTTTAGCACTATTGGTGGTATCTTCTCATACAGAAAAGGGAATTGCTCTTGAGAAGAATCATCTTTTGCATACGATCGTAGCAAGTAGAACTGGGTGATTATCTCCTCCCACCACTGTTTTTTCTTTCCTTCCTGTTGCTCTGACGTGTTTCACTGTGAATTCTGTTCATTTTCAGCCAGTGTGGTGATGATGAGAGATCACTGTCCTGGTCAGATTCCTCCATTATGCTGTTGGGGAAAGCTTGAGGAGAAGTTAATTGGCCATCTCGTAGAAGAAGAAAACAGGAGCAAGTTGGATGGTTGTCTGAAATAGCCAGTGTGATGTGTTTGCTAGTAACTGCATGATCAAAGGGAAGGAGTGCATCAGGACTTTTCATGCTTTCTTACCACTTTCTTTAGTACAGAAAATGTAATGGAGTTGCAAAAGCTTGTGGCATTTTAGGAGAGGATGGTTTTTTTGTTTCCTGCAGTACTTCCACAGGACTTATTCTGTGTCTGCTCCCAATGGTTCTGTTCACTGATTGCTGAGTCCCAGCAGGCTTTCTGTCAGATTGGCTTATGATCAGATCTGTGAGTCTAATTTTAAGGCAAAGCACTTGGAAAGAAGACGCAGCTTTTAGGAGTGGAGTGGTAATCCTACTGTTTTAGCTCTTTCAAAGTTGCCAAAAGAAGATGAGCGCTAAGTGTTTTATAGTGCTTCACCTTCAGTTGAAATCATGTTCATTAGCAGTTTTCTCAAATAATTTTATGATTGCCAGTTCTGGATTCTTGTACTTGCAGCGAGGGAAGGCACTCAGTTTCTAGTGCTAGAAATCTGGGCTTTTCCCATTGCTCTCAGAAACTGTGGAAATAATGACAGTTCGTCTATTTTAGCTTTAATGCAGGAGTGTGTTTGCATGCTGTTGTGCAGTGTTTTTCAGCCCTTTTGAATTGTACCTGCCTTACCCAAACATGCCATAATTGTGAAGCTGCACTATGCCCAACCAAGAAAGTGATGTGTGCCATACTTACATGTGGTTCATGTATACACATAATGAACCCATGTGATCTTTTTTGCTTCCAGTTACGTCCTCTTGATATCTTGATCTTTTTGCTGCCTGCTTTCCAATGTTCTTTTATCTTGGATGTAACTTTGTTTTGTAGGAACACTTCTGGGTCTCTTTTGTATCAGTCTTGCTTGATATTCCTGCTGTAAGACTCGTGAAAGCAAGGCGTGTTTTGAAATTCTTGCTTTGTGAGTAGAAAGTACTGCTAATTTTTGATCTTAGTCTTTGAGGATGGCTACTGTGGGAGTCTGCTCTTAGGAAAGACTTAACGTTGGGAAAACGTGCTGCTTGTTCTCTTTCTCCAGGCTGTGCTGACAGAGTTTGTATTTCTACAAAGTACGATGTTTGTGTAGTTGTTATTGACCATCTTCATCAGCAGAATCTCGACAGGCTTGATTATTTTCTTAGAGGTCAGGGATGTTTGCTTTGTGACTTCTTGACTGCCACCTGCAATATGTATTTTAACAGGAAGGTATTACTGGAAGGCTGAGTGTTGGCAGTATGTGAGAAGGCAGGGGGTTTATTTTGATGACAGTGTACACAACCACCCACGAGGTGGCATCCTTTCACCTGCTGCTGTGAAAACTGCTTTCTGCTTCAGGCCAGCAGGCTCAGCCTGGGCTGAAGAAACATCATCTGGGTGTGTTAAGATGCATCGGCTTGTTTAGTGGGAATCTGTCACTGTTGTTATTCTTCTGAAAACTGTTCAGTGCTGCATACGTGCAGTTACTGTGTCAACATCCAGTTTCTTTGGGTAGTAAGATAAAATGGTATGGAGAAGATTTGAGCATGTTTAACGTACAGAGTTGAGCTTTTCTTTCAACCAGCTTTAAGCTTCATATCTACACAGCATGTTCTTCACTTCTTGTTTAATAGAAGCTCTTCACAACCTGACTCTCTTTCCCCACCCAACATTATCGTTCTTGCTTCCTCTCCCTTTTGCAGCACGTAGGAGAGACCAAATACAAAATGAGGATTCTTGTTCCATGAACTTGTTTTAAAAAATGTGTGTTCAGAGAGTAGGCAGTCATTCTGTGCTGTTCAGAGATTCCAGTCGTGGCCTGGACCTTCCTGAGCTGCATCTGATATGATTACAGTGGAAGACAGACCTTAGGCCCGATGCCTGTGTGCAAGGCTGACCTGGAGAGACTCGTAGTTTTAATGAATGAAGCATGAGTTTAGGGAGCACCTGTAGTTGTCCTTCACTTTACAAGGATGGATTTAGTTAGCTTTGGTGGCATCACACTGAGCTGGTGTAGCTGTTGTGTGCTTGCTGTCCAGACCTGGAGAGAAGTGCAGATTTGACAGCAATTCAGGCCAGTGTTTAAGGACTGTTTTTCACTCAGTGGAGCCTGCCAGCTGCAGACAGCAGGCACTGATCTGCTGACCTGTCGCCTAGAGCCAAAGAAGTGAACCTGTTAATGCTGACCTGGTTTTCTTTCTGAAACATCTGTAGGCTGGCTGGCTGACAGATCCTGGGGACTGGCTTCCTGCAGTGCCTGAGACCAATTAGGGAGAGGAGATAGTGTGAATGTGTCTGCCTTTCCTCTCTAAGAAAGGATCTAATTAAGTGGCAAGTAATTTGTAATTACACAGGTGCTACGTATGGGTAGTCCTCCTGTGCTCATTCTGCTCTTGGGGGTTGGGGGAGGGGAGGAGAGGAGAGAAAAGGGAATCAAATTTCTTGATTCTGCATTTAGTGGTGCAGTAGTGCTCTTCTTTCCTGTGAGTAGGAGAGAAGAGAGAATATTGGTGTTCTCTAGTTTCCTTTTTGTACTGTGATTAACTATGCTTAGCACTCTCTTCTATCCAAGGCATTGAATACCTTTGCAGTAGTGAATGAAGCTCATAATCTTCTCCTTTCTCAGGAGGTAGTAATTTACCTGTCTCTTAATGTCCATTATGAATAAGTCATTGCTGGCTTAAAAAAACACAACTGTTGACAGGTATACAAAGCAGTGCATGCTGAAATAATTTGAATTGCTTTGAATTTGAATATGTGTTTTGGATACTTAATTAACTGGAACCAGTTAAGGCAAGACTGGGGGGTGATTATTGCTGATTCTGGTGAGATCATCATGGGGGCACGATCGTGTCGTGGCCAAGCTAATACTTATATTGGAGTAGCCTGGTGTTGCCAATCTGGTCTTTCATCACCAGGCAGGGATGGATGAGTGCCTTATGTTGGCTGTCATTGGACCACTGACCCTGAACTTAAAACACTGATTTCTGGTGGTTTTTTTTTTTTTTTTGGCATTTTGGTTGAGGTTGCATAGTGGTGGATCCATACTTCAGAATTATGTTTCTAATTGAAAATGAGAATTAGTGTGGTATGTGGGAATTGAGATTTTGTGCACGTAAGCTTTAGGTAAAAAATTGTACACAGATCCCAAGTTACATGCTGAAAGCTGCATGACTGCTGCTGACAAGATTCCCAATGTAAAACAAGCTGTTTTGTCACAGTGGGAATCCCTTGGGCACAAGAAAGGGAGATAAGCACCACACAGAGGGCAACAAAAGAAACAAACAAAAAAAAAGTGATTGCTTTAGAAAATATACAGTTGTAAGTTCTTATGTTACCTTATGGGAGGAGTATCAACTGTTCTCCTCTATGGAGTGGAGATTTATTGTATTTTAGTTATCTTTCAGAAGTTTAATCTTATATCTTCTGCCTTCCACCGAAGATGGAGAACTCACTCTGGAATGGGGGTTGTTGCATGCAGGTTGCTGATATCCCACAAAGTACCTTAAAGTAAGGATTTGTGCAGGATTCTGCACAGGAATGAATGTGTGAATTTCTCTTGTGCAGTCCTGCCGGGACGGCTCACACTCAGCTTGCAGCAGTTCCTCTGTTTCTGTCTTGAGGGGATTCTGATGTGACTACCTGTGTGAAAACAACATGCTCACCTGGTGTTTTCTGATTCTTGAAGCACTGCAGCTGAAAGAGGTGGTTCTGTGTAGCAAAAGGTAATCAAGAAAAGAAAATGGATCAACTTTAATCCAGATTGGGTACCTGATCACATTTATTGTGTGGCTGTGTAAGTACTTGTGTAGTTCCAGCGCAGGGCAGAGGAAGTGCCATGAGCAGCTGGGGTTGGAAGGGAGGATGAGGATAATCATTGTGTTTATTTGTAACTGAGTGTTACGTGCTTTGCATTTGTAGGACTTGCTATGTGTAAAAGATGAAAGCTTTGCTTTAGAAATGCTTCACATTCTTGTGAGGGAGAAGTGCCTGAGCAGTTCTGACGGGGACCTTCGTGTTTGGCAAACAAGGTAGAAGTCTCAAGAGAAAACAAATTGTGGCTGTCTCACAGTAATGGTTTGTTTACTGAAGCCACCGTTCTTTACACAAGGAAATAATGGAGGAGGCTGTTATTTGTTGAATGTGACATGCAGCGTATGTTGGAGTACTGTTATAAGAACTTCTGTTGTTATCCTGTACTGCTAGAATGCACATGTTATTCTTTCTGCAGTGCCGTATGTTTTAGATTTCCTTGATAGAATGCTTTTTGTCTGTGGTAGAGAGAAAATATTCATTTGTCAACTCAAAACCTGAAACTCTAGTTTTCACAGGTAGCTGAGTGTTGTAGGTCTGTTCCTGCCAGTACTTCACTGAGGTGCTGGGCAGTTACCTATCACATCACTTCCCTGTCCAGTGTGAATTTTCTCTAAAAACATTGTACTTCTCTCTGGTGGTCAGAAGTGCTGTTGTTGCTTGTTGCCATTTGAATATCTCAGTGTAATAAGTCTTGAGTGTAAAAGAAATTGTGTAAGAAAGTGATGGGCCAGCACCCACGCCTGGCACACTGAGGTTGTAATCAGAAATTGGGTTAAGAAGTAAGCGAGCTTCCTTCAAAAATACATCTGTCCTTTCTTTATGTTACAAAGGTCTGTGAAGGGTGAGGGAAACTGTCTTTTTTTTGGGGTCACAGCTCCAGCATTCTGGAGATAAAGAAGGCCGTTGAACAACAGCTCAGCCCACTCTCAGTCTTGTTGAGGAATGATTTGAGGAGCTGTGGCAGATCACTGACAAACTCTCTGGAGAACAATGAAATTGAAGAAAAGAGGGATGATTCCTACCATCTGGGTTAAGAACTCTTATTTTGGAAGTGCAGGTAACAGTGGACTCCTTCTGGGGAGGGGGAAGATCACTTATGTTCTACTGACTCTCTTTTGATCAGAATGCACAGTATTTTCCCAGCTTGCATAGGGCTGCATTTCCTGATCCAATAAACCTACAGCTGTTTTTTTCCCTAGGAACAGGATTGGTTTTAGAAATGTGCTGGTGTTATCTTCTGCAAGTGTGCTGTTCCCCACTGGGGACTTGACAATCTTGGGCGAACTTGAACAGTTCATGCTGCTGACATATTTCCTGCAAGTAGTATTTGAGATGCTGTTGGGAAACAGTTGGGTGAGAGTAGCTCTACCAGCACGTAGTGACCCGTGTTATGTGTAAATGGGATTGAACTCAGGTGCTCACTCTACTGTGAAGGAGAAGCTTTCAAAAGCATGGACACTTTCGTAAGTTGCTTTCCTTACATTAAGCAATCCTGTTTGCCTTAAAAGTGGAATTGTCATTTAAATAGCAAAGCTGAAGGGGATGCTGCCCTACTCAGGTATTTGTGCTTGGTTTTTATTCAGCCTCTCATTTTGTCCTTCTCGCACCCGTTATAATCTCTAGCTCATTTTTAATTTTACCTTTTCAACTCTGTTTTAGAATTAAAATACTGAATGATGCTAAATTTTCTAGGTGGATGTGCTGTGCCTTCTCTCTGATGTAGATGTGCAATATCCTACACTTTATCTTCCAAATTTGTCTTTGTAGGGAAACTTCTTAAGATATGTGAAACTGGTTACTAAAGATGCTTACTGAGAATAGTTTTCTTTTACCATAGCAAATACTTAAAAACCATCCTTAAAATACACAAAACCAAAATGCTTCAGTAAGTGTTCATATTATTATAATGTTACTCCCTTGTATTAGTGGGCATGGCCTTAATATAAGGGCAATGCCTTTGTGGTTGGATCAAGGAGTAGCAATATGGATTGTTCCAGGCTAATATATCAGCTTTATTTGTCTAGGAAATTGATTATCTTGTCAAGCAAAGTACTGTAGATCTCACATAATTGAACTTCACTGAAACATTTGATCAAGAGAGCCATTTGGGAAAGTACAAACCGAGCAGGAGAGGTTGAAAATGACTAGAAGTACTACAGGGCGTATAAAGAATTGTTTAAGCAATAGTAGATGAAATGTTGTTGAAAGAAAAATACATGGATGAGCAGAATTCCTTAAAGACTAGCCTTTGGATCCTCTTTAATATTTCTGCACGTGATTTTGTTGCAGAAAAATTGATGTGTGGTTGTAGTGGAAATACTGAGTCATGGCTTGAATCACTGATGGAGCACCTGGTGGGATGGCAGGGCCAGCCCAGGGGGCTCAGGTGTGTGCAATGCAATGCAATGCAGCTGTGTGACCAGAAGGGTGGAGCCAGGATCCAGCCCTCATGTAAGAGCTGGCAGTGGAGGTGGGGGCATCTCACTGGAGATCCCTGCCTTCCTGAGGCCTTTTGAAGGTGAGCAGCTTCTTCCTTTTATTTTTGTGCCTGTGGCTGTTGTATCTGAGCAAACCCTCACTTGCTGCAGCCTGGGACCTTGCTGTTCTCATTGCTGTGCTTTCCATTGTGTTGCAGTGCTAAAATGCTAAATTCAGAGGATTCGTAAAAATGCAAAAGCTGGACAGGCAGAACTGACTGACAGGAGTGGAAGTAAGGTGGAAGAAGAGCAGTCAGTGGAGCAGTTGCTCCACTGGTGAGGAGAATAAAAACATCTATGCTGAAGGCTAACACTGGATTTAAATCAAATCTCTGTAGCCCCACCATAAATACAGCTGGAAGGAGGCTCTAATTTGTGGGAAGGCAGCTGCCAGTGGGGTCAGAAGTACACAAATAGCTGCTGAGCTGCAGCTCCACAAGGTTATGAAAGATGGCTTAGTAGAAAGATAACTTTAATCTAGAAGGTTCTTAATCCCATTTCTGTATGGATGCGGATTTTCCTAACTGTTGGCAAGGGGACGATCTTAAGAGTATAAATGGAAACTTGTTTTTGGTTTGGAGCTGCTGGCATTGTTCAATATCAGGATCTTGAGAACTGGAAATGGATGAAGGTGTTTTTAGTGTGTGTGTGTGTGTGTGTAGAACATGTTATACACAATGTGGGGGCAGGAAGATCAACAACTCAGATGTGGGCAGGAGCCTGGATGGTGAGGGCTGCTGACCTTTGCTCTTGTGAAACAGGATGCTAGAAAGAATGTGCTGAACTATTAAAAAGGCTTTACCTACTGCTGTAGATAAGATATGATCCACATCATCAGACACTTTTCTGAGCCTATTTGGTGCAGGTTATCTTGATAGTGTTTTGAAAGAGCTTCAGTTCTGGGTGGAACTTACCCACACCAGTGCCTGGAGCGGGGATTTTGCTGGTAGTTTGGATGACGCTGCCTGAATCATTTGTCTTTGGTTTGACATCAGAACAGAGTTCTGTACTGGATCAGCTTGGTAATTTCTCATTTTCTGTTTTAATTGTACTTCACAGGGTAGCTGGCATAGCAGCATCAAGATGGGATGGGAGGAAAACAGAGGTGTATGAATATTAAACTCTTTCAGCATCGTTAAATTGCTGTTAGCTCTGACAAGCTAGCTTAAATGCCTTGTAATGTTACCATGTAAGCCATGTCCTCAAGCTCAAGTCTTTCCTCCTTTGGGACCTTTTTGCTGCTGAATATTTGTGATCAAAGCAAGTCTTCACCTGGGCTATGTTTTCTTTCCTCACAAGCTATGCTGTTGAAGAGAGCATGCTTGTAAGTATACATTTGTGGCTGCTTTGTTTGGAGAGGGAAGAAAAAAATCAGCGTGACTCCTAGTAGCAAAAACACTGCATGTTTTGAAACACTTCCTAGGGTGCAACTTGAAATGTTGCTGAGTTAGAAGATAGGTGCCTCCAGGTTCTCCCATCCTGGCTGTGATTACTTTAGAGCAACTTCTACAAAGGAATTGCCGCGTTGGATCAGATTATTTCCTAATGCGCGTCTGGTCCACTGTGTGCAGCAACGGAATCCTGCTCTAAATAGGAGGGCACAGGCTAACGAGTGAGGCATGCAGCAGAAGAGTGAGGTTAGCTATCTTCCAGCAGCGTGGGTTGTACTTCAGTAGTGGGGATTTTCCTTGGTGTCCTCACCTGTTGGTTGTTGTTAAAGTAAAAAACAACCCACCAAACTCTTGCAGATGGGAGCTACTGTGTGTGCTGTGCATGTGATACATAGAGAAATGCTTTGCTTTGATACTGTTTCACTTCCTTTTTCTTTAAACCTTGAATTATTATGTAACAAAGTTGTGAAGTATCGCAGGGAAGTAAGGCTGTAGAGGTGAAAAGGAGCTTTAGTTTGCTCCCTGTTGCTGATGTGGGATGCAGGCAGTGCATTGATGAAGCTTATTTTTGCAAGTTTTTATCTCAATATTTTTATTGCCTCAGGGCTGCTGGTGCTCTGAGAGGTGCTCTGCATGTGTTTTGCTCCTCACCAAGCAGAGAAGCATTTCTCCTGATGAAGTCACATCTGCTGCAGGGTGGCATTAATGGGAGAGGATGATGTGTTTTGGAGTAGTGTCAGCAGCCGCTGTGCAGTGCAGCAGCGTTTGACTTTTGCTGCCTTTTGCTATCGGTGGAGTTCAGATCTGTCAGTCTGACCTTTCCAAGTGGGTGCAGTTGCAGCTTTTCTAGGAATGCATTTACTTGATTTTGAGCATCTCTTCTCTGCGTTTCTGATGCTGCTTTGTCCATCCTGATGTGCTCCCTTTCTGTATGTTTTTCTCAGCAATCTTGTCAGTAAAATAAACAATTGCTGTGCCTCTTTGTTGGGGAGAAACGTGCGACTACACAGGAACCGTTTCCTAGCACGTTCCTGCTGGAATTGCTTTTGATTTCTTGTTACTTGCTTAATGTGTCTTCCAGGGGTGTTCTGATAGGAGTAGCATATTGGTTTCTGTGAAAGGAAGATATATTTATTGGATAGGAGAACATGGGAAAATCCAAAATCTCCTAAGTTACGCCCTGCTGACCAAGTTGACTTTATTCCACTTCAGTGAAAAAATCCTTCTCATTTTGTGATGCCCAAGATGTTCAGTGAAGGCTTGAGATCCTGCTCACTTTTCTAAGGATGGCAGGAATTGTTATCTGCCTTTGAGAATGTGTGCAATATAACTCAAGAAATCAGTTACCTTGGGCAGGCATTGGTGTTACTTACAGCTCTGTTACTAGCTGAGTTCAGAAGATGATGCTTTAACCTAGATTTCTTTAAACTTGATTTTACCATTAGGTTTGCAAATAACATTTTTGTCTATATGCTTTTGGTATTCCCAGAGTTAAAAGCTCTGTGGCTTCAGGTGGTTTTCTGCAAATTCATCAGCCAAGGATGATGGCATCAAGCCTGCTTTGTGACAAGCCTTTCATTTAGGTCTGATGGCTTCCAGTGCAACTTTGCCAAAGACATCATCTGCCTTCTGGAGAGCTGGCCCGCTTGTCAAGGTGACGGAGCACCTATCAGCTCGCCTGCCTGCCAGGAGCTGGCAGGGAGAGATGCAGTGGGTACTTCCAAATAACTGATATATTTGGAAGGCTGGTAGAGAGGAATAGTGAAGAAGTACTCTGAAATATATATTTTTTTCAGTTGGGTAGACATAGGTCTTGGGAAATGTGTGTGCTCCTGTCTGTAAGGCTTGTCATAGCTGCTAAAGATAAACATGCCTTTTCTCAAATTCAGCCTTTTGACTGTAGTCAGGTGCTTCAAATAGTTTATTTTTATTCTTGTAAAATATTTGTTTCCTATATTCTGTACTGTTTAACCACAGGGTGTCTATGTGAGTGTAAATTGGAGGCTACTGATTTAAACCTGTAACTTTCACAGAATGTCATGGAGTGGCTTAGGTTGGAAGGGACCTTAGAATCATAGAATCATAGAATCACTAAGGTTGGAAAAGACCTAGAAGATCACCCAGTCCAACCGTTCACCTATTCCCAATAGCTCCTACTAAACCATGTCCCTCAACGCAACATCCAGTCTTTCCTTGAACACCCCCAGGGTCAGTGATTCCACCACCTCCCTGGGCAGTCCATTCCAGTGCCTGACCACCCTTTCTGAAAAGTAATACTTCCTCATGTCCAGCCTGAATTTCCCCTGGCGTAGCT
Source organism: Tetrao urogallus (assembly GCF_951394365.1). Classification (NCBI taxonomy): domain Eukaryota; kingdom Metazoa; phylum Chordata; class Aves; order Galliformes; family Phasianidae; genus Tetrao; species Tetrao urogallus. The sequence continues at coordinate 11,982,482 of NC_136828.1, forward strand.
TGAAACCATTCCCCCTGGTCCTATCACTAATGACACGAGAGAAGAGGCCGACCCCCAGCTCACTACAACCTCCCTTCAGGAAGTTATAGAGAGCAATAAGGTCTCCCCTGAGCCTCCTCTTCTCCAGGCTGAACATTCCCAGCTCCTTCAGCCTCTCCTCATATGGCCTGTGCTCCAGACCCCTCACCAGCTTCGTTGCCCTTCTTTGAACACGCTCCAGGGCCTCAATATCTTTCTTGCAGTGAGGGGCCCAAAACTGGACACAGTACTCGAGGTGCGGCCTGACGAGTGCTGAATATAGGGGAACAATCACCTCTCTGCTCCTGCTTGCAACACTGTTTCTGATGCAAGCCAGGATGCCATTGGCCTTCTTGGCCACCTGGGCACACTGTCGGCTCATGTTCAGCCGAGCATCAATCAATACCCCCAGGTCCGTTTCCTCTACGCAGTCCTCCAGCCACACCGCCCCAAGCCTGTAGCGTCGCCTGGGGTTGTTGTGGCCGAAGTGCAGGACCCGGCATTTGGCCTTGTTGAAACTCATCCCATTGGCTCCAGCCCAGCTCTCCAGCCTGTCCAGATCCCTCTGTAGGGCGTCGCTACCCCCAGGCAGATCCACGCTTCCAGCCAATTTGGTGTCATCTGCGAATTTACTGAGGGTGCACTCGATGCCCTCATCGAGGTCATCTATAAAGATATTGAAGAGGGCAGGCCCCAGCACCGACCCCTGCGGAACACCACTCACGACCGGTCGCCAGCTGGATTTGACTCCATTCACCACCACTCTCTGCGCCCGGCCCTCCAGCCAGCTCCTTACCCAGCCAAGAGTGTACCCATCCAAGCCTCTGACTGCCAGCTTCTGCAGGAGAATGCTGTGGGAGACAGTGTCAAAGGCTTTGCTGAAGTCTAGGTAGACCACATCAACAGCCTTTCCTTCATCCACCAGATGGGTCACTAGATCATAGAAGGAGATCAGGTTGGTCAAACAGGACCTGCCCTTCATGAACCCATGCTGGCTAGGCCTGATCCCCCGGTCACCCTGCACATGCCGCAGACCTTGCACCCTGCACATGCCGCAGGACCTTGTAGATGATCTTGTTCAATCCCTTACTGTGAGCAGGGTTGCCAGCCTCTAGATCAGGCTGCCCAGTTCCCCACTCAACCTCTCCAGGGATGGGGCACCCACAGCCTCTCTGGGCAATTTGTTTCAGCACCTCACCACCCTCTGAGGAAAAAAAGTCTTCCTAACATCTAACTTAAATCTACCTTCTTGCAATGTAAAGCTGCTCCTGTTTGTCTTGTTACTATCAGGTGGTGTGAAAAGTTGGTCCCCCTGCTGCTTGTGAGCTCCTTTCAAGTACTGGGATGCCTGCAGTGAGGTCTTTGCATGGCTCTGCATCTCTCCTGCACTGAGGAGGCCTGGATGTAGTAGTCCAAATGGGGCTCACAAGGGCAGAGTAGGGGGAGGCTATCAGCTCCCTCGCTGCTGGCCACCACTCTTCTGATGCAGCCTGGAGCCAGCTGTTTCTGGTTTGTTTTCATGATATTTGTTGGTTAAGCATCTGTCAGAAGTGACTTTCCTGGACAGTGTGCTGTGTGATGTTAGTGGTTAAAAGTCAGACAAATCTGACATCAGTGCTCAAAGATTTGCACTTCTGTGCCTGAGATTGGTGAGCTCTTTGACATCATCCACACGTTTTCTGAGGAGCTGGTTAAGCTGATGTTTAACAGTATACATGAAAGTCCTGCATGGAGTTGAAGGACCTGACTGTGCAAACAAAGGGGGGCAGAGCTGAGGTCACTTGTGGTTCTAATCTTCTTCAGCCTGACTTTGGGTCATTTACCTACACACAGTTAATATTTTTCTCAAGTTATTTTGTCCATATTTGCGTAACCCCGTGCGGTTGTGCTCCTTCCCAAGGAAGAGTAAGATAAATTCCCTATGCTAGAGTGCTCTTCCGAAGAAGATTATGAGAGGAGAAAGGGCAAGGTGAGGGAGCTAGGAAGTGCTCATCAGTGCCGAGAGCGAGGTAAAGATGAATAGGTGTGAGTACTGAGGTCAAGGAGGTGCTTTGTGCTTTGAAAGTCGGCAGTGTAGCTGGGGAAGAAGCAGCAGAAGGGGACGTGAAGATGTGCAGGGGCTATAAAATGTTTATTTGGTCCTTTGGAACTGATACATGAGAGGGGCAGTTACTGAAGTTTTAAAACCTTTATTCAGCTGGGGAGGGTGAGATGCTTCTAGTGTGAAGCTGGAAATCTGAACCACTCTATGGGATGTGAAATTACATGCGATGAGATCCTTGCTGACCAAGCTGACTGAAGGATTTCATAGTTCAAGGAGCTGTCTCTTTTCTTGATGACTGGAAATCACGAGGACTGTGTATGTGGTCTCCTGCATTTTCCATCCTTGCTGTGCTGAGGAGAGGCTGAAGAGATGTAGTTGAAACGAGAAGGAAATAACTACTATTGTCTCCCCAAACTGCTGTGCTGTTGGAAGCAGCTGAAGGGCCCAGCTTGTCCTGCTGCTGTGGAGGAGCTGCAGTTCCCTTCTGCCTGAACAGTGAGCGTTGTATCTATTTGTACAGCAATGAACTGCTTTTGTTTCCTTCAGGAATGTGCTCCGCTGTCTGGAGCGTTTCCATTTACAGACAGCCCTTGCCAAATTAATTTTATTTAATTATCTCCCAGAGCTAAGCTTGAATACATTTTGTGTTAAATTCACCGTTTCTCCCTCTTCTGAACGGAATGGACTTAATATCCTTGTTAAAATCTGATTAAAACTAAAATTGAGTTTTTTGAAGTCTGATTAGCCCATGAAATGGAATTTTTAAACCTAATTATGAATGGATTTGCATACATTTTTAGCACCATTGAAAAGAAAGTTGAAATATATTTATTAATGGAATCCTCTTCTACTGTCTCTTCGGGCTGTGATGGCTGCAGGAGGGTGGGAGAAGAGGAGGGAAGGTGGGAGCAAAACCCCTTCCTCTTGTGAAACATGCCCTCTTCCCTTCAAATTCATTCTGGAGGTGGTTTGACTCTGTCTCATTTCTATTCCCTTCTGCTATGCAGCCCAATTTAGGTAACTGGCCTTTCAGTTGAACTGATTTTGTGTATTTAAAGCCCTTGTGCTTTCTGAGAAGAGTGTGGTGGGACAGCAACATTTATTTCAACTGTTATGCTCTTCCCCTTCTTTCCTGAAGTACCTGATGCAAAATCAATAGGCAGCTCACTTCTCTCCTTTCTGAGAAATTGTTTGAGCATTTTAAGCCCGACTTTAAAAGCATTGTCTGACTCTGTATGTGTGCATGGGATTGTTTATGTACTTCCCTGGGTTTGAAGCAAAGGTTTCCTGGTAGGATATATGCCTCTCTCACTGCAGTAATTGTGCCCATTCCCTCAGGGCTGTGTGTGGTTCTCTATGGGAGAAGGAATGCCAGCAGAGAATGTATGAGCCTGTCAGAGCTCAGCTGTTGGAAGGAGGTGTAACGAGAAGCAAAATGCCCATGCACAGTGGGGCTGGTTTTGTGGAAGGCTCACGCTGCTGTCAGTGTCACTTGTACTGGTGGAGAAGATCATCAGCTTACAGGAAAGGTGGAAATTGGAGGGAGGGGAATAACTTTTTTTAATTCAGTCACTTCTCTTCTTTCCTGGGGTCATGAAGAACTCTTCGCCCTGCATCAGTTACAAACTCTTAGTATCTTATCTCTGTCATTCTGCCGTGTGCCATCTGCAGGTTTTTTTTTTTTCCTGGCAAAAGTAATGGTAAATCTGGTAGAAATGGTATTGTGGTAGCTCTAGAAACCCCAGACTCCTTGCATAACTCTGGAAATGCTTTGCCATGGGGCTGACTGCTCTGTAGTTACTTTTGAGCAGAGGAAACTTATTTCCATACGCCTTTGTTTTCATTTTAATCCTGTTTTTGCAGAGATTAAGTTTGAAACATAGTGGAGGTTTTGAGTTTTGTAAGAAAAAGCCTGATTCTGGCACTGCTGCTTTGAGATGCTTCTGAAATGGAGTGATCCATACGGGCAGCTGTGGCTCACCAGAGGAAGGAGGATTGAGCTGTGGATGAAGGATGCTTTCAGCTGGCACAGGCTCAAAATGTAAGCCAAAGTTGTGAAAGGACATTAGAAATTTTCTCAGGGAAGTAACAGGAAAAATTCAGAATTCAGCCAAGCCTTGGGAGAAAGAAGCTAACTGTGGCATTACGTGGTTTTGTGGCTTAATGGCTGCTGCTTTTGTTTGCATTTGTTCTCTAAGTATTGAATCATAGAATGGCTTAGGTTGGAAGGACCTTAAAGATCATTGAGTTCCAACCCTGCAACATGGCCTGGTTGCACACACCTCTAGGGACGGGGCCTCCACAACATCTCTGGGCAACCTGTAGATCTCTGTGACTTGTTGTGTAACCACATCTCCTATTTACACTCGTAAGTGCTTTCTGTCTTTCCAAACAAGCTCAAGAAGAATGAGAGAAGTTAAGAATATCTGATAGATGTTTTCTGCAGGCATGGAGCTGTTAGATTTGTAGTCATGTCAGTGAGGGGCAGAGCCTGGGAGCTGCAGATCCTGAAGGAGAGAGATCTTCAGTGATGTAGACACTGAGAAGACTTCCAGACCAGAGGTTTTTAATTCTTCATTGCTGTCTGGTTGGTTCTGCAAAGCCAATTTACCAACGAAAAAGCAACTGGCTGTGGCAGTCTTGTATGTTCTACTGCACAGTGTGATGAAATGAGATCTTGAAGATGAATGTAGATGCAAGGGAGGATGTAGAAGTGGTGAGAAGCAAGAATGTTAGATTGTTTCTCTTTATGGAGAGAACAGGTAGTTCTCTTCTGTGACTGCATTTGTTATTTTAGAAACTGTTGTTTAATTTCATTAGTGCCTCCTCTAGTAGCTGCAGGCACTACCAGTGATTAAAACTTTACTGCTGTCATAAACCGAGATGATATCAAGCTGCCTGTGACACCAGCCCAGCTCTTATCTCTGCCCCAGTCACGGGAGCCTGTGGCAAAGGCACAGGGAGACTGTAATAGCTTTTGGCTGCCCCGTGCTTGGTGCAGGCAGCTGAGCTGAAGTGCTGGTTTGCTGACAAAGAGAGCAGTAATTGCTGAAAGGTCTCTGTTCACATCTTTAATGTGATTACGCTGCAGCAGTTCCACTTCCTGTGTATCTTTGCTTCAATTTCCTTGTGACATGAGTTGTTCGTTATGTATGGATGGTGGTAATTGGGTTTGGGCTTTCACAAGCAGGTTTATTTGTATCCACTTAGCACTGACTGCTGTGGCCTGCTTAAAGATTTGGTTATTTTCCTAGTATTTCTTCTCATAATCATCATTCTTGCTGCTAAACCTTTCAGGGTGTGTGATTCAACTCTATTTTTGGGAATGAGGGGCTTGGGAGGGAAGGTTTTGGGTGTGGGAAACATAGTAATGGCTCTTTTTTCCCTTTACTGATTTAAAAGCAGTGCTTAGTTCCAAGGCAGAGGGCGTGTTTTAATATCACTGTGTCAGAGGACTTAGATGTGAAGTGCTTTGTATGTGCAGCTTGGGGGAGTTGGATGTTGAGGAAACAGAGTTTGAGGAAGAGGTGGGGTTGATGTGCTCTGTCCTCTAGGGAGAGTAGGGCTGAGGAGACTGATTTGTAAACTGCAGTGGGATTTTGTGCCATCCTCTGGCTCTCACACTGTTACAACAATGTCACTCTGAGTTGTTCTTCTGTTTTAATGACTTGTGGAATCTGGTTGTACTGGGACCACGATGCTTCAATCTTAGCGTGTCTCTTGTCTGTTAGTACTTGCATAGAGCTGCTGTCTTGATGGGCTTCCGTGAAACTTTTGGTCTGAAATGTTGTTTGTCCTTCACTTTGAATGTTAAATTTTACAGGGGGAAAAAAAAAAGAAAGAAATTCTGCCTTTGTTTAAAGTTGGGAAAGCTTTTTTTAGCAAAGCAGTTCAAAGAGCGCATCTCTCTAATCAGAGGAATATTTGTGTCCCTGGGGTGGTCACACTGTTCTAATTGGAACTTGAGCTTCTTTGAAGTCCTCTTTAATCCTCCCTGAGCTGGGGGAAGGGTTTGAAGGCAGCGCTGTTAATCTGAAACTTCTTCATTTTTATTTACGTGTGTCTGGGGACCTGTGCAATTCATTTTCCTGAACTTGAGCTTGCTTGCCAGTTCTCATGGACAGCTGGGGGAGGACTGTGCTTCGTTAATGGAGGAGGCTGGAGGTGGGTGGTAGGGGTTGCAGCCACTGGTACCTGAGCAATGGGCCCTGAAGGGTAAAAAGCTTGGAGGCAATTACTGGGAAGTGATGCAGAAGTTGAACATAGGGTTAGACTCAGCAAAAAGCTTGGGTTTAAGCTCATGTCTCAGGATTAACTTATTAGTATTGCATTCATCAGAATAGCATTGCATACTGATACTGAACCACTTCAAGTTATTTAAGAAAATGAAGCTTTAGGATACAACTCTTGTAGCTGGTAACTTTGCATATCCTTTAAATGAACATGGGATTAAAAATTGCTGTATTGGAGTTGAATTAGGTTTTTTTTTTTTTTTTCAGTGTCCCAAGTCAGATTGCTTGAACTCTGTATCTCAAGCTCCAAAATTTAGGTTTTCTTTTGGTCTGGTTTAGAGAGTAGAAATCTACTCTTATCCCTAAGTAAATTATGCACATGACACATCTGCCCTGAATGGAGCCTCAGTGGCATCTGAAGCCCTTTGGGCTGTCTTAATACAAATTACTTGCTGCTGCTGCTGACAACGCAAGTGTCTTCTACTCTTTCTTGCTCTTTCTACTTCATTTGTTCCACTAATGTTTTCTTTTTTCCATGATAAATGTAATAACTTATCAACTTTGCATTTTCTCTTCTTTGGTAACTTTGTTTTAGCATCCCATGCTTGCTGAAACCAGGCTGTTTCACTTTCTGCTCCTGCTAGAGGTGAGATGTCTGCTGTGAAAAGCTTTGAAATAATCCCCGACTGAGGTTTGGGTAGCTTTTAATTAATCAAAGCAACAGTCTTAACCTCAATTTTCTGTTTAGAAGAATAATGCTCCAGCTGAACATCTTATCAGTGTGCTCTTCGTTCTTTCTAAAATTGTTACTGTAACTTCACCTGTGACTAATGGTATTGGATTATACTTGAAAAAAAATAGCTAAAGTAACTTCTATTGTAGCTTAAAGTTGCAATTTAATGTGCCTATTCCTGCATGATATGGACGTGGTGTGCGATAGTAATAGGATATAAATAAAAATAAAACATGAGATGTCAAGTCCCTCTTATCTTAAATGTAGCTGAAAACGTGGCCTAGACTCTTGTAAGGACTTGAAGGTAGGCAATAATAGCATTTCCTCTTGCTCTGTGTGAGGGATTTCGTATTACTGCTGGCAAATATTTGCAGTGATAAGAGTCTGGAAAAGTGTTATGATCAGTAAAGATGCTGAAAACAATACAGGAACTGAGATAAATCAGTATCCTGCCAGGGTTATCGCAGAGAAACGTCAAAGGAACAAGGCCATCAATTCAGTGAACTCTGCTACAATAGTTAAACAAATGTATGTTGTCAGTACCCAGTCCTAGGGGCAGTATTTAACTTCTTTTGCTATCAGAGAGAAGCCCTGGTTATCTTTGAAAATGATGTCTTTGTTTGTAATTTCTGTACGTGTGGAAGTTAAGCCAGAAGGCTGTGTTTGCATGTTTTTTCTTTCCTCCTTGAAAGGAAGCTGATGTTCGTTGATTTCTTGGTACTCCAAGGATCTACAAATGTCTTTGAAATAATGTAGCATACTAGAGCTAGTAGAGCTTCAGTAAAATGATCATTTCTAATGCAATCAGTTTATTTCCATTCCTACTTAATTTGAATGCTGTATGTTTTCTAGCAGAGATTCTTCCATTGGAACCAGTCATCCCAGCTGGCCTTCAGCTTTGTGGGGAGCAAGTTCCTGAACCAGCTCTTATCTATTGACTTGACGTTTAGAAAAAGAGATTTGTTTAGTTGCTTGGAAATCTCATTTATTCCTTATTATTCCACAGGCTTTTAGGGTACCTCCTCAGCCCACGAAATCCCAGTGGTTGGCCTGGAATCTTCTTGAGGGTTTCTGATGGGCCTCAGTTGAATGTTCTCTCTGAAATATACCATGTCTTTCTATTCAGAGCTCACTTCCAATGAGCCTACCGTTGTGTTTCAGTCTCCAATTTCAGATGCTTATTTCTTATGGCTATTTACAATTGTTCAAATACCTCACAAGTCCTAGGATGCACTCATGATAAGAATAAGATATTCAGTTCCAGTTCTTTGGATTAGCTTGACGTTATCCCCCATTGTGAAGCTGTATTTCCCCCCCCAACAAATAGTTCCTACTATCTTCTGTTGCTCCAACTGCACTGATGAATGGAAGCTTTAGGAAAAACTGCCTTGGGTATGGCTTCATGAAACAAGTTACGTTGTGTATTTCCTCACATTGTTTTTCTTTTCAGCTGTTTTTTTCTCAAACTGAGTTTGTGAAGGATAAAAGATTTATTGTGGCTTTTGCTGCTCCAGTAAAAGAAAATGTTACATTATTAAATATGTTTACAAATTGGGTTTGAAATCTTAAGGGCAACGGCTACAAAACTACACACAGCAAAAATTACCTTTTGGCATCACCATTAATATGTAATTATAGTCAATAAGTTAAATTGCAAATTGAGAAAAAATTTACTGTAATTGTGAAGATCGTGCTGATAGCTGCCCTGGTATGTGAGCAACAGCAGCCACTTCCAAAATGATTATAAAGGATTTTCAACTTGACTACTTCTGCACCATTGCTCGTATGTACCTAAAATGTGCTTTAGAAGTTTAATGATTTGTTTTTACTCTTGATTTCTAATGTTTTTTTTTTTTTTTTTCTGGGGGAGGGGGTGAAATGGAGCAAAAAAAAAAAGCATTATCCGTGGAAGTCAGCTTAGTCTGGAGCAGTGCAAAGCTGTGATTGGTTTGGAATTTCAAACCGGCTGTGAATGAATCCATGAAAACTTAAGGATCATCCTCCTTAATGCAGGGTGCTGTTTTTTGATTTGTAAGAAACTGTGTAGTGATAAGATGTGATCAAATGTGGAGCAGAGCGAGGTGGTACGTGTGGTACTGGGCACTGCTGACTTGGAGAGGAGCAGTGCTGCTGTTTGGGGAATGTGCTGTTGATAGAGGGATTTCTCTCTCCTTTTTCAAACAATAGTTTGAAAGAACTTCAAAGGCAGTGGCTGTGTGGATTAGTAAGGACAATAGGCCTGTTAGGGCTCCTTGATAACCGACAAAAGGAAGAAGGGAAGACCTTAAGAACTGTTTATTTTCTTATATTGGAGAAACATAGGATACAGAATACTTAATAGCTTTACAGATATGCTCCGTGTTTCTTGAATTATATATTGAATGACTTATTCTTGGCTTTATAAACAGCTTCATTTTATGCAACTGTGCTAAAGACTAATTAAAATTCTTTTGTGCTGCGCCATGATTGAAATGTGGACTGTTGTCCCTTTTTCTTCCTTTGGGATAAGACATAGCAGTGCATGCTCCAAGGAGGAATTGATTTCATCTCCGTCATAATAGCAGAGAGATTGTTTTTATCCTCTTTTTTTATGTTGACTGAAGAGAGTTGAGACCAAGCTGTGACAAAATAGGCTTTGATTGGCTTGTAAATGTCAAGCATAAGTAAGAGCTTTAGAATCTATACAGTTTTTATTCATTACTTATTCTACAAATCATTAGCTTCTGTGCAAAACCCTGAAGAGTGGCAGCTGAATTGAGTGGAGAGCAAAACATGCTATGACTGGAATAAAGCAAGTGGTCAGCTTCATGCCATAGGGTGAAACAGCAGAGCAATTACAGAACATCCCTGTGGGTTTGCACCACTGCAAATTGAGCTCGAGTGGGGAATCTGCTTGTTGTTAGTAAGAGCTCAGTGTCATTTGTTCTGTTTATCTAGTTAGAACTGTCTTCCTCATTAATCTTTCCTATTTAAAGCATAGCCAGTTCTGGATCTTGGTGAAGGCTGACGTTAGCAGAGTTCTTTGAAAGAGAACATAGAATTATTCACCCACTCCCAAAAGAAACCAAAGCAGTGCTGTGGTGCTGATCTCCTATGGTAGGGGCAGCCTGGGCTTCTCACCATGTCTGGGGCCAGATTACAGTTATGTCTCACGCGTGAGCCCCTGGTGCTTGGCCCACCTGGCTGATGGTGCTTGACTCAGGCTGTATCACTGTAAGCTCAGTGACAGCTTGAGGATATATTTTGATGAGAGCTGAGCTGGTTAACAGCTCTGTGTTGAAAGGTGTGATTTCAGCAAGCTGATTCAGAACTTCAGTGGCAGAGAATGTATTGAGCAAAGCAAGTGACTCCTGCTGCAATGGTGGCAGGCAATTAGACTTACCCTGCTGTGCTTCCCCAGTTTCACCCAGAGAAGAGAAGCCTGAAAGACTACAGTGATGATTTGGGTGAGCTGGATCCCTTTTGGAAAGATGGCTTCCCATAACTTTAGCACATTAATCAAACTCAACAAAATTGCTTTCGTTTCATTTGTGGCCTCTCTTAAACCCATAAATCGCACGTCCTGTGATACAGCCTGCGATGGCCTGACTTCTGAGTCAAGATTTAGACAAAAACAAAAGCAATAATTTTAATTTCCAAATCAATGGGTTTGAAACTACTGCGTATGAAACTCCCTCTCCTTGAGGGCTGTTTCAGCCCTTCACGTGGCCACATCCCATTATACAGTGTGTGCTAACCAGATTCCAGTGGTGTGTTGTGTGCTTGCTATTAGAGCAGTAGGTAGGGATGAGCAGAGTCTGGAATGTTAATGGCAGCTAAATGGTAAGGTGTTTGTGTTTCTAAAGTAGGAATGAAACATCAAAGATTAGTAGTTGTAATGTTATATCTAAGTGTATTATCTGGAATCCAAAATAGTTTTCTCTCATTTCTTCCTTTTTCAATCTATGGCTTGATTAGATTAATTACTAATTTTTCAGTTGTTTCAAAAGAAACATTAATTAATTGTCTTTGGAATCATCAAGACACTTAAACACTTAAAATGCTGCTTTAGAAAGAAGTTGTTCTGCTTCAAGTGGCTAATGGGTACATTTGCTTTGGTAAGAAGCAATTGAATTTGTTGATTCTTCTGCACACAAATATGATGTTTATCTTTTAAGTGAAGGGAACTCGCTTTCCACTTCTCTCTTTTCTACGTTTTTCTACGTTTGCTTTGTTTTTGACATAAAAGTATAAGCTTGCATTTCTTTGGGGGGGGACAGCATGCACTGTACCTTGCTTTTGTTGTTTTTGACAGCTCTTAGATAAATGATTGCTCTGCAATGCATTTTAATCCAAGTATTACTGCACACTAAATGTATCCTCATTACCCAGGAAATTTGAGAATTCAATTATTTTGTGTCCATCGTGTATGGTGGATTCCTGACCGTATGGTTTAGTGCAACGCAGTTAGTAATGGAAGGAGGATAAAGGCATGAGAATGGTAGGAAATGGAGGCAGCTGCCTGGAGTGGGACTGGAGAGGGCTGATTTGTTGTGAAACATCACTCAGAACTTCCAGGTGTGGACATGAGATTTTAGTGGCTGTGTTTTCCTTCAGTGTAATGAAGAGAAGCCTGGGTCTGTTACCAGGATGGCGATGGGGAGAGGAGAGGGATGCTGTGCAAGGTTTGCTGCCAGTGCTTTGGGTTAGTTTGATCGAATGAAGGACTCTTTGTTGCTGTATTCTGGGAATGCTGTATGTTGTGGTTAATGTTCCTTGCTGTACCGTTTGAAAGGCGAGTCAAGGGCCTGAGCTGCTGCTGGACTTGCTGGTGAAGCTTGAGAAAAGCAGGCAGCAGTCCTGTAAACCTGAGATGCTGGGGTTGAAGCAGTTGCAGAGCTCGAGCATACAGAGAGGGCTGTTGGGGACTCGCTTCAAGCGTACAGGAGGAGGCTGTTGCAGACATCTCACAGCCTTTCTAATCACACGGAAATATTTAAAGTAACTAAAATGCCTTTTCAGAATCCTTCTGTTGTTGTCATGTTTTTGTTCTGTTTGTTCTTCAGACGCTGTTGCCTTTCTCTTGAAACAGCTGAAATTGTTTAAAAACAAAGTCCTCATGGGGAGAGGAGGCATTTGAAATCCTACTGTGCTTTATGTGCACCATAGAAAAGCACATATAGTTTTATACTTTGAAGGAGGATGTTTACAAAATAAGGCATTGGTTTGAATTGAAGACAGAGCAGTTGTGTTCTCACCTTCATTGCCCGATTCTCTTTGGTCGCTTAATGAAGACTTCTGTCTCTGGTCTTCATCAGCTAATTGTGCTTGAGTGTAAAGCTATTTATGGATCCATCTAAAATGCTGTGCCAAAAATCTGGGGATGTTCCATCTCAGTTTAATGCAACTTAATAGAGACCCAAATCTGTGTCACTGTTGAATTGTAACTAGAGAAGTGTTTCAAGAGACTTCCAAAAATAGGTAAATAATATGGTGTGTTATTAGTCCTTTATTTCCAAACAAACTGAAGTTAAAAACCAGAGAAGAACTTGGTCCCCCACGAGGAATTGCCCAAGTGCTAATTTTTCTATTGAGTTTTGAACTACGGAAGTACAAGACAGATGTAATTCTTATGCCAGGTACCCAGCTGCAATCAAATCTGTTCATTTGCTGTGCATTTTGAAGCACTTTATGGAAGCAATGAGAGCTTGACATGCTAATAAATTATAAATTAAAATATAATCAGTTTTTTACTTTCTGAAACATTTTCATCTGCTTACTGAGTCGTGGTTTAATGTTACTTCAACAGCTGATTCTGGGTGCATAACTGTCAGTTCCTTGTGAAATGGTAATAGGTCCTTAACTAAGACAGCTCAGCACAGCTTTCTAGCAAGGGTCTGTAAAATGCTGATGGTGTGCAGTACTAAAAATACTGCAGAAGCCATTTTCCATGTGGAAAATTAGAAAGCATAGCAGTGGGGACTTGAAGTTGAGAGCAAAATAAAAAGGCTTGTTTCCAAATTAGCCTCAAATGTTCACATTTGTTTGGGTTTTGGTGTGGGTTTTTTTTTTTTTTTTTTTTTTTTTTTTTTTTTTTTTTTTTTGCTTAAATGTTATTGTCAAAGGAAAGGTGGTGCCTGGCTGGGGTGGTGGGACAGAGGAGGAGAGTTCTGGCTTCCCAGAATAATGGGACCAGAGCCAGCAGGTAATCTACACTTGTTTGAAAACCACTTTTGTTGTTTGCTCTCAGTGTTATCTTGCTAATTACACAGCACAGTGTTCAGTTCTAATAATGTGCTGCTCCTGAATCCTGCCATTCCATGTGTGGTTTCATACAGGATCTTGCATAAAGCCAGGCGTGCTTTAGGGGTTGCATGGGCTCCACCATTGCACTGAGGGAAGCTGCTTGCAGGGAGAGCACAGGGCAGCGCGTGGAGAAGCAGTTTTCCCACAGGGGATCTGGATGTATTTATGTGAAGGCAGGGTTTCAGTCTTCTCTGGAGTAGCAGCAGTGATGCAAGTAGTGTTGGTGAGCACTGCTGTCAGATTCTCTTACAGCAGACTTCTTGGCTTTTTAATCCAAGTTAAGATATTGGTTGCTTCATAGGGAAGGGAGGGAGCTTTAATAAAAGTTCTTCACAGCTAGCCCATCAGGCAGGCACCTCCAGGCCAGAATGTGTGAAGTGTGCTGGGATAAAGGTGTATCTGCATGCAGCATTATTTTCAGAACCTCGTGAAATCAGGGCTGAATGGTGGACGTGGTGCTTTGAAAGGCTGACCAGCTCTCTTCAGATTGTAAGCACATCTGATTTAATTTAATTGTGCCATTCCTCTACTTGGAACTGAGTAAATTTGGGTTTTGCTGAATTGTGTTTGATCAGGATGGGAAGTAGGCTGCAGAAACAGGTTAGAAACCTCCTGGTGAAGGTGTTTGGTAACTGTGCACGAGGGATGCCTGTGTTCTGGACCATGCAACAAAATTCAGTTTTATGGAAATTAACTCTTCTTTAGAGGAGATCAATGCCCAGTGACTTTGTTTTCTATCATATCCATGCCACTCCACTTTTTTTTTTTTTGAAGTCTGCAATGCCAGGAAAACATCCTCCAGAAATAAGTATGAGCCTAAAGCTGCCAATTGCTGGAACTTGGACTTGAATCTGATTGTTGATTTGAATTGCCTAACAGATGAGGATGATTTCTTTCAATTGGAGATCTGTCAGTAGCTATCATTACTAGAAATCTGTGGCTTTTATAATACTGTCTCATTTTACTATTGGATTAATTTCAGTCCTAATACATGATGGTATGAATTTCTGAGTACATGAGAATAGAACTGAGGCAAATACACTTATCTGACCATTTAAAAATCTGTCCAATTATTTCATTGATGCAGAGACCAAACACTTCTGCTGGGAGGAGGCACTCAATGCATTGCAAAAGAGATGCCTGGTATTATCTGCCAGATAAACCTGCTATATTCGGGTGAAGTTCAAGAGCCTTAGAATTACGCTTTTCAGAACCTTGTTGACTTGGCATTACACTCTGCAAAGGTTGTCTGCAGAAATCCCTGGGTCTGCTTACAGATTCTTGGCAGACCAAGCGTGCCCAGTTCATTTCTTTCTGGTTGATATTTTTGTTTTGTTTTTAAGTGCCTGTCGACTTTAGCAGGTGAAAGAGGATGCTGTGGAAGGGGAAGCATTTATCCTTACCACATCGCTGTATATTCTTGTTAGAAATCACTGTGGGAAGAAAACATCTACTTAAGGAAAGAAAATGAGTCAGATCTGCTTCTTGCAGATAGAAGGTGATGAACCCAGGCTGAAATCAGGTTGTTGCTGTATAGATTGCTTTGTAAGGTATGAATGTTCATGTTGACCACCTGCTTTAGAGAATTTTTTTTTTTTTATTTTATTTTACAGTTTTAGAGTTGGTTTGTGGGTTCAAGTGAATACTGAGGTGCTATGAGTTGGATGGTAATTACAGCATACACTGATGGCTTTAATTAAACCAGCTTTGATGTATGTTGGGAGAAGGATGCAACCCTGTTATCCTAAGGGACTGGGTAGCTTTGGCTGGTGAGATTTCTTCATCTGCTTTTCATGAGACCTTTCTCATAATCATAAATGGAATGAAGTCTTTCAATCAATGATCTGTTGAAAGTGTCTGTTTTGTTTTGTAGGACGCCTGATGATCTCTCAAGGCAAATTGTGGCCCTGCAGCAAAGGGAGCTTGTGCTGAAAGAGCAGAATTCTACCATCACAAACAGGTAAGTGATACCAGCAGTGGATGCTGGGTAGCAAGATGCTGCCATATTAAGGCATGTGGAAGGAGAATAAAGGCTTCAGACTGTGAGGATGGCTCTTCAGATTTCCCTGCTGCTCTGAAGAGCTTTCCATGCTATTGTTCTTTCCCATATTGACAAAGAGTTTTTTCCTCATGTAAATCCTTGCAGTATGAAAGAGACTAAATGTGGGAGGATGTGGTGAATAGTTTATCCAGTTTTATTTCATAAGCTGTAGTTTTTGTAAGGGGAGATAAGCATCTTTCCCAGACCACCATGTCACGAATAATGTGCAAAGCAGAGATCCTGGGGTAGGAGGGCAGTAAGAGCTCCGAGGGCTGTAATTTGCCTGCTTAGAGCACCAGTTTGTATAGATGTATTGGATGAGCACGCCTGTAGTTTCAGTGGCAGAACACTGCTGGACTGTAGAAGGAGCAGTTGGTTTATAGAGCAGGGATATGCATGTAAAACTGGAGAGTGTCTGAGCCTTTGCACTGATGTGGGAGCGAGCATCTCCTGGAGGAAACGAATTTGTCTGCTGGAGCTTTACTTTGCAGACTGCATGGGTTACACGTGGCATTTCTTAACGCGATTCCATCATGTGCCTGAAAGCACTTCTCACCCTCAGTGCACTTCTTTTTCTGCCCTGATGTCTCTTCCTGTTTAGAAGCAGTACCTCCACCTTTAAAAATGGTGCTTGGGCAGTTTGCATTGCCAAAGCCTTGTCTAAGCTGCAGAAGCATGGTGAATTTCCACCTTTGGTGTAATGTGTTAAATATAAAGCAAACATGTAATCGAGCTCTGGGCAAGTGCTTTTATTTGTCTTGGGCTGTATTTGCATGTATGTCTCCTGAGATACGTGGTAGATTTTGGTTTGAGAGGTGGTCGTCTTATGGTCTCTGCCTTGTGAATGATGGGCAGAATTCAAGCAGGGTGTTAAAAGCTTTGTGTGCTGCTGCTTTTAAAAGCGTTTAGTCGGTTGTAAAATTGTTAGCCAAGTGTAAACTGCCAGGAGTGCAGTGTTTGCATTTCTGTAAAGAGTTTTAAGGATGACAAAGACCGTCACTAATATTAGAGGGAAGAAAAGGCATTTCATATATTAAAAGTGCACCAAGCAAATCTCCTGAAGTCATAATTGATCAAACAAAAGAACATCGGTAATGTTTGAGTTGTTTTTCTTCCCCCCGCCTGCCTTCCCCACAGTCTGCTACTCACAGCCTGTCAGAGCAGTGTTTTTTCTGAATTTATTAATGGCCAAAGGGAATCATCTGTTGAAAAAGCAGCCTTTTGGTGCTGTCTGTTCATGCTGGATGTAATTGTGCCTATTTAGTTTAAAAGTAAAAACATGATTAAGATTACTTTTTGATTTCAAGTGAAATGGGCTGTAAAGCTGCTTAAATTAAAATTGTAGCATTTTCTTGATGAAATGCTCTGTATGTCATTTCCAAAACTAACAATTTTAGCTTTCTTCTGCCACATACCTTATTCTGTCTTAAAGTAGGCAATAAGATACAGTTTTTAAAACCTTTCATTACGGATGATTTGAAAGTTCCCGAGAGAAGGTCTTGAGTCTCTGGAAATAAAACCTTGTTAAGGAAGCAAATCTAATTTTCTCTTTTCCCTTGAATGACACCCAGATCCAGCTGATGATTTTCTTTTGTTTCATAATTGTGTGCAGAGTGGACTGCGTGTGACAGCAACTTAATATGTGACCATGACTCCCTCTAGTGATTGAGCCCTGCAGTGATTTGGCTTTCTATTCTTTTCTCATCTATAACTTCATTAGCTTCGAGTTGGGATGTGTTCTGTCTTCAGTGCTGATGGTTCTGTATCTCATTTATAAATAGTTGGTGGTTATTTGTGTACAGAGCTATATGCAAGAGGAATTTTGCCTATCATATTAAGCTTTGATTAAACTTCTCCATTAAAATTAATGATTTGGTAGCTACTGAAGGAAACATCATCAGAAGTTGGCATCTGAGTTTATTTCTGACATTAAAGCAGGGAATCAAAGATAGTTCTGGGTTACTTCTTGCTGCCATGCAAAGCTCAATGTTTAGTAGAAGAAATTGGAGTGATGTTGCAGACTGAACTGTCATGAATAGTCTCTTTGCTTTTTTCTTTAGAGCACTTGCACTGGGAATGGATGGGATGTCTGGAGCACTGTTGGTCAGCAGACTCGCTTGCTGATCACTTAACCCAAATAACAGAGGCTGCGTGCAAACTGAGTGGTGTTTCTGGTCATCAAGGAGCACTTTGGCATAGGCAGAGGAGGGCCTGGTTCTTTGCAAGCTGAGTGTTCTGTCTTTACATTGCAGTTGTCTGTCTTCATTTTAATTGCTAGTGATAGCATCTTGCCTACATGTTGGTGTGGTGAGCACTTGCTACATCCTATTTGTGTCACAGCCTGATGAGGAGTCCTCAGGTTCTATTTGATAAAAGGAGGTGTTTGATAGTGAGACAGGAGTTGATTGCTAATGTGGCCAAACATGAGCAGGACTTCAGAAAACAAGGCGGGCTTGGAAAAGATGGCATAAGGGATCAGATTGCTATGTAAGGCCCCTTTTCCTATAGAACTAGAGACAGGAGTGTGGCTCAGCTGCTTCACAGTGTGCTTCAGGTGATCTAGAATGAAGTGTTAAGGCATATGGTCATTCCTGTAGTGCTGTTTTCCACAGGGCGTATGGCTTCGTTAAACAGGTTGGACTTCACAATTGCTAATGGATTGCTGATGGTCTCTTGTCTGTGTGCAGCACTGACACTGGACCAACAAGGTGTTGTGTAAAATATAAGGCAACGTGAAGTCAGTGCCTCAAACAGAATGAAGGGCACCTGAAGAAAGGGAGAGCAGCACTAAATCTTTGATCCTGATGCTGGGATCTTAGTGCTGCTAGTTTATTCCTGTCACCTGGTGAGTTTTGACATACAGTTTTATATGTGAAAAGGGATGTTTAGAATGTGTTTGAAATGATATTTTCTTTCTCCAAGTGCTCACAGAGTTCTCTTAAGAGAGATGGTTGTTTACACCTCTATTCGTATAAATCACATAAAGTTGACTTACCCAAACAACCTGCTGTGTGTGTTATCGCTTACAAATGAAATACAAACCCAAAGCATTGAAGGCTAGGGAACAGAGATTGCACACTGAACAGAAAATGTTTTTAAGAGAGGCAGCAGGGACTTCTTTTCCAAGCAAAAAAGACAATGAGTGAGTAATAATAAGATTGGAGCCATCCGTCTCTGAGCTGCTGGCTCAGAAGCGTGCTGTAAATCCACTGCCCATCTTCTCCTTTCCTTGGATGTCCCATAGAGCGTCAGTCACAAATACAGATGGAGCCTGTCAGCCTTTTCTCCCCTAATCTTCTGGAAAGTTGGGCGGAAGTTTAATTACAGTGAAATGTCTTTTATCTGACAGCGAGAGGAGTGCTGGCTTTTTGATAGGCTTTATGAGTTATTTTGTGATCAAAAGAAGCACTTAATGTCTAATATAGGACAAGGTAGGGATTTTTGTGTAACTATATGGCACACTGCACCTTGATTTATATGTGGGGATGTATGTGTATCTAACACCAGACAAATGTTTATTCGTAATGCTTCAGGGCAATATTAACTGCTGGCAGGTTCTGTGTTCATTTAGAGCAATGTTATGAAAAAATGACTGGTGGGTATTGCTCTCCTCCTCAAAGTGAATCTTTCATGCCTTTTTTTTATTCTGGAAAGTAGTTGATAGCATCCCACTGAGTGACCTATCTTTTCAAATAAACATATTTAAACAGTAAGCTTCCAGGCTACATCTGGCTATTTGTGATGATATTGAGTAGCTACAAAGCTTCCCTGATTTTTCTTCCCTCGTGCAATAGTGAGTCTCTAGCAGGAAACAGGAAGGCAAAATAGCTTAGTCAAGACATGGACTATTTGCTTCTAATTCTCAGAATGTGGGATTTTGCCCAGACCTCTGCTGTTGGTGATTTTTGTCTTTTTTTTTTTTTTAAAGCCCAATTTCCTGAGCAAGTGAGGCAGCGTGCCTTATTGCTGTGTTTTGTGTGTGAGCATTTCTGTGCCTGCTCTACTCTTTTGAAGTGGCTAGTTGTCTTCTGTCAAGTTTGGCATGTGGTACAGATCCCCAAAATAATACATCCCAGCAAGCTTAATGAAAACTGCTATCCAGCTACAGCAGGGGCATCTTTTTGCTGCAGTGTGAGGCTATCACCTCTTTAGGTATCAGGGCTCTGCAAGTAAAGAGTTGATGTGGGGAAAGGAAGTCTATTGCAGTAGGTATTCACCTTTAGAGAGAGAAGCCCATAGGAAACAGGGCAGCTTTAGTTCTGGAACTCAAGGAATTGCTCTCTTGTTCTGCTGAAAAGCAATTCTATAGAGAGAGCCTTAAGAGCAGTCTCCAGGGAACAGATGTAGCTACAATTTTACATCTTTTCAGCCTGGAGCTCTGTGGAGAATGTGCTGTGCAAACCTGGTAGAAACAAGTAGTATTTGGTTTCTTGCTTTCGGTTTGACTGTGCTTCTTGGAGACCAGGATGTGGAAGGAGGGTCTGCAAAATGCATCTCTTCAGTGCTCTGGTTGCTTTTAATGATTAACATGTTGCAAAAGCTATTTATCTCTGTTCTTTTTTTTTTTTTTTCTTGTTCCAGGGTTGTGATTGACTGTTGGTGTTTATGCTAGCATCCCTGTTGTTTGTGCATCTTTCTATTACTAGAATAAGCTTTTATTTGTTAGTGCTCCTCTGGAGATGCTGATTAAACATTCCCTCAGGTGTCCAGGTAGCAATTCATGTTATTGACCAGAAAAATGTCTAAAGTAAACATTTAATGCAGTAGGTAAACATGAATTCTGTAGCTTTTGCTAACTGCTGTGAAGTAGGGCCTGTTCAAATACTTGACAAAACACTTATGTCTGAGAAGTCTCTTCTTGGCTGGGATGTCTCGGTTGGTTGATTTTTATCTGCATGTGGAATCTGTTCAGCCCTGTGGCTGATTGCTTGTTTAACAATTTCGTGTCCGGATCGTGTCAGCACCACTGCATGTTGTCTTCAGACAGCTATTATGGAGATCTTTGTTGTGTGTTTTCTTTTTAATGAGCTGTGTTTGTCCTTAGGCACGTGTGGGCTGTGGTGTTGTGTGGTAAGGGGGGGAAACTCTGTACTGACTCTGGAGGAGGTGGGTTCCACTTGCAAATATTTTTCCTAATATCAAAGCTTTACCACTTGTACAAGAGACCTGCTGTTGGATATGTTCAATCAACATGAGAAATGAACCGCCTTGTCTTCTTTAGCTGCGTAAGGCAAAAAGAAAAACCCCAAACTTGTCATAAATCAGTCAGCCCCCCTCCCCACCCAAAAGCAGCTTTCTTTTGCTGCTCTGAAAGTTAAATGACTAATGTGCATAATTTATTTGAGCATCTGTGCTAAAAACTTGCATACCAAGTTTGAGTTCAATGTGATCAACAATGGCGAAAATTAGGATTTATCATGGAAATGCTGACGGATGTGAACATGTGTAGGCTAAACCGGTGCCTGACAAACCTTCTTATTGTGCGATGCTAATGGTGAAATGCGGGGTGGTTGGGTTTTTTTTTTCTTTTTCCTGCTGTAATTGCATCCCCCCCCTCCTCCGTCTGCTTAATTTTCCCCTTTTCAAACGTGGCGAGTTGAGCTGCGCTTCGTGTTTGCATTCCTATTTTATTTTTCTGAGCGGTGCAGCAGTACTGAGAGTGCAACAGAAGGTGGTGCCGGCAGCATTGCGCTGCTCGCTGCCTCCTGCTCCGCCTGCGCAGCCGGGCTGCTGTCACCAGCCTTATAAATTCTGGAGCCAATTAGCTAAAAAAATGTTGCGAGTGGAAAGGGAGGAAAGAAAAAGCTGCAGGATGGCTCGGTGTGAATGTGACTGCATCAAAAGCTCTTCCCCGGAGAGCTCAGATGGGGCCTCGCGCTGCAGCTCGGGGTGTTGGGCTGCTTCAGGAGGGGAGTAGTTGGCTGGGAGGAGTTGAGCACAAGGAAAAGAAGCGAGGATTCCTGAGAAGCTGTGCCGATGGCAGAAGGCTGCTGGGTGGTGCAGGGGTCCCTGAGGGCTGCTGGGGCTGGGCAGGGCACTGTGCTGGTTTCTCTATCTGTCTCCAGGGGCTTCCTGTTGAAGCGGATTTCTTTATTTTCCTTAATGGTTCCAAATGTCAGACTGGTTGTTTAGTTCTTACGTGGGCAGCACAGAGGCAAAAAATCTCAGTGGCAATGGGACAGCAGTGCTGCACTGGAGAAATAGTCAGTTTCTCAGTGCGGTCATTTCGTAGGAAGGCGTCACTCCCTGAGATGGGCTGGAATGGGAAAGGCAGGCCATCGTGTCAAAGCTCATGCAAGGAGCTGGTGTTCTGTATTCAGAAGTTTTTCACACACAGGGTGGTGAGGCACTGGCACAGGTTGCCCAAGGAGGCTGTGGATCCCCATCCCTGCAGGCATTCAAGGCCAGGCTGGATGTGGCTCTGGGCAGCCTGGGCTGCTGGTTGGCGACCTGCACACAGCAGGGGGTTGGAACTGGATGAGCGCTGTGCTCCTTTGCAACCCAGGGCATTCTGTGATTGTATGATATTCCCAGTTTTCAGTTGGATCTTTTTCCTGCTTCTCCCTCCCATTCATTCAGAAGGCTACTTTGTTTTCTTTCTTTCAAGACTTGTCCATAGAAATAGTGGAGAAAATGCTGCTTAAAGTAGTGCAATCTCTGGGTGGGAAAAAGGGAGGGGGAAGAAAGATGAACTCAGATTTCTGGTGTTGCTAACCAACATGGAACCCTTGTTCCATCCTGGTTTCTTCTCTGTGTATTTTTAACCAGAGGTTGGCATCTGATTGTTACGGTTTAGTGGTGACTGGAGGCATTTTTAATACTTGGTTGTACCAGAAGGACCAGATCTGAGATCTGGAAAGGGCCCTTTTGGGGCTGCGTGGTTGGGCTTAGGAACTGGGCTTTGTAAGAGTACAGAATGGTGTTCCAGCAACATACAATTTCTTTTCTGTCATATTTTATGTATGTACTGCTTTTCTGCACATTTTCAATATTTAAAACAATGTTCACATATTCATAAGTTGTAAAATATGTTCTCACTGCTAAGATGTGGAAATTAGTTTAAAAAAAAAACAAAAACAAGAACAACAAAACCTCCAACTTTCCTTTTATCCAAGCAATAGAAATCCAATTCTTGTGGGTGAAATAACCACTGAAGAGGCTTTCTGTTTCTCAGCCAGAAAAAGCTTTTGAAATATTTATGGAAATAAACCAAAATGTGTCCCTTTCTGGCTGTACAAGTAAGGGATTATCAGATCTAGCCTATGACATTTGCAAATGCATAGAGTCTGAAGCGTATAATACTAATAGAGTGTATGTTTTAAGAAAGTACCATGATTTTGTGTTGTTTTGAAATGAGACTGCTGACAGAGTATTGCATATCCATGGATCAGACAAATGCAAGAAATGCCTCTTTTCCTGCAGCTTACAATGCAGGTAAACATCGTCATCCAGGCAGTGCATTAACTGGTTCTTGGAAACCAAATGTGTTGTTTGTGATGATGCATCTTAATCTTCTAAAAGAGCAAGACTGCAGTTGCTCATGTAACTGGGAACATGGAGCAGTGCTGCCTGCATCCCCTTCAGCTGAAAGATCTGAATCCTGTGGCATCAAGGGCATAATTGCATCACAAGCTGTCTGGCTGCACTACTCGCCCAGTTTACTGAGTGAGCTTGCTCATCTGGGTCTTAAGCCTTGGTTTTTCATTCTGCGAGTCCTGTAGTGGTGTAAGAATTGGAGCTGCTTGAAATCAGAGTGCATTTTCATCATTCAGAGAAGAATCAGCAGATCAAGGTCTGTAGGGAGAAGTAATACCTTGCATTAGACCAACTGATAAGATTAGAAGAAAGATGCATTGGGGCACACGGCCAATGCTCAGATCTGATACAGGTGTGGAAGCCTTCAAGCTAAATACGGGTTGAGAACAAATGCTCTGAGTTCAACTTGATTAGACAATTTGAGGGAGAAGGTAGTGGGCACGTGTGGGATGTAGGGGATGTCAGAAGAGGTGCAGAAAATGCTGTTTTCATCTATGAGAAACACTCTGAGCTGTTCTGATGCACGACCAGGTATATGTACTCTGACAACACATTCATAGTATGAACTTCCTCCATGTGGAAGGAGCTTAAAAGCAGATACAGTGCCTATCGTGTCTTTGCTGAGGGTATGTACCAATAAATACTGTGATTCACTGACTCAGCACTAATATGTCTGATTTGCAATTAAGGGGCTAGAGCTCCAATTTTATATTAACCAAAAATCTTATTTTTCTATACTGTCAATAAAATTTCTCTGTCATATTGTTGACTTATCTCCCCTGGGCACTCAGCTGCAGCAGCAAGTCTGAACCTGCTATTACAATGGCTGTTGAATGAGTTTAACTTCATTTGTTCAAATGGGTTCCAGGATGAAGCATGTTTCCTGAGATGCAGTATTTCTGCTTTGGTTCTCATGGTTACTGCAGGCTGTGCTGATGCTGGGAAGGTCCAGCTATTGATACCTACTGAGATGGGCTGCTGGTTTCTGTGGCAAAATTGGTCGTCAGTTTTAAATAACTGCTCAAACTTAATAGGGCAGAATAAAATGGTTTGTTTCTTTTATTAAATAAGACACTATATATATATAATGTATATTTAAAAGTGTACTTGCTGGTTACCTTTATGTAGAATGGTGGTAAGTCTTTAGGTGGCCTATTTTATAGCAACTTAATTTCTTCTAGCAGTACACTTGTTTTTCCTCCCCAGCACCCTGATGATATCCAAAAGGAAAAAAATGCTGATAATAAGAGCTGTGGTTGTATCAAGAAAAGCAGCAGTAAGATGACCAGGGGCAAAGTGTTGCCTAAAAAATTCTTCATGTTTTTAAGCTAATTACATTTTCTATTGCTAGTGACCTTTTGGAAGCCTCTTATTTGTGTGGATTGCAGATGCCTCCAAAGGAAATGCCTTCATACATAGAGAAAATGCATTCCAGTGATCTCCTCAAACCAGAACACAGTTCTACTGTGTGCAATGAGCCACTTTCTGAAAGAACTTTGTGGAGTGGTTATTCTGAATGGCTGGAGAGCTGTCTCTGACAGAGGAGGGACACTGAGACTGAGCTGTCTTACAGGAGTTCTTGAAGGTGGGAGTTCTGTGTATAAACGGTGGCGTGGGGACACTTTTGAACTTACAGAACAAGTATCATTAATATTTTAAGTCGGAGAAAACTTAAAATTCATGCCAGATCCCTTGGGAAATTTGTGCCTCGGTGGCAAACTTGTGAATGAGAATGTGAGCCTTGTTTCAAATGTTCCTGCGAGTATAAAGCAGACATCTCTCGGTTCTTGCAAGATTTTAATATGGAATTTTTTTCCTTTGTCTTAAGATAACTTGCTGCTTCCTTAAATTAATGCAGCTGTTCTTGAATGGAATACAGGAGAGAGGCTGAAGCTTCAGTAGTTTTTCTTTCTCTGTCCTTGGAGACTTTTGTCCAGCTCTTGAATGAGAAATGAAAGAGAGAGAGGATAGGAGCAGCTCTCGTGGATGCTGCAGCTGTCATTGAGGCTGGCAGAAGTTAGCGTCCTTCTCCTTGTAAACCCAGCAGTCCTGGTCAGACATCATCAGATTTCATTGGTTTTGATGTTTTAAAAATAAATTGAGTGGCTTTGATTGACATCTTTTGTTAGCGTGTGCAGACCTCAAAGAAGTTCCTCGTGTCAGTAGAGAACTAAATCGAGTCAAGGAGTCAGTGCAGGTGCCACCACATTTGATCAGCCAGGCTACTTCTTTATTTTTTGTTTCCAAAGTTCCTTCAAACTTCCTGCTTTGAATAGAGATAAGAGCAGCATTGTCTCTGCTGCAAGATATTAACCTATGTTCTAGGGACGTGCCCTGTTTAGAATAGTGCTTGGGGCCTCGTGGGTTTGAATCCCAAAATGAGGTGTCCTTTATTAACCATGCCTCCAAATGCAGAAATTGATTGTAGCAGAGACAATTAAAGCTGACTGTATCCAGTCCACCTCCTTTTGTTTGGTTCAGACATTAATCTTTCTAACCAACCATCCAAATCGCCACCTGTTTACAAAAGGGTGTTTTTTATTATTTAAGAGGGAAGATGCTACTCTGACTTACACTGATATAGAAGCCTTTTATGTATTCTCATTCTGGGGTTTATAGAACCGTGTGCTCCTGGCTGCCTCAGGAGAGGCTTGCATGCAGGTCAGGTGGGGTGCAGGAAATTTGAGAGAGCAAAAGGAGTAGGGCAGGGCAGACAAAACAGGATTTGTAAAACCCTTTTTTTCCTGGGGGGCGCTGATGCTTGAGTGGCTGCATATTTCCACCTGGCCCAGAGTAGATCCTCTCTGAAGCCTGATAAACTGCTACTTGTGCTGTTTCTGAGTGTGCAAGGGTATGGGTTGCTGCTTATGGTGTCTGATGTGGTACTTTTGTAAAGTATTGCAGCTATTTAAGGGAAACAGGACCAGGATGGGATTGGAGCTGAGGAGCCAGCTCAGACTAGGCTGCAGAAGTGTTCAAAACTCAGCATGCCTTCGAAGCAGCTGAAGCACAAAACTTGTATGGCATTGAGCAAGTAAGTGATCTGTCCTGGCTTGTGGAAGTGATAATGAACAAGGCTTGTGCTCAAATTTGCTAAAACCTGTCTGTGTTGCTGCTTGTGCAGGGCTTTCCCAAAAGTGCTATTCTTATCATTGGCAGCTCCTAAAACGTTTTTGTTTATACCTCAAACAGGCTGTTCAAATGTTGTCATTCTGCTTCCCGTTACCATGTTATGAAGCAGATGCCTTTTTTTTGTTGTTTCCATCAGCTCCGTGTCCTATTGATGGAACAGCATCCCGCTAAGAAAGTTGTGGGATTCCTCTGATGTGGTGGAGGAACTCGGCAGCGTTATGTGGCTCTGGGGTAGATGACTGCCCTGCCATGGGCTTCTGCATGCTTAGTGCACGTAGGAGCAGCAGAGGGTAGGAACAGTTGTGAGAACAGTTTTGTTTTTGCACCTTGACAAGAATCTGTCACAACAACCTAAGTTTTACATCCGTGTTAATTTACTGTTTTGCCTCACGTGCCTTGATGGCAAATAATCTGAATGAGAGAGTAAGTAAGATGGGGCGAAATACAGAGCAACCTGAAAATCATGTTCTAACCCCATCTTCCTCAGCAGGAAAGGGGTGGAGTGTGAAGGGAAGAAAGAAAGCACATCACTACAGCAAAACCAGCTGCAGCTGAGCGAAGCCTGATAGAAGAGATGAGTAAATCATCAATATTTCAGATTGTTGCTTTTCTAAACAAACGTTAGAAAGTCAGAATGAAAACCTGAGGAAACACCACAGAAGAGTGTGTGTTAATGTCTCTCGAGTCCCTAGCTGATAGGAGGAAAGGTTGTTTGAATTTTAAATGGATTTAAATTCCTTTTCATTTTGTGGTCCTTGCTGTTCTGTGTATATTGTCCCTGGGAAGTGAGCAGAGAATAAAACTCCTGTATTTTTATGCTTGGCTGGTTTTAGTGTTCTCCTATATTTTTCAGCTGTAAATGTTGCAGACTTTATTACATTTAAACTGGTTTTAATGTAGTAGGTCATAAAACCTAAATAACGAGAGGCAGTGTCCACTGCAGGTGTTTTTAGTGCAGAGAAGATGCTTGGGAGTCACTGAAAGACTTAAACTGAAACTCCAGGATCATCATCTTAGTGAAGACAGTTCAGAAATAAGAAACCTGTCATGGCTGAGAATGAATTTCGTTGTTAGAAATTCCTCCTCCTCCTTTCATCTGAGTGGCTGGTTTATGCTTTGAGACATCAGCTCAAATCTGAAGGGAGAAGAGAGGCTGCTTCATAAAAAGGTTCAGCAAATCCTACGTATGTAGCAATGTGATGTAGTTACATACGTGTATTTTGTATGTAATGGCTGAGACCCTTTGGAACTGGCTGATTCATTTGTAACCAGGAGCGTGTAAAAGAGCTGTCACTGAGTTCTGAGCTGTGAGACACGTGTGTGTGTGCCAGTGTTATTCCTGCAAGCTCTAAGCCATTGATGAGGTTTTACTGCTTTTCCAAGAGGAGCCAAATGATGATGACTGCTTCCTACCTCTCTTCTGAAGCAAAGGCCCTTCTTAGGGGAGAAGCATGTGAGTGTCAGTAGATCAGAGGCTCTGCCCAAGCCAAATGTTGTAATTACAAGCAATTCTGCTCTATTAATTGTGGTTACTTTTTCTGCTGTGATGCATATGATCCGTACTTTAGAGATTTCACCCCTCTGTTTCAGGCAGTCAGTTACCTCCCCCCCATTGTAAAACTAAAATAGCTTCAAGAGAGATGTTATTGGTGTGTGCTTTCATGCATATATTTGACAGTTCTTAACTGTTGAATACATGGCTTTGGAACTTCCCTTAGAGAGGGGAAAGCTTGGTCTCTGTGATCTCCATGTGGGTCAGAACTTTATTTAATACCTCTTGACATTAAAACTGCTTAAGAACTGGTGCTCGTGGTGTTGTCTGCTAGTTTAATTCGCTGATTTCACCACAGCTTAGTGGATGTTAAGTGCTTTTGTAAAACATTTATGGTGATTTCTGTGAGTGTGAACTTCCAGCTAATAGATGTCACCAACTTTTATCTCCTAGCAGTGACTCTGTACCAAGCTGTGCGTTCAGCACAGAGGGGAGCTGGAGACAGGCCAGCCCTTCTTGGAGCCTTCACCATATCAGAGCAGGGACTGTCTGGTTTGCTGCTGCTTCTTCAAAGAAGAAAACTAAGCAAGAAAAATTAATGTCAAATACTGAAACAATGCCTTTAGTTGGTCAACACGTGTTTTAAAACTGACACTTGATTATTTTGCAAGTTGTTAATGAATAGGCGATTAGAGCTTTTAGTGTTTTTCTGGGACTGCTTAAAGCCTGGTGTCTGCGAAGGCACGGTTCGTGTGTCAGAATCCTGTCTGCAGACCTACGGCCTCAGTGTGAAATTTTAATGGCTTTACAGGCTGCCAATGATCTTTGTGATTAAATAAAAGCCTGCTTTAGGTTTGTGCAAATGGTTTAATGGTCGTATTTAACACTGTTCTCTGTTCACACTGTACGTTTACTCTAGTAATTGTATTATTGCATCTGTTTGATCACTCTGGGAATCAGAATGTGCCGTTTTATCAAGGTTCTCCTTTATAAATATGGAAGTTAGGAGCTTACTATGCAGTTTGGTTCTGAGATTATGAAAATCCACATCCAGGATTCTGGTAATTTAGGAAAAAATTTGTTTTGTTATATCTTTGGTAACAGCAGCCAACCTGTGTTATGTAGCTTCTTTAAAGTAAATGCAACACTGTTACTTGGAAAAACATTCAATTGTTTTTTATGGTATTTCAGACATTCTTATGCATTTAAGTGTTGTTAAGGTTTTTATTCCTGTGTTAGAGATTATTTTGAAATAGAGCCTGGTAGGCTTATGTGTCTGCATAGGTCTGTCTTCAAATAAGTTACAGTATTTAGAAAATAATCCTCTATTTTGAGAACTTGTTCTTGCAGAAATGAGGATAAAGTGATGTCAGAACCTCCTTTTCTGGTGCTGGGTGAGTTTTGAATTTCAAGCAGTGACCTGTCCAGCCAGCTGTGGGGTTTGGTGCATTTCCTACCTTACACAGCTGTGCCTCTGGAAATGCCTCTGCGTGCAGAGGTGGGCTCTGCAAAGCAGAAAACTCATGGAATTGGAGTGGAGTCACATCTCTTCATCTGGGAACTCAGTCCAGCACTCAGTTTCTTACCTTTTTCTCTTAGACCAAACTGGAAAGGAGAGATGAGGCTTGAGTTAAGCCCAGGTGTGTATAAAAGGCATGAGAATAATGTCTTATGCAGTATGTATTTCAGCAAGATGAGTTAATGCATTTTACTGCTCCACAGTCACAGATTTCACTCAGGCTCTTTTCTTCTTTGTCTTTAATTTATATTCACAATTTCATCTTTCTCTTTTTCTCATTCCTTTTTTTTTTTTTTTTTGCCCCTTTTTTTTGTAGCTGCAATACTCTATACGATCTCTTTGAAATAAGCTATATCTCATATAGAAATTACCAGCAGGGAGACCATTGGATGAGGAGTAGTGTTCATTTCTCTGCTGTGCAGGGTAATGATTTCCTGCTTCCAGGAGCAGGAGATTAAAATTCTAAGGAGAGGATTTGCCCCTTCCTCTTGCAGCAAGCCCCTGTGCCAGGGCTCAATCACTTCCTCTGTAGCAGCAGGAGCAGAGGTAATGTGATGCTGTGGTCATTCAATCACTGCTAGAAATGCTTTAATCTCTTCTATTCTGTCTGATAAATGCTTTCTTCTATGTTATGAATTGCAGATTTCTAGTGTTCCTATTGTTGCAGGGATTGGGGAAGAAGAGAGATCATCCTGTCCAGTTAAGTGTTCAGTGATGATGCATTCCTTTATTCCCAGAGATACTTTGAGATTTAGTTAAAGTGCAGTTTTGGGAAGGGCAGAAAAAGCATAGGAAAGAAGGTGGCTCTGTCTGTTAAATCACACCGCCGTTTGTAGTTCCCTTAATGGGGACAACTTGTATTCAGCAAGTGACTTTTATTTTCAGAAGCAGGTTGGAGATAGAGCGGTTTCTGCTTCAGCTTGTGGTCTTTGCTGAGAATAATCAGGATGCTCTGTGTTAATTAGGGAGATGAACTTCTGACCAGCGCAGCCACTTCCTTTGTTGTGTGAGCCACAGGAAAGTGAAGCTGTGGTCGCATCAGATGCCAAGTGTGGCTGAGGCAGCTCCCAGAGCCATCTCCAATTTTGACCTATTTGTTCCTCTTCACTGCAGCAGTTGCACAGAACTGTAATGGATGCGTATCGACTTTGCTGCTTTATTTTGCTCCCTTTGCTATATTGACATGAGTTAATAGGGCAGAAGCAGAAGACAGACGGTGTACAAAGTGGAAAGAGATTTTGTGTCAATAGGGATTGTAAGATAAGAAATACAGTATTGAGGGTGAGCTCAAAGAGAGCTAAAAGCTGGGCAAAACACTCGGCGTGCCTGCAGGAGAAAGGCAGTGACCCAGAGCCATAAACCATTTTTTGGCAGAAAGGTTTTCTTGTTTCCTGTGACTCATTCTGGGATGCTGGTCATTGGATTTTTCTCAGCACTGTCACATTGCTAGAACTCTGGGGTGGTTGTCTTCTGTAGTGCTGTTAGTGTTTTACAGTATCAGCTTTACAGGTCTTTGCTTGATTGGTTGATAATATTATTAAAGGAGAGAGCATCCATTTCTTATGGTAGTGCTGGGTCTGTCTGGTCTGATTTAGCCACACGAAAAGTGAAAATGAATGTTCCAAGTGAAATTTAGGCTTGAAGGTGATTGAAAGTGGAAGGCAGAACAAATTCTGATTGAGTTATGAGTTCACCAAGACCCAGAATGATGTAGTTCATATAGTCTATGTAATAAATGGATGCATGCTAAAACAGGTTACTGAGCACAGAGCCCCTCGGAATACTCTGGCTGTGTTCCTGGATGAAGAAAAATATTTCAGGTGTTCTTGTGCTCATTGGTTCAAAAAAGCATTCTGGTATATAGCAGTAGTTTGAACAGGTAAATAAATACTCTCATTGGTACTGGGAAACAATTTGAAAGTGATGTACTGCTGCTGTACGGTGCATTGTCAGATCCTTGCTTAGCATGTTGCTGAATTATAGAAAAGCTACTGCCGTGGGCAAGGAGCAGCCCTGGATAATAAATTGCAGCAGGTATTTGGAAACCAGCTAAATATATGTTTGCTGGAAGATGAAAGGAAGCTCTTAGTATCTTTTACAATTATGTGCTGCTGGCAAAGTTATTTACATGGTTTGACAATGAAGAAATGAGTAGGTTAGTTAATTGTTGGGAAGACAGAAATAAATGAGTGTTTAGACCAAGTTATGTTACGAGTGGATGTGTGCACTTGAGACAGGAAAACAACTGCAAAGGTTGGAGGGAGAGACCTATTTACTTGGACAAGCCTTCAGTTAGCTCTTGTTTGAGAACTATTTGTATTTTTTTTTAGATGTTCTGTTATTTTTGTCTTGTTAATATTTGTGTCATTGTAGCTGGTTTGTGGGACTTGAACACTGCATACATTTCTAAAGGAGCTCTGCCCAGCTGTGCTCATAAAGCTCTTCTGTTTTTGCTCTGGGCCCAGGTGGAACCAGAGCAAAGAATAATTGTCATTCAGTGCATAGCAGGCTAAAACAGGAGAACTCTGCTATGAACTACTGGTGACGTCAGCTGGAGGGCTCACTGGGGAAGATAATATTTTCACTCTCAGGAGAAGGGAAAGAAAGGGAACTCTGTATTCTTTCTGCTTGGAATGTTGTTTGTTAAAACGTTTGCAATTAAACATAACAGCATGTGAGTTTTTTTGCCTGGATGTTGTGGAGGAAATCCACTGATGAAGTATGTGGCTATGTACCTGGGTATCTTGGTGAGGCTCTGTCTGATGCTGGTTTTGAAATGAGATCTTGACAGGTTGAACTAAAGGCTTTAGTGGCAGTTGCTTTTTGGGCTGCCTTTGGTCTCCTGCAGGCATTTATTGATGCTGGGGAAGCAGCATGTGGAACTAGTGTGTATATATATATATATATATATATATATTTTTTTTTTTAAGTGAAAAAATTGAGGATTCCTCCAGATAACAAATGTTTTGAAATAAGCACACAAATCCCCTTGGACAGCAATCCTCCCAACTGTAGGAATTGCTTTTGTAGTAGTTAATGTATCTGATTCAATTAATAATTGAGAAATAAAAATGATAAACAAATGTAAATGAAGAAATGGGGGCCTGCATTGTTCATTTGCTAATGAGATTTTTCTGGAGCTCTCTGTGATCTGGGGAACTGCAGATCAAAGCTTCAGTCATCAGCCACAAGATGGCAAACTGAATATCCCGACTCCTAAAATGTTCTGTGGTTTCTTTTCTCTTGTTGGTGTGCAAATTGTCTTTCATGTTTTCTGGAGGAAGATTGATGTATTTTGGGTTGATCTGACATGTTTTGATATATCACTGCGGTTTGGAATGCCACTGTGAAATCCTAACTTACTGTCAGATTTCGTTTTGTCTTCAATTACTATTTGGTGCTTCTGTTAGCCCTTTTTTGCCCACTTTATTTTTGTCTGGATGCTAATTATTGCTGCCATATCAGAAGATCCTTTACTAAATACATTCCAAATACACGTCGTGCTAATTGCAAGGATTCATATTGCATTTTCTTCGTAGTTCTAATTCTTTTCACAGAAGATTCAACACACGGTTTGTGGTAAAGCATAGGTGTCCTTGCAGGCTGTCAGCTGGTGATGCTCAGCAGTAGGGTGCACTTGTCTGCTTCTGTACAACCTCCAGATGTTGAAAAACACTCCATCCCAGCCTCTGCACACTTCTCTGGAGGTGTTCCAGATTCTACCTGTTCACTGTTAGTG
Source organism: Tetrao urogallus (assembly GCF_951394365.1). Lineage (NCBI taxonomy): Eukaryota > Metazoa > Chordata > Aves > Galliformes > Phasianidae > Tetrao > Tetrao urogallus. Next base: position 12,015,253 of record NC_136828.1, read on the forward strand.
ATGTATCCTTTTCAAAGTAGTGTCAGTCAGTGGCCAAAATGTCCCACCTATTCTTGGTGAAAGTAGCTGTTGAATTTCACTGTGATTGAAGAAGAGAATTATTTATAGTAGACTTCTATTATATCCACAGCACATTCCAACAGTTGATCTGTTGCACACGAAAATTCCCTCCGAGAGCAAAGCTTTTACTTGTCAGTACTTCTAAATTTAAGCTCTGGTCTTGTTCCTCTTGCCCTGAGCTGACACTTGCTCTCTCTGAGCCTGCCCTGTGCTGAGAATCACACCTCAGGTGTACGTGTGCTGCAGCTGCTGAGACTTCATGCCAAGCCTGAGAGTCCTGGGGGAAACGTTGCTCTTTTCACTCTGCCTGCCTGGCAGCAAGCTCTGCTTTTAATGCTGTACTAGCACAGGTCTTGAGGCTTTTGCACTGACTGCACTGTAGATGGTTTTTTTTTTTTTTTTTTTTTTTTGTTCCAGGATGTCATGCCAGCTTCTTTGTTTAAAGAGGAAGGAAAATTCGCTTTTTGGACTAGCTTCATGTGGGAATTAAGTTTGTTCTGTTTGTTGGGCTGTAGCTGCCTTTGTCAGCCTCTTGGCTACCTTGGTCAGCCTTGAGAGCTGGGCAGGTCTTTTAAAACTGTGAAGCTTTGAGCAAAACAGCAAGGGAGAGAAGCAAGTGTATTGCTTTCACTTAAGCAAAATGCAAGGACAGCTGGCTTGCTCAATTTAGTTGGAGGGTGGCAAGAAGAGCATGTGCTTTCTTTGCCCACACATTCATAAGTAGAGGATGGGGGGGGAGAAATGAGAGAGGAGGAAGCACAGGCAATGTTGGGCTGGTAAGGGTGATGTGGGAGGGTATATGATTTATGACATGACAGGGAGAGTTCTGGAGACATGACAAAAATGCAAAGGAAATGCAGCTTTGCTAGTTGTTCTGATTACTATCTGATGTTGTACACGTGTATGATTTCATGTGGACAGAGGGCAGCTGTGTACCAAAATGTCTCTGCTTCTTTCACTGCATCTAGGTTGTACTCTTGATAGGAAATCATGATATTTGCTATCCCCAGAAAAAGCATGAAGAATGTCAAGAGAACTGATATATGGATAGGATTGAAAGGGAGAAAATTCAGTCATTGAGTGGAAAAATATTTATCTTTTGGATATGCCTATAATTAGATTTGAATGGATTTAAGTTTTTGCACTGCCTCTGTCCCCTAAACTCACGTCTGTCTGATTTCTGGCCAATGTTTTCTTATTATTGGCATCCTCACCTCCTGGTATTTTGCAGCCCTTGAGCTTCTCTCTTCTTCAGGGTGCTTTGGGCTGCTGGGTCCCTTCCTAACAAAACAGCCTTAGAAATGCTGCTGCTGTCAGGCCCTGCCTGCTGTGTGGTGGGGAGGGGAGCTGAACTGAGCTGAGTGCCAGCAACCAAAAATAAACAGCAGTTTTAACTGTTGACTTTTAAAAATCAGTCTCCTTCCTTAAAAATAAGTGTTGGATACTGCCAAGTCATGATAAATGGTTGTGTAGTCTTGCATTTAAGGCTTTGTTAGATGTCAAATGTAATTTTTTTGTTTAAAAATTTGTACAACTGCAGTAATTCAAAGTGTGTTTACCTACATGTTACAGAAGAGATTGAAATGTTACTTTTGCAGTTAACTTCTGTTTTATATAGGGGGAAATGCACTAAAATGGGCAACCGTGAGCATGCAATTGTTCTTATTCTGATTATTCTGTTGGAAAACTTCTGGAGGAGGATACATAGAATTCTTTCTATTAATCACTTCTACCCAGAACAGCAGTTCATGAAATGCAATAAACACTAAAATTAGATCAATCCCCAAACAGCAACTTGTATGTCTTGCAGCAGCACTGAGGGCAAACAGAATCCTTGGGAACTGGTAAATAAATGCAGTTTGCCCTGATCTTTCCTTTATCTACTGCAAGATGCTGAGGTCCACACATACAGACCTTTGTTTCTTAGAATGTAGCAAGAGAGATTTTTCCAAATAATTTTTTTTGGAAAGCACACTTACGAAACAATCTTAAATGTGAAAATGCTGTAGTATTCAGTCACTGCCGTAGGCGTGCTGGGCTGTAAGACTGACATTCAAACAGTGCTCTCATTAGTGAGCTGGATTTTCTTTGCCCTTATCTAAAGATTCACATCTGATTTTTTTTCTTTGGGAGGAAAGTGGGAGTGGGAATGAGTTCGTGTTTTACTCAAGCTGTTTCACCAAAGTCATCGAGTGCTTCCTGCTGAAAGCTTCTCGAAGCTGCTGGTTGTGCTTGATGCCGAAGGCAAATAAAAGGTGATGAAGATGAGGTTTCTGGATTTCTGCATAAGAGGTTACTGAAACAATGATGGTTACATGTCTTGGAAGATTCCTGCGGGCGGCAGCAATCACCTTTTACTTTCATTGGAAGAATAGTTGGCCTCACAAGAGGAGCAAAGGCCCTGTATCTTCCATGCTGCATGCGTCTCTTCTCCATTTATGCATCTCTTCTCCATTTATGCATCTCTTCTCCATTTATGCGTCTCTTCTCCATTCCAACTTACCTTTCGTACTGCTTTATAAATCTGAGAGCATTCTGCTTCACCTCTGGGGTGGCAAGTTACTGTTTGTCTTTGTTACCTTTGTTACCCCAAGTCCGTTAGAGATGAGGAGGATCTCTTTATTCTTGTTGCTTAGCAAGAGCACAAAGTGATTACTATCTTAATTAGTTTGGGTTGTAATTTAATTGAAAATGGAACAAGTAGGTACAGAAAAAAAGGTGGTAGGGGAAAACAGGAAGGAGTGGTAAGCCTAGCAGAGTAGATTGCAGTATGATTGCAGTTTTAATTGCTTGGAGTGTTGAAATCCTTTATTTGGAAGAGCTATTTTGTACACTGGAAAGCTGAGTTGAGGTTTAAATAGGGCTAAATAAGCTGAGTTGACAGCTTTGGCGGAGCGATGCTGATTTGGTTTTCATTTTACATCACTGAAGAATACAGTTCTTTATTAAGGTGTTCAATAAACACTGACATTTTTTGTACCAAAATCTGCTTTTCTCTGGTTGAGCGTCATGGATGATAGTAGAAACAAAGGCTAAATTCAAATTGTCCTTCTCTGGAGATCTGTTATTTATAGTCTTTTGCTTTGTAATAGACTTTTCCTCACATTGGTGTCTCAATCTGAGTTTGTTACACCTCTTCTGAACGTGGGTTTCACCTTCCAAGAGATTGCTGGATTTCTTTAATCCTGTGTGGTTAGTTTGGGGTTTGTTTTGTATTTAATCTCTTTCACAGGATTAAAGAAATCCAGAACTGATTCCTAGCCAAATGATTCTAAAGTTGGTTTATGACAGATGAACAATTTGGAATTTCTCCTTCTCCCCCCTGAGTTTGTACCTTTCCTTGCCAGATATGAAGCCTTGTACAAAGTCAAGCCTCTGTGTCCATTTCTGGGTGAATAATGATACAGGAGACACATGCTTAGTGCCTTTGTGTATTTCCCTGGGTGTTTGCTCAACTGCATCAGGAGTTGGCGTTCAGCAAACTGAGTCCAGTGTAGATCAGATCAATACAGTGCAGAAGTTGGAGCTGGATGTAGATGTGGTTCTCGCTCTGTAACAATTCAAAATGCTTTTTTTCTAAAGATGTGGATTGCAGCTATGCTTTAAATAAATTAAATCGCTTCTCCTATTCAATAGTTGTCCAGCATTTGAAATAGATGGCTTCTAGTTAACTTCTCTGCAGTGATGAAGTATTTTTAATCAGACCTTTAAGAGGTGAGATGCACAGTACTGCTGCTTGTGTCCTCATGCCTTTGAGTAATGCTTGTTTATATCAGGCTCTTTCTTGTTTGTGTGCATTGTTAGCATATTATTGCAACACAAAACAATCATGCTCTCCACATTTTTTTTCCTTTAATGGAGTGCAACTGCTACAACTGACTGTTCAGGCTTCTGATGTTAATATTATGTGCTGAGGAAAACTTAGGGTGCTGTCTGACATAGTTTCATTTAGTTATTCCAGGGTTGTAAACAGATTTGCTTCCTGTGTGGGAGCAGAGTGATACGCTCACCTGATCGATCCGTTACTTGCAGGGACATGGAACCAGGGGATCTATCGATTTCCCCTCAGCCAGCTGAACCCAGTTTGTAATATACTTAATTGCTCTTTAACAGACTTCGTTTTACCCAATCTAACTTTAGAAAGAACGTTCTCTGAACTTGAAGTCGTGTTTCAGATGTGTTACAGCAGGCTCATCAATATCCCTGTGACGGAGATGCTGTGCGTGGGATGAAGCCAGTACAGAGGCTGTGCCAGGACTCCCTGCAGTCCATCTGTCCATCTCCTGACTGTGGATTATGAACAGTTCCTTCCCAGGCCTTTCCATCTGATCTGACCATTCCTCATGCTGATGTCTTCTGTACAGACTGCTGTTTGTTCTTGTTCTTTGATTTTTTTGGTGTCTGTGTGCCCACAACTGTTACAAATTGGGCTATTTTTCTCATGCTACCTTTGGCAAAGTCCCAGATTCATGGTCTGCACTTTCAATCTGTTGTTGGTGGTTATTTGGGACTGTCATCTTTGTCTCTATGGAGATTTAGGATACCTCATATGGAAATTCATCTGATTTGTGTAAGTTCTTGTTATGTGTACATTTTTCTCACAGAGCTGGGATTTTTTTTAACAGTTATGTGAAAAGATTGGAAAAAAGCTCCAGCTTTGTGTGCTACTTTTTGACTTGTGAATGATGTCTGAAGACAGCCTAAATAATGGTAACTCTTCTGCTACTTGATTTAAGTATCATCCCCACTCTGCCATTTGTTCCACATTTAAAAACGTTTCTGGGTTTAGTGAGGAACTTTGCTATGACATGTGGTGTTACAAGGCTGAAGTACTGAATGCTTACTAAAACAACACTGCTTTGTGCCTGGAGTTTAAACAGTGTGATTTTGTTGCAGTCACTCAACGTAATTATCTCATTATTTTATAATATTATCAACACATGGCTGAAGAAGCCTTGCTGTAAAGGCTTGTCAGATGACTGTCCTGTGCCTTGTGGGGTCAACTGTGTTGCTGCTGTTCCCTTACTGTCTCACTTTTGACAGGACAACATCCAGAACGATTCCTGCTGTGTCAGCAGTGACTTGTAGTCTGTTTTCTCATGTTACATCATAACTTCACTCCTTGCAAGTCTTCAAGCCCTTCAGGTTGTTAGCAATGGACTTCTGAAATACAAACAGATAACAAACAAAACCTCCGCAATGTTCAACAAACTTGGAAACCACTTTTGTTACCTGTAAATTTTTTTCTTATTTAAAGAACTTGCCCACTGTTATTTTTCCAATTTCAAATCACCTGTAGACAAGTGCAGAGCAGGTTGTTTGTGATTGAGACCATGAGCTGCTTCCTACTGCCTGCAGGTGCAGTGTGCCCTGGTGCCGTTATTGTGGCTGTATGCATCCTTTGTGCTGGCATGAGTTGAATGGGAAAGGAATAAGATAGTTTATTATATAAAATTCCAACTTTTTAAATGATGAACTCAATTCAGCTTTGGGCAGTATGGGTAAAATGGTTTGGAAAACCAGATGATGTGTTCTTCCCCTGTCCCAAGGCTCCTCAGCTGGGGTTGGTACAAGGGCATTCTAACAACAGTCTGTTCTGGAGGTTAGGCTTGAGTTATGCTGTCTGTGTTTTAATAGAGAAAGAAAGGATTCAGTAGTCATAGGTCTAAAATGCATCGTAGGCAGGTGCTTGAGTTAGAAATGACCTGTTTTGCTTTGAAGCACACAGCATCTGCTGTGAAGGCTGTGGTATCGGCCGGTGAGTAGCTGCAGCTTCTTGTCCATTTATTTTCTTGTGGAAACAGGGTTATTTGGAAACGTGTAATTTCTTTTGCCTGGAAAATTGACTCCTTCTGTCGGCATCCTCACTTGGGTACGTTTAGACCCCATCCCAGCGCTTCCCACCTGCAATAACATTCTCCAAGAGGAGAATTTCTTAGCAAAGAATGGATTTGCTAATGAGCTTCTCTTCCCTAAGCGGTGAGGAGATGCCAAGTGATGTTGGGAAGCTGAGTGGAGGGAAGTGGCTGTTCTGTGCTGTCACAAAGGGGACGTGCTCTGTTTGCAGCCCTGGTTTGATCTCTGTCAGCCTCCTGTCTGTGTGGTGCAGAGGAGGCCCTGCGATGGCCTGGAGCAGCACGAGGTTCCTGAGCCAATATTGAGAATCGCATCAGAGGCGAGAGTGGCTTCAGGCCACGGAGCAAACAAGATTAAGCAGTGTAACTTGGAATCTGCCACGCTTTCTGGGGTATTCATCATTCTGACTGCACAGTTGTGTTGTAATATGCTGTGGGGATAACTGCATGGTGACTAATTTTAAGAGGAAATGCGCTGAGAAGCGTAGCGGGGTAGCTTAGGAATGATGGCAACAGTTTGTTATGGAGTTTGTTATCAGAAAACTGTGGGAGTTGTGAAAAGAACTTGCGCTGTTGCCTCCCCCCAAAACAAATCAAGAAACACAACCAGACAACTACCCCAAACCAATACATAAGATTATTGGCACTTGTTGAGCAGCAGGTCTAAGTGCTGTCCTAAGAGGATCCTGCTGGCCAGCTTGAATGTCTTCAGTAGAGCTGCTGCCCAAAGGTAGCCCAGTGTTTGTGTTACCAAGCATTATGTGATGCAAAGCAATGATCTCTGGCTTTTGCCATGGCCTGCAGCTCTTGAAACTCATGCTTGCTGAACTCACGTACAGTAAAATTGTCCACATACAGTGACATGGTGACAGAAACGCTGTCTGCTGCTGCATTGAGTGAAGCTGCCCCACGGAGCAATGGGCATGGCTGCAATACACTGTGGTTAAATGGCTGTAGGTATGGCAACTGCATTTCCTGAGGGAAAGAGACTAAATGACCTTAAGCCAAGTTCTGTTCTCCTTTAGGATTGCTGTCAATAGAGGTTCCTCACTAGAAAGCGATTAAAATCGAGCTGTAGCCTGGAGTAACTTGTGAGTTGAATTGGAGCAGATTGTGAACATAAGGAAATTTTTAAGTATCAAAGTAATTTAGAGACCTAAGTTCTACAGGAATTCATTGATAATTAAATGTCTCTAATAACTTGCTAAGAAAAGGCTTTGATTGGGAGCAGAGATCCAGTTTTTCTATGTATACGGATGTCTTCTGTATGCCTTTACCCAACACACATTGCAGTGCTTGTGAGTGGCCTGGGGAAAGTGAGCTGGTAAGCCGCTGATTTCTTTGACTGTTGCATAGTTTAGTTGTTGAGGTGCAAAAAAAAACCACCACCTGAAGTTAAAGTAGCACTGTTGTTTGCTCCATCCTGAGATCTGTCTGCTCTTCTCAAATGTTTTATTGTGCCTCGAATTCTTTAATTCCCTGTCACTAAGCTACTAGATCAAGATTATCCAAAGAGCTTAGGGATGTGAAGTTCATGTCGTCTTCAGGGTTGCAATGACTGCATTACAGACATTGCTTTTTCAGACAGCCTGCTACTTTGTCTGGTTTGGAAACGTATTAGTATTCGGAGTTTTCTGTTTGCTGCCCATGAAACTGACAACTGAAAAGGCTAATTGGGATAAGGAATAGGGAGAAAGAGAAAATATCAAAACCCAAGCAGTGTAAGAAATGAATTGGTTTGGTGTATGAGTTGGGTTGTGAACCGAGGCTATCTGAGAGCCATTTCTCATCTTGCAATCAAGAAACAACTTGCTTTAAGAATAATTCATTCAAATAACGTATCTGAACTCTGTGTGGCTGCAGACTTTTTTCCTGATTTGTGGAGGGATCTGGTAGCGTGACCTGACTCACTGGGCTCAGTCTGAGCCACAAGGAATTCGGAGTTTGCCTCTTTGTACAGAAAATGCATGAGGATGAAGTCTGTGAAGGGGAATACAGATCCAGCTGTTTGTATTACTATTATTTCTTGATTATAAATGGCAAAGAAGGATGTCTAAGCTGGGTACGCACTGTGCCAAGAAATCATTTTTGGTACTTCCTCGCAGGCAAAGACAGACAAATACTAATGGGGAAAAAGTAACTAAAGGATCAAGAAAGCTAGAACTTGGTGTGTTATCAAAACCTACTTTTTTCCCTAACGCGTGAAGACTTTCAAGGGCTTTTACTTAATTTTGAAGATGTGGTATTTGTAACATGAAACACATAAAACCCCAGAGGATGCCTGGAGATTCAGGAACTTTCCTTTGGTCAGTATATTCTGTAAGAAGTTTCCTTGGCTTATTAATAAACCATGTGTGGGAGATATGTCTGGAAAGGAAAGCTGTGTAAGTGCAGCTCCTCAGAGCCCGGTGGCTGACTTGCTGTGGTCCCGTACCCACACCACAGCCTTCTCATGCAGCAATGTCCCATGCCCCAGGTACAGTATGCTGCTTTTCAATGGTGTGACACATGCACGGGGGAGCTGACATTTCTCACAAGCATCAGAATTCCCTACACGTGTGCTTTGCAACGTACGCCTTGGCTGGGGAATCTCATGAGTCTCTGAGAGCTGCCTGGTGCCAGCTGCCTGTCATATTTCCCCAGAGCACCATTTCAGACTCAGGCAGCGAGCTGGAGGAGCTGTTAATATGGCATTGTGCTTTCAACCTTCTCTCAGACCCTCGTCGTTCTCCCTGGCCTGTGTTTTGCAGGCGGTTCCTGAGGGTGTAGCAGTGTTTGTAGGAGATGCAGCCCCTTGGGAGCAGCTTGTTGCTGTCAGGAGGCCTTGGTGAGCCCAAGCTCCTTCCTTGCAGGCATGGGTTGATGCAGGATTTGTTACCTGCTGTGCTATGGGTTGGTAATTGTACACTGAGACGTTTGTTTCAGTACTGCACAAGTCTGGGTGCATGTTGGTTTCCCACAAGTCAAGCACACCAAACAGCACTCTGTATTTACACAAAACTTGCAAAGTTAGTAATTTTCCAAACCCATCCTCTTTCCAATGATTGGTTATTAATTTATGTCCAACTATAATGCTGCTGTCTCAATCCTTCCATTGCAGTGTGTGCTCAGGGGACTTGGCAGGGTCTTTTTGACCATTCCATGTTGATGGATCATACTGAAGGCAGTTCAGTTAAGAGTACGTGGATCTTGAGTTTTCCTGCCCAGTTAGCAATATCCTCAAAGCTGATTGATGTCTTCCACAAAGCCCACTTGCTCCAGGATGTGCTTGGTTAAAGGATGCTAAGTGTCTTCATGTATTCAAAGAGCATCATGACCTAATCCAGGGGTAGCAAGTTTTCACTGTTAGTCTTCAATGTGGGCAAGTGGCATTTCTTCCAGGGAACCTTGGGAATAGGGGTAGGGGCTGCAGGGGGGTGAGTTCCTCCTGAGCTTTACTTCTGCACCTCTGGAGTTGCCTGGAAAAGGCAGCAGGTGGGATGTGTGTGGGTTCTGGTGTTGTAAGAACACACGTCAGGATTTGGAAATGCTGTAGAAATGTGTTTGGGGGGGGGGGGGGGGGAATGTCAATTTGGGTTGTTTTTGTTAATGCTTTGTTAGATTGTGTTTTTGCATTGCTTGTTGTGGAAGAGTTGTTTTTGTACATTTTCAGTTTTGAAAAAATAAATACTGGTTTTGTTGAACTGTCTTTGATACATTTTTCATGGTGGTTTAATAATAGAACTACCATGAAAGCGTGCTTCCCAACAATGTAGTGTGATTTCCATACGGGAGGAAAAAAAATGGAAACATTTTGAAGTTTCATTAAATTTTAAAGAAAAATTAGATGAAATTCTCCCTGGCATTTCTAGAAAGGATTCCTTTTTTTTTCTAAATGTACAAAGAGTGGCTAAAAAAAAAAAAAAAAAAAAAAGATACCACCAGCACCACAACAAACACAAAAACCATCCTAAGAAAGCCCAACACCACAGCTTTGTAACGCAGCACCAAACTGCTGCTACTCCTGTAGCAACTGCTGCAGATGCCAGCAGGCAAACCTGACCAGGGTCGTTGTCATGTGGATGTAGTCTTCGTGTCCTTCTTTGTGTTAAATTTTTGCTCCTGTACTGCCAATTTTCTAGGAGAAAGTCTTCCTTTGGGTAGCTGGGGTTTTACAGCTCATGCTATATAGTTAGATGCAGGCAGGTGCTGTTTGGCAGCCAGTAGCTTGGTCAGGATGGTGTCGTGGAGATGAAGGAAGTGCAAGGAATCTCTTGGATTCCTGATTTAATTCCAGGTTAGTAGTTATTGTGTTATATCGTCTTAATTGAGCTCTTGAGATGTCTAAATGCTGTGTTCCATCCCCTGTCTGTGTCTGAGGGGAAGACCAACGTGGCTGTGTCACAATCCATGACATTTAACAGTTCATTCTCCCCAAGCTGCCGTAGACACTTTTCTTCTGCGGTAAAAAAAGTTTATCTGGGTTGACTTAATTTAATTGCCTCTAATGAAAGCTTTGGCTAAATTATTTAAAAGTCATATACACAGTACTGTAGCCGAGGTCTGAACTACAGAGTGGCCTTTGCCAGCCGTTTCAATTTTTATCCTAGGCAGCATTAACATAAATTCTGTTTGGTTATAGATGTTTTTTCTTAGTTCTGCTATCTGTGATTTACTTTGGTGTCTCCTTCTGCTGATCCAGCTAAAAATATCTGATGCTAAATATTTTGCTTTATGATTTAATGATATATTCCTCTTCTGTCCTGGCACTGAGCTGAAAGACAAAATGTCCTTACGATTTTGGAGCTCTTGGGAAATACTTGTCAGAGTTTCTGTGCTGTGAAAGGGGCAGGAGTGGGATTGCTTTTAATAGCTGTGGTTGAAAAGTATCCAAACGTGGTTCTTTTTGTTTTTGGTACAGCTGACTTTCCTTACTCTTATACCCAGCTCTACCCCTGGTGGTGCTGGGGAATTGATTGCTCACACAGGTGGTATTCCAGTTTATCTTCCCCATGTATGCAGAGCACCGTACCGTGGGAAGAAGCATTTTTTCAACCCTAATAAAATTATCATTGCATACGTGGCTTTCTCTTTCATCCCATCTCTGTATGCTTTCAGTGCTTCATGAGGGTAGCTGTTGATGGTATCTTTCATTTGACTGCACTTGGTAACATGACCAGTCCTCTGCATTTCCTTTTTCTTTGTATTAAGCAAGCTTCTTGCCTCTTTATCTCCCTATCTAGCATCATTGATTCATCGTGCTGTTTTAGAACGTTTGATTCTACAGAAAAGAAATTTGATTTTTTTTTTTTTTTTTTTTTTTTTTTTTTTTTTACCCTCCTCCTCAAATGTATCCTAAAAACTCTTGGTCTCTTGGTTCATCTTATTTATTGCAGGCTCGTTAACTCTTTGGCAGCTAAATTGTGTGGCTTTTGTTTTTCATGGTGATGCATCTCATATTAAAATAGATGGCTGACTTAGGGCTTGTGCCCCAGATATGGCATTTAGGAACAGCTTAGCTGGTCCTTTTTGCCTTGTGATGAACTTTCAGACTTCCTGAGATAGGAGATTTGCAATAATTACATTTCAGTGATGTGTTTTTATTCTGTCTGGTTTTAAATTTATGGTTTTATACCTTGGGCTGTTTTGGATTTACATGTTTTGAAGGGAAATGTGTATATTCTTAGGTAAGCTACGGAACTTTGATATGAAAATATTTAATGGTGGCAAATGATTATTATCTGAAGATCACATTTGTTGTAAAACTGTTTGTATTCTAATACATTCATAAATGTTACGTTGAAGCAAAAGCACAGGTCAGATTTTTTGCTTGTTTCCAAGCATAGAGGATAATACGTTGTTTATAGGTTTTGAATGTTAAACATAATGATATTGCTGGAGATGAGGTCTAGCTGCTGAGGTACGGTAGCATTAACTAAACAGACTTTTATTGCTAGCAGTGAATATATTTTGCTTTGTGTTAGATCTGATTTACTTTCAAGATAACCTGCAATGAGCTTTACCTTGATCAGCTTCGGTTCCTTTGATGGCTTTCTTGTGTATCTTCAGTAGAGGAGGGCGGACAAGGGATGTGTAACACAAGTAGTGTGGTTCTCAGGCCAAAGAAGAATTGGGTACGTGAGCATTTGCTTTGTGTCTGGATGAGGTGAGTGAGCGTATGCTGAAATACATCTCTAGGCGAGGGGCCCTGGTGACCTTAAAAGTCCTTTTTAGAGTTAAGTATGTCAAATATTAAACTGGCATTTTTAGCAACTTGTATCTGAAAGATCAAACAAATGATTTCACGAGCAGTGAAGAGGGGTGGGAAAAAAAGCATCTTAATTTCCTATAATCTTCTTCATCTTAGTTAATTAACTTCTCTAATATATATATATATATATGCACAATGATTGTCTAACTTTGATTTTAAATAATAATGATGAAAAGAAAAACTGGGAAGATTGGAGTTCACGTCCCTTTGTGGATTGCTGTGTTACTTTTGTATTAGAAGCTTAAAAATACATCTAGCCCTTGGGTACAAAATGGTACAGCAACATTAAACAGCATTTTCTTTTTCAAAGAAGATGATTTAAAAAAAAAAAAGGCAGTGTTCTGCTTACATGCATATATCTGGAAGAATTTTCGATGTCACTTCACAATCTGTGCTTTTTGCATTTTGATGAAGAACCCTTAACTGGTTATTACTGTGTTAAAAAGACACCAGTGTTACGTTTATGAATGCTTCATCTCTGCTTTTATTAAAGCTATCTCAGCACGGTGGCTCTGACCACAACCTTTTCGTGTGATCTTTTAAATCAATTTGCAGATGCTCAGGGTGCATTTGGATGCTCACCTGTAATGGGTTGCACCTACTGTTCAGGGCATTGCATGGAGGCACTCTGCTTGCTGCTTTGACTGGATGCACCTTTGAATCAGTTAGCATTATTGAGCATTCTGAATAATACATCCTAATTCCCTAATTACACATTTACCGGCTGCTACAAATTCTCCCATATTTATCCAATGCCGTGTAATTAGGGAATTACAGAATTCATACAATGGATTTTTTTCAAAGTATTTTCTAGTCGGGAAAACATAACAGGGCAGCACCTCAGTGGATGTATTGAAGTTACCAAAAGACTTTCACAAAGTCACTTGTTGGTTTGCTTCCTCTCAAGAGGCATTAAATAGAGAGTGGAGCACTACCAAAAGGAATGTTAGAACTGGGAACTGCTGTAGATGCTTTGGCCTCTTCACTGAGCCTTTTCTTCTTGCACGCTGATGCTTAGGCAAGGAATCTGTATTGAATGGCTCTTAGTCCATGTCCCTGTGTTTTAGTAGCTTTGCTGAACCTAAACGTTGATTAAAATAGCATGTTGTACGTGAATTATTCCATTTGTTCAGGAACCACCAGTGCTGGGGAGGACCCACCTGACCACGAACTTGAAAACGTTTGTTTTGCTGCCCATTACAGTCTGTGTCTATTAGTTTGTGCCTGAAACTGGGAAGGGGGAGGAGTGAAATGGCTTGAAAATGGCCATTTGGAAAACACTCCTCTATCTTCCTGTATTTACCTTGAATACAAGAAACCCGTGCAATTAGTAAAGTTTATTGCTTTTGTTGTTTGACATCTGAGAAGTGATGCAGTTTCTTTCCGTGAGAACCTCGAGCAAAACCACCCCTCGATTACTTTGAAAGCCAGGCCTTTCCTGGTAATCAAGTGTTTACAGAAAGATGCTTTGTTCAAACCTTTTCTGGAGCTCTGTATGCTTAAACAAAGGCCTTTTAGACTTAAACACAGCTGTTCATTTGAAAATGAAAAATCAAATTAAGCAGAACCCGCTTTTGAAAGTTAATGTTGTATAGCAGCTGAAACAAAGGAAGAAAATACTGTGTTTTACGTTTCACTTAAATAACTTTTTTAACATAAAGTTTTCAACGAAAAAGTGTGGTTTCAAAGCTGCTCATCTCTTGCTGTGTCCCGCAATGGAACATCTGCGCTCATTCTGACGCGGATGAATGACATGAATTAAACTAAAACCATTGAAGTGCTCTTTTTAACATAATTACACCTTGTTCATTTTGGAGACACAATGCGGGGATGAAATGCCAATTAAGCCTGGTATGTTAATGAGATTGAGACTGAATAGGGGATTAGAGCGGACACAAATCCCGGTGGAATTGATTTCATATAATCCCTTAAGTTTGTTCTGTTTTCAAATGTACAATAACATTTCTATTAAAATTTTCAGCTACAGTATAAAAACAAAACAAAAAAATCCCCAAACGTGTTTGATTGGGGGATGTGGTTACAGAAGGTGTGGTCTGGGTCTCAGTTGGGTAAGCTTGGTTTTCCTTCGTATGTTAATGTTGGGTGGAAGGAGAACCCTGTGGGGTTTGACTTCATCAGCTCTGAGTTCTCTTGCACGTTCATGCCACGCCAGTCTTGTGAGTCCTACAATACGAAGCCAAAGGCTTCTCTCAGCCTTGTGGGATGAAGTTGTGGAGTTCGTGATGCGAATGTGTGCATAAATGTGTAAACATTTGCATATACAAAATAACACAATGTTAGATAAGAATTATATTTGACATAAGTGACTGTGTGTGCTTGAGAACAACAAAACAAGTGGATGCTTTTGTCTCATAGACTCAGTGTAGCACCTAGTAGCATTGCCTCTCGCTGTTCAGAGTGCTCTTTCCAAACAGCAGGTTGGCAGGAGGTGGGTGGCTGCTGGGTGTCAAGCAGGGCAGAGCCTACAGCTGCAGGAGTGAGCAGGTAGAGAGCAGCCAGCTGATTGTCATAGCTGAGCTGGTGAGCTGCGATGGGTGGGCAAGTGGAGCTGCGTTTAAAGATGGTCGTCTTCAATAAAAATGGGTCAAAACAAAGTTTTCTGTAGCCTTTCCTGGAAAGCTCAGTGCTTCATCTATTCACATCCTTGTGTTTTGAAGCTGCTAGTAATACCTTAAACAGAAGACTCAGTCTTGGGTGGATCCTAGAACAGATCAGTAGGGCTTCAGGAGCACAGTGCAACCATCTCTTCAGGTTCTTATCAGATCTTGTTATAAAATGTCATATCATTGATTGCTGTGTTTCTGCTGAATGAATTCTGCTGTCAGAGCAAGAGCTCTGGAGGTACGTGGGGGACATCTGGCTCCCTATCCAGGATCTGAAATGGAGAAAATTCAGGTTATGGTGTCTAGGTCCTAAATAAGAAGCTAGAGGAGGTCCCCTGGAAGTGCTGCATGGGGCCATTGCTGTGTGCTGGAGCTCGTTCTGGAATGGCGTTGCCTGGTCTTTCCAGATGAGTGGTAACATCCAGTTCCATGTCAGGTTTATTTTCTCTGTCAGAGAAGTAGGAACTTTTTGTCTGCATTACTGAGGGCTTACCATATTGTCAGCCACCCAGGGTAGTTTTATAAAATGAAGATTCACAGGCATATGAGAAAAGAAAGGAGAAAATTCCTTTCTATTGTTCCTGTACAGTTCAATTTGTTCTTCTATTACTCATAGATGGAGGACCTTGGGGCATTTTTTTATTTGTCTTATAAGGTGTATTAAAGTCTCGATTCTCTTTGTGGCAGCAAGCCCATATAAAGCAAGTACAGTTCTTGTCTGTTTGAGCTTTTTGAGCATTTGTAGCTTTTTGACAGAATTTTGGAAATGCTAAATGCTGTAACAATTATCCTGTTGTGACAGCTCCTGTTGAGCTGATCTCTGCAGATTGCAGAAGCTGTGTACATGGAAGTGTCCACCTGAATAAATAGAAATATTGACTTTCGCCACTGAATCTGGGATTGAGTCTCTCAGAGAATGAATTGTCTTCATTAAGCTTATTTTTCTTCTACTTTTGTTAGCTCATGGCAGCACCGCTTGTCTTCATATCTGGGCTAACAGATAATAATAAAATGAATTATTAATGCTGGTTTTCCAAATTAAAGCACTTTGAGAAATTGGGAGTTGCCTCGTACTGCCTCCTGTTAATGTCAGGGCTGAGCTGTGCAAAGAACAATTTTCTTGGTGTCTTTGGTTAAGCCAACATTCTCAGTTAGCCTTTAAGTATTTGTGTTCTGGCACCTGTCCTTGTTCATGTGTACCTCTAATTTATTGACTGGGATGGAGTGTGCAGCCATTTACTGATGTGTGATTCTGTTGAGATTACACAGCACTTCGGGTTTATCTGCATGATCTGTGGCGCAGAGATCAAATCTGCTGTCAAGTCTTTGCAATGACTTCCCAGAGAAACCTGAAGTCCCAGTGGTAATGTTCACTAATTATCAGAGCCTGGGATATCTGAACGCCTTCTTGTAATGCTATCTCAGCTCTTTATGTAGAGCAGAGCTTTCTTAGGATCACTTCCGAGGAGGTACTGCTTTCTTCAGGCTGTTAAGAGATTACAACAAATTCTTTAAGCTGTAAACCCACCATCTATCTCCTGCTTTCACAGCTCGGTGTCTATTTCAGTACTCCTGTCCATAATTGCAGTAACTTTACCAATTCTGTTTGGAGAAGTTTAAAACGTGGATAATGAATTAAAACTACATACTTCATGGGTGGAAAGAAGGAAAGGAAGGTGGGCTATGCATCATATGTTGAAGTTGTAATGCTGCTGCTGTAATGGAACACAGTAGGGTGCCATGGTGATGGTGTAGGTGCGAGAACCCAAGTGGAATATGTTACAGTGGAGACAAATCATATCCATTGCTCAGTACTTTATGCACTAATGCAAAATTTGCTGGCCCGCTCTATCATTGCTCTGGATCTAATTCAAAGGAGGATTAATCTTTTCACTTACAGGATGCTGGCGTTTCGACTTCATTGCTTACAGATTAGGTTCAATCTTTTTCTGTTTGGGTAGCAAAGCAGCGAAGTGTTGCAGCTTGTGGCTGCTGCCAAGGCTGGGAGCAGGCTGAGGGAAGGGACCTGGTCGTGCTCCTGGAGCTGGAATGTTGATCCCAGTGCCTGTGTCAGGTAAACCAAAAGCCATCCTGCTGGGCTGCTGATAGGAGTCTGACTTGAAGGGTGTGCACAGCCAGCTGGGTTTGGGTGCGTGGGATTTGTAACTTAGGTCTTTTATGTTACATGCATTGGGAACACTGGAATTAGATGCATTAAGAGCAAAACAATATCATTTTTAAGTTGAAAAACTACCCAGATACAAAGTCATTTACTGAGACAGTTGGCTTAACAGAATTGCCGACAGATTATAAACTGTATCACTGGAGTTTTCTGCCTGATGTTCATTTGTTTATTTTATGTAAAGCTGTTTCAACAGATTCTGGCAGAAATGTGTCTGACTTCCAGTTCAGCCTGTTGGATTGTCCCATCCCCTGCAAAAACATTGCCTCGTTCAGACTTTGCCTATGCCTGTAACTGGCTACTCACATCTTGTTTATTGGCCCTCACCTCATTACATCTCTTCTTTTTTGCCCTTTCTGAATTTTTATGGGAGTGCAAAGTTGTTTCTCTTTAAACAGGTGAGAAACATTAGCACATCAAATCTTTCCAGAATCTGTTTTGCCTTTGCATGCTGGACATACAGCTTATAGCTGCAGTCTGCTGCTGGGCGCTCAGACTCTGAGCTTTGGGCTGCTGCTCCACAGTCACTGGGAGAGGGGGAAGTGATCCCTATTTGTTTCAGTGCAGCTTTCCTGTAATCAAACTGCAGGGACTTTAATAACAGACTGCCTATCAGGCCGTGAGACTCGGATCGTTACTTATCTGTGGAGATGTTTTGCTCCAGGCAGCTGGTTTTGATAAATTCCTCTCTTTATCTTTTGGTCTCCTAGATGTTAGCAGTGTGCTCTGTTATCGGTGATACTTCTCTGGGAAGTTTTGGCTCTAAAAATGATCGATAGTGGTTCCTCCATCTTGCGTAGTATCAATCTAAGGACCTAGAAGGGATCTGCAGCTTGAGTTCAGCCAGACAGGGCTCCAGCTGGAACTGCAGCTTCATGATGTGCGTAGGTGAGATGCTGTCAGTGCTGTCATTCTACAGGAGCAAAGAGGAGTGAGGCTGAAATTAGTGCCCATTACTTCTCAGCATCGTCCTGGCTTGGGCATGGTGGAATTTCTCACTGTCACAGTGGTGCTGCTTAGAAGCCAGTCAAGTGAGACATCCCAGTGTGACTGGAGTTCTTGGTGTTCACTTCCATGAGACTCTGCTTGGAGCAGTAGAACATCCACTCGCTGTTGTTTGTCTGCATAGCATTGCTGCACCAACCTGGTTGTGAACATGTGATGTGGAGTATGAGGTGGTGGGCTAACAAAGCAAAAAGCTGCTTTTTTAAAATTCATTTGTGTTACAAATAAATATGTAGTTAACAAAATGAAGAGATAAAGATTCCCACAGGCCGGAAAAAAAAACAGGTTTTCTTCTAATTGTTTTGTTCTGATTCCTGTAAAGTTTGCTTGCTTGCTCTGGCCACATTTGTTTGGTTTTGTTATTATGCATGGTGAATATCGATTAAAAGCAAAGCAGGAATTCAGATTTCTCTCAGAATCCATTGAAAATGAAACATTGTTTCAAAGGAACATTTGCTTAATTTAAGATTCGAAAAGAAAAGCCACAATTCAGAGTTAGTGTGAGAAATCCTGATAATTAGGAAATGATTCCTCCAGCTCACGGGTGACAGGGAATGGTAAATCTTGCACATATAAAAAGAAAGAAGAGAAAGGAGTGGAAAGCAAATTGGTAACCCCCTGTTCCTTCACCGGGGGGAACGCAGGTAATTAGGTGATGTTCCTCATCCTCTGACATCTGTAAATGAGAGCTTGCTTATAACAGAGCTGTAATGTAAATGATGAACACTGAAACTACAATGAGAAATCAAACCTGTCGAGTGTGGTGTGAGGGTGAATCTTCAGCAGTGCTGTAAGCTGGATGCTCTGATAGCACAGCCTGAGCTGTCAGCCATCAGAACCATCTTCAGAACCAACCAGCTGCTGGGGGGGGATGCAAGAGGAGCGTATTGTGGGGTGCTCCAGCATCTGCTTTGCTCTGCTTAAGAGAAAGGAAAACAAGCCAATGCACAGTGCTAGCTAGTGCCCTCTAAATCAGCCCAAACCACCTTCCTGTGGTGCTCCAGTGCCCTGCATCTATCAGTGCTGAGAGCTCTGCTCTGAGCATGGGGCTGGGGGCTGTGCCTCTGCTGCTTTCACTGTGAGGGAATCGTCAGCTCCGGCGCTGGTGGGTTTTAATCAGGCCTTTCCTTTTCCTGTTTGCACTCTGCTCCATTTTCCTATTAAATGGTGATTGCACATTGTTGAAGAAGGCAGTCAAGTGTAAATTTCATTTTTTGCTTCAGCTAATGTTGCTGTTAGAGGTAGCTTTGCACATCTGTGAATATTCCCTGAAGGAGGAGGAGGAAAATCAATGGATGTAGCTGAAATGTTCAAATAAATAAAAAAGGGGGGGAGATTTAGATTTAGTGAGAGAGGAAACTGCCTGTTCTGCTATGGAAACTTTCCAGTCTCTTCTGCTCATATGTGCTTCTCATTGTTCCATTTTTCTTTTGAGTTTACACAGCGCAGTCAGTCTGTTTGCTTTTCTTTTTCTTTGCTTTTGTGAATTGTGAGATGGAAGGCATTAGAGATACCTTCTGAATAAAGGGGTCTGAGTGGATGCAGCCTTCCTTTGTGTTTTATTTGGGTTCTTCATTAAATGAAGGAGAGAGAGAATTACCTTTGGGATGAAGGCTGCTTAAGCTTCCCTGAATGTCCTGCAAAATCCATGTCCTGTACTTTGCTGGGGGTTCAAAGTAAGGAATGGAGCAGGTGCCAAGATGTGCTGGAACACACAGACCATCCCTGCAGTGTGCTCCAAGGTCTCCCTTGTCCATAATGTCCATACCCTGACCCACAGGGTGCTCTTGCTTTGAGGCAACACTCGAGCCTGCGTTTTATGCTGTAAACAGAGTAAGGACAACAAGGCTGTATTTATTTTCCTTGTTCCTTTCATTGTTTTTATATTCATTTATTATCTTGTCTTTTAAATGAAAGGCATTCTTTGCAGCTGCTCTTTCCTCTGTCTCATAAAACTTATCTGATACTTCGGGCTATGAAAAATCCACTTGTAATCTGGTTTGGGATTTTCTTTTGAGACTTGTTATCTGCGTGCTACCAGTGAAAACAGTGTTGAAACAATTTAATTTGTTGGAAATTTTTGTTCACTTCTATGCAGTAGTTCCTGCAGCAGGTCAGAGCGTCTGCTGGGTGAGGAACTGTCTGTCCCTTCACAATGTGGATGTGCTCCTTCGTTGCCTCAGCATCCTTTGCACGCTTCCTTGTTTCTGTCATCTTGTATTCAGGATAACTCAGCAGTCTCTAATGTTGTGCGTGTCTGCTTTACAGGAGCTAGAGAGAATCAAATGAAGCTGACAGGCTTAAACAAGCATGATCACGATGAGAGGTGATCATCAAGCTTTGGGATAACACAGTGTGGGATGTTGCAGAAGTTCAAAAAGGATGAAACCTTTAGAGAAAGTAAAATACGTTTGAGTGTTGTTGCAAAGGTACCACGCTTGGCTGAGAAAGTGTCTGAGCTGTAAGCTGATGGAGACTGGAAGGGTGTTCTGCAGAACTTTGGCTGTGCCTCAGTGCTGCTTTGCTCTTGTACTCATCCCAAAGCATCACCAGAAGGAGTGGTGCAGCACTGGTGCTGCTGCCCAGGGAGCAGTGGGATCACTGCCATGGATGTGTTCAGAGCCGTGGAGATGTGGCACTGGGGAACACAGGGTGCTGTCAGCTGGGGTGGATTGGTGTTGGATTTGGTGATCTTAGAGCTCTTTCCCAAACTGCATGACTGTGATCAGCCTCAGCTGCCAATGAAGGTGCAATGCTGGTTTGGATTAGGTGGTGGTGTGAGCTGTGTGCTGCTGGGAGCGGTGTTTGGAGGGACAGAGGCTGTCGTTAAAAGTAGAATGTGGGTTCATTGCAAAGCCTGGCAGTGTATGAATGTTAATAATACTGTAGGTAAGCGCTCAGGGAATCCATCTTCTGCATGACAAGAGTGTTTGAGCAAGTTTCTGTACTCCAGGAATATTCAGATAATTGCAAATTATAGACGGAGCAAATTCACCCCACATCAGAACCTGCTGGGTTTGAATCTCTGTCACCTCACTATTCATGATGTGAATGTGAGTTTAATTCACTAACTCCTTAAATATGTCATTCTTCAGGAAGAAACCTCAGCACTCAAAGCCTTTGCACATGTTAAAATTTCATGGAACATCTTCGATTAAAATGAGGCTTTTGGAACTGATGCTGTTTATATGCAAAAAATGGTTATCATCATAAAAATCCCAGGAGGGGATAAGGAAAATGCAATAAAATTTCACACTGTTTAATGTTCATCACCCTTGGGTATCTAGTAGATTTCCACTAAATAAATGCGAATGTGAGTTCCGTTTGCTTTAGCAGCTGAATCTGCTTTATCAGCCAGCTTGCTTGTGCTGCTGCCCATGGAGAGTCTGTTCTGAGGATCTTCTTTAGAAACACCTTCCTATTTGTGTATCACTCTTTTCTTAACTGAGCTGCATTTCTTCAAAGTAGTTTCTTTCCAGCGATGTGACTGAACATCATCTGCTGGTTCATTAATCAGCACCTTCCCTGCTTATCTTCCACTGCTTTGTGGAAGGTCTGGAAAGGAAGCACAGGAGCAGCACCATGCTTTGTTTCCTCCTCATCCCCACCGGATTGCTAAAGCAGATCTGTGTGTCAGGAAATCTAATATACAGCTCAGGGTTGTAAGCTGAATGTCTTTGGGGTAAAATATGCTGCACATCACTGCCTGCCAGCCTTGGCCTCAGCTTGCTGAGAGTGCTAAGGTTTCATTTTTAGTTTGTGGTCACCATTTAGAATTGCCCTTCCTCTGTGTCCCAGAGGGAAGAGTTCCCCCTGGAAGTGCACCCACCACACATGCAGACAGAGGTGAAAAGTGCTCCTCCTGGGGACTGGGCTCTGCTGGCTGCTGTCCTGCTGCTGCCTCTGTTTCCCTTTTGGGGATGATTGGCACTGTGATGCCTGGAGCACAGCTCCCACTGCAGCAGCAGGGAATGGCCAATTTCCCCAAACCTACGTGGGTGCAGAGCTAACTGGTTTTGTCTCCCCTCATTTATCTTTTGTTATCTGAAATTCAACTGATTTTTTTTTTTGTCCTTCTGAGCTGGCTGGCTGAATCTCAGACCTCTCTTTTCTTTACTGTACTCTGGCACTGAAGCTACTGATACTGACAGAGAACTTTGCTGTGTGTCTCCTAACAGTTCTTTTATGCCAATTTCTGGGCTTTGGCTATGTATGTTTTTTTTCCCCTCTAATAGTGAGAGGAGATATTATTTGAGCCCTGAATGTTCCATTGAGAACAGTTTTTCTTCTCTGCATCCCTAGATAACCACAGTGTTCCTAATGCTAGGACTTATTGCATGTTTATCATGTAAATAAATACTTAGATGAGTGTTGTGACATTCTAATTACATACAGCACTGTACAGATAAGTAACAGAGATGCAGAGGAGGTTAAATGGTTGCCTGAGGTTCAGCTGCAGGGCTCAGGGCAGCTTGGAGCAGCTGAATGCCAGCCCAGAGCCACAGCCTGTTCCTTTTCCTCCTTGAAATCAACTTGTCATCACAGCTACGAATGCAAAACATTCCAGTGGCTGTGCGTGAAAGTTCTTACATCCATTTTAGATAGCATTTAATGTTAAGGACTAGATGAAGTGTTATGAAAAGTAGAAAATAGATTGCTATCAAGCCTTAAGTCTGTCTTCAGGCCAAAGATGTCCCTACTTCTAAGGGTGTATGTGTGTAGTCACCTGGGAGAGATCTGTCTATCATCTTGATTTGTTCAGACTGCTGCATGTGGTACAAAATCTACAGTTTAACTTGGCCCAGCCTTTCTGTTCTCTCAGCATCATGACTTTCTGTCGGTTCCTTCCCTTTTGAGGAAATTACAGTGGAATTGCAGGCCTTATTACTCATGTCTAGGTGAAAGCTGTCTGGGGAGCTTCAGAGCTGTCGTGGTCTGGAAGAAGATTTGCACCCGAGTTCTCATAGAAGCAACTGGTTGCTGGTCATCATAGTGGCTCTGTTTGGATTTTAATACCCTTGTGATTCAGCTCCTGAGAATGGAAATGGTGTGCTGTTTCACGGAGATGAAAGGGGAAGAAAAGTGTTGTAATGCTTCTGCAAGAAGAGATTTTCCCGAAAAATGAGATGAGATGTGTGGGGATTTCAGATTTCAGGCTTTTTGTTTCATTCCAGCAGGGCTCTGCACTGCCTGCTGGTTTTGGTTTGAGAAATGTAAAAAGAGAATTCTTGAATCAGTGTAAAGTATTATCTCGGACCTGGTTGTTTTTATATGGAAAGTATGAATATTGTCTACTTCTTAAAGTGCTGAGTATTGTTCTTGGTCTGTTTCTCACAATTAAACATGCATGGCAAGGATTAAAAACAAATGCTTTTTGAATTTTTTTTTTTAAATTTCTGTTTCGATCTCTTCAAGAATTTTCATGTAAAGAGAAAACAATCCAAGGAATAAAGAGGTGAACCACAGCAAGGCTGGAGAGTTTGACCCTGGGTCTGAACTAATTGCAGTCATGCATCTTGGCCTTATCCTGATGCTTGCAGACTGTGGTGCCTTCCCTGCCTGCTGACAGCTGAGACCCCAGCACTCAAACCACAGCAGCTCTTGACACAGCGTTTTTCTTTTTCTCCCAGAAATTCTCTTTGGTTTCCTGTGTTGGTGGAGAAACACCAGGGATTAGCAGTGCTCCTGCCAGGTCTGAGAAAGCCTTTAGTTGTGAGCTGCACAGCTTTGAGACAGTTCAGTAAGAAATGTGCTTCAGATCATCTGATCTCCTTTCTGTCAGCTTATCTGTTTGGGAAAGGCATTGCCCATTTTCAGAGAGAAGTTGCTGTGAATAGAGACAGTGAATGTGACAGCAGCAGGCTCACTGCTAGCCAGGCGAGAGAGAAAGAATGATAGATGTGAAACAAAATATATTGCTTCCTTTTATGCCAGTTCTTCCGTTTCTGAATAATGTCACTCTGGTCAGATTAAAAAGATCACTAATTCTTTTAATTGTTGTGGCTCAGAAGCAGTTCTGGAAGCGCCTGCCCTGCTTAGCATGCTGCACTGCCTTCCTTTGCTTTGCAGGCTTAATGTATCTTAAATGGAAGCAAAGCGAAAACAGTTCTTGGAACATTTGCATGTGTCTGTGGATGAAGGCTATCAGCAGGAAGGTGATGTTTAACTACGTGCTGCTGCAGGCTTACGGGGAATATGAAACAGTGATTTCCTATTTCCTGAGCTGTGCTGTTATCCATAAGTGCAATATGTTGAGATACAAGTTTATGTCAATACATATGTGCTCTTCAGAACCCCGTGCGTGGCTGTGGCTGGTGTGCAGGATGTGCTGAGCCACACGGCCACCTGCAGCCCTGTGCTTGAGGGTGTGCTTTCTGCTTTCACAAATCAGGTTTTGTCCAAGCGTGAAATATCTAATGGCAGCCTTGCCATTTTGGAGTGGACCAAAGGGGGACAGCTGAAAATATGGTGATGTCATGTATGGAAACCGGACACAGATTACACGTTCAACAGGTGGCATAGGCATAAGCTCTGCATTTAATAAGTTTAAAATACTTGAAGATCCAGCATGGCTGGATGAGCAGTACAGTGCCTGTTTTGTACTGATTTGGACTGTAGCCGTGTCTGAGTTGGTCATGGGAGAGGCAAGCGTGCAGCATGCTCACTGTGCTCGGCCCAGAGGAGTGTGGGCAAAGCCTGCTTGAGATATGACCTCCACGTGGAGATCACAATGGGAACTGAGCCACTCGGCTGCTCTTTGGAGGCAGACTCAGCTTTATGTTACACAGTCACAGTTTATGGGGCCCAGGAGGGAGCAGGCAGGAGGCTCAGAAGCTGCCTTTACAAATAAATTAAGTGTTCCTAAAGGCGAGGTGTTCATAGCTATTACAGTTCTGTATTTATGTGCAGCCTGCTTTTCCTTGCATTTACATTTAGATCTACCGTGATGCTATTAAATGTAATCATTGGCTGTTTTGCCTTACTTTTTGGAGGCATTGAATTTTCGGATTGATTTCTAGAAATGCCCAACTACCAGCAGAGCCTTGTAGTCAGTTACACTCAGATACATCAGAGTTTTGTTTAATCGACTCACACCAGATCTCGTACAGAACCACACTAATTTCTCCTAATGAAACTGCCGGCCCTGCGAGTCTGGCACTTATAATCCTCTCAGAAATCCTCATTTTCCCCGCTGTTGCAGAGCTGTGCTGTGTGCAGCTTCCTTAATGCACCATGTAGGATTCCTGGGACCTCTCGCTCGGGAAGGTGGTGAGAATAAGCACAATTAGTTGCTGTCACATTGATGTTGGTGCTGAGGATTCAGCAGGGAAGGCGAGCATTGCCTGTGGGGCGGCCGTATGGATCCGTTGGTTCCTCTTGTCAGGGCTCTCTCCTGGCAGAAAGATTTGTCTTGAGATGTCAGCAAAACCAGACGCTGTTAATTAGCTCTACATAAATAGATATGGTGCTATTTAATGTGATGGCTGATAGTGTTTTTAGAGTGGAATTAAAGGAAAGTGGAATAAATATTGGAGATATTTTTGTACTCGGGGTCTTCTTTTAACATCTTGTTATGAGACCACATAGGGAGCTTATATATGTTTGTTCTAAGCAAATTGCCAATGCTTCCTGTAAGGAATAAAAAGCATTTTTAAAGGCAACTGCCATGGGAAAGCAGAACTTGGGGATGTACCAAGTCATGCCATAGAAGCTGTGAAATTTATCTATGTCCTGTATTTAAAATTCAACCAAGCCTTCAGCATTTATTTTATCTTCAGTTTTGGCTAAAGCTGGAGTGATTTCTCCTTTGTGCCCTCAGTTAAAGCAGTTAACTGTTCCGGCTTTGAAGAACATAAGTGCCAGCAGTGAGGTGTGTGCTAAACTGGCTTTAGCCTGAAAAAATCCTTAAATTTTACAGTGTACAATTTTTTCATGGAATAGTGTTATTTCACAATCACAGAATCATAGGGATTGAATGGGACCTGCAGATCATCTAGTCCGTCTCATCCTAAAGAACGTTCCCTGGCAACACCAAGATCCTGAAAAAGGAAAGTTTAAGTAGACTGGGGATTAACAGGCTATCGTTGTCTAGATTTAAATATCAGGAAAGCACTGAGATCAAGAAGGTTAGGCTTTGAGCTGACTTAATGCAGTGAAAAAAAAACTGTATGAAGTTTATAACAGGCAAATGCACTTATGGATTTTCAAATAATTCTTAGGCTGTTGAATGCTATTAGTAAGTAATAGTTGGAGCTATTAAATCAATAATGTAAATGTATTCATGAATTCAAGTGAAATTGATTGACTGTTCATTAGATTGATTTAAGTGATTCCAAGTAGACTTCTCAATTTATGTTCATTTGGAGATATTTTAAATACCGTGATTAAAGATGGAACTGTAGAATCCTTAGAGTTCGAAGGGACCTTTAGAGGTCATCTAGTCCAAATCCCTTGCAATGCCCAGGGGCACCACAGCTCCATCAGGTTGCCCAGGGCCTGATCCAGCCTCTCCTCAAAAGTCTCCAGGGATGGGGCATCAACCACGTCAGTAGGCAACCTGTTCCATCACCATCCTCACTATAAAAGGCTTTTTCTTTATAGCCAACTTAAATCTCCCCTCTTGGAGCCTGAAGCCATTTCCCCTTTTTCTGCTGCCACAGACCCTGCTAAGCAGTCTGTCCTCTTCTTTCCTGTAGCTTCCCTTCAAGTACTGAAGGCTGCTCTCAGGTCACCTCGCAGCCTTCTCTTCTCCAGGCTGCACAGCCCCAGCTCTCAGCCCATCCTCACAGGAGAGGTGTTCCATCCCTTGGATCATTTTTGTGGCCCTCCTCTGGATGTGCTCTAGTATCTCCATGCCTCTCCTGTACTGAGGGCTCCCCACGTGGGTGCAGTAATCCATGTGAGGCCCCAGCAAAACAGAGTAGAAGGGCAGGCTCACCTCCCTCAGTCTGCTGACCGCACTTCTTCGGATGCAGCCCAGGGTACGGTTGGCTTTCCAGGCTGTGAGGGGCACATTGCTGGCTCACGTTCAGCTTCCCATCCACTGTAAGAAGTATTTGAACAACCAGTGACTGAAGTCCCAAGTTTCACAGACTAGCACCTTTCCCTGCCTTTAATGTCTTTCCAAAAATCCAATAAAAATCCAATAAACTGAAGATTTTCTTCTTTTACATCGAGATCTTCATCTTTCCTGGTTCATTCAAAGATGTTCTTCTGATCTGTGTTCATGTAACCATTTGCTCCTATAGGGGTTGTTAGGCTGTGCCAAAGGGGGGGGGGACCAGAGTCCTCAAAGCAACTACACAGACAACTTACTGCAAGAAAAATGCCCTGGGAAGCGAGTTGCTTTAATTCAAACCCTCAGGCGCAAGTTAGAAGCCTTGAAGAGTACTTCCCATGTAGATAAGATGGCAGTTTCTTATCACTTTTTAATGTTGAGTTTAATGTGTATTAGTCGGGCAAATCTGTTTTTCAGTACTTCTACACCTACCATATACTTTCATATTCTCTGTTTTCATGATGCTTGAAAGCTTGTTTACGTACAAGAGCAAGATTCTCCTGTGCAGTGTGTGCAAGAAAAAAAACAGTGGTTGGGGGCTAAACCGTGTTAAATTGGCCATTAAAAAGAAGTGGTAGAATGATGTTGGACGTGGGAGTCTGTCTCAAGCACTGCTGGAATGTGCAGGTTTCTCTGAGACCTCTGGTGATTATTTGCATAGGAAAAGCCCAATCAGAATATCGGTGTGTTTTTTAAGAAAGAAAGGAAAATCCTTACCTGCAATACTGCATGTGGGTGTCAGGGACAGGAATTTTCTGAGTGTCCCCCAGCAGTGAGCTGCTGAGCCCTCATTTAAGTTTCCACTCAGTTTTCCCCTGAGAGCTGTGGCTCTTTGTTGTGCCTTCAGTTTCACTGTAGACCCGAGTATCACTCCCCATCTCTTCTCCCCCCGCTTAATTTTTCTCAAGGCATGTTGCCCAATGTTAGGAATAATGAGAGAAGTGATTCATTATTAATAAGTTAACCTAGACTATATAGGGCTTGACTTTTTCTCTCTGCCTCGGTGAGTTTGATGTGTACTTTCCTTCCAGAGAAAAAAGAAAAAGTAAATTCTGCACAGAATAGCCCTGGGCTTCTCTTTATGAAATGTGTGCTTCTGCACAAGTGGGCTGATGGTAAATTGGAAGCATTTCATTGCTGCTGATGGCAAAGTGATGCTTCATAGTTCGATGGAGATTCCCAAACTCTGTCAGTCCTCTGCTTCTTGGAGTCAGCATGGTTTGGTAGACTAAGAGTAGGGGGAAAGAAAAGATATTAAAAACAAAAAAAAAGAAAGAAAAAGTAGTCATTCTTAGAGGATAGCCATCTTTAGAGGATAAAGTACACTTGTATTTCTCCAGTGCAGTCCCATGCCACTACTGCCCTATGCATTTACTTTGTTCATTTCCTTTCTCAAAACTCTCAGGGTTATCCTGCTGCTGCAAAATCCTTATGTGGTGTTTCTTTGGACATCTGATGGCATTGATTGAGGGGTGGATCTCACACAAGAATATTCTTCCTGATTTCTGGCTGTTGGTGTGGCAGACAGGGTTATCAGTAGCTCCTATTGCATCTTCAGGCTGTTATTCCTGCGGTGTCTGTCCTGTGTGTAGGTAAGGCTGTGGCTCATGGCGTTGTCGTGGTGGGTCTTCCCCTCTTGACAGAGGGAAGTTGGGTCAGCAGGTGCTGTGTTCTCCACTCCTGTGATGGAACATGGTGTTCCTCTGGCTGTGGTGAGGAAGGGCTGTTTGCGGAGGAGATTTGCTCAGTACCTTGCTGTGCTGTGTAAGCAAAGAGTCCTTCTATCAATTCATACAGGAACTAACCCTGCCTTTTTAAAGGTCATTTCTGTCTCAGTCAGCTTTTAAAGTTCAAGAGGAAATAAACTGCTTAGAGTTGGCATTTTTCAAGTCAAGTGTCAACTTTCCAAGCCCCCAAGCCAGGGGATGTGGAGGAAGGAG
The DNA here is from genome assembly GCF_951394365.1 of Tetrao urogallus. Lineage (NCBI taxonomy): Eukaryota > Metazoa > Chordata > Aves > Galliformes > Phasianidae > Tetrao > Tetrao urogallus. The sequence goes on from NC_136828.1 coordinate 12,044,227, forward strand.
AGATTAATAAGAGAGCTGCTTGCTTGTTACAGTGATTGTGCAGAAACCTTTTTTCTTTCTTCTTTATGGGGCTTTGGAATGAAATGGAACATTGTTGAAATATCTCACTTTCTCCTTTTCACTTTGCAATGCAAAAGTATCCAAAGCTCTTTAGAAGTGCTTCTTTTCCACTGACAGCAAGAGGAGAGTTTGTCAGCTCTGGTGAAGTAGGACACAAGAAACGTTTTATGACAATGCCAATACCTGAAAGCTCTTTTAACCACAGAATCTTATTATCTGGTGAGAATAAAATGCACTTTCAGAAAGTAGCTGTGGTCTCCAAGCAGGTGTTTGCCCTTAACTGCATTGACGCCTTTTCCCATGCAGGGGATGGTGAATCAATAAGGAAATAAACAGGACGAACAAGCTTTATTAACCAGGTAGGGCAAGGCAACAGGGGAGATGATAATGGAAGGCAGGTGGCAGGCGAAGGGCATGTTGAGCATGGGCAATGTGCTGGCTGTCAAAGCACCTGCACTGAAGGTGGGCCGTGGAGGTCCTGGTGCTGTGAAGTGTTGAGTGGCTCCAGGCAAGCAAAATATAGGAAAACACCACCAAAAAAAGCCCACAGTACTATTTCTTAAAGTGTCAGGGCAATTGACAAACACCTCTTTGTTTTTCAGTTCTCTGTTCTTAACCTTCTCTGTTTGGCTGGTACAGCTACAGATGAGTGTGGGAACGCTGTGCACTGCATGCCCATCGCGTGGTGGGAGATGGTGGTGGTGCATGAGGGGTTGTGTTTCCAAATAGCTTTAAACTAGGAATATTTTATACGCAGGTGACCATAATGCAAAACCACATATAGTACTACTTTTTTTACTCCTGTTGACTTTTTATTCTTTTCTTGCTTGCTTTTCCTTAAAGAGGAGCTCTTTAGAAAATATGGATCTCTGAAAGCTTTTCTTGGTAAAGATGCCATGCAGATCTCTTCCTGCTTTGAGCTTGGCTCTGTCGCTGCTCTCCATGGGAGCTGGTGGCTGTTGTGCAGCATGGGAGAGAACAGTTCTCTTCGGAAGCATGCTGCCATTCCAATGGCTGACAAAACCTCTTCCAATAGAATAGAGAGATACAGCCCTCATTCTTTGGTACAAGGAGATTTTGGCTTTTTCTTGAATACTGTTTCTAATGGGAAGCTTGTGGTAGCACAAACTGGTGGGCTGCTTGATGCCATAGCACACTGCATCTGTGAGGAAAGACGTTCTTTTTTTCAGCTACTAATTTATAGTTTGGAAATTGAATATGACTCACGTATGAGAGAGATGAGATGACTGCGTACTCACCCAAGGAAATTCAATAAAAAAGCGCACCAGAGTAAAATTTGAGCTAGATGAGATCTGCTGGTATGCATTCAGAGTAAGCAGCCCCCTCCCACCTCCCTATCCCAGATTGGCAATCAGAGCCAAGATCAGCCTGAACCTATGCCAAGAGCTTTGGAGAAGTCAAATAAAAGAGCAAATGAAGAGTGATACTTCTCATATTTTTCCTTAGTTCAAAGCCTAAGGATTTCTTGAGGCAAAGGTGATATCTTTTTGTAGCTAATAGCCCGTGATGAATTTCTGTCCGTTAATTTGTTTAGCTCTCCACCTGAAAGAGGCAGTGAACAATAGCTCCTTGTTCACCTCCTGCCACTCATGATTTTGCAGACTCATGATTGTTTTCATTCTTTGCAGACAGCTGTAGCAGAGTATAGTGCAGTTGAATATCTGATTTTCTGCATCAAATCAGTTTTTCATAGTTGTGGGAATCAGGACTGAGTAGTGTCTGACAGGGACATGAGAGCTTGGGCAGCAAAGATTTATTAGGGCTGGTCATCATTATTCCATGTTCAATGGAGAGGGGAGGAATGATGTTAGTATGGTGAAGTGAGTATTAAAAAGCTTCTTCCTCCACATCCTAGGAGAGAGAAATAAAGAGCATTGAGGCAACCACAGTGCCCCAAAATGTCCCCTCCACACGTCCCCAGGGAACCAAGGCAGCCTGGCACCCAGCATTGGTGCAAGCTGAGTCCATGGCTGCTGAGTGAGTTCAGTGGTAACGTTTGGCTTGGAAAGAAGGAGATGAGTTCTGCTGCCTTGAGTACAGCCCCAGTGCTCCAGGTGCAGGTGCTGTGGTGTGAGCTGCGGCAAACCCATGGAGAACGCTCAGAGGTTTGCTATTTTAGCAGCTGGGATTAGATGAAGGCAGTCTGCTAAAGGCACATAAGCCAAGCAGAGGTGACAGTATGCATGTGTCTTACACATGCTGAACTTGTAAGACAAAGTGATGAGTGCCTGTGTTGTCTTAGGGGTCAGCTGAGTCACAAAAGTGATGCTCTTGTGTTCTTTAATTGATAACTGCTGTTTTATGAGTGAGACAAAACCAAAGTAGTCTGGTTGCCGTGTCTTTAAATATATTTCCCTGTAATGGCTTCACCCCAAAATTACAAATCTGACCTTTATGCTCATCTAGTGATTTCGAATCGTGAATTGCCACATAAAGACTATTTACTTGTCCACCTGACTGGTTTCTGTATAAAGTATTCATTGCAAAGAGATTGCATAGTGTGCAGCATTGTATTATTAAACATTTAAAAATATTGATGCAGGAGAATCGATGTAACTGAGCTCTAAATTTAATCATTTTGACACTTCTTTCCACAGTGACAGCTTTATTCCTGTTGCCTTATATTGGCATGAAAGTTCTTTGAGTTAATTTGGGGGGAGGAAATTAGAGGGAAGATGCCTCTGTGCTGTGCAGATAAGATGTAAAAGTGTCAACAGTTTCATGGAAGATTCACATTGGGCGTCTCTGGGTGGCAGCAGGGAAAAGCCATGGAAAGCTTTAGGATTAAGGATAGCAGGATGTCCTGAATCAGTGGAGAATAGCTGCATGGAAGACTGCTGTTGATTTCAGCTGCACTGTCAGTGCCTTTCACGAGCCCAAAGTTAGGAACAACCTAAAGACCGAGCCCTGAGGACTGCCTCTGTGGCATCAGATAGGAGCTCTGGCACAGGTGAGGAGAGGAATCACCTGTTTGCAGGAGAAGCTTTCAGTTGCCTTAATGTGAGATCAATCTCTTCAAGCAATTTCTGTTCTTCATCAGTCTTCCAAATTCTGCAGCAAATGAGACCCTGCAGAAAGATGATGCAGTTTGCAGTGAATCCTGGTGTGTTGGGAGAGTGTGGCAGAACAGATCCACCCAGGGACATGGTGGATTTTGTTCTGAGTCATGATTACAGGTCATGTTATTTGGGCATGGGACTTCTAAGACCTTTGCAGTCTTAATATGCATCCAATATACTTTTAATAATTGCCAAGTCTTTTCTAATGCTCTGTTTAGTGTAGCTTGTATCATGCTAGACTGCTTTGATGCAAGAGGGTGGGAGGCAGGCAGGAGGTAAAGCTACATCAGTGTGTATGAGAAAGAAAGGCCGAGAGCAGCGGTGTGCCGGAGCAGCTGTTGGGGCAGCCGAGCAGTTTCTCAGCCCTTCCTTTCCTTTTATCCGCACTGATGTCCCATGGGTACGTGCCAGGGGTAATTCTTAATTCTCTAGGTTTATTTGTTGTCAACAAGTATCCATTACGAATTCTCTCGTGAGTTCCCAGTGAAAGCCTGGACAGGTTTTCACTGCCAAAAGCGTGCTGCTGAAAGGCTGAGCCACAGCTTGGAATTCTGATGAGGCCTATGCTGGGGTCCAGCACTGGGTTGCTCTGTGAGAAATATTGCCGACAATTTTGCCTTCTGTAAGTTCATTCAAGTATTCTGAAATTCACCTGTACAAAAAAAGTGTGTCTGAACGGTAATATACTCTGCTCATTTCACTGTGGAGTATGGTAATGCACACTGGAAATGAGCTCTCATTGGAAAAGGTCATTGGAAACATCTGTAGAAGCTTCCCAAAGCTGTAATGAGTCATGAGTGTGAGGTCTCGCTTGTTACATTGCAGTGGAGAGTTTAATGTTTTGTTTTTCTCATCTAAACACTTTGATCCTCTTTATTTATTAAGATAAGCTGTTATCTAACTGTCAAGAGCCTAGAATTTCAGCGTTTTTGTTTGCTGACAAGTTTGCTCAGCACAGCCGTTCTCCAACTCGCTTCATTCCCTGCTTCAAGCAAATTTCCCTTTTTTCACTCCTATTAATCCTTTATCTTTTACAGCCCTTGTGCTGCCTGTTCCTGAATGACTCTTCTCTCCCAGGAAGGGTTTGGCTGTAGAGCAGCCACCTGAGGTATTGGTCACTCTTGCTGTCTGTGCCGTGTTTCTGCTCTTCGTGCCCAGGCTGCAGAATCAAGCCCACAGCTTGACAGCTCGCTGGGATGGAGGATCCTCCCTGAGCCAGAGCGTTCACGGGAAAACCTTTACAACACACACACTGAATTGGATTGAGCAGAGAACTGTGCAGTGCACTCACCTCACTTCTGACGGTGCAAGAAATTGGAATCCTTCGGGCTCTTACAGCTGAGTGTGAGCGGGGCTGGTGGGGAAGCACGGGGATCAACGCACTGTCTGAGTAGGGAGGGGGAAGAAGGAAAAGATTGGTACAAGAGCTGTGAGAAGTTTTGTTTTTCTTTGTCGTATTTACGTGGACGTGAGCTCATCCAGCCCACAAATGGTTATAGATTGGTATCTGATGGGGCCAACTGCATTATTCATTATGATTCGGATTGAAATGAAATCATGGAGGGCAATTTTCTGTCTCACTCTTCAAGGTCAGATGAGAGTATTTATTATTCCCTCTCTGTTTATCTGTGAATGCAAATTGAATTTGGTGATTCAAATTGATGAAATGTTAGAAATATAAAACTCATCAGAGCTGACAGGAAGAGAAATTACTGGGTAGAGCTGGCCAGTGACTTCACCATCCCGTGTACAGGCCTCTCCTTTGATTAGTAATTATTTCAATCTTTGGGTTTTCTCATTCCCTGTTTTGTTTCAGTTGTTGTGATTTTTGTTCTCAAAGAAAAAAGTGCAGTAGCACTTCAAAGCATGTAGAATCTGAATTAGATGATGTAAATAAAGCCAGCTGCAGAGAGGATGCTTGGATCTTGGCTGGAGAAAAGGTTGTTTCAAAATTCTTCCTTGGTGCTTTTGTTTTTCCTCTCTCCCCAGCAGTTTCCTTTCTCCAGTAGTCTTTTGCCTTGCATTCCTTGTCTTCCAGGGTTGCTCTGGCTGTTCCCAGCAAGATTATGGTCTGCTGGGGAAGGGAATGGACGCTGCTGTTGTTTGGTGCTCGGCCTGTTGCCCATGGGCTGACCTTCAGCACAAGCTGGACCTGCCATGACAGGTGAAAAGCAGAACCTGTGGAAGGACCAAATGAGCACATCCTCCCACTGAAATAATCAGAATGGAGCTGTTCTGCTCACAGCTCACTGCAGTTCAAACAATTCAGTGAATCTTGGCTCGGTTGAATGTATCAGCCTGTTGTCGTGAGGCGTTGTTGTAGCATGTTCCCAGTTCTCTGCAGTGAACTTCTAAAACTTGTAAGGTGGGGATTATTCTTGTCTCAGAGTAGGAGTGGAAAATCCTTATCAGTGAATGCTCTTTAAAAACAGGCAGTCTGTAATTGCCAAATGCCATATGCAAAATCATGATCCGAAGATGGATGATACGCACGACGCGCTAATAGTTGTAGAGAACTGTTGGTTTTCTAGCTTCTGCTTTAATTGCTTCCACATCATTAAGGATACTCGGTAGGTATTCCTCTACCAGACACTGCAAACAGAAGAGTAAGTTTGGGTCAGGATGCAAATGTTGATTCATAACAGGAGCAGTGAATATTTAGATGTAGCAAAAGCCCTTAATAGATCTGTGTACGTAAGCTGCTATAAATCACTTTGTCTATTCAGCTATCACTTTTTTCCTGTAGCCAGTTCTACAGAAGATGGCAACGTTATCAAGTTAGTAAGCACCCAACAGGCA